>NC_139542.1:38225375-38933663 GCF_965153285.1 Podarcis tiliguerta | reverse complement strand
CCCAAAGTCCACCACATATTCTGCTGATGGGGTTTGTTAGGTGACTCCTGCCCAATGGGAGGTGTTCAATGCTAGTCCTACTCAGAGTACACCAACTGAAGTTAATAAACATAGAATTGTAGAATCATGATTAACCTGGCTTCATTCATTTCAATGGGTGTACTCTGCGAAAGACTAACATTCAATTCCACCCAGAGGCTTACCAAAGGCATACAAGAAGGACCATGGAGGAGTAGGAATTGCAACCCAGGTTTCCTACTGCCATATGTTCCAAACTCTAATGGATACCCCCTCCCATTTAACACTTCTCTCTCTCATGGATGCCCCAGAGCTGAAACATAAAATGGCACACACCACTCTCTTCATCCAGTTAGCAGCATTTTTATTCTGAGAAGCAACACCTGCTGCATACTAAAAAACGTACACTGAGTGCACCTGTTTACACTGCTGTTCAACAGTTCAAGGCCACAGATGCATGACCTTTTGGATCAAAAGGAGCCAAATGCTCTTCAGTATACATATATGACTCCAGGCACTTTGCCTATTGTCATTTTAAAAAAGCACAAGAAAGATTGCAGTGTTTGCATGCCTCGGGCACAGAGGCCAATCGTGTGGCCACCTGCAGTTTTATCTCTAGACAATGGCTGGTGGTGTCTTTGCTCCCACCCAAAAAAACTGGGCTACAAGACAATGGACTACACAAGACAATGGACCTGATAATGCCCCTTTCCCCTCACCCATTAATGATAATACAAACCAAGAAAAAGCATTGTGGGGATTTGCTTGCAGAGATCTAAAGCACTATACAAAATTAATAAGTAAGTAAATTAAAATAATCCTAAACTGTGCCCAGCAAACAATGAAATTTAAGTAGCTATAGCTTAATAAAATCTTTTCTGTAACAAAATGTTGGTTTGAGGTTGGAAGAAGCCATTGTTGCAACAGGTGTCCTACAACACACACAACTTTGTTCCATTATATTACAGTTACCAGACGCCCCCATTTCCCGGGGACAGTCCCTGGATTTACAAATCAGTCCCCATACAAAATCCACTGAAGTTGAAAAGTGTCCCTGGATTCACTTGAAAAAAATCTGGTAACCTTACATATCATATGAAGGATTACCACTATTAAAATCATCCAACAGTAATGTAGCTTAGTTACATAAAAGTCAGTGGATATTTCAGGTAATATTCAAGAAAGCTTTACTCAGAATAAATTCTTTAAAGTCAATCAGCATGATTAAGTTAGATCTGTTAATTTCAAAAAGCCAAGTACAACTTAGCTAAATACTATTCTCACAGTTTTGTAGAGATGTTCTTCTTACCTTAACAGCTTTGCTGAACCTAAGACAAAAATCCCTAAATATCTGAAAACACTCTTCCAGTTTCATGGTTTCTTTATCTTCGCATAAGAAGTCCATAAGGGCGTGTGATTCCTTCAGCAGTTCCCGTTTCCAGCGCTCCAGCTCTTTTATCTCTTTTACAGCAAACTTAAAATAAAACCAAAATACAAATTAGATCCAAACAGAGACTGACCAGTTTTAGTATCTGTTAAAGTCTAGGATGAATGTTAACTGGCTTGAGGACTATAGTGTTTGGAGCTGTTTGGCTAAAGCTTTGCTGCCCTAGATGAACATATATACCTTTTCTGCCACTGGCCAAACAGGTTTTTTGAAACCTTCAAGACCAGTTTATTAGAAGCAATAGTGAATAAACAAATAATAAACGAAAGGTAGAAAAGATCTGAAGAAAAATAATTCATTGGGCATACTCAGCACAGCGTCTGGAGTGCAGCGGAGCACATAAAACGCTGGAAAGGCCTTCCTTGCAATGGTGATGGTGAGTCAGCTCAAACTCTTGCTCTCCGGTTGTATTTATGATATCCATTTTGGAAAATGATATTTATGTCCTGTATTTTGCCCAACCAAAGGTGGCAACCCTACTTCCCACAAGCATTTGGTTGGTCAGTGTGAGAACAGGATGCCAGACTGATCCAGCAAGCTTATCTTGTGTTTTTATATGGACACTAAAATTCCAGCACAACACATTTTTAGACAGCTTGCAAGAACTCAGCCTTATACCTGCCTTTCAAACATCGTGAGAATTTGCCTATAGGAACACTTAGTTTGAAACTCAAATCCAGTTTGAGATTTGACAAACACTGTTCAAGCAACATTTGTTTCATCAAGATAAGATGTTGCATCCATGGATTTTAAGAAGATTAACTTGTTGTTTCCCTATCCCCCTTTGTTCATAACAAGCATGCACACAGGTACTTGCAGAAACCTTTACTCATCTAATAAAAGAGCATTATTTAACAATGAAGCCAGTGCCAGAAATGTATTAATCTTTGTTTTCTCGGTGGTTTCCCTTACAAAGCAAGAAATCAAATGGGGAGCCCAAGGGTTTGCAAATGGGGAGCATGTAAATGTTGCCTTCAGAAGGGTAGATAATCTTCGCTTTGTCAGCCATCCAAAAAGAAAAAAAAGAGTGTCACTCAACAAGGTATTTATTGAGATAAGCTAAAGGAGCGACGTGGAAAATTGGCTCCACCTTTCATATTAGTAGCTTATTCACAAGGATGGGAGAAGCCAAATTTTAAATCAGGTTACTCACCCACCATTTTTAGGAAGTGTTATATAAGGTGAACCTTGTAAAATGAAGAGCGATTCATTTGGAATTACTCCTGATGTTTAAAACAAAAAACATGGATGCTAAAGAGATTCCAAACATGGTCTAATACAGCAAATTTAGTAGCAATGGGGCAGAATACAATTGTTCAGATATGGTAACAAACATGCTGAGCAGCGCATGGGAACCTATATAGTGGCAACTATAGGAAATGTGCAGCACAGAATCTAAAGTTCTCCGGAGCAATAAATAAATTGCACCTGAATATCTAAAGTGTGAACACAAAAACAGGTTATGAAATTACTGTTTGAACTGGGTTTGTAGACTCTGGTTTGTGCTAACCATGCTTATACATCTGCTCCAAGCAAACCAGGGCTAAAGCAGCATTCCAGATTCTCCCGTCTGCCTGCCAGCAAGCAACGTGACAAGCAGGTCTTGCTATTATCTCTCCAAGCATACCCACCAGGGAATGAGCTTTGCTTAGCAAGCTGAGCCATGATTTCACTGCATACTCAGAATCTTAAATCAGGGGTAAGGTAAGAAACCAGAATTAAGCTCTATCTCTCACACCCAGACATTGAGAGCAAGATTTGCAGGTCCCCACCTTCAGCTACAGCTGAAGGGTTTTGGGGAAAAACGTGGTTGCTTCTGTTTAGTGCAAAGCCAACCCTTTCTACAGTTTTAGCAGCTATTGCTAGAAAACAGTACATGCAAATGCTGTTTCCTACAGATGTTTTCAGCCACTCATAAAATAACCTCATTGGTTTAAAAACAACAACCCAAAAACAAAACAAAAACATGGTACTTTGCTTTCCTGAAATTCAGAAATCAAAGTTCCATAGAAAGAGATCGATGCAAATTATTTAAAAATTTGGGAGCTATAAACCAATCAAATCTGATGTGCTAGGCACATATTCTCTGAGACATTGCCACTGGTGAAGTGTTCCTCCAACTACTATTGTACTCATGTACAGAGACAAATGAGACTGTTTCTCATCTCCTTTAACGTCTCCACCAAGCATTTCACAAGAAGCAAACAGGTCTATGGGAAGGGGTCAGAAAGGGGTCAGAAAGCAGCCAGAATCTTTAAGTTTCCCTACAAAACTGGGAGAGCTACAAACTTGTTCCTCTTTACAAAAAGCTGGGGTTCTCAGGATGCATACCTACCCAGGAAAGCCAAGCTGGAAAGCCAAGTTGTGCAATTCACTGGATGACATCAGCATCTTCCCTGCAGACTACCAGTATTTAAACTGAAGCTTTTGTGGAATTGTTTGCAATGGATATCCAAATTAAAATAAAACTACCCCCTCCAAAAAACAACAAACCAACCAACAAACCCAGGGATAAAGGCAGCACATAGGACGGGTGTCTGCTAGAGGGGAAAATTATTTTAAAATCTTTACTTCTTCACAAGCAAAAGATAAAATCAATAATTTAGTTCAGAAGCATTACTGAAATACAGTTTAGGGCCACCTAATTTAAGATGAAATGTATCCTTGCTCTTCAAAGTAGCAGATAAAATTGCAACTGTGGTCTAAACCACAGAGCCTAGGGCTTGCTGAGCAGAAGGTCAGCAGTTCGAATCCCCATGAGCTCCCGTTGCTCGGTCCCGGCTCCTGCCAACCTAGCAGTTCGAAAGCATGTCAAAGTGCAAGTAGATAAATAGGTACTACTCCAGTGGTGTTTCCATGTGCTGCTCTGGTTCACCAGAAGTGGCTTAGTCATGCTGCCCACATGACCCAGAAGCTGTACACCGGCTCCCTTGGCCAATAAAGCGAGATGAGCGCCGCAACCCCAGAGTCGGCCACAACTGGACCTAATGGTCAGGGGTCCCTTTACTTTATCTATTAATGGCAGCTACCTAAGCTTGATTGCCCCCACACTCAGCATTCTTCTCTGTAAAAAGGCTCCCTTGAAATGCTTACCAGTAGTATGAAGCACTGTGGCAGGGCACTCCTAGACTAAATATTACAGCCTGTTAAGGACATTAGTGAAATTCACCAAGGGTACAGAATATGGACATAAGAAGGAACTGAAGTGGCAGAAATCTCCCAACAAACCTGGAGGAAGCCTTCCATCTGGTGAAACAGTTCAGAGTCCCGCCGAATATTATCCTTAAGAGACTTTGTTTTGACTGAGAGTGAATGGAGCTCTGCTTCTATATTTTCAAGAGATATTCTGCAAGGAAAGAGTTGTAATTGAAAGCAATTTTAGAGAGAAGAGTTACCCACCAATAAGTGCTGACTACCTAACTAATTAAAAACACACACATGACAGCAAGTGTTATAACACAACGAGGTGAACAAACTGGACCTGCCAGTTTAGCAAATCTTCCCACAGTAGAAGATATGACCTAATAATTTCTCCTCCCATTATTTTCAGTGATCAAGGTTTTATGCCAAAACAATTTCATCAAGAAGTTTCAGTAATGGACTCTGACCAAAGGGCAAAATATTTACCCAGACTACCTTTCACTAAATTAAAAGAGCTTGGGATTCCCGAGTCACAGATCTTGAGCACCCAAGCAGTCGTAACAGTGGTGGAACATCTGCAATGTCACAACTCCTGTTCTGTGCAGCCCTGTCCATTCTTGGTACATCATCACATAAACTTAACTAAATTTTAAGGCAGGGGCTGAGTGCACAATGTTTTTTTTTTTCTTGAGGGCAATATTCCCTTGGGAATAATCTGTCAGGAGACACAGACCAATGGCGGGCAGAACCAGAGAGTAAAGTGTTATGGATGAACTAATCCAGAATTTGCTTCCCTTTTCACCTTAGATTAGAATCCCAACCCTATTTAGCAGCAAGCTTCTTGTTTTGATGGGTAATTTAGGATCTACAGAGTGTTTTTTTAGTACTGTGTAACAGACCAATACAGCTACTGTTCTGATAGGCAAGTGGAACTTAATTCTTTTCTAACATTAGCCTTTTTTGCACACGCATGGCAGAAGCATACCAATATGCTCTCAAACAGCTTGACTGGTGGGGTAGGTTAGGAGTGTTTCCCCCCCCCCAACCAGAGAAAAATTAAAAGACGGAAACAAAATGTTAATCAAATAGAGTATTGCTCCTTGTTGTAAACCTACACAGAAAGTGAGAAAACACTTTAAGAAGCCAGGAAAAATAAGGAAGGAATTCTAATGGGATGGAAGAATGTGACAGCTTAGTAGGCATGGTTGCATGTGGCCTCTGGGGTCACAGGTTGCCTATCAGGTGCTTTAAGAAGCTCTAGTCACTTGTCTCATCACCCCCGTAACAGAGCTTCCCACCCGGTGATGAGAGAAGAAAAGGAACGGGAAACATGTATGTTTTCTTAACAACCACATTATAACTCACTATCAGTTAAAAAGAGAACCAATTGTTGTTCTCAGTTCATTAGTTCCCTGCAAATTGATATCAGCTCTCAGTTTAAAAATAATAAACCACTGCACTATTTCTGCTCAACCTTACATAACTTGATTCTGAAGTTTGGTTTTCTGCTTGCAGGATTTTTTAAGGATTTGTCACCAAACCACAGGGATAATTCTTCCCCAAGAGAGTTACCCTACCTAGGTCAGTTGAGGAAAGTTGTTAAATCACCAAATAATCCCCTGTAATACCAATACTTAACTCTAATCAGTTGTTCTATCAACAAAATTATGTGGAGACCAATAACCTTGAACGAGTTAGCAATCCTTCTGAAAAGCCCTTAAAGATAAACTCAGAAAACCTCTAAACATGAAGGCATGCTTCAGGCATCGTTCTATCCACAGTGAAAATGAAACCACAGAGTCTATAGTAAACACTTGTTAAGATCTCAGTTTTCACGCCAAAACTTTGTGCATGTATTGAAGTGCTTCACAAAGAAAAAAGTTCCCAGTCAACGTTCTCAGTTTTCTTGCTTACCTGGCTGCCTCCTGAACGTGCTGTAGTTTGTCTGAAAAGGCTAGAAGACCTCTATCCTTCTTTTGGGCTTCCTAAAACAAACAAGATGACCCCATAAAATTCCACTCCCATGCTGAAACAGTACATAAACTTAGAGGTCTTTTTGGAAGTGCAGCCGAAGAGCTTTCTGTTTTAAACCTGCTGTGTTTGTTTTAGAAGACTCTCTTTTAGAAGGCTAGGAAGGATCTAATTAAACAAGGTATAAAGACATTTTCTATTTTAGAGAACCTGAGAATTAGTAATCCTTCAGTGAATTCAACCCAGGTGCACTAAGGAGAGCTATTAGGCAAAAGCAGTGTACTAATGCCATGTATGCAATCTAATACAATATTTCCTGCTTAATCTTCACCTAATATCCCCTCTTTTCTCTGCCCCCCTCCCCCAGCGCCTTCAGATTAGCTGTTAAACCTATTTGCACAGGGATATTCACAAAGTCACAGAAACTAATGCTAAGACTTAGAACAAACTAGGCAAAGATTAACTATAATCACCATCAAGGTTAAACTAATTGCAAATTGGCAATTATATACATGTAAGGAAAATCTTGATCTATGCAACCAGTTTCAAAAGAAGTAAGAGGGCATTACCCTCCTCTTAAATCTTATGAGAATCGCGCACACCCTGAAGTATTATCAGCAAGTAATCCATCAGATCTGGTAGCTTCTTCACAAACAACAGTTTAAGATTGGCATAGCTAGGTAGACAGGACAATCTAGAATTGGGAATTTTAAATACAATACCCAGAAAGTGCTAGTTCCAAGAGTTTTAACTGCATGCTTACTCTGCACATTTGAGCATTGCGATAATAAATTAATGAAACCCGCGAAGAGCTTAACAATAACAATTAAAATTAAATGTTGCTCTTAAATTATGTGACATTCCTCCCCCCCCCCCCCCCCGCCTATCAATCACCTCCCCCTGCTGCTTAGATTTCTGCAGCCTGCTATCTTGGAAATGATTGTTATTTACATACCAAAGCAACAAAATGAAGCAGATTCATCCCAGGCTTGTTTGCTTTTGTATCTGCCAACTTGAGTAATGAGGATAGCTTAAAGCCAACTGCATTGCCAGCATATCCTCCCTAAGGAGTGGAGAGGGGAGGGGGTGATGGAAAAGACAGACAGAAGAGGTACAAGATGTCAATCTGCAGTGCTGTAAATTCTGACCCTCTCCCCCCAATGCCCCCAAATGAAGCTTGTCCACTTACTGCATTCATAATATTCCCAGCCTGAAGGACCAAGTGCAATATGGAATGTAACTCTTCACAGCACATTAGCTCTGCAAAAACAACAACATAAGGTTCTGAATCCATGGGCTGTTTTCAAATGGCATCCAAGAAAGATTTTATTGCTCCAGAAAAATTGCAGTCAAACCAGGCATTATTATTTTTTTTGGAGGGCGATTAAAGGAAAGTTCCCAAGCAAGGCAAGGGAAAAGCCAAAGTCCTACCGCCAAGCCTCACGCTGATTGGCACACTGAGTATGTTGGAACCAACTCTGCAAAGAGTCTGACCAGATTGCCTGTTCACTTAACAGTGATGTACAAACCAGCAATACAGCCTGGTAAGGTGTTTGACATTATTTATGGAATAGTAAGTCAGCAGAGCATGAGACTCTTAATCTCAAGGTCGTGGGTTCGAAACCCATGTTGGGCAAAAGATTACAGCATTGCAGGGGTTTGGGCTAGATGGCTCTCTTCCAGCTCTACAGTTCTATGATTCTATTCCTGTTAAATTCCTAACTCGCTTAGCAATAAAAGAAGGGCAAGTAATCTAAGAAATCTGAAGAGGCAAAATATACAAGCAGTTTTGTCTATTGAGTATCACCAAGGTTGTCAGGCAAGGGGCAACTAACCTGTAACCCTCCAAATGTTGCTGGACTACAACTCCCATCAGCCCCAACTAGCATGGTCAACAGTCAGGGAGCATGAGAGATGTAGTCCAACATCATCTTGGGGAGTCACACAGTTCTTTCAATATACTGATTAACCTAGTGTACTGCATTGGAAGCCAACAAATCATTGTCAGCCTACAAGCACTTTTTATTCCTCAACTTATTAATTTGCACATTTCTGGAAGAGGCCACTGTTATTCTTGTTCAATAGATGTGACCTAAAGGCCAAAGGCTTTCCTGTAACCAGTGCTTATGTACCCAGGCCACAATTAAATTCATACATTATAAGGAGTATGTGGGAGGAAGCAAGAAAATGAAACAGGAACTGAGAATGGTCTGTTTGAGTAAACGCTGCAGTTTCTGGGTCAGTTCATGAACTGCAAAATGCTAATTTGGATGTATGAAGTGTTTAAACAAAGCTACAAATATAGTATGATTTATTTTTCTTAGATCCCACCCTTCCTCTTCGGAGAGCCTAGGAAAGTTAACCATCATAATAAACACTACAAAATAGTTTTTTAAAAAACCACAATTAAACCACTGACCAGCAAGAAATAAAATGTATCAGAAATAGTACTGGATGACTCCCAAGCCGGAATTAAGATTGCCGGAAGATATATCAACAACCTCAGATATGCAGATGACACAACCTTGATGGCAGAAAGTGAGGAGGAATTAAATAACCTTTTAATGAAGGCGAAAGAGGAGAGCGCAAAATATGGTCTGAAATTCAACATCGAAAAAACTAAGATCATGGCCACTGGTCCCATCACCTCCTGGGAAATAGAAGGGGAAGAAATGGAGGCAGTGAGAGATTTTACTTTCTTGGGCTCCATGATCACTGCAGATGGTGACAGCAGTCATGAAATTAAAAGACGCCTGCTTCTTGGGAGAAAAGCAATGACGAATCTAGACAGCATCTTAAAAAGCAGAGACATCACCTTGCTGACAAAGGTCTGCATAGCTAAAGCTGTGGTTTTCCCAGTAGTAATGTATGGAAGTGAGAGCTGGACCATAAAGAAGGCTGATTGCCGAAGAACTGATGCTTTTGAATTATGGTGCTGGAGGAGACTCTTGAGAGTCCCATGGACTGCAAGAAGATCAAACCTATGCATTCTGATGGAAATCAGCCCTGAGTGCTCACTGGAAGGACAGATCCTGAATCTGAGGCTCCAATACTTTGGCCACCTCATGAGAAGAGAAGACTCCCTGGAAAAGACCTGATGCTGGGAAAGATTGAGGGCACTAGGAAAAGGGGACGACAGAGGACAAGATGGTTGGATAGTGTTCTCGAAGCTACCATCATGAGTCTGACCAAATTGCGGGAGACAGTGGAAGACAGGAGTGCCTGGCGTGCTCTGGTCCATGGGGTCACGAAGAGTTGGTCACGACTAAACAATAACTACTATTGGAATAATTAACCTATATGCAATTCTTAACGTATTGAAATAGTGTACATTTTCTATGTACAGTCAAGTCCATGGTGATAATTCCCTCCTCTATTTCAAGTGCTTACCATAAAGCCATTACCCCTTAATGCCAGAACACTTCTCTGTGCACTTGGCAAGTGGGTAACGATCAATGACCTTATAGCTCTTAAAAGCAGATTCAAGCCTGAGCGCGCACACCTGCCAACCTGAAATGGTGATGAGAAATGCAGTGTAGGGACTGGAGTAATGGTAAGGAGAACTTCTCAAGGCTTTATTGGCTTCATTCATATAGGATACTAACCTATGGTTTATTTTAACTGTGGTTTGCAGTACAAACCAGGATCAGTCTTGTAGATGAGCAAGTAACCGTGGCTTGTTTTGCCTAATTGTAACTGCTCTGTAGCCAGGTGGGCATCTAGGGCAGGGCATGGAAATGAACCAGGGTTATGCCAGGAATGCAAGATCAGGTGTGATGAGAAACCATGGTTAAATACAAGCTGAAATTTGTAAACCAACATCAAACCATGGTCTCTGATTTGATCACAACCTGATTCAAGGTGGATCACAATGACAGCATTACAACCATAGAAATATAAAGTGAAAAAAATGGACACGTCTTTTGGCTGTATGAGGGGTCCCAGCTGAAAATTACCAGAATGGATGCCACTACTCCACAAATGAGAAAATACTGCAAGTTATTTCATATACAGGAAAGGAGTATCATCAGTACAAACAAGTAGGAAAATGACTTCAATAATGTGGCCTTGTGATCAAAGTTAAGAATTTTGAGACACATATCAGACTGATAACACACACGCACCTTTGTGGAATGTGTCAGAGCTGGCTAGCTTCCTTTAAATAGCTAATAGGTACCTGAAATTCAAGATCTCATCTCTCTAGTTAAGTTGATTAACCTGCTAAGAAAAACAAGTGCCTAATGCATGCTGCAGCATGTTTAATTACCCTTTGTAGCCATTCTTATAATTGTCATGTCTTTCTGAAGAGAAGTACAAGATGGGGAGAATTCTTTTTTTAACACCATGGCTTCGAGTCGCAGTGAATAGCTGAAAAACAAACAAATTAAGATTTAGAACTGGTATACAAGTGAGAGAGAATTTATAGTGAATAGAAAAGGGCTTAGCGTTTCCTTACTTTGGCACCTGGATTAGTAGGTACATAAAAGAATCTGCTTGACACAGTTTTGATAGGTCTCCATTGAAATCCTTTAATTTCTTTACCTAGGAATGGGGGTGGGGAGAGAGAGACAAGAGGTTGATAAGAGGTTGATAAGAATCAAACTGGTCACTGCTCAAACCAATGTTAAAGAATGAACTGAGATTTAAGAGCTCACCATGATTTTAAAATTTGCTTTTGGTGCTAGGACTAGGTCTTATGGCAGATAGATACATCAAAAGCAATGCCCATGCATATATTACCAAGTAACATCGGGTTTGCCATTGTCCTTTAAGTTTCTCTTCCACAGATTCACCTGTCTGTCTACTATTTTTATTGCAGGAACAGGATATCTCAGCACAACCCCGTCTCATTCATTTTCTGCCACTAACATTCACTGGGGAGAGAGATAGGACACTGGGCTGCTGTTTCCAACAACGATCCTTTGTCTGCTGTAAAATCTAGTTCAAGCCCAAGACACTTTGTTTAATACAAACATTTAGAGGTGGGGTTGGGTTTTTTGTTTCTGTTTCTTGCTTTCTTTGGCAACGCTTGATAGCATCCATCTAGGAAGTATGCCACCATGCCTGAAATGTACCGGTATTTACTAAAACAAGCTGACACTTTCTTTTGCCCCCACATTTATTTAAATGTTTTTATACTACCTTTCTTAGCAAGGCACTTCACCAAGCATAGGCAAACTTGGCCCTCCAGATGTTTTGGGACTACAACTCCCATCATCCCTAGCTAACGGGACCAGTGGTCAGGGATGATCGGAGATGTAGTCCCAAAACATCTGGAGGGCCGAGTTTGCCTATGCCTGCACTTCATAAAGGAAAGGCGAGACAAAGGCTTCCCAGGACCTACGCTGTTGCCAACTGATGACAGGAACTTTGCAGAGCCCCTCTCCCCACATGCCAACTGCTGAGCTGTAGTGCACCATTTGCTCCTTATCAGGGAAAAATGGAATTGTGAGTTATGAGCCCTTGAGCTGCTGTGTGCTCAGGCAGGGTGTATGTGTAGCAAGTAGTCCTTGTCTGGAGACTGTATCACAGCAAACCTTCCCAGCTGCTCCTACATAGCTCCTGGTATGTCTGGCTCCCTGCAGGGCTGAACTGTGTCTGATAAACCTGCTCTTCTTTCAACCATACTTTTTTGAAAATGTAATTGTCAAACAAGCCAGACTCTAGAAAAATGACCCAGTTCTCTCTGTGGTTAGAACTAACAAGGGACAAAGAGTTGTTGAACTGTCTATTTCTCAAAATAAGCTCAAAACAAATCTCATGGCAATGTACAATAAAAAAATTAAAACAACCACAAAATAATAAAACACAGAACAAACGAACAACACTGAATCCAGTTAATTATCTAGGAAATTTGGGCAAAACCAACATTTTCAGCAGGTGATGAAATATAAAAATGATAGGAGCCAGGTACATTCCCCCCCCCCCCCACTAAATTTAACTGTCACTCACACACGCCTCTGTTTCAAACATGGGCTCGATTCAGACTTTGCCTGAATGCAAAATATTGCTTTGGGGCAGCAGAAAGCATCAATGAATAAGTGCATTGCTAGGAAAAGCAGAGGTTTCCACAAGCATTAAATGTGTTCATTTGACTGCTTATCATTGAAATGTTTTGTCTGACAGGTATCAGGCATGCAGAGGACCACGAGATCAATCTCCATGTTGTCACAAAACTGGCATAAGGCAAACACACCTGGCAGTTAATAGTACTGAGCGCTACAAGACAGCACGAGACAGCCTGCCAACACATTACCGTGGAAATTATCAAAAACAAGTTGTGTCTCATTTCTCCCTCCCTCCCTCCCTCCCTTTCTCCTTTAGGGCGACAATTTCACACATTCTTGGCCTTTACTCAGACAAGGATATGGTATCTACATTACTTTTGGAAAACGTGAGCCTACATACTTTACAATTTGTGGGTAGATTAATAGAACATGAAGAGGAAAATAGTTTACTTAAAAAAATTAAAATCAAACTTTTACATACTTCTAAACTTGCAACACCTAAAGCAAACCTGTAAGAATTTTAAAAAAACCTCTTTAAAAAGTTAATAATTGCTTTGCTGCAAAGATAATTGAAGCACTCCTACTTAGTATGCAAATTAATGATCGTAATATCTGTTATGTATTTGTTTAGTGCTCCTTGAATCCTTCATAGGCACTGATTGTGGAAGCTGTGGGTGTACAGATGGCTTCAGTACTCATAAGGCACTTAAAAAAAAAGGCACCCACGCTGAAGGCAAGGGTAGGCAAAATACAAATGCAACGTTAACTGGCTATGCTTTATCATGGCAGGCATATTTCATGAGGTGTGAAGTTAATAGGCTTGCTTAGGCGGAAATGGAGGTGGACAGCTTCTCTCATCCCATCGTACCCTCACCCTTTTGCACACCTGGTTCTGATTTCTAAAACTAGAAGTGAGAGACATGGCAAGAAGTTGTAGCCCTTACTGTATGGATCCATAAACTAAATCCCAGATTTGTAATGGGACAAGGGGGTGGGGTGGAGTTACATTGGTGTGATTAGGTATTGTGAAGGCAAAAGCATTTTGCACATGTTCAAAGACCCTCTGTATTGTACACATTCAAAAACTGAGCCCCAATGTTTGTTTTTAGATGTGCAGTGTGCCCAAGAGCTACTTAAACAAACCCTACCTATATCGAAATGTTTTAAAACAGGCATGGCCAAACTTGGCCCTACAGATGTTTTGGGATTACAATTCCCATCATCCCTGACCACTAGTCCTGTTAGCTAGGGATGGTGGGAGTTGTAGTCCCAAAACAGCTGGAGGGCTGAGTTTGACCAAGCCTGTTTTAAAACTTGGAGAACATTGGAGCAAAGCTTCCCTTTGTTCAGTTACCATTATCTTTATAGACTTAAATGTCTGGCTCCCTCACGAAGTCAGTAACACAGTGATGCTGCTCACATGGGTTGTTTGGATTCCTGCCGTTTTCCTCTCCACTGAGACTATGAACATTGGTATGGAAACAGATAATGCAAATATCCAAATGCAGAGCAGAATCTATCTAGTGGCAATCTATAAAACAAGGTGGTTTATGAATGGGGTCTTTGAAAATATGCAATGTCCACCACCCATTTAAGAGATTGGAACTCTTCCAAAGAGATGAATGGAACCCACTTCCTTAGTATAATTATTATGAGTTGGACATCACATACATTATCAGTTGTCAGCCTGGGAGGTGGGCAGCAACTGAATGAAAAAGAATGAAGCAAGTCCTACCTATATATAGTTTCTGCATACAGTAGGATCTTGTTACAGGGAAGGTATTTCTATGCTATTAAGCACAGATGTGGCCCAAAAGCAGTTTTGCACATTCATGATTTGGTGTTATTTTGCGTATACAACAATGCAACTGGTGTGAACATTTCATTCCCCCTCGAAAAAATATTACAAAGTAAATGATGTATTATTTAACACAACACAAGCCACTTGTCACTTCTCTATCTTCATGCTTGATTTCTATTTTTCCTTCCCCCAACCTATTTGCATTTCAGTTTTCGTACATCTTTTTAAAAGACAACCCAACGACTGAACATTGCTTAAGCACTTTGCTCCAAATGTCACAAGCCTCTGACAAATAAGAAATATGCACTTTCTAGCTGAGCAGGTACAATAAGGAATAACTGCTCGAGAGAAGAACTTCAGTAGCCTATTGCTTCCTAATGAGCCATTTGCTACTGATGGATAGATAGATAGATACTTTGGCAGGGAATACTATACAAAGGAAATATTTCAAGGGCTGGGACCTGTAAACAGGGTGATACATTGTTCAACTCTGAATCAATGAAAGTTGAATTCTTTAACAATGTAAACTAAGCGAAACGGTGTAAACAAGAGTCCATAAATTTAGTCACCATGGAAACTGTCCGTCCTTCCTCTGGCAATCATCCCTGCCCTCATCTTCAACTTCCTGAGCTTCAAAAGGCCCTGCCTCTTTCCTGAACCTAGGCTTGTAGGGGGAAGTTTCCCAGTCTCCATACTGCACTTTATAGAAACATTCTGAGCAGCTCCAGCGTAAAGTCAGAGAGGAGACTCTACTCCTTCTGTCTTCTGAGAAAAGAGGCACAACATTTGTGGACTTCTATATGTGTTCAGGGAGCTATGCAAGAGGATCCTGTAGCGTGACGGCTGCCGCCTTCTGAATTCTGTTTACTTTCTGAACTCATAATAAAAGCCAGAATGTTTTTTATTATACACCCAGTAGCAAATACAATGGCTAAAGAATTGTAACATACAGTGCAGTGGGTATATTGGTAGTTAAAATGCTGCCTTAAGTGCAACAGTTACAGGTGGTCTGCCGTAGTCGAAACAAAATTAAATGGGGGGGGGGGATTCCTTCCAGCAGCAAATGTGCATGCGCATGAAAGCTCATACTAATAACTAACTTAGTTGGTCTCTAAGGTGATACTGGGAGGATTTATTTATTTATTTGTTTTATTTTGTTTTGTTTTAAGTGCAACAATAGTTTGGGGATTAACATGCTAGCTTCTTAGCCTGCTCAGATCTTCAAGCTAACACTTCAATAAAGAGCTAGCTTGCAATCCAGCAAAATGTTGCAAAGTGTGACTATTTTAATTACTTCTACACCGTAGCAGTAAAACTGCAAGTCGAAGCATGTTGATGTTGAGTTATACCAAAAGCATCCATGATATGGCATACACTTGAACACAACCCTAATTGCAATACTACTATTCCCTCACTTCCTTTGGCTTTGCACACCACCCTCTCTTCTTTCCCAGCCCATCTGTGTAAAGTCATCTCATTTGGCAGCTCTTCTGTCACTCTTCTCATTCCTGGGAACTCACGTGCTCATGGAATCAGCTATATTTTCCTTAGAAGACTCCCAAGGCTATTCTTGACATTCCACACTTTTCAGACCCAGAACTTTTTGCGTGTGCTCACACATGTGCACATACATGTTTCTCCCTTCTCTTGCATCTGAGACTGAATGCAGAAATCATTGCTCGCCTTCCCTCCCCCCCCCCCCAAACACATACACACATCCTATTCCTTTGGAACCACCATTAGAGAAACCTATTTCCCTTTGTTCCTCAATATGCAACTTTTGCTATGTCTCCATCTTTGTTCCGTCCTTCTCTTCTTATAAAGAAGTCATTTTTCTCTTTTTGTATCTACTGCTGGGACACTCCTTCATGACTGGGTCATCCTGGGCCTCAACACTGGTCTCTGCTAAGGCCAGCTTTTCCTTTAGTGATAACATCTGCAAACCAGTTTATATATTCAGGGAAGTATATGACATAGTCCTCCATATGAAAAGAGATTCTGTATGAAGGTTCCAAGGAGCAATTCCACATGAACATTCTGTGGTGGTCCTGCATGTCAGAGTTGGTTTTCCATGAAATACTCAGTATCTACAAACTTCTGTTCTTATACTTACATGGACTTTTTTACTCTCCAGTTCCCAATAATCTATTTATTTTCTCTCTCTTTTTGTTAGCACATAGAACACCTTCTCTCAACCATGCTGCTCTTATGCCTGAAGCAACTTTTCTATTACTGCGCTTCAAATTTCCATTCTTCCTTTTAGTTCCTCCACCCAATCCAGTTTCCCCCCAGAAAGATTTTCCTGGCCTATTCTGTTACTGGCTATTGCCTTCCTACTCCTTAGGGTTGTCTTTCCTTGTCCATCAGCACTGTTTCTTCACTTATACAATCCTTCCACTAAGCAAGACTGTGAATACGTAACAAAAAATGTTTTCAAAAAATGCTCAAGAGCACAACAGGAAAGGAGTAATTAAGATCCCTAATGTATACTGACGGTTCCATAACACCACCTTTACAAGATATAGCTTTAGCATCCTCCTAAACAACATTTGCTCAAATTTAACATTGCTTTAAGGCTGCTGTAATGTCAGGTTTTGTGACATTAGTCAGCAAGTCACAGGATAAGGATTATATTTTTGGTTTAATCCTGACCTGAGTTCAGCAGAGTTCCACCGCTGCTGAAGAAAGGGGTCAGGGTAAATTATTTATTTATTTATTATCCCTCCTACTCTCCACAGCCACCAGTGCTCCCTGAAAAACTGCCCCTGGGAGTTTTGGGGACCCCCTAGAACATTGTTTGAGGTGGTACTTGGGCTGCAGATGGAATAAGAAACTTTTGCGGGATCTTAGCTCCCAGAACCAATGAAAGAAACCCTTCCATCCATACAGGATCAAGTCTGGATATGACTCACTATCTTGGCCAGTTAGAACATCCCCCCCCCCCCAAGACATATCTTTCTCATCTTCAAGAACATGTAGCTAATAGTCCCTGTTCAATTTACAGAAGTTTTTTGACACAATCCTCCTCTTACCTCTTCTGTTTCTGGCAATAACTTGATGAGTTCACGTAGTATCTCAGAACCATAGAGATCACTTCTTCCTGAGTGGAGATCTTCAATGATGGATTCAACTGATCTTGGTGGGGAAATATAACAAAGACATACAGTTTGATCTAGGAAGTTTGCATTTCCATAGGATAGAACATTAGATTTCTTGCATGTTCAAGAACACAACCAAGCTATGTTTGCTTTATATGCTATGACAGCTTCATTGCTATACAACTTTCAGTGGCCATGCATGGTATTCAGATGTGTCCTCATTGCAGGTTCCACTGAAATGAATACAACTGTCTAGAACAATAATGCATTAATGCCAATGCAACCCACAATTCTTACTCTTTGCCTTTTTCGCACATAAAATAAATGACTTTCAAAAAATAAAACATTAATCTTCAAACTATAATGGGTTTCAATCCTTGAAGAGAAACACTGAGCTCAACTGAAAATGAAGTATCTAACTACAGACTGCTCAACTTTACAGTAAGATTAGCACATGTATAAGGAAAATAAAGTACAAGAAAAGTTGACACATCTGTACCCAATTTTTTAGTTAGATTGGGCTTGTAGCTATATTACTTATGGTGAGGTATTTATCATTTTCTACCATATTTTTATCACCATGTTTGACAGTTTCAATAGTCATGTAACATCTTACTTTTTAAACTGCTTAAGAAAGATCCCAATATTCATACTTCTTTTGGCATCCAAAATATTAATCTGAAAAAAAGAGAGCAATGCATTAAAAGGCTTGTTCAAACAGAATGTTTTAATAATGCTGGATTACTTTGCTTACATTTCCTGGCATGGAAAAACAGAAGAAAGTTCTATCCTATAGCAAATGCAAGGATAATTCTTCTGTGATATGCAGATAATCCCAAATACTGTGTAAACATTCATACACCATGAAAGAAGTTGCCATTAGAGCCAACTATCTGTAAACCAGAAATTACTTCTCTTTTTTTCCTATACAAACTTTACAATGCATGTATCCAGCACAATACTGTTAACAGTTCATACTGTTACACATCAAACATCATCACCTCTACAAAATGAAGCTGACTTTAAGTACTGCTGCCTTAGAACATAAATAATACACTTTAAGCTTTTTAAAAATAGCATTGCATATTTATGGTGCTATTTGTTTAATATCCATCTGACAAAAAAAAAAATAATAATAGATTGGATCCACGGTTTTCACATTCATGCTAACTAAAATTCATTTTACCTTAGCACTAATACTATAATACTATAATTACTATATAAGCCCCTGCAAACCATCAGGAGTTGTAGCCCAGTCAGGGGTTAGCCAACATTGCTGTGCATAGTTGCACATGCACAAATGAATGATAAGAAACAAAGGTGAAAATGTTGTCCGAAGCTTGTCCTACACTCGAGTAGGACCCTGGGGGGTGGGGTGGGGAGATACAATACAAATGAAACCTGAAGACTATCCTAACCCTCTAAAGTTTTCTTGACTCCTTTTGATATACCTGCCTACCCATTTGAATCTGTGGCTAGTCTTGAAATGCTAAAAGCCCAAATAAGTATGTGGCTTCCATTTTGCACACTCCAGACACAGTACTTCACCACATTTCACACTGGAATCTAAAAAAGCCAGAAACAATTACCTGGAATGATGCCACCTTATGGTATTAGGTAAAAACGTTACATTGGTAACTAGGCTTTCATTGCTGCTATTAACCCCCATGCAGTTCATTAGCAGCAGAAAACTGCTTTATGACAACTGTCACCTGTAGGCCAGCAAAGGCAGATACCCAAAAGCATAACGTCTTTGTACAAGAATAACTCCATCATACACAGTGACTAGTCTAGCAGCCCTCAGCTAAATTCCTCTTAGGATAGCATAACATACCACACTTGCTAATCTAAAACTAAAAATATACCGTATTGTTCAATTCCCTGAAGCAGGGGTGAAAATGTGAATTGTGGTTTTTGTGTGGTAGTACTCCAATCCCTGCGATGGGGTGAGCGCCTGTTGCTCGGTCCCTGCTCCTGCCAACCTAGCAGTTCAAAAGCACAAAGTGCAAGTAGATAAATAGGTACCGCTCCGGTGGGAACGTAAACGGCGTTTCCGTGCGCTGCTCTGATTTGCCAGAAGCGGCTTAGTCATGCTGGCCACATGACCCGGAAGCTGTACACCGGCTCCCTTGGCCAATAAAGCAAGATGAGCACCGCAACCACAGAGTCGTCCGCGACTGGACCTAATGGTCAGGGGTCACTTTACCTTTACTCACAAAATACAATTGTTTGACTCATGCAAAGTCCGAGTTATCAGTTAGTCATTCCAATGCTATAATGTTGACTGATAACAGAAGTGACATCAGAATTCTCCTCCAAACAACTCTATGGTCTGGAAAGTAGTTATAGGCTAAGTTGCATTATTTCTGACTCTTAGTAAGCAGTGAAAATAGCCAAGATCCACTGATCCCTGGGCATGTACCTCCAGATGGTGAAGATGTCAGGCACTATCCTGGCACCCAGGCATCTTCACTTAGTTGCAAGTGGGCAATAGTTGGGTACAAAATGTGCCTGGCACCTCGCTAATTTTTAACACTGTAACTATTGATAACAAGACCCCAAGTTTCCTGATAAATTACTGTTGGTGTTTATCTGAGAATGTACAAACATTACAATATGTCACAATATGCTATTTATAACTAAAACATGAATACCAAGTTTTATTTTTTAAATTAGATGTTTCTAGTGCAAGTCCAGTCTTATATAAAGAACAACCCCTTCTGAATATTTGCCAAAGCAAGGAGTACATGATTAAGTGAAAACGCATGCATATAGTACAGCCTGAACTGTCATTACAGAAGCTGTATCTGCTATCTAATCTGTTCTCAAATGTTTTCCTGAATGTACTTTCATTGACCCCTAGAACAGCAATTTCATTGGTTAACTGGTAAACCCATATTTAGATGCAAGGGAATCCTTTATAATTTTTATAAGATGTGTTAAAAGATACCAGATCACTATGTTAAAGGGAGGGGCAAACATAAGTCCCCAGGGGGGTCATATCATACTATCAATTTTGAAGTTACCACATGAAATAGATAAAAGTTCACCATCTCCTTGGGTGGGTACTAACTTGAGGCATATTTTCTCTTTTGCAAACATCTACCTATCAGACCCTCTTAGTGAGCTGTCCAGTCAGATACTGAAGAGGATGCAACAGGCAAGGTGAAGAGAGCTCTGTCTGTTCAACAAGCATTACTTTTTCCACACTCTACCAACAAATTTCTCCCTTTTGCTTACTGATTCATGCAACATGCTTTCTTGAACACTTGCCCTCTGATGTTTCAAACAAGTACTGTATTTAGCAGGAAGCCTCAGGAACCAATAAGCACCCACCCTTTGGAAGTGCTCAAAAATTCAGGAAGACAAGCAAGGACAAAAGTTAAAACCTGTTAAAGTGTTGCTCAGCACATGGCAATTATCATCTGTGCTTTTACATGTAAATGCCACATTTTTATCACTCCTAAATCCTGTTTGGCATTCCTGACAACCATCACCTCATTCTGGGGCTTGGCTCTGCACTTACTTAAAATGTATGCCAGCATATTTCCACATTTTCATTACTCTACAGTCCTGAGCATCTTTGCAACCTCATGCCTCCTGACCTGAAGTCATATATAAAGTTTAGTCATACAGATGACCAAGATTAAGCTTGATATAAACTAAAATTGCACTCAGTGCATTGTTGATAGCTCATTTCTATTAAAGATGTTAAACAGATTGTAACTTGATTCAACCTGAAAGTGAATACACTAGTTCTTTCCCTGCCTTTGAAGCCAAACTTGCAAGACACGTGCATTGGGCTGAAAGCTCAAGCTACATTTTTCATCATGTTTCTCAGTCTTGAAATGGAGCTCAAAGGCTCTTTCTTCACCGTCATATTTTATCTGAGGTGTTCCATTTCCATTCTTTTTGGATAACCAGCTGCTCATAGATTTATTAAGCGTCATATCTCCTGATATTCTTCAAGAGTCATTAAATGAATCCCACTTTTATCCCATATTTTATGAATGTACGAGAGACAGGGCAGTCAAATAACTGAATTATTTGAATGTAGAAAAAAGTGACTTTTGAAGGAAAGAAGACTAGAGTCTGCTATTTCAAGCCCAAACATCTTTAGTCTACATAGATTTTTCAATTCGGCATATAA
This sequence comes from Podarcis tiliguerta, assembly GCF_965153285.1. NCBI lineage: Eukaryota > Metazoa > Chordata > Lepidosauria > Squamata > Lacertidae > Podarcis > Podarcis tiliguerta. Next base: position 38,912,029 of record NC_139542.1, on the reverse strand, counting down.
ATTATGTATTCTTCTAGATAGGAAAAGTCTGGAATTATAATTTACCCCAATACACATTAATCTTTTAAAATCTCTTAAGTTTGTCATCTGCACAAGCGAAACATTTTGCAATGAAATTCCAAGATGTCTTCTCTTCCAATCATCTCCCCTTCCCCACGCCTTTTGACCAATATCCTTCTTCCTCACTAGCAATGTAAAGTAATATCCACATTCAGCAGTAATATCCACATTCAGCCTTACATTACACTACACTCCATTCATTAGGACAGTGTGTGTTTATATGTACATATACACAGGGTGTATATATATGCATACACCTATATTCTACTTATATTTGAAGAGCACTCAGTTTTTGTCATCTGCTTGGGAATAATTTACTACTATACTCTTGTTGAGTAAAAACCTCCCATTTCTTTCACCTGGCACAAGATGATAGTCCAATAATTGTCATTTGGCAATTCACTTTTAAACTGCTTTTTCCACAACTTTGAAAAAGCAGATTTCACAGTACTTCGACCCTTGCATGCCTATTTTGGATTCATCTTTATGAACAAGTCTGAAATCAAACAAAAACCCTCTAGAGCAGGGGTAGTCAACGTTTTTATACCTACCGCCCACTAATACATCTTTCTTGATGGTAAAATTCTCTTACCGCCCACCAGTGCTTGATGGAAGAAGGATTCAGCTTGTGCCGTAGAACCCCTACTGCCCACCTAGAATCTAGTGGGTGGTAGGGAGCAGGTTGATAACCCCTGCTCTAGAGCTATAGATAAAAATCACAAGACAGATAATGAAATAATATTGGAGCATCAACAAAGACTTGTATATTCCTTTCTCACCGGGGTCACCCCATGATCACATCTGGAATTTTGAAAAGGTGTCATAGTACCTCAGTCCCTCTGGTTCATTCTTCCCCCTCTCCCTCCCTTGTCACTTGTCCAAACACAAATACATAATATGTGCATGTGCACATATGTGTACACACATTCTTCAATTTCCACCAGATCTGGATAAAAATCAGATGTGGCGGAATTAAATTGGATTCTCTTGAATTTGTGTTATTTCCCCAGAACACCACCAAAATAAAGTTTATGCTGGTAGACTGCAGAATAATAATTTTTAAAAATCAGATCCAGTGCTTGCCACAAAGACATCAATCCAATCTTTGTGATTTTCACATAGGCTGACAAGAAAACCATCACCAAATCACAGAACTCATATACTGGGTGGCCTACTGTTTAATAGGTGGAATCTCTTGTAAAAATTATGAGGGATCATATGGAGATATGCCTCAGATCCATGTTTTTTCATCACGGCAACACTGGAAAGCAGGCACAGGGCCGGAGTTTGCCTATGCCTGCTGTAAAGCATTCAGTCATTTGTGGTTCAGCTGTTCAACTGCTCTCTAGGGGCCTGTTCTCAGGATCGTAATAGTGGGAATCAAAAGCTTCCGATCAATTTCTGCTGCTTTCCAGTCACACTGAACCAGGCATACACATGCCTGCGCCACATGCTGAAGACAGCATGGAATGACTTTTAGTTTACCATCATAATTGTATACCAGTGTCTGGAAGTTGGTATGCCTACGATGCATCCTAATTAAATATGTGATCCCCCTCCAAACCACATGTTTAATCAGGGTTTAAAACTTTATTTGAACATGTAGTTGGGAGGGTGTGGGTAGAAGCATGCCCAATTGCCCAGCTGCCCCTCCTGTTGTGATAGCCCCAGATCACTCCAGGTGGCCTCAACCCAGGGCATTCAAGAGACTGCCTCAGCCTGCTCTGTGGCAAATCCTGGATCAATCCAGTTTGGCCTGATTCGTGGTTAGTCCAGAGCCCTAGTATTAATGGTACATCTGTCTGCACTCATACAAATCCATATTTTGGTTAAATATTAAAGATACACAGTGATAGGCAAGCTACACTGTGCCATGGGTCAATTTTGCATCCTTTGCTATAGAACAACCTGGTCTTCCCTGCTGATTTTTATTTGGCAGGGGTTTAATCTAACCCAACAGTTCCATGCAAAATATTTAAATTCCTTCAGATCATCACATTTTGCTTACGTGCAGTATGTTTTCTGGTCTAAACCACTGAGTCTTGGGCTTGCTGATTGGAAGGTCAGCAGTTCACATCCGAGTGACTACGTGAGCTCCTGTTGCTCTGTCCCAGCTTCTGTCAAGTTAGCAGTTCGAAACCACACCATTACAAGCATATAAATAGGTACTGTTGTGGCGGGAAGGTAAATGCCATTTACCTTCTGGCTTCCATCATGGTGTTCCGTTGCACCAGAAGTGGTTAAGTCATGCTGGCCACATGACCCGGAAAGTGTCTGTGGACAAATGCTGGCTCTCTTGGCTTGAAAGCGAGATGAGCTCCACACCACATAGTTGCCTTTGACTGGACTTAACCATCCAGGGGTCATTTACATTTACTTTTTATGTATATATTGCTTTTCCATGGCAATGAAATAATTTGTTTTGAGACCTCAAACTATTTTCTGTGTGACAACACCATTAAACATTTATAGAACCACTCTGGAATAAAGTGGTTTGAAGTCAGCTATTAAAATCAACAAAAAAACTACAAGTAGCAACCTCTCTGCAGGAGGTGGACAAGAACTTGAAGTAACTTTTCAAATGTACACACAGCTATGATTAACACACTTAAGTATATACACCCACTTCGCTACCCTCCCTTTCAATCTTACCAAATATGTGTATGTGTTTAGTCATAGTATGCAAACTCCTTTACCAACTGGTAACAATCTGTAGCCAGACAGAAAGATATTTCCAAGCAGATTTTTCTAAATGTGCTCCTAGAATTATCAGGTGCTTCTTGTTTAGTTCTATATGCATGAACTTGTCTTTTCTGCGAATTTCTACCAGAGACTGCATTATTATTTTCTTCTAATTGTGCTTGCACACTATCTTAGACATTTTTCCCAAACCACATGATGACATCCCCACACAGACACCCAACCTAGCAAAACCTAACATTAGCAGCTTTCCAAAAGTCTGTCTAGATTGCATTTTCAACACAACAGTAATGCTAAGAGGCAAAAGCTTCAAAAGGCACAGCCCAAACATATTAGCGTATTATAAAAAGAGAACGATCACTTTATAGCACATACACTCATGAATGATAAATAAGCAGTGGAATTGCTTATGTTATACACAAGGTATCAAATTATTTTTTTTCGGGAACACATAATTTGATAAAATATTTACACAAGGATATTTCCACAAAAATGCAGTGTTGTTTTATGGATTTAGTCTTCCTTATACATTTGTAATAATCTCCCATAAGTTATTTTAGAGGCATTTGCCACGAGATAAAAGTTAAATGGGTTTTAATTTTTCAAGAAGAGCTAACATGTTCCTGTCATGTGATGCTTTTCAGTAAACATGCTTAGGATTGCAAGTCCACGGACCTCAAAGGAGCTGACTCACTAATGTGTGTGCTTAGGATTGCAAGCCTAACACCCTAACACAGTTTAGGATGCATGGCAGCAAATGTGCTGCCTACCAACTCTTCTGGCTACAATCCAAACAACTAACTTTATGAGGGTAATGGCACCATGCACCATTTTTATACAGCATTTCCTGAAAAGAAAGCCACTTCTGACACAAATATTTCTTTGCTGAAGGAAGCCCTTCATGCATGCAGTACCCAACATCCAAGTTTTAGACTGCTTTTACTTCTTTCTACTGTACATAGTTAGTGGCCCAACTTCCTTATGCCTTTAATATTCACCAGCTCATTAGTACAGATCTAATAATAATAATAATAATAATAATTTATTTATACCCCGCCCTTCCCGGTTCAGAAAACCGGGCTCAGGGCGGCTAACAACAAATTCAAAACACTTAATTGATGCAACAAAAAACAGCATAAAATACAATATAAAATGTGAATAACAATAAATTCAGAATTCAAAAATCAATTTTGGGGGGGGGGGGGAACCATCCAATAAACATTAGATGATCACCAGGGCTAGCTGGCTAAATTAGTCCTATTTGGGCCAGTGAGGAGACCAGGGGAGAATTAACTGTGAGTTCCCAGAACAGGTAATCTTCATAAAAAGGGGAGGGGGAGAGAAGAAAGGGGAATAAAAGATCAGGCTAAGTTCAAATTGAAAGCCAAGCAGAATAGCTTTGTCTTACAGGCCCTGCAGAAGGAAGTTAAACCCTGCAGGGCCCTGGTCTCATGGGACAGAGCATTCCACCAGGTTGGAGCCATCACCGAGAAGGCCCTGGCCCTGGTGAAGGATAATCTGACTCACTAAACAAGACCTCAATTTTCCTGAATGAAGAAGTGAATTATGTGCAAACAGATCTAACAAGTAGCCAAGACAAAGACCTTACGCACACCACAAACATGTGTGCCCATACTGACTCAGGAAGATTCCTTGCTCCAGGAACTAGGGTCACTTCCACTGCCTCAAAGTCAGAAGAAAAGAAGTGAGCTGAAGACTACAGAGCCATGCATTAAGAAAAATACCACCACTCTCATGTATTCTGCATCAAATAATGTGAATGCTACACACAAAATAATGCAATAAAACAAACCTGCTTTAGTTTATCTATTTTACACTGCCTCAAATTTTAAAAATTAAATGAATCAAGATGGGTAAAGCACCCCTTCCCAGTAGAGAAACTAACTATAGACTGGTGCTGGAATCTTACTTCATCACTAGTGACAAGATTATATCCTCCACTGTACCTGAGACAGCAGGATGGGGTGGGTTTTTTTGGCAGGAGAGGGAGTAGGACAGACCAAGTTGCAAAAAAAGAGTCTCCACCCACCAACAGACAGGAATGGCCGGGGGGGGGGGGGGAGAGACTTTGGAGAAACAGCCAGGGGAGCTTCCTGCAATACCACCACTCCAACATGTGCCGCCTGAGGTTTCACTTCACTATGGCCAATGGTAGGGCCACTCTTGATTTACTGGGTGCTGTCATAGATCCATTACAAGCCTCTACCTCCCACCTTCAGCTCTGGCAGCTGGGATGAAGAGGTGGAGGCATGAGGACTCCTAAACACTAGTCAGGCATAGAGGCAGAACCAGCTTCTGCCTCTCCCTTCCAGCTCTGAGCACCTGTTTGCACAGAGGCACAGCAAGACAGTTCACCTCTGCCTCTCCCTTCCGATGCTGGAAGCTTGGAGCTCGAATAGTGGAGGCGCCAAGGAACAAAGAGCCTCAGCGCACTCCAGCTCTGAACTTTTGGGACTTTGAGGAGCAGGAGCAGCATTTCAGGCAAGCCTCTACCCAGTAAAGAGAGTGTGTTCTGGTAACAAATATTGGGTTGGTTAGTAAAGCATAGAGTCCACTCAAGCTCTAACGAATAAAAAACTAGTGGGAATTCTGGACAGCACAAGTTTTTAGACACTGTCCAAGTTTTTCATGAGAGCTAAGGGCTTGCCCTTTTCATGAGAGCAGATGTATCTGAACCGCACAGTAATATACAAAGTCCCAACGATCCTTAAATACTTCAGGCAATGTCAAATTACAAATACATTAACCCCATCTCATTGCATGACGTACAGTGGTGCCCCGCAATACGAATGCCTCGCAAGACGGAAAACCCGCTAGACGAAAGGGTTTTCCGTTTTGGAGGTGCTTCGCAGAACGAATTTCCTATGGGCTTGCTTCACAAAACAAAAATGTCTTGCGAGTTCCTGCGATTTTTTTTCCGCTCCCCACTCCCTTTTTCTAAGGCACTAAGCTGCTAATAGCCTTTTAGCAGCTAATCCGCTAATCCCTTAAGCCTTTAATAGCCGCTAATTTGCTAAACTGCTAATAGCGCCAATCTGCTAATGGGGTTGCTTCGCAAGACGAAAGACTCGCAGAACGGATTCTTTTCGTCTTGCGAGGCACCACTGTATCTTGATCCACAGACACCTTCAACCATCAATTTTGAGCGACACACAAATTTAGGCTCTAGCTACAGATCAAGAGTAGTATACAGATTTAATAAACAAACATTTTTCCTGACAGGAATAAGGCTACAGGACAAGAACAGGGGGCAAGGGAAACGAAGGCAAGAAGTTCCATAGCAACGTCCAACACATAAGATTTTCTTTAACGAAGAGGAAGTACGCTCACACTTACCTCTTGTTTAGTATCTTTAAAGGACCTCCTTAAAGTTTTGGTTTTGGAACCTCGGGGTGGCGTCTCTTCTTGCTGGCCAAAAAACTCCTCCATTGTCTTTGTGTCAATCTGATAATTCTGTTTAGCACCAATAGTCCAGATATTGTTTTTGCCACGGACTTGTTCTTCAGGTATAGTTTTCCAGAAGAAGCTACGTAGTCTCTTTTTCTTGCTCTGGTGGCCATGCCCATTTACCAGCTGTGGCAGTGGAGGTCTGCTCAGTGCTAGAGGTGGAGGGGGTGGAGGAGGTGGCACCACTTCTAGTGAAGAAAATCCAGCTTCTGCGGGTGGACATGGTAGAGGTGGCGGCGGCGGTGGTGCTGGAGGCAGCTGTTCTTCTGGTTCTGTCGTATCTCCAATCATTAATCCAGCTTCAACTGAAATAGCTCCATTTTCTTTGTCATTGACCAAAGAGACACAATTCATAACGTGCATTTTACAGCCTCTCTCTCTATGAGAGAGAGACTTACTTCCTCAGATGTGCATGGAGCACCAAACACACAGCGGCAACTTACTATTTACACACCAGAACGGTTAATTTACCATCAGCGACGGGGAATGCAGGAAATCAGTCATTTCTCAGAAACCTGCAACAAAATAATAGCAGAGAGAAACAAAATTAGACTGGATATGCTGAGTAGCATGGCTGAAGCATCAATTTGTAGGCTGTGTACAAATAGGATGACCAATCCAGACACACCAATTAGTAGCCCCACCCTATGGCTCTTGGGCTCAAGGAGACACCCCAGTCCCATGTTTGTAAACAACAGAGGCAAGGACCATTGCTTTAAACCTTCATGCCCAAGGCTTGTTAGCCTAGTCTTTGAGTGTACAGACTACGATCCAAAGGAGGAGGTCATGCACATGAGGGATGCCCATGATTTTACTTAAGTAGTTCCATTCCTAATGGGCCAATGTGCTGTTGAAACACCAAAGGACCTTGGCAGTAAAATTGAGCAATGAAATCAAGACCCTACAAATGAAGGCGGCACTTTAATGAAGGAGACAGCCATGACAATCCACAGGGATATTCAAAGAAGTTTATTATGCAACCAGTGTTAGGACATTGTTACTTAATTTTCAGAAGCATAGGAAACTACCTTACACTGAATCAGACCATTGGTCCATCTATCTAGCTCAGTACTGTCTACAGCAGGCACCCCCAAACTCGGCCCTCCAGATGTTTTGGGACTACAACTCCCACCATCCCTAGCTAACAGGACCAGTGGTCAGGGATGATGGGAACTATAGTCCCAAAACATCTGGAGGGCTGAGTTTGGGGGTGCCAGGTCTACACTGACTGGCAACTGCTCTCCAGAGTTTCAGGCAGGGATGCTCTTCCAGCCCTACCTGGAGATGTCAGAGATTGCACCAGGGACCTCCTGCATTCAAGGCAGATGGTCTACCACTGAGCTAATATGGGATGTTAATTACATATACAGCTTCGCAAAAGGACAAGTATTATTCATTCCATTAACTGAGTAAATATAAAATTTATTTTAGACATGACTTCAGCCCAGTATACCTGAAGGAGCGTCTCCACCCCCATCGTTCAGCCCAGACACTTAGGTCCAGCTTCGAGGGCTTTCTGGCGGCTCCCTCACTGTGAGAAGCAAAGTTACAGGGAACCAGGCAGAGGGCCTTCTCGGTAGTGGCGCCCGCCCTGTGGAACGCCCTCCCATCAGATGTCAAGGGAATAAACAACTATCTGACTTTTAGAAGACACTCGAAGGCAATCCTGTTTAGGGAAGTTTTTAATGTTTGAAGCTTTATTCTGTTTTTAATGTTCTGTTGAAAGCCACAAAGAGTGGCTGGGGAAACCCAACCATATGGGTGGGGTAGAAACAATTTCGTCTTCTTCTTCTTCTTCTCCTTCTTCTTCTTCTTCTTCTTCTTCTTCTTACTATAGCCTGTACTTCAAAAATTAAGACAAATCTCCATTCACATAATGAGTGAAAATTTGATACTACCTAACACTTTTATTTCATATTTCCACTTGAAATGCAGCTTCCTTGTTTTAAATGCAACACAAAGGTAATCCGAACTCTTAGCAGCAACTTTTATGATAACTAGAGCTATACTAGCTTAATGGAAAAAATATTGAGGTAGTCTTCTCAAACTCATCATACCAACACTTAAAACCTTGTTATAACTGCATTAAAAACAAAAAGTTAATTGTAGACCTTGGACTCATCACTTCATCATCACTGCTTATCATTTACATTTCTTTCATATCATTAATATCACAAGTATGGATGCCAAGCTACAGTAGGAAGGCATGCTTTACATATTGCATAGTACTATCTAACATTGTTATCCTTAAGTATGCAAGACTCTTCACAAAAGCTTGCCATGGGAACTTGATGACTAATAATAATAGAACAATGCGCCAAACATTTATTTAATTGCATTGGAATTGTTTAGCAATTTAGTCATTTCACCTTGTTCAGAGTAACATTTGTATGGAACAGCAAGTTTAGCATTATCCTGAACTGAGTGCAGAAGTCAAGGCTTCCTATGAAAGATATGTACATATAGGAAGCCACAGTTTTCAAACTCTGAGAAATTAGTATGAGATCTTGTGAACTGTCAACTTTCTGGAGTCAGGTGTTTACCAACTAAAATCCTCAGTTTTTAAATTCAGATTTTAAAGGAGAAGTCTGTACACAGCCATAGTCACACAGTGACTTTCCGAACCACTGCCCACATACATAGCAGGACTTGAAACTTATATTTAACCAAATGTCATTTTTCCTGCCTTAGAAAATGGTTCTCTATTACAAAACAGATTAAAAAACCACCTAATTGTGTAGCCAGTTACCATTATAAAGATTAAAACTAGCTATTTAATTGAAATGTAACAAAGTATACAAAGAAAATGATCTTACCCCTCTATCACCCTGGCGATAAAAGGAAATGCTAATAAACTCTCCAAATGTAATATAGAGACTCTGTACAATGGACTAATTTTTAATTCATTCAAAGTATTTAAATGGCACTTTTCAGAGCCATGCTCTCGCAACGCAATGTACACAAGATGTACTGTTTAAGACACATCAGAATGGTACACATTGCTATCTATGCGAAAGCTTCCCTGAATCACATAAACCATGTACACTGAGGTGGTTAATTTGTGGTGCTACAGATGTTGCTGGACTACAACTCCCTTCATTCCCTACCATTGGGCATGCTAGCTGAGTGCTGGTGGAAGCTGGAGTATCACAACGTCTGGAGGGCCACAGGTTAGCCACCCGATTTGTACCCTTGGGGAAGGGGAGCATTGAAAAGAGAGCCTGCACTATAGTGGGGTCCAGTATACTTCAATTATTCAGAAGAGAGTTCTGTAACTGTGGTGCCTCCACTGAGAAGGCCGCTTCTGTCATGCTTGACAACCTAACCCTTTACTGCTGGGCACAAGAGCATTTAAAATGATAAACTAGTTAGAAATTCCTAGTATATTTTTCATTCTAAATGTAGGAGGCAGTTTATTGCAGAAGCCATGGTCTTAATCTTAAAACCCCCCACACTAAGAGTATTAACAATTTTGTAAAATTAATATAATTGTTGAAGACCAAATTCTGGATATTGGATAAACCCAAGCAATCCTGATATATTTCGAGAGCAGCCCAACACCTGTTGGCAAAACTACATAATGAAATTCAGCAGCATTGGGTTTAAAAAATAATAATTCCATGGACACACTTCAATGCTTAGACTGCTACTGCAAACTCAGTAAAATAAATGATCATATGTGGAGAGGAAGATGTGTACCTTAAACTCAACATATGTGCAAAGCTAAGAATTTACATAGGCAAACCTGTATGTCCAGATTGCCTCATACCAGTTTAATGGGAACTTTAAAAGCCGGGACAACAACCATATAATTGTACTGCCGTCATCTAGCAAGTAAAGGCGGCATTGGAAGCAAATACGTATTTTTAAATTTAGTCTTTTATGGTTTTGAAATCTGAATCATCCTAAAGTGTAAATTCATTCTCTTTTTTTAAAACAACAACTACTTTATTCTCAGTCTTTACCAATGCTTCGGTGAAACCGTATTTAATTCAAATGATGAAGCAAAAGAATCAGATAAGGAAAAGGGCTTAACCAGGGATGTGGTAAACAGCACAACTGCATTACAGGAACACTACAACATTTGAAAACAGTGAACAGAAAAAGGTGAATGGAAAACCCACAAGAAAACAAATGTAGCAGAATTGATAGAAAGGAAGCAAAACCAGGCAGTTGCTAAGAACAGAAATTTTAGCAACCAATTACCCTACTTGCATTCCCTAAACATGTGTGGAGAAACATACAAAAGTTGCTAAATATTTTCATTTTAGTAACATGCAGATGGGATATCAGACACAGTTATAGCAGAAAAAAGGGCACATATTCTTAATTTCTAAACTGCCTTTCCTCCCATGGAATCCCAGGGTGGTTTATAGACAAAACACACATAAAACAACCAGTTCTAAAAATAAGAGTATTAAACTATATCCATCAGCCAAACAATTTCCATAACACAGCAATAAAAAAAAGACTAACTTTGAGGCTCAATATTGCTATCATTACCCGCAAGCCCAAGTGACCAGTTGTGTCTTCAGTGGATACTGGGAAGTTGTCACTGAGAAGGACAAACTAAGTTCCACAGAGAAGGAATTCCAGAGAAGGAAGGAATTGCTACAGAGAATGCCCTTTCTTGTGTCACCAGTGGCCAGATAGGTTTCAGATACATCCGATGAACCACGTTTTAAAGATGCGTGAAAGGTACAACTAAAAAAAAAACAGACAAGGAAAACTAACACTACAGTCAATAGTACTGGACTTGGAACTACACAGAACAGGTTTAAACCTTAGATGAGCATGAGACTTGTTGAATAACCTTGGGACAAGTCACCTAAGAACCTCACTCCTAGCCTCAATTTTTGAGTTCCATAAAATGGGAGTAGTAATTATTTATATGGCTGTTGTGAGACTAAGTGAACTGAATAAGGGCCCATTCATGCTGGATGCAGCAGGGTTTTTGTGCCATAGTAAGTATTATGTTGTGACACATAACTATGTAGTTGTGGCCATCAGGGCATCCAGGTACATGTCTACTAGATGTTTAGAAACATGCAAGCCATACTTTAGATCATTTCCCCCTGCATATAGCATATAGCAAATGCTTGCTATGACTGTCTCTAAGTGATTGACAATAACACTACAGAGTTTTTCTTGAATGCTTTCTCCTTTCCTTTGAAGAAAGCTATTGGAATAGCTCAGTCAGTAGAGCATCAGACACTTAATCTGAGAGTTATGGGTTCAAGCCCCATGCTGGGCAAAAAAATATTTCAGCAAGGGCAAAGCAATTTACGTTAACTTAAAGATGAAAACACCATCTGTAAACCAAGTCTGCTATATGCTAGGTTGCATCTCAGTGGCAGAGTTTACTACATTACACTACACTACACTACACACATACAATATTTTATTAGGGGGGGAAATCTAAGTTTATCAAAGCAGTTTCTTCCCCTTGATAGTTTGGGGGGAAACATTTTACTATACTGGCACATGGTGCTTCCTTCCACAAGTATGAGCTACTAGGATAAAATACTGAAAACTTAAGGTATCTTTCCACAGTAGTTAGCGGATTCCTGATTTTAGCTTTTTTAATCTGGTTTTTATTGTATGGGTTTTTTGCACTATTGTTCTAAACTAGTTTGATATTTATGAATAGAGGTGTATAAACATTTTTATAATATTTTTTTAAAACAGCCACAACACACAAGTGTTGTTGTGCAAGGATGCACAAGTGGGCTTTTTTTCAGTGTCTAAAGGTACACAGAGCCAAGTTACTAAACTGATGGTAACCGGGAACCAGTTAACAGACCTGAAGTAGGATCCTTATCCTGTAACTTGTTAGATCTAAAAATTCAGCTTCAATACATGATGAAATATGGATTACAAGGACCAAGAAGTGGGTTTGAGGCATACGGTGAAATTAAAACCATGCTGGGCAAAAAAAGGCATATTAGCGGGGGTTTTACTCAACTGTGCATAACAGACATAGGATAATAAGATCACAAGCAAGTCTTGGAGAAGAAAAAGCTTGCAGCAGAAAGAGCACAATTACTATTCTGCATTAGCACAACAATGTAGTTCTTTGTTATAGGAATACTGAAAGATTACTAAAACTTCCTGGGAGTGGGGGAGACAGAATGAAGATGTTGGATTAAAGGTAAATACATCCTGGACAAAGATCATCTATAAGAACAGAGGTTTATTTTGGATTGCTGGATATTTAAAAAATGAGTTTGATTCTTTAGATTATGCAATAATTATAATGAAATATATCAAGGATTTGCGAGCATGGCAAGTGGCTTCAGAAGCTATTCAAGACACCCACAGAAATGGATATTTCCCCTTATTCTGGTTATTCTCCATGGCTACAACTCATCTTTTTCTTTGCAAGTCACACAATGTTTGTTTTTTGAATGCAATTCCCGGTCACTGCAAACTTGCATGGGTTTGTGCCCGATTGCTGAAGGGTGGTGGTATTTAACCATCAGCTCTAAAATATGTTTTGAAGAATCACGTTGCTTTTTAAATGAGATTACTGCCATTGTTCCAAGACTGGCTTCTTTGATCTACAACTGGTGCATTCAAAAACAGAGCAGGGGTGCTTGACAACATGCTACTTAATTGAGAAAATCGTAGAGTGGTTAAGAAAAAGACATCCAACTTAGGACATTTTGTTGCAACAGAGAGGACTGAATTGAAGTTAGCTTCCACACTAGACAGTCTAGCTTTCAATATCTGTATTAATAAGCAACCATTCTAAATGTATCACACACATACATAACATTCACAGAAGCCCAGTAATCCCAAATTACATCTCATGTGCAAGATAAGCATGAATGCTACAAATTAGTCTCTGCTCTGTCCATCAGTAAAGGAAGCAGGTGATGGATGATCTAAAAGGAAGTGATTAATACATTCCTAATACTGCACTGATGTGCAGAATGAATAGATGCAAGAGGTTGAGGAAGGAGATTCCTTTACAGTCAAGAGGAGAGGACACAAAACATGACTCCTGAGCAGCATCATAGAGTGGCAAAGATGTTGGGAAGTGGCAAGAGAAGCCACTGCTTTATTTAATAATTCCACTCTACACATCACTTTGATGCAAGTTTTACAAACTGAATTGAAAACTGCCTTCTATGTACATAGCTTTATGATACAATTGTGAAAGAATTCTCTCTGAAGCTCCTCTGCCCCCACAAGAGCTGAGAAACAGCAAGGTGTGAAAGAAGATATCTGCATACCATGAGCTTTCAGTGGTTATTTGGGCACCATGCACAATTTGCAGTAAGTTCTTTCTGCAGTATTGCAGCCTTTTTTCTTGGCAAAACTAGAGAATTGCCAGGTTTTTTGAAATGGTAAGTTAAGGTAGTGGTGAAATCACACATGCAAGATATCCACAGATGGGCTTCACCATCTCCCCCACCAAAGACACACCATTCAGACAAGAAGCACAGCAAATGGTAGTAGCTCCCGTACATATGGATTTGCCATGGTCACACGCCTAACACTATTTCACATGTTACTTTCTTTTTCCTCAGGGATTGTGTGACCGTCCTCAGAGGAGAAGACTAGAAGACATAACCTATTCTATTTTAAGATTGACACGAATATAGGTTTTATTTTTACTGTAAGATGCTTTGACACATCTCTGACCCACTCCAGCTTTTTTTGGAATAGGATAGGAATAACAGGATTGTAGAGTTGGAAGGGATCTTGAGGATCATCTAGTCCAACCCTCTGCAATGCAGGAATATGCAGTTGCCCCATATGGGGATCGAAGCTGCGACCTTGGTGTCATCAGCACCATGCTCTAACCGACTGAGCTGTCCAGTTGTCAAATCCACCTAATGCCAGAATTTTCAAGGAAACCTAGAGTTTATAATAAAAATGAATTTAAGCAGACACAGATGAAAATCTGACTTTGGTATTTCAATTCCAGATTCTGTAGGCAATTTTAGATTTGGGTAGGCTTCTCCTGGTAAAATGTTTCAGAGAACAAAATTTATTATTAAAACAGTGCAACCCAATAATTTTGCTTCCAGAACTATATTTGAAGTATCATATTTCAGTTCAATTCAGGTTTGTTACAGGCACGTTTCTTAGACTTCCTGAAGGTTCGCTTTAGATAAAACATCCAATTTTTGTTTATTGCAGGGTGTGTGTGTGTGTATATATATATATATATATATACACACACACACAAACATGCACGCAAACTGTTGTGTCAGTTGTATCTGCTTTAGGCAAGGGTGTACTTCATTGTGGCACAGCACGGAAACCCAACAATTGGAGAAGGAATTATATGGTTTTATTTTGATGCTCTTGTTTTACCCAAGGTCTACCTTAAGGCAAATTCACCATACAGTCCCCAGCGATTCAGGAAAACGAGACTTATCAAACTACACAGCAGCCCAGAAAACTATTGCTCAATTTGCTTAGGCAGGTGTCTCCTACCCTGTAAGCAAGTACGAGAGTAAAACTGGAGGCTATTGCCACACACTTTGCTGCATGTGGGATAACAGCCTGAACAACCAGTCTGAAAGGAACTGGCGTTTCAATTCTAAGAGGTCTTAGGGTTGGTTCCCATACAACCCAGGTGTTCAGGTTACACAGGTGGGGTGCGGTAGTGAGCCTCACATAGGGCCCTGCTTTACATTAAAGGGTGTGAGTGAGTGCTGGGCGGCCAGGAGGGGGATGTGCATACCCAAGGCTCGCTCTCACAGTGCCATCATACGTAGCATATACACACCTGTGTTCTGCACAAAAAAGATACAGCTGCTTTGCAATGTAAAAGCTGATGCACAATGGCACAGTTAGGTAATTCTAAACTCTGGAGAGGAAGGGGGCACCTTTCAGTTGGTAACGTGTATCACTTCACATGCTTCAGAACTGTGGTGTGCTAGCTCTGCTATGTTTGGAGAGCCTCTCTGCTCATCCTCCTCCTTAGTGCGACCAAGGACTTCTGTAGTGCCACACCAGGGGAACTTGAACACCTTGCTGCAAAAGTGACACGCAAGTCTGAGTGGAATCACAGAGTCATAGAATTGTAGAGTTGGAGGGGACCCTGAGGATCATCTATTCCAACCCCCTGCAATGCAGGAATATGCAGCCGGGGATTGAACCTGCAACCTTGGCATTATCAGCACCATACTCTAACCAACTGAGCTATCCATACATTTAAAGCACATGGCTTTCCCCAGAGGAACCTGGAAACTGTGGCTTCCGGGGACACACGACAATTTCCTGCATATTTGCTTTAAATGTGTGTTGTGTGCACAGCAAAGATCCCTTTGAGTTCATTATGCCAAAAGTGCTAAAGGAACAAGACAACTGTGCAATGGAATGGTGCTGCTTAGAATATGTAAGACCAATTTATACTTTATTATTTCATAGAGACAAGACTAATGGGAGAGAACAGAATTCCAGTCTACATCTAAAGCAAGTAGACCATCACCAGGTTTAGGCAATGAATTACAAATAGTTCATTCATCTGGATCTGTCTGATAGTAATTAGCACCAGGGATCCATAGGCAAATTGGGATTGCTCCAGAAATAAGCTACATTTGCCTTTTCACCATTTGTTTCTATTCTTCCAAACAAACGGGCTACCATTAAAATATCTGTAAAATAAAATAAAAGGTCTACAGCAATATTCAGCTGTATTCAATATAAAGCAAGCATAGGAGGCAGAGATCCTGCCGCAAGCAATGAGTGCAGAATAGACTTCAAAATACCTGCTTCCATATCAGAACTGTGATGCCTAAAGTTACACATATAGAACAGCCTTTCAATTGACTCAGTGCTCCAATGCAACATAACATCATTCATACAAAATGGGTAAAGAGAGCAACTAACCACAGATACTGCAGCAACTACTGTTATGCATTAGCAGGAGCTCAATGAACGGCACTTGAAATCCTACTCATTCCCAAAAAGAAACAAACACAAGCCTGTTTTGCTTAGCATAATAAAAGATATAGCCCAATCCTATACATTTAAACTGGGAACAAAGTCCGTGTTATTTCCATGGAAAGGCCCTGAATCTTTCCATGCAGTGCTAATGCTAATTGTTCCTTGCCAGCAATTCACATAATACCCCATTGCTCAGAAGCAAATCCACTGCTGGCAGTTTTCAGTTTGTCATTACTGAAAACCACAATATTTCACTAACCAGGTGAATATTACTTCTGGTAGCACAACTACTGAAAGCAAAGGGATGTGTGGATGTTATTGGCGATTTTGCTGCTGGCATCTACTGGCAGGCACCTGTAACCTCAGAGCACCCTCTTCTCAAATGTTGCTTTCCAAAATTGAATTTGCAAAGTTGGAGGGAATATCCTCCCCAGAAGCCTATGTACAATTCTCTTTAAAGAGGATACTGAGCTATAATGACACACTGGTGTTCTTTGGGGCTACCACCAGTAAGCCACTAAAAGGATGGGGTTTCAGCACCTTGAATCTTTGTATAAATCAGACCAAAAGAAATATTATAGTCCTAGCTCAAGCAATTAACCCAAATGTCCCTCTGGCTAGCAGCACAACATGCAATTTAAGGCTACTGGAGGTTGTAAAAAAGCATGTTTTTGCAACAGGAAAAAAAAATACACCCCACCCTTAAATATCTGAAAAACAATTTTAATTTCTCTTTTGCCTACTTGCAACCTGCACTTCACAAGCTAAAAGGCACCTCCTCCGTGCTAATAAAAGCAAAAGTGGAGGGGGCATGAACTCGGAAGAATAGAATTGTCTTGTCCACCCAAGACCACCCAAGAGGGGCTGGGCATGAAAATGTGACTACTAGTTGATCATTAAGAAAAAGGTTCACCTACGTTTGCCCCGGTCCTGGTTTGGTTAACAATCGTTGCCTGGATGCAACACTTGAAATTGGAAACTCCATTGTTAGCCAGTGTTATATAGGGAGTGTGGTGTGATTTAAACAACAAAAAACCGAGACAGACTCTTCTCTCTGCTCGCCCCCCCCCTTTCAGATGAACGGCAACAAAAGTGTAAAACGCCCCTTCCCTCATCATCACCCTCCCCAACATCATCATCATCATTATTATTATTATTTAATTGCTTGTTTTGTTTCAGGGCGGATCCTGGAGGGGGGGGAGAGAACAGGCCAATTAAAAATAACAAGCCCACCGCCACGAGAGACCAAGTTGGCGGAGAGAGCTCCTCTTCTCTTCAGATGGGGCGAGGCGGCAGCATAGACCAGATTGCCGCCCCCTCGGGAGCCGCGGCGGCGAAGAGACCTCGGCCGCCGTCAGAGCAGCCCAGGCGGCGGACGCCCCGAATCCCCCCGCTGCCCCGTGCGCGGTCCCAAGACCTCCGCCTCACGCCGGCTCATGAGTTCCCACACCAGCTCCTTTCCCCGCGGGCGGCGGCGTCCTCCTCTCCTCACACCCCTTCCTCGACGGGGTGTGAAAGAAAGCTCGCCCGCCCCCCGCTCGCAGCCCAAGCAGCCCTATTGTTTTCTCGGCGCACTCCCCGGGGGGGGGGCTGTCTTCCTCGTCGCCTCCCCCCCTCCCCACACGAGCTCCTCAGGCACCTTGCGGCAGCAGCGCCTGGCGGGAGGCGGCGGCGGCTGCTGCTCCAAGGTGGCCTCGGCGCTTTGTAATCAGATCTCCGCCGTTTTCCTCCCCTCACAGCCCGAGGGAAGCGCGCGAGGCTGGCCGGGCGGGGGGGGGGGGGCGGCCGGCCGGCGGCGGTGGGAGACAGAGCGGAGGGCGACTCCCCGAGAAAGGACACCCAGCGGCGGCTTCCCACCGCCAACTCTCGCCGCCCGCCGGCCAAGTCCTCTCACGTGCGCCGTCTCGCTCGCTCGCTCGCTCTCCCGGCCTCACCCCGCGCCCAACTTTATGGTTCCCAGGAAAAGGGCAATAAGAGCATCGCGTTTGGCAGCCTTAGGTCAGCCCTGAGGAGATAAGAGGCGGCCGGAATCAAAGGGTCACCAATACGCGGCGTATTTTAAAAGTGTGGAGAGGGCGGGCGGGGGAGAGAGAGAGGTTTCTTCCTTCCCTCTCTATTTCGCTTCCACCTCACACTAATTGGAGCGGGGGAGAAGCAGCTACAGACTTCCAACTTCAGCAGAAAGAAAATGATCTTGCAGCGCCCGGAGAGCCGATGCTGCTGCGCTCCCTCTGCCCTTGCGAGGGCTGCTCAGCCTCCCCTCCCCTTTCACGCTCGCCAGCCGAGTCGCGCAACCCGGCGGGAGGAAAGCCGCAGATCGCCGCCTCGTAACGCCAGCAAACGTTGCTGCTGCCGCCCTCGAGAAGGACCCAGCAGACCCCGAGCGAGCGAGGAGAAATCTGGGAAGGAGATTCACCCGGGGGGGGCGCCGAGGATCCCCGGAGAGCCCGCCTGCCGCCGTCGAATCATAATTACAGGAGCCTCTGCCGGGGCTCAGCGATGAATCGGTCTTAAATGGGCCGTGGGGAGGGGAGGTTTCACGGCTTCTGTTATTCTAGAGGACCACAATAAAAAGCCGGGTCCTCCCTAGTCCAAGGCCCCGTGCCCGGATTTTAATTTCCCCCCGGACACCTCCAGATCGGATTACTAGATTGCAGTGCCCAGGATGTCGCGCGGGGCGGGAGAGCTGCCAGATCGCAATTTCGAGGAAAGCAGCTCCGTGGTCCCAAGGAAGATGCGCACCGAGACACCCCTATGGGGCGGGGGGCGGGCGTGGGAAGCCCCCGCTTAGCCGCACGGAGCTCGTGAACCTGTCCCTGGAAAGAGCCACTGCCGCCCCCCCCCCGCGAACCGCCTTCCCAGACCGAGCGGCTGCTGCTGCTGCCTCCACTTACCCGGCCCCCCAGCTGTGTGCGCGCTGCCCTCGGCCACCCGGGGCTCCTTCGCGGACGCCGGACTCGCTCTCGCTGCCTGTCCAACTCTTGCGAAGAGAGAGCTGCTGCGCCGCCGCCGCCGCCTCGCCTGCTCTGCCTCCTCCCTTCGCTCTCACTGCGGCCCGGACCCGGGCGGAGGAGGGAGGCGGCACCGCGCAGGCGCGGCGTTAGGCGGGGCTGTTTCAGGTAACGCCACCAGCCTGTTCTCCGAGTCGAGCCGAAAGGCGCAGTTGCTGCTCCTGCTGCTGGTGCTGGGGACACTCTGGCTATATCGGTTTTCTTATTCCTCCTACCAGCCTCTCGGTTCGCCCAGACTCCCGTGGGAATGAATGGCCAAAGTTGAGAGGCAAGACGGTGGTGCCCCGGATGCGAGCTGGGCGTTTTATACGGAGAGGACCTCCCATTGAACCCAATGGGGCTCACAGATCCTACACTGGGGAGGAGTAGGTCCCCACTGGACTCAGCGGACCCTTACAGATCCTGATTTGGGAGTTGGGGTCCCATTGAGCTCCAGGGGGCTTGCTTCTGAGTAGACCACGTGTACAAGGGCCATTGAGGCGGTAAAGTACAGGGGGAAAGTTCTGGAGCAAAGCTGGGGTCACAACAGTCTCTATAGGGCAGTGATTGGTAAAGAGAACAGAACGAAAGAAGCCAGGTCCATTGTCTGCACACAAGCAAGCCTTTTTCTGCTGCAAGGCAGAAAAAGGTAAAAGGACCCTTGGCCATTAGGCAGAGTGAAGCAACCACCAATGGTGCCCTGTGCAACACTACAATTCAGAGCCCCCTGCCGCTTGCACTCCATTCTACAGTATTGTTGTGGCACCCTCTGCAAAGCGGCACCCTGTGCAGCTGAACTGGTTGCACTACCCTAAAGCCGCTTTTTGCAAACACCTTAGATGGCTGTTGCTGGTTGTTGTTGTTTAGTCATTTAGTCGTGTCCCACCCCATGGACCAGAGCACACCAGGCCCTCCTGTCTTCCACTGCCTCCCGCAGCTTAGTCAAACTCATGTTGGTAGCTTTGAGAACACTGTCCAACCATCTCGTCCTCTCTTGTCCCTTTCTCCTTGTGCCCTCCATCTTTCCCAACATCAGGGTCTTTTCCAGGGAGTCTTCTCTTCTCATGAGGTGGCCAAAGTACTGGAGCCTCAGCTTCAGGATCTGTCCTTCCAGTGAGCATTCAGGGCTGATTTCCTTCAGAATGGATAGGTTTGATCTTCTTGTAGTCCGTGGGTCTCAAGAGTCTCCTCCAGCACCACAATTCAAAAGCATCAATTCTTCGGCGATCAGCCTTCTGCTGCTGGTAGGCAGTTACTTTAGTATTGCACAGGATGCTGTTGAAACTTTTGGCCCCAAGGTCTGCCACTGCTGTGCTCCCCGCCCCCCGCCATTAGTCTGTCGCGTCAAGTGTGATATGGTAGAGAATGCTATCCCATTGCTAATGTTGAAGTAGGATTCAACTTTCAGACTAATTGGCTTCCGTAGCTAAGAATGTACTCTGCTTTGGAGAGTAAAATGTCTTGAGCCACACTTTTGAGAGTTTCTGTAAAGTTTTGAAGGGCAATTAGAATGTGACCGACAAAGGATAAGGTGAAGCTACGGTATATCCTGTTCTGCATTTATTCCCTTCACTGCAGTCCTTTTATGCTGGATTTCACTAATGCAAACTGAAAATGGGATTCATCACAGATTTACTGGAGAGGAGTCCACTTACATGCGAAAAGATCTATGTGGGAATCTTTTTTCAGCTGGGCACTGCATTCCATCTTCTGCAACGTTTCACGGATCGCATCCTAGTGGAGGGCGAGGCCAGAGGGAACAGTGTGTGGAGCAAAGGATAGGATTCTTGGCTTTGTACAGAAAGCCTGCCATCCTAACCCCCCTTATGTAGGAGATAGCCCCACTGAATTCACTCTGCGTTCTGTGTAGACAGGGCTAGGGTTTCACTGTGTAAGCTGCAAGCTACAACCGGTCCTATACCAATGGATTCACGTTACAAGAAAAAAAGATTCTGACTAAACATCAGGAAGGACTTTCTGACAGAGCAGTTCAACAGTAGAACAGTCCTCCTTAGCAGAGGATGGACTCTCCTTCCTTTGAGGTTTCTACACAGAGTTTGGATGGCCATCTGTCATGGATGCTTTAGCTGAGATTCCTGCATTGCAGGTGGTTGGAGGTTGGACAAGATGATCCTCAGAAGTTATGCCCAAAACAGGTACAAGGGGGGGGGGCAGTATTTGAAAGGGGATATGAGTGGATCACCTTGTATATAGCTCCACAGGAAAAGAAGCAGAAGGCTAAAATAGGAGGAATTTGAATCTAAAGGAGATGGGTGATGGATGACAAATAAGAAACTTCTACCAGGTCTGTGACTGTGTAATATTTTTGTTGTATAATATGAAGTGAACGCAGAGGGATAAAAATGTATTACACAATGTAAAGGAAATTAATTATGTCTGTGGACACCTGGTTGCTTGGTAGTTGAATAACAATTTAAATTGCAATTAGCATGCATTCCTGACATTCCACACTTTGTGCTCAACCAGCCTGACAATTACATGAAAGCAATCCCTTTGAAATCTATAGGCTACTCACATATGAATATGAATATATGTGAGTATCATATTGGACAACTGAAAAGGGACCTTGATAGTCAGTGTCAAACTCTCTCCAGGGATGAAATTTCCCACTGCAGTCATTCCCAGAAGATGCTTATCATCCCATCTCCTGAAGAAACTCTAGGATAGATAATTTCCACAACTTCTGTTCCAGGCTCTAATGCTGCATTTCATTATTATTCCCGATCATTTGATGGTCATACTCAGAGTAGATCCACAGGAAAAAATGACTTTAAGTCTATTGATTTCAGTATGTCTGATCTGAATCAGATTACACACACACACACACAAACTACTACAACATGAATCCATTCGTATTTCATTATGTGTTCCCACCCACTGCCATGAGGTGCCAAGAATGCTTACCCTTCCCTTCCCCCTTGAAAAGTGCTGAAGGAGGAAGTTCAAAGAGCAACACTCTCTTCCACTTCTTCCTTTACCTTAGTTTGCTTCTCAATATGTTCAGGTATACTCCTGAACATAAAGCAGAGTGACCAAGGGCCTAGGAAGGGAAAACAGAGCGATCTAAGAGGTTGGGTGGCCATACTACTACTACTACTAATTTATTTTTTGTACCTTGCCCAGCTGACTGGGTAGCTGCAGCCACTCTGAGCGGCTTCCAACAAATATAAAAGCATAATAAAATGATCTAACATTGAAACGTCCCTATACAATAGTATGGAGTGAATGAATGAAATGCCACAGGGACAGATACACACACACACACACACACACACACACACAGGATCCACTTAAACAGAGCCACTTGAGATGCCATCATGTTTTCACATTTACTATTTCCACTATCAAACCGCAGTTGAAACGCTATGCCACGTGCCACTTTTCACTAATTCTTTTTGACACTGGTGGTGCTGTGGGTTAAACCACAGAGCCTAGGACTTGCTGATCAGAAGGTCGGTTTGAATCCCCGCGACGGGGTGAACTCCCGTTGCTCGGTCCCTGCTCCTGCCAACCTAGCAGTTCGAAAGCATGAAGTGCAAGTAGATAAATAGGTAGTGTTCCGGCGGAAAGGTAAACGGCGTTTCCGTGTGCTGCTCTGGTTCGCCAGAAGCGGCTTAGTCATGCTGGCCACATGACCCAGAAGCTGTACGCTGGCTCCCTCGGCCAGTAAAGCGAGATGAGCGCTGCAACCCCAGAGTCGTCCGCTACTGGACCTAATGGTCAGGGGTCCCTTTACCTTTAACTTTTTACCCCTTGCTCAAATCCCCTGCATTTGCTAGAAGAATAATAATAATTTGGATTTGATATCCTGTTTTATCACTACCCTAAGGAGTCTCAAAGTGGCTATCAATCTCCTTTCCCTTCCTTCTCAACAAACACTCTCTGAGGTGAGTGGGGCTGAGAGACTTCAGAGAAGTGTGACTGGCCCAAGGTCACCCAGCAGCTGCATGTGGAGGAGCGGAGACGTGAACCCGGTTCACCAGATTATGAGTCCACTTCTCTTAACCACTACACCACACTCCACTCCAAAAAGCCTCTGGTTTTAGTACTTTGAATATGTAAAAGATATTGCACAATAGCTCACATACACACGAGAGAGAGAAAGAACTGTGTTTCTCAAGCAGCTTCCATTCTTGCTTTCAGTTAAATATTGTTTCCCATTTCATTTTCAATTCCATATCCCTGCAGTGTCAGTAGTGAGGATTCCTAGGTTCCATACAGCAGACCCAGCCTATTTGTGTGGATAGGCAAGGCTGGGACGCAAATTAATGCTGGAGGTAGTACCAAAACATGTTACACCGGATTCACAATGGGAGGGGAGCACCTGCTGCCAGGTCCACCTTTGTAAACAAAGCACGAATCACATTTATAAGCAGTCACCCTGATCACAGTATTGTGACTTTGGGAGTCTTCAGTGCACGTCCTACACACCTGCCCACAAATAGATGCCTTCCCCCATTTTAGCTATTTGGGTGGAATTGCCCCTTGGTGCAATGTGAAGGTTGCGGTGCTTACGCATGCAGAAACCCTGCATGCACCTCGAGAGATGAACTAGTTTGGGGGCAAGTATTTCACAAAACATTACATTTAGGCTGGAAGTATATAGAAAAAATAAAACAGGAGAAAATTGGGACAGGCTTAAATAAGGAAAAAATAACTTGGTTTTACAGTGGCACCTCAGTTTGCAAACTTAATCCGTTCTGGAAGTCTGTTCTTAAACCAAAACTGTTCTGAAACTGAGGCACGCTTTCCCTAATGAGGCCTCCCGCTGCCAGTGCCCTCCCACCATTTGGATTCCGTTCTTAGACTGAGGTAAAGTTTGCAAAACGGGACACTACTTCTGGTTTTGCGGAGTTCGTAAATGGAATAATTCGTAAACAGGGCTGTTCTTAAACTGAGGTACCACTGTATTGCTTTTATTACCAAACACAAATACAAAAAAATCAGAAAATGAACGGGACCTGCAACAAAACGTTGCAGAGTGGAGAATTCCTGTTCAGGGTTCTACCCATGCCTTCTTCACAGATACAGTGGTATATCAGGTTACAGACACTTCAGGTTACAGACTCCACTAACCCAGAAATAATACCTCGGGTTAAGAACTTTGCTTCAGCATGAGAACAGAAATTGTGCGGCGGTGGCACAGCGGCAGCGCGAGGCCCCATTAGCTAAAGTGGTGCTTCAGGTTAAGAACAGTTTCAGGTTAAGAATGGACCTCCAGAACGAATTAAGTACTTAACCAGAGGTATCACTGTACTGTATTGCACAGTTCATCTCCCTTAGTTTTTCAGTTCCCCCATTCCCATACAGAGACAGCATTCCATGGCCACCAAATATCAGGTTGCTCCATGTTTAAGGTTTTCCACTCCTATTCTTTTGTTGCTGTTGTTCTTGTACTTCTAAAACCTTGGGATTCCCCTGAGCCTGCTGACAGTGCCATTTTGCCTGCAGTCAGATATATATGTTTTTTCCCCCTAAGAAAAGATTCTTATCTCTGTGGAGAAAGCACATCTATGACTCGGGAGCATTTAAGATTAAAACTCAAATGTTTTACAGTATTTTAAGAAGCTGATATAAATATAGCTGCCATGGGCAGTGCACATTTGGATCAGACACACCTGGGTAATGTAAAACCACAGCTCTGTCCTCCAGTCTCACCTGGTCACCTTATGCAAATCAGTCGCTCCATCTCAGTTTCACATTTGCAAAACAAGCTGTCAAATTGTTGAGACCATTAATAAGGCAGTTTGCAGATTGGGAAGTATTTAAGAACTGATAATATGCAAAAATTCCTTCCAGTAGCACCTTAGAGAGCAACTAAGTTTGTTATTTGTATGAGCTTTCTTGTGCATGCACACTTCTTCTGATACGAAGATCTATATGCAAATACCTTAATACACATTGGCCCCCAGTACAGAGACGCTCTTCTCTCTTCCCCCCTAAATAAACACACTCAGTGTTGTGCATAGGGAACAGCAGGAGAGGTATAAGCCTTTCTGTAGATGCAGACTTTATTGCCAGTTCAAGTGCAGATTGCCTTCTTTGGCTAAGGCCAGATCCTGGAAGCCAGTCTTGGAAGACAAGCTAGCATTTATAAACCACTTTATATATTTAAAATCTCTAAGGGGTATGCAATATAAGAACAATATCATTAAAATGTAAAAAATACAACCAAAAGCCTATAGGACAGCAGCATAACAGCAAATAAAATAGGAATTCACTGGGATTCTGATACATAAATCAGGGGTAGAGAAAGCCTTGACCAAGTATTTACAAGGTACCTGAAACTACCTCACATGGCAGAAGATGTGGAAATTCCATAACACAGGGGCAGTAGCAGAAAATGCCCATTTTGGGTCACTACCCTTTAAATATCCTGTAAGGTGGGGTGTCACAAGTAGCGATCATACAGGTTTTCTACAGGAGTGGGCAGTCTTTCAGGCAACCTGGTCTTGAGTTGTTCAGGACTTTATGTGCTTAGAACAAGACCTTCCACGTGGCCTGGTAACTAATCAGTAGACTATATCACATGACCACTGGTTCTGCAGGCACATGCAGCAGTAGATCCTGTGTACATCTTATCATGAATACTCCTTCTCCCAGCCCTAACCCCTAGTATGCAGCAGGACCCTAGATAACAGCCCTCACTAACCTTATTATCAATTTATCATCATCATTGGCAAAGGCTGCTATATAGGTTCTTGCATGTGGCATAGACAACATTTATACGCACAACAGAATTAAGAAGAGCTCTGTTGGATCAGCCAATGGCAATCTAGCCCAGCAGCCTGTTCTCACAGTGGTCAACCAGATGCCCCCTATGGAAAACCCACAGACAGAGCCAGAGCGCAGGAGCACGCTTCCCTCCTGTGGTTCCCAGCAACTGGTGCTAACAAAATATGTACTCCCCAGGGCTTCAGCAAGACAAGCTTTTTGCCTCCTTCACCCTCCCTAGAACTGGGAGGTATACCAGACCACAGAAACATATATCTTCAGAAAAGATGAATGAGCCATCATAGCACAGAAGTTTTAGACTGCAAGCTTGAGGACAGGCTGTGTCTTAGGAATGATTTTTGCAAGCCATTTGGGGAGCCTTTTTTTCAGTTGCCTAGGAGCAAACCCCTTTCACTTCAAACTTACTTCCAAGTAGGCATGTATACGATTGTAGTGTATCACCGACTGCTGCCTTGTGAAGAATCTTGGGCATTAGGAGGTGATACAAGTAGCTTGTTAATGGGAGTATTCATACCTTTGCGACTTTTTGTGTGTGTGACTGTATTTGCTTTCTTGAAGACTGCCTTCTCCAGTGTCACACCCTCCTTATGGGACTGCCTGCTTGTAGAGTCACATTAGGCGTCTTCTCTGTTTCAGCTCTGGATATTGCTTATGAAGCACCTTTTTATTGGTGTCTACAGGTGCTTGTCAGCTTGTGAATAATCTGACTGTGAGCACTCTGAGAAGTTTTCCCCCTGCCATTGGTTTTAGCTTAATGTATTTTTATTATTTTTACATATTTTCTAAGTCTGTCTGGGTACTGTTGTTATTATTTATTATTAGTTATATTCCATCTTTAATGAGGCTTATTGTGTGTCGGTAGAAAATTGGGCTATAGGGAAACTGATGTATAGAAAAAGTTGATATGCATGCATTTTTTACCTGTACATCAAAGTAATAAATATTCATTATTTATTATTATTACATTTACAGTCTGCCTTTCCTCCAAGGAGGTTTAAAATGGTGCACAGGATTTCCATCTCCCCATTTTATCCTTGCCTCATCACAACCTTGTGGGATAGGTTGGGCTGAGAGACGATGATTGACCCAGCGAGTCAATCTTGGCTGAGTGGGCATTTGAACCCATGTCTCCAAGCTCCCCAACGTCTATACCACGCTTGTGTCCTGAACATGACATGGTTCTGTAAATGCTTCTTTCCTTTCTGCAGTGCTCTCTCTTTTTAGAATGAACCATGTAGTTAAACCATCTAACCAGAAGTGTAAACACAGTTCCGAGAACTAGAAGTTTTGTTGGTTTGAATTCATTAATACAGTGTGCATGGATGTCTGCTTACACTAAGTACATAGGGTTATTAATGTTGAAGGAGAATGAAGGGAACAACTCAATTTTTGCAAGTATTTTGGTTTCTTCCAGTCACCATCTCTTAGAAAATGAGCCTGTTACTGCATGCCCTTCCCCCAAATCACTAAATCCTAATAATTTCTGACAAATTCCCAGAGGATCTGGGAGGCCAGGGTATGCCACGGAAGAAGCTTAGACAGTTCACACAGGAGCAGCACATAGTGAGTAGAAGAGAGAAGTCAGCGTTCTGAAACCCAGAAAGAAAGAAAAAACACAAGCAGTGATGGCAGAGGCTGCTTAAGGTGAAGGGGCCGGCTTGCCATTAGGCTTATACAAAAACCATTTAAAAGGAGTTCAGATTCTCACACAAGTATCACCACCTATATATATAACTTACTCTGAATTATTTTAAACCAGAATGTGCTTCTGTAGGGTTCACACAACCCTGCTCTGTACTGGCTGGGTTTTTTTGTTTTTGTGTTTTTTAATATTACTATCGTTATAGTAAGTCTCCTTAATAATTAACAACTACAGCTAAGGGGGCATCACCTTTGTTGATTTTTACTAGACTCATGTCAATGCTTTGCAATCACTCCAAGTCAAAGCACAAATCGACCCTGCTGTTAATTGCATGAACTTGTGCTATCTGCGTGATTCCAGGCCAGCATTCCCAATCCAGTGTTTAGTATCTAGGGTTGCTGGATTTTGTGCATTTATAGAGACACACCATAGAAGCTGAAATCAATGCACTGTAAGCAGAAATGGTATTACAACAGCAAAGCATTCTTACTGTCCCACCAAAAGCAGGGAGAGGGGCCATCTTTACTTACTCTGTCATGCTTTCTGCAAAAAAAGGGGTTCCCTTTATGAGAGGAAATTGTTTCTGACATATTGTGAAAACAACCTAAGGAAAACAATCTAACCAAAGCTAAACACTTACGTCTTACTGCATTAAAATCAATTACCGTAAGTGCTTTAATCGCTCCCATTGTGATCAAATGAAATCTAAAAGCACTTAACACTGGTAGATAATGTATATTTCACAATTAAATAACACAACTGATATCATCAATTACCCAGACCAAGGACTACCTCCAGATACCTTTCAGGAGTCTGCACAGTAATATAGCACTCAAGAGGCCACACTCAAAAATGTAATACACATTCTAAGAAAATACAAGCTTACGGTTGAGATTAGAGAAAGTAGACCTATTTGTTCACATACTGGAATTGCGTCAGGGATGGTAATGCGAATAATGATTATGTAATTTCTACTAGTCATCATTATGAATATTCACAGCCCAGAGGAAAATTTCCACTTGGGTTTGAGAGTTTGTGTTATGGGCAGTGGCCAGCTGCCCACACAGTGCACAATTCTTCGTAGGAAACGTTCTGTCCTTCTGCACACTTACGACATTGTCTTTAGAGGGCCAAGCTCTGAGGATGACATATACACGAAGGCCTCCCTTTATCATTTATGCAGACGGCAAACTCCCACCAACATCAGTAGCTGCAACAAAAATGGTAACAGTATGCCACTCTACCAAGGACAGTTTATTGTTCACAGGTTTAACTGTAATACCAATCCAGCTCAGTCATGAATTACTTAGTAGTTTTGGATAATATGTGCCGTCTGAACCTCAAAATGTGCCTATCTATGCAACAACAGAGAGCATGTCAGTAACCTATTTCAAGATTCATGTGAGGAATTTTGTATTTAACTCCTGCATCTTATTTGGTACATGGGACACTCCTAGTGTATAATGAGTGGTTGTGAAATCCTTCACTATCTCCTCTTAATTTCCTTAACAATGAGATAAAGAGCACAATCTGAACTCCTGGAGGGAAGTAGTGAGTGATGGGAGTCACTGCGGCATCTGGTGTTCCACCATTTGTGGCAGCCAGAGTAGAAGGTGGGGCGCGAAAAGAATACATTTGCTGCACCAGCTCCAGGCTGGCGCAGCAAACAGGTGTGGCTCAGACGCCTCGCAAGATTTGTCAATAGATATGAGCACCTTAGGGTCCAGTGGCTCCTTGGCTAGATCAGTTCCATATTCCTTCATTCCAGGGTTACCGTATTTCACCGCATAAGTGTCACATTTTTAATGCCGATTTTTCTTTTCAAAAAAGAGGGGTGCGACTTATGCAGTGGAAACCATTACGCAGTGAAATACAGTAAATGCATAGCTTAGCCTGGGTCTCTTAACCCCGCCCTGCAAGCCCCCCACAGAGAAGTAGGCCCACTGCAAGAGCCCTGTCTTAGGCGCACACCCCTCTAGAGCAGGCAGTTTACAATTGCTGGGCATATCCACAGGCCCAAGCCGCATGCCACTGGCCAGGACCTTGCCACCAATTTCTCCTCCATCTCCATACTCCTCTCGGGTGAGGCCTCCTCAGCTGCTGCCTTCGCTCCTCGCACGAGGCTGCCTCATCGTCCGTGGTCTGAGGGCCAGCTCAGCCAACAGGCACGTTCCACAGGTAGGAACAGGAAGAGGCTGGGAAACAGCTGTGCTAAGAGCAATTTCATTTACAAAAGCGGACAAATGCTGTCGGGCAAAACTAATGTCCCACCGGCAAGGCATTTTCACCCCTGCGACTATTATGTGGGGAATGCTCTGGGGATGGCTTTTAGGGTCCAAAAAAGGGGTGGTGGTGCGACTATTATGCAGTGAAATGTGGTACATTGACTACCACTGGTAGTAGCTTCTCCTGTCCATGCTTTCAGTGGGTAGAGCAGGGACCTCCACAGTAGGCCACTGCCACTCCAGGTTTGGATTCATTTATCTGTGTTTACTTCCTTTCAGTGGAGAGAAGCCAATGCTCCTAACAAAGTTCAAAAAAATCCTCCCCTCCAAAAACACCCACTTCCCTGATCCCAGCTTTCTAAGATATCCAAGTCCCTATGTTATCTTACAAACCTTAATTTTTTAAAAAAATAAATCAAAGCTCCAAGCATCCTTTGAAACGTTCCATTTTATTGCATCCACATCAAGCTGGGTTTGATCTAGTCCCAGTGTCTTTGATCTAGTCAAAGAACTATCCTTACAACTAAGAGCTTAGACACTGCAATGTTTACTAGTGCACCCTTCATAGAAGCACTTAAGCTTGCACTAGAAAAGTGGTGGAATCTAGTGCATTTATAGTGGGATTGCATTGTGCCTTACTGTTCATAGTCATAGAACTAAAAAGTAAGAAGGAACTCCAAGAGTCATCTAGTCCAACTCCCTGAGACAAAAGTGATCCTGATTTCTATTTCAGTTACTACTGATCTATGCTTCTGACACCAGTATGGGAGTATGACAACCTGTAGCACCGGGGGAAAAATGTAGATTGCATAATACAAAGTACTCCATTCAATTTACACCTATTTGCGTATGTTGATTATTTTGCAAAAGGTTTTATGATTTTCCTTGTGTGATGATTTCAAATTCTTCAGTGCAGAATTTGAAATTCTTTGATAAATATTTCATGACCTGTACCTCAAAATACAGGTTCAGACAATTTCTCAAACTGATATACAGAAATTCACCATGTCGCACAGCGCAAATAGAGAAGGAAAACGACAGTGACAAGTAAAAACAGAACTCTAGGAACAAACTCGGGGTTTCTGTGAAGTCAGTTATTATCAAACTGAGGCACAAAAGATGTAAACTAGGCCAATAGTTGCTTTGTGAAAATGCCAGATAAGTTTTAAAGCAGGAAGTTTGAATGCTCAAGGCAGCACCCAGCCTCCATTTAGCAGTTTTACTGCATGGAGATGTCACGCACGAAGTTGAAACTTATGAAGGATTCCAACAGCACAGCACTGGGGCTGGAGGAAAGTATAAAATGATAAATGGGGCTAGGTACTTAAAAAAGAAAGGAAGAACTGTCATACCAAAGACTCAAGAATTACGGGGAGACAACTAAATCTACCCAGTTGACACACAAGTTTTGCTATGCTTGCTATACTGTCATCTTGAGAGTTAGCCATTTCACATTACCAGAGCTGTGGCCATGAGGATGTAAGCAGGGAAGAGACAGTTTAGAAAGTTTTTGTTTATATGTCAAGCAAATTTCTAGCCAACTAGTACAAAAGCCAGGATGATTGTTAACTTTGCTGTCAACATTTAAAAACATTCCAATACATGGAAACATATGAATACCACTTGTATTTAGAGGAGTTTTTTTAGGAACCACAGGCTCACCTTGTCTACCCCATTAGGTTTTTGTCCCATCTCCAACGTTCCAGCTGTAAGTCCACACAAGACAAAGCAACAGAACATGCTGTTTGAAGGAAAATGAACAAAGGGGGTGAAGAAGAGTACATTTCTGCTGCAGCCCTGCTTCCTCAAGAACATTTGCTTCCCTTCCTAGCAGTGGAGGAAAAAAGCCATTGGAGGAAAAAAGTTCCAGTCAGAAAGGCAGCTAATCATATCTTGTTTGTAGGGCTATGCCTAATAAAAGTATCCCCAAGGCTTAGCTGGAAGAAAAAGAAGGTTTGTGCAAATGTTAATCCACAAATCCCATGAAAGAAAGGAAACAGACTGCAGCAAACACCTTTAGTATGAAAACAAAGTTAACAATGGAGGCACATTCTGAGGAATGGTAACTTGGTAAAGTTATTGCAAGAGAAAAAATCCAATTGCAAAAAGTCATTGAACAGACAAGAATGTAATAAGGAATGATTTAAAATGTACTTGATACACACATTACATTAAGACTTAAACTAAACCATTTTAAGAAGCAACTGAATCATTTCAACATATAATACATAATTGTACAATCCATATAAACTGTGTTAAGTTATTTTAAGTACTTCATTTATATAAACACAAAAAGCAGTGGATAATGTGCAATTGAGGATGCTCCATAACAGTGAATTTTAAAAGGCTATAAGAGAACAGAAATGTATGTTTAATAAAGGTTACACTATTGATTGAGAAAAGAAACAATCAGTCATATTAGTCATGTGACATGGTCTGCCGTTCAACAGAAGCACACACAACCCAGACTGGCCTCAGACTGTCTCTTTAAAAAGTCATCAATCCAAAGAGGGTTTCTTACAGATTATGTACACTGGGTACAAAGTGTGTTGCAAAAGGCACTTCTGAATTTAAGGCAAGTAAAGGTATTTTTTTAATAGACATTTAAATATTAAAGAAGTAGGGCTATGGTCTGCTTCTCCAACAGTTCATCTTTACAATGCTAAAATGTGTTTTCAAAGCTTCAGACCAAGAGGGTAATTCTATATTTAGTGTTTCTGAACCACAAAATTGAATGATCCAACATTTTTTTAAAAAGCTATTTGCTGCAATTCCACGTATCAGCCAGCCACTGATATTTTGTGGATGTTGCTTGAAGGCCTTCCTTATATTATTACTCTGTAAAACATTTATTCTTTTAACACATTTACATGAAAAAAGAATCTTTAGAGAAGCTTAATACATTTATATAAAATATCTGATGTTGATACAAACCATGAGCATCTCCCTTTGAAAAAATTCTCATCTAGCCACCACAATTACCGGAGATCACGAACATCTTTGTCAGTGCAAATCTATATTTCCCTACTACAGAAAACCATCCACCCTCAAATACAAAAAAGATCTGTTTCTGAAATGGCAAGTTACATTTGGTTACATCCATCCACCCTCCCAAACTATTATAGTAATTATTATCAAGGGGGAAATTAAAGCTGCTTGTGCAAGTATCATTACAAACAGTCCTCCTTATACAAATTCATTGATTCTCATTAGGTGTACAATATTCTTGGTTGATCAAGGGATCTTCATGCTGTGGTCCTATTGCTGATCTTCAAGCCAGGATGGAGAATCTACTCCAGGCGTTTTCAATTTGATATGGAATAGTTTAAGAGTCTGTTCAAGCTGTTTTTGATTCCCCGCAAAGTATGCTGCAATGGCATTGTGGAACAGAACAAGCTGATTGTGCAATACTTTCACCTGTGGACAAGGATAAAGTTAAAGATGAAAAGGCATGTAATTGAATATCAAAAATGATCAGAGGTTAACCCCAAGGTGTTCCAGTTTTAAGAACAAACAAATAGTTTTCCAACATTCTTCACAGTTAAAAAGCTGTGCAGATGTGGAATCAGTAGCTGTTGATATGAGAGGAAAACAAGAGTGCAGTGTATGGAGGCAAAGAGAGTACCCCAAAATTTTGGAGCTTCAGAGTTTAAAAAATCCTAAATTCTTAAGCCACAGCACACCCTGGATTATGTCAAGTATCTTCCAACAAGCTACCATCATCAGGAGGTAGGCCAAACATTCTACATCTGCAGACATTCTTGAAAATGACAACAGCACAAAGTACATAATTCAAATGATGCTACATATAGATGAGTGGTTTTTAATTATAAATAACAAAAAAGGGGAATGGACTGCCACTTTCTTCACAGGACATTGCTGAAAAACACTTCAGCCAATATTCCAATCTAAGTGTCCAGGAGGGACAATGGACACCATTCAGGTGAAAACAGTAAGAATGAATTTCTATCAGATATGTCCAGAAGAGCAGAACAAATGCTGCAGATGACTGAATGGATGGAAATCCCTGAAGGAGACTAGTAAAATAAAAGTTGTGGACTTCTATAAGAGAGGCGTCTGCTTCATCTTTTCACATACATACTCAATTTTGATCCGTGGGTATTCTTAAAATTTAGCAGTACTATCATCCTTTTCTGTTATTATTTCACCTCTGCAAAATTGACTTTTGTTTCCTCCAGAACTACCTCCCTCCCCCCACACATCTTCTAGCTTAGGACAAAAACTTCCATGAATCTGATCCACAACTTATGCCATAATAAATTTGTTAGTTTTTGAAGTGTTACAAGTCTTTTTTTAGTTTTGCTACAACAGATAAACATGACTATCCCTCCAGAACAGGCATAGGCAAACTCGTCCCTCCAGATGTTTTGGGACTACAACTAGCTAACATCAGGGATGATGGGAGTTGTAGTCCCAAACATCTGGAGGGACGAGTTTGCCTATGCCTGCTCCAGAACGTCTGGAAATATGCTACATCCGTTAACTGTAGCAGTTACCATTTGGGCTCCCTGCAGCAACTTTTGCTACAAGGCAAACAAATACAATCTCAATTGATATTCCTTCCCTTTAATAAGCAAAAATATAGAGTAGCAATCTTGCAACACATCAAAATAAAAGCCAATGTGAAAAAAGGCATCAGTGCTGTATGGCAACTATTTGTTCATTGTTCACTTCTTCTACTATTCAGTCTTTTGGGTGTTAACAACTAAAGGCTGGGAAACCAGACTTCGTGGGTGAACTATGTGGGATGGACACACTTAAAATAATATGAACATCTGATTACAATACTCAGACAGCACACCTAGACATTGCTGTATTTTACTGACTAAACAGAATTTTAAAATCAAGTGTTTTGAGTTAGATTTATGTATTCGCTTATAATTCACAATACTTTTAATGGCAGCCCATAATAGTCAGCAATACTCATACATACCAATAGAGCAACAATGACGTAAAAGAAAGCATAAAAGCCCCCAAAATCGTATTCCAGACGTTGGAGGTCCTCCAGAACTGTTTTTTTGGGGTGCAGGGAAGGAGCAAAACTGAAAGTTCTGTAGTGCAAGCATAGGACGCTAAATGCACATCTATAAAACTAGCTTGTGTTCAAAATGTTCAGAACTGTTGAGAATATATGGGACAGAGCACATTTTTATGAATGTTGCTATAACTGTAGCTTTATCTTTTACTAATGCCATCATTAGAAGACAGTAAAGGCTTTTAAA
Source organism: Podarcis tiliguerta (assembly GCF_965153285.1). Lineage (NCBI taxonomy): Eukaryota > Metazoa > Chordata > Lepidosauria > Squamata > Lacertidae > Podarcis > Podarcis tiliguerta. Next base: position 38,877,036 of record NC_139542.1, on the reverse strand, counting down.
TGCATTTTTTAATTATTGAAGTAACCTCAAACTAAAAGATCTGTGTGCCATGCCACATATAGTTATTTAAGATGACAGATCTTCTGGAAGTTCTATTGTCCTGAAGTTTTAACACTTTACATTTATTTCTTGGAGATGCAGGTGCTTTAAAGGAGTGTATGGTATAGAACTCAGCAACATAAGGGAGAAAATTATAGGTCCCATGGCTCCCACACACCCTTCTAAGATCAACGCAGTGCAAAAACAGGATATTGCAAAACAATTATGTTCCCTCAAATCTTCCCATGAAGAAGTGGATTTCACTACAATCCAGAGGCCTGCAAAATTATTTTCAGGCAATTATTTATATTCCTATATTCCTCTATCTTTCAGTATCAAATATTTAAAGGCTTCTTCTTAGCCACAACTTTGAATCATTAGCTTTGAATCTCAAATAGCAGGTATGTCCCTGAGGAAAGCTGGGAGAAGGCTAAAATCCTGTCCCCTGAAATCTAGCTTTCTGTATGCTGTTACTGCTGATCAAATGATTGGCACCAACAGTGAGCATTCCTTGCCAAGGAACGATCGGAAGGACTTTAAGGCTCCCAATTGTTCCTTGGCTGCTACATTTCTACCAACCCCACATGATGTCAGGTGTGGTGCAGGAGGGCGTAGCTTGGGGAAAACAGCCATACTGGGATCCATACCAGGTCAAACTATGCCCACAGGCTGGAGATTCTCCATGCATGCTCTAAAGCAAAAGAAATTTTCTTGTGTGTATAGAAGAGAAGGAAGAGGGGACTGCTATGTCCAAAACTAATCCACAGACATAAGTAGTGCTTCATGGTTACAAATAGACAAAATCAAGAAGAGTGATTTCCAAGAGAAAATGCCCACCCCCCTAATTTGGGTGCCATAAATTCCTCTGACTTTTGCCTGCATGTGGCTCAAAACCAAGGGGAGCTTACCAGAATTTGCTGTTCCCCACAGTGAATAAATACTATATGAGGCACTTATGGAAGCACTAGTGTGCAAACAGAAGCATGCTGATCCTAGCAGGACCTTCCATCACTGCCACAGATTGCGTCATTGCAAAACTATTTACACCAGATGTGGATGACATTTCAGAATATTCTGCTACTCAAAATGTGCAGAGATCTATACAAGAGTGGATATTGTTGGTTACATTTAATAAGGTGCAATCTGTGCAAACATAGACTAGGCTAGAATAACAGGTAGTGCTACTAACTGTCAAAAGAGTTTTTGACATCTTACAGACACTTATCACTGCACATTGTCAGTACAGCTTTTTATTTTTTGTGAAGAGAGCAAAGATATCAATTTATCTTAACATTTGAATGGCTGCCAAACCTCCTTCCCCTTAGGGTGTCTATAGCTAATGAAGTCATTGTGACAGAATTCAAAGACAATCAACATAAGAATTATTGACCTTCAAATTACTATCCTTAGCAAATTTCTGAAAATGATGCAAAGGAGAAACCTGCAGCATTTCAAGTAAACTATCTGACAAATATTACAGAACTACATTCAGTCCATAGGATGAAGTCTCCACCTTCCCCTCCTTTCAACCCATGCACATCAGTCACAGCTTGCACACAGCTTCTGCCACTCATTTCCCTGTAAGGAGTCAACACAACAGGTATAAATATGGAACTCTCTTAGAAGTATATATATATGTACCTTCAATGTGGTAGGTACCAGATTGCTGCTTAACATGGTGCAAATAGAACTATTAACCAGTCAGATAGTGGTTCATTACAGAGTTGTCCTACTGCTTCAAACTAGCACTTTTAATTTAAATTAAGAGCATTTGCAGATGACTTGGTTTTGACATTGCAGGAGCCAGAGTCCAATGTGAAGAGGGTTTTAGAACTGATTCAAGAGTTTGGTCGATTAGCAGGTTTTAAACTCAACAAAACAAAAACTAAGGTTTTGACAAAGAATCTAACAGAAAAAGAGAAAGAAAGGTTTCAGAATGAGACAGGTTTGACAGTGGTGAAAAAAGTGAAATATCTGGGAATTATTATGACTTCAAAAAATGGGAACTTATATAAGGATAACTACGAAAAATGTTGGATGGAGATAAAAAAAGATCTAGATATATGGTCTAATCTAAAACTCTCACTGTTAGGTCGTATTGCTGTGATAAAGATGAATGTATTGCCAAAAATGTTATTTTTGTTCCAGACACTGCAGATTATTGATAAAATGGACTGTTTCAAGAAGTGGCAGAAAGATATATCCAGATTTGTCTGGCAGGGCAAAAAGCCAAGAATAAAATTTAAAATACTAACAGATGCAAAGGAAAGAGGAGGCTTCGCCCTGCCAGACTTGAAACTTTACTATGAAGCAGCAGCTTTTTGCTGGCTGAAAGAATGGCTACTTCTTGAAAACACAGATATACTGGACTTAGAAGGATTCAATAATGCGTTTGGGTGGCATGCTTACTTATGGTATGACAAGGTTAAAGTTCACAGAATGTTTAAGATTCACATTGTCAGGAAAGCATTGCTTAATGTATGGATTAGATATAAGGATTTTTTTGAAAACAAGACTCCAAGGTGGTTATCTCCGATGGAAGCAAAAGCAGTCAAAAAACTCAATATGGAGGCCAATTGGCCAAAATATTGGGAGATACTAGAACAAGATGGAGATAAATTGAAACTGCAGAGTTTTGACAAATTAAAAAGTAAAGTCCGTGATTGGCTCCATTATCATCAGATAATGGAGGCATATAAATTGGATAGAAAAATTGGCTTCCAGGTGGAAAAATCAAAATTGGAAACAGAATTGCTAGAACCCAAAACTAAGATATTGTCAAGAATGTATAATCTGCTGCTGAAATGGAATACACAGGATGAGGAAGTGAAATCAGTAATGATTAAATGGGCACAAGATGTGGGTCACAACATAATGCTAGCCGACTGGGAACGGTTATGGACCACTGGGTTAAAGTTTACGGCATGTAATGCCTTAAGAGAAAATATTATGAAAATGATATACAGATGGTACATAACACCAGTCAAACTAGCAAAAATTTATCATATGCCCGATAACAAATGTTGGAAATGTAAAGAAACTGAAGGTACCTTTTTTCACCTTTGGTGGACATGCCCAAGGATTAAGACCTTTTGGGAGATGATCTATAATGAACTGAAGAAAGTGTTTAAATACACATTCCCGAAGAAACCGGAGGCCTTTCTCCTGGGCATGGTCAATCAAGAGGTACGTATGAAAGACAGGATATTTTTTATGTACGCCACAACAGCAGCAAGAATACTTATTGCAAAGTATTGGAAGACACAAGAATTACCCACGCTGGAGGAATGGCAGATGAAAGTCATGGACTATATGGAATCCGCAGAAATGACTGGCAGAATCAGAGACCAGGGAGAAGAGACGGTGGAGGAAGATTGGAAGAAATTTAAAGACTATTTACAGAAACACTACAAGATTAATGAATGTTAAAATAACATCAGATTGAATGTATAAGGTTATTGGAGTAAAACTTTAAAGATTAGAAGACCCAACATCTTAAGTTCTAAGTACTGAATAAGCTATATTAAGACATTCAAATCAAGAAAGGAGGTTAAACATGACAGAGGGAAGGGATTTGTTGTTAAATTGTATGAATTGGAATACAGGGAAGGGAGACTCGGGGAAGTCAGAGAAACAAGTTAATGCAAGATCAATATGAAGATAAGATTGTTTTTATCTCTGTTGTCTGTTGTCTGTAGTATGTTATGTTTGTGTAATTCTGTATGTTTTTGGTGTACTGTTCGTTGTTTTTGTTTTGCTTTGTTGTTTTGTATGTAAAAACGAATAAAATATTTATAAAAACAAAAACAAAAAACAAACTAGCACTTTTAATCAGTGGGCTATTACACATGAAATAAATCTTTTGGGAGGTTTGCCTTTGCCCAATGCAGCTACTTGTCAAATAGAGAATAAAAAAAAGTCTTGGCCCCTTTTTGTATAGAAGTTCATTGTACTCCAATTCTGATAGCAATCGACACTACTTATATGTTAACAAGAATAGCTATAGCTGTTACATTCCACATATTTAGCCAAAATGACATATTTGGTCAGGAAACAGAGGTCTACTAATGGTAGTACTGAAACTGGAACTCAATGATATTGGCCAGCAAACACTGACCAACCACCCAAAATTACAGAGTTTGGTTTCCAAGTATACCCTAATGTCAGAAAGAGAAACATTCAGTTCATGTTCTGAGCTTTTCTCCAAAAACTGAAGCAAGTAAGCATACGTTAGATGACATCTCAAGCTTCAGATAAAAAATGAATTTGCAATCTAATTTGGAACTCAAAACAAAAGCAGTTCTAGGAAGGGAAGAGTGCTGGCAAAACTTATGCTTGCCAGGCAATAAAGCATTTTAATTTCACCAAATATGACAACTATTTCAGAACTGAGGGGGCTAATATCACCTCTAGAAGGTGTGTATGTGTCACACTTTCCCTTGCAGTAAAGCAGGACTGTTAACTGTTGTGGCTGCTCATTACATACTTCTGCTAGACTATCGATCAGTGGGTTGAAATTTATGTCCATGTCACTGTAGCTCAGCAGCCAAAATTACCAGCAGGGTTAGTGTTCCACTCCTCCCTTTACAGTGGTGAACTTTTATAATCAGTTGAGCCCTGATTTTATCTGTCTTCAAGGGCTCCAAGGGTCGTCATGAATAGTCAGGTACATTATCAACCCCTTGTTGGCAATATGGCACTGAAATAATTTTAAGGTGTCCTGCTACGCACAAACAAGAAAAACAAAAAGGAGTTAAGATAGAAAAAGAATCTGATTTAATGCTCTTACTCAAATCTATTCTAGTACTTACCTGCCAGAAGTTTAAATACTTTAGAAAAGAGACAGAAATAATCAAATTCAATAGACTTTGTGATCTAATATATAGTTGATAATGCAAAGTTGAATTTCAAGTATATAGCAAATTAGGAAGTAATGCAGTTCCTTACCTTGTTTTCCTCCAAAAACTTCAATTTAACTGATACATCATTGCGCATTTTGTCATATTTCTCCTTATGTATTTGGAATAGTTGTTGCGACTGCTCAATTTTTGGCAATGTGTTTGCATCTCGTGGGCCAAGATTCAGCTCCTCTAGATCTGTGCGATAAGCATCATATTCAATCCTGAGAAGAAGAAAGAATTAAAATGACCTGTGCATATTTGCATGGAGCAACAGAATCACATATAAGTCAGCCCCCCACTGCCCCGTTTTAAAGGCTTACATATCATCCCTGTCCACGCAAGTAACCCAGGTATCAGTTCTTGCAATCAGAAAAAGGGAACAAAGGCTCCCATTTGGGAATATGATATGGACCGAAGTACTCACAGAGTGATAACCAATAAGTCTGTCTGCTTACTCAACAGTAATCTATTGCTCTTCTTACACTACCCTGGGTCTCACCAATACATGTAACAGATGTTTTCAAAAGATTACAAATGTATGATAATATGGGGGAAGCTAAAATCTTTTATTTTGTCATCTGGAGCCTCTTACAAATAGTTCCACTTTCTGTGCCTGGTAGGAATTGGTTATAAATGAGCAGGGGAGATCAGATAGCATTCATATTGCAGGTTTCAACAATAATGCTCATGGGAGCATGCAGGGTATTTTGCAATATTGTTTGCTACAGAACACGGGTGGCAAACTTCTTTTGGCTTGATGAGCCAGATCTTTATCTGACCAAACCACATGGGCCAGCTTTGATAGTACAACCCATCTGTCAATCACCTGACTTCATTATGATTGCAGATGACTGGCAGGTGGGCTGTCCCACCCATGAAAGTCCATTGCACAGCACTTCCTAAGCACTCTACAGCCAGTTGGTTGTTGGGCACTTGGGAACCACGGTATGTGGGGCTTTGCTGCTCCTATAGCACCAAGCAGTCTGCCTTGAAACTGTTGCTAAAATGCAAAGAACAAGCTTCATTTAAACAGCGTTTCAATGCAAACCTTTGGTGCTGTATGAGCAAGGTGCACCCAACGAGTGGCGGGAGCGTACCTTTCTCCAGCAGAGGAAAAATCGATAGCACACTTTAAGCTCCCAATTATTACTTTGTAGGCATGTTGATACCTGCTCTAATGCCGGGTGTGGTTTAGGGGAAATGGCTCAGCAGGCCAAATAGAGAAGTCTAGGAGGTCAACTTTGGCCTGTGGGCTACAGGTTTCCCACCCTTGCTTTAGAATATTTTTTAGCAATAATGGATGGCATTTCCACCCTTGACTGATCTCCACCCTTCCCCTCATCAATGAGACTATAACACTCTATGAGGGAGATACTGACTTTTTAAAGACTTTGCGACTGGATGCCCCAGGAGTCATTTTGTTGGAGCAGAACTGCAGAAGAAGTGTGGAACCAGCTGTTGCTAATGACTGCCATCCACCCAGAGAGCTACAGAACCAGCAAGGCTGAGTCCCTCCTTCAAGTTTTCCTTTTGGAGTGCCTCTTGCATGGGTTTAATTGTCTGAAGGCCCTCTTTGGTGACAGAAAGGAGTACCAGGGAGGGGTGTGTTCAGTTCAATGCATTTTTGGGTGAGACAGAGCAATCCGGGTGAGAGCCAGATTGCTATCAGGAACAGCGAATCTCTGAGTGACAGATGGGTGGCAATGCGTAGTGTCATTTATGTGGTTCTGTCAGTGAATGGTTTCATTGTCTCCTGGTGCTTCTGCAGTACATTTTTGTTGAGTGGAAGGAGTGACGGGTGATAGCAGTTGTGATTGAGTGGGAGAGTGATTGTGTGTACTAGTGGATGTGTGTGCAGTACTGAATGAGTAGTAGGTGATGTATGATTTGTATAAATACAGGCAGAATGTGTGTGTGATGTGTACGTGTTAATGGGATAAGTGTTTCATTTTGTGAGTCGGAATGTGCCTTGGCAAGAGGGAGGCTGAACTCTATAAAGTAGCTTTGCTGCTTTTTTTCTGTTTTATGGCAGTGAATGATATGGTAATTTCTGAGTATTCATTGTATTGTATTGTACTGTAATTGTTATTTTGTAAACTGTATAGAGATTGTCTTCAGTACTGAGTGGTATATATTAAATGAGTAAGATAAAAATAAAGTCATTTACAAGCAAGTACTGGAAACTATGGCATAGCCAGATCTTTCTCTGAAATGTTCCCCACATCAACTCACACCCTAAAATAGATTAATTTCGAAGATGAACAGCAGCTTGCTTCTTCAGCAGTGGAAAAGGACCAGTAAGAAAAACTATGAAAAAAGCTGTAGCTGCATAATATGGTTTCCTGACATGCTTATAAATTTGTTTTTGGGATGCAGACCAAGAACTGGTGCACCAGTTGGGTAGTTTTCACCTGCCCTCCACATCCCTGTTTCCGTTTATGTCATGTCTTAAGCCAGAGGGCAGGGACTGCTTTGTTTGCTATTGATCTCATGTAAGCTGGTCAGGGAGGGCTTTCCATGTAAACAGCAGGGTAAAAATGCCTCAGACAGTATATTTGAATTTGTTTCTGTGGACAGTATGTCTTAATGATATCTAAACTCAAGATTCAATGAACAACTAGCCTATGTGTTAAAACTACATACTTCAGGAAGACATCAGATATTGTATAATCCATTACCTGGCACTTTCATATTGTTTCACGGTTATTAATGTGTCCTCAATAGTTTTGTTCACCAAAGTGTTCACACTAGCAATAAAAAAGTTAATTGCCCCAAGTAGAGTTTCACCGTTTTTAGCAAGAAGTTTCTGAGTATCTGCATTGTATCCAAATTCCTCCTGTTAAGAGATTGGAAATATAACAGTGTTTTTGAATGCTTAATTTTCCATTATTTATTAAATGCCAAATTATTGACACTATTCATAGTAATCAAGAGACTTCAAAGCCTTAAAATAGCCTGTGTTAGCTTACTGATTAGCTTCTCTCACAAAACTGAATTCTTCATTTGTAAGAACGTTATTCTATATGCTACAAGTCTATAATCATTTTAAAAGTGGAATGAATGGCTTTTCTATGGGTAAAAATTGTGGTGACCTGTTTGTACATAACACTACGATAATTGCATTAATCCATGACTTAGCTAATACGTGTAAACCATACCCAGTGGTTTTCTTATGGTTCATTTACTTCCAGCAAAGCATCATCTGAAGCCATGGTTTATTTTTAATTTATGAACTTGATTTGTTTTAATTATGGCTTAGTGTTATGCACAAACACTGAAGCATTCTTGGCTAGTTGGGCTACTGCATCCCAAATGCTCACCAAACTACAAAGGCACAAGTCAAAACCGGCTGGAAAACAAAGCAAGTTTTGGAGAAACAACTTACTGTTGTTTGATCATCTGTGGAATAACTCATGTTTGTATAAGAAACCATGGCTTAACATTACGCACAAATAGGTACAGCTTCTGCCCTAAATCAGCTTATTGCAGAAACTGAAATGAATGTGCAGAGATTAGCTAGAGTAGGCACGGGGAACCTCAGGCCTATGTGCCAGATTTGGTCTGCCAGGCCTCCCCACTTGGCTTGTGAAGCCATTTCCCAAAACCATGACCACATGCTTCACAACTGATGTCATGTGATGTTAGGTGTGGGGCACTTGGAGACATGGTTGGATCAGCTGCTTACACAGCCAACCCCTATGGAATGCAGGACCAAAATATCTGCACATCGGCTCTTGTCTGGCAAGTTCAATCCTGTGGGGCTCAAGTGCATGAGCCAGGTTCCCCCAGCCCCACCCCCGGAACTAGCTTGCATATTTGAACCCAGCAGAAATCAGGATGCATGAGGAGTTGAACCCTGCTGGGGATTTCAATGCGAACTCCCTTCATGGTCAGGGATACTTTTGCTCCATTTTAGCTGCAATTTCAGTTGTCCATCCCCTTTCTTTTCTCTAGGCAAGGAGATGGTTTCCATTGAAATACAGTGGTACCTCGGGTTATGTATGCTTCAGGTTACATACGCTTCAGGTTACATATGCTTCAGGTTACAGACTCTGCTAACCCAGAAATAGTACCTCAGGTTAAGAACTTTGCTTCAGGATGAGAACAGAAATCGCGCGACGACGGCGCAGCAGCAACAGAAGGCCCCATTAACTAAAGCGGTGCTTCAGGTTAAGAACAGTTTCAGGTTCTTAACGAATTAAGTACTTAACCTGAGGTACCACTGTAGTTGTAACATCAGGTGATCTGACAGGTGGGCAGGGCCCATGAAGCCAATTGTGATAAGTCAAAAAAGCTCCCCCGCCCCACTAAGCTAGAAAGCTAGTGATTAACATGCAAGGCAACAATTTATGCTGTTCTCATTTTTAAAATTATGCTATCTGTTATCAGGCAATTGTACTAAAAATTAGATTAAACAAATGGAGACATTTCCAACTTTCCTGAAACTTTACTATTTTTCTATTGCAATTAAATGCTTACATGGAGTTCTAATGATTTCAAACTCAAGTCTGCAAATGTATCTCCCAGCTGTCTTTGGGTATTCACCATCTGGAAAAGCTGTGTGGACAATGTTTGTGCCAATTTCAGGACATTCTCGTACTTCTTTTTGTTATCCCTCAGTATTTCTATTTGAGCTTCCAATTCCAGATCTACTGTTCGTGAGCCTCGACCCAGCTTCTCAGAGATAATCTGGCGAGTACACTAAAAAGTTTGCAAAACAAAGTATAAAATTACCATTTTCTTACAATCAGGCAGTATAAATATTTTGCTAAATAAATAAATAAAATACACCTAAGAAGCTTTCTTCACAATTCGTAGCCTGTTTAGGACTCCAAAAACAATATTAAAATACTGAGTGCACCACACTAGTGATTCAAATGTTGATCTAGAACTCTAAAAAGTAGATCTGTGATCCCTGTAGTATGTATTCCACTCACTTAACTCTGTGAAAAGCCAATTAGAGCAAGCTAGTACAATTCATACTGGTTCTGTATGCGAAAAAAGAACAAGTGTATTTTTCAGATTAAAGGGTAAAAGTGTCATTTTGGGTTACTGCTGCTATGTAGCCATTCGAGACTGAAAAAGCTCATTAAAAAGATTTCAATTCATCCTGAAAAATAGAGAGCAGATTTTAGTATTAGTCAATCTTCTGCCTGGGCTTAAGTAAATATGCTGTAACACACAAAGAAACTCACCAATATTCTGAATAGTAAACCAAGCACAGCGCCACAATGAAGTGTGAAGAAAAAAACCACTGCATTTTTTTAAAAGTTGCAGGAACTTTAATGAGGAATACTGTCCTCAGCAATTGATGAGGCAGCCAAACAGTGAGCAGATAAACAGAAAGCATGATCAAGAGCAAATACAGCAGCAAGTTTTGAAACAATCATAATTCTTAAAATTTTCCATCAACAAAAAAGATCAAACATGAAAGCACAGAATGATTTGGGATGCACATAATAGACTCTGGGAGCAGGGAGCCAATTCACTACCCTGCTTATAATTACCAAGTTCCATATGGACCAGTTGACACAACAATACAATTTCCTGATTCCGCATTGAAAGAAATTCTAACTTTCAATAGGTATACATGTAAATGGAAAAAAACAATGTGGAAGTCATGGATCACGGATACAGCCAGTTAGCCACTCCCATGTTGAAAGAGGCATTTATATACTGTAACTGCTGTGAATTAGAAAATGAGGGAGGGAATCTAAGCATGTGAGCCTAAACTTTGTTGAAATAATGCATACATATCAGCCTTAACATGCTATATCAACATGCAGAAGTGAGGGCAAGGTAACAGTCAGCCCATGGACACATTTTGTCACTCATTTATAAATGAGCTCATCTATAAATAGGTACATTAAGTTTCTCCATGTGAGGAGCACATACATATGGGAAAGATGTAATGTGTCTTTGAACTAGCTATTTGAGGAAGAAATCCTTAAATGGTTACTTATACTACATTTTCCTAAGCTGAAAAAGTTTGGCATCCTAGTGTATCCTTGGTGCCTAAAGTCGGAAACTATGGTGATGTCGCCAAGTTCTACGGACCTTCTTTGATGTGAGATTTTTGGAGTAATCAGGGAGTTTGTTTGGGCCATGGGTGAGAGCCAGGCGACTGAGAGGTGCTCAGGGAAGAAATGTGTCAGAAGAAGGAATTTATAGCAGTCTTTATTTATTAGTAAGCTATATGAATGGTTTCCCTGGTATTTTTGTAACGTTTGTTGCTGCTGTTTTAGTTTACTGTACACCGCTAAGATACATTTTTGTATATTAAGTGGTATACAAATGGTGTAAATAAATAAAATATCCTTCCCAGGTTTGGAAGAATACTTCCCGCTGCCTTTAGTATAATTATGCTAGTAAGAAAAAAACATAACTCAGAAGCAAAAAAATATAGCTTGTTTTCTATTTTAAGTACATATATAGTTGTGGCAGTATAAGCAGTCTTCATAGGTAGGGCAGTCTTGTCCTAGTAAACAACTGCGTATTCCAGATTAAAGGTGTGAATATTAATTTTACTGGGAATATGCTGCAAAATGACATAATAAATTATACACCCTAAGCACAAAACAGCACCATTAAAACACACACTGCCCCTTCTTTTGCAATCTAAAATCTACTGACTACATAATGAGCAGCACACATAACAATGAAATTCGAGATCTTATCGTGTGTAAATCTTACACACGTGTTGCATTTCTTGCCAATTTCAGCAGTTCTATTAGGAGATGACCAATTCAAATAACCCCAAAGCAATTACTTAATAGCCCACTTTATTAAGAAGTTCACACAGTACTCAAAATAATCTTGAAGAAGTAAATTTTAGAAAAACAAATTAGGTTCCTTATTACATGTCACTGTTCCAAAAGCCTCTCTTCATCCCAAGGGGTCACTGTAGCAGAAGGAGATTAAATTTTCAAAATGCACGTCAGTCTCTTAAGACTTCTAATTCTGGTAAAACGCCAAATCCTTTTACATGTGAAGTATTGGAAACAGTGCTTCCTCTTAGCCAGCAGGCCAAGAGAGAATGCTTAGCTTGCATCTGTGGGATCTAAGCTGCAACTATGAAATACAAACCTTGTAAGTATTTAGGCTCCATCTTCTTACAAGCTCCAGCTTTTCCATGGCTGGGTTCTTCGCCTCCTCTGCTAGCACAACTGGTCCACTTTTCTGCTGCATTCTAAGATTGCCTGTTTAGAAACCAGATGTAAATAGGCATGCTGAAGTGTGCCACTTAAACAGAAGGCTACAAAGTAAAGCATTTCCCGCATTCTGAAGTGAATAGCAGACTAATCCCTGTGTTAATATTATGGTGAACCTTAAAGAATAAGATTGCTTGGGTATTTGGATTTAAGTTACAATAGTCAGTAATTTGGAGATCTTAATTAAGAAGCTTTAAAATACTTTTGACAAATTATCTAATACGAACAGGATATTAGAAAATGCTACAAAGCAGACTCAATTAATTACTGCATTTGCCAGCTGTTGCATTGTTCACAGTATGAGCTGATGTCCAAGTACACTGATGAATTAACAGTTCTCTCAGCATGTGGAAAATATGCAGTATCTTGTATTTTCACTAAAGGCATATGTTGCAGTAAAGCTTATGAAGACTCGTTCTTTTAAATGTCTGCATAGCAGTTATGGTTACAAGCCTACACACATTTAACTGGAAGCCAATCTGCTGAACTCTATGGGACTTGTTTCAGAGTTGAGAGGAACAAGATCAAGTCACAAGAGGACATCTAAATGACATAGTAACTATGCCATTTCACTTTTAAAAAAGATATGCAGACAGAATTAACTTCCCTATAACTAATATACAGATAGATAAATAAATAAATAGCTCTGACAGTTAAATACCTGTACAGCACACTTGAGTGCTGCTCACTGTTGTCAAGGAAAGAGGCAATCTTCCTTCCAACCCCATCTAACTTCTATAGCACCCCATTACTCAAGAAGGCTTCAAATTTTTTAAAGCAGATGTCTTTCCAGTATCTCCACCACATGAGCTATGGTGAACCTAGGATGTGCCTACCATGTGCTTGCATGTGATGCATCACCCCCTTCAGATGTGTTGATGCTCAGAAGACATGTGTAAAGAATCACACAGTGCTTCTAAAGTGACTCTAGTGATGACTACAAATACACTGCAAGGTAGCGGAGAGAAAGCAGCCACAATACAGTTTCACAACCAGAGGGCTTCTTTAGTGCACCATATTCCAAATCAGAATTATTATCCCAAATTCATGCAATGATTCAGTTAGGCATCTCAATAATTTTGAAATGATTTTTTACCATGACCTTCAAAATCAAGAGAGCAGTGGAACCCAGCCATAAGTAGAAGTTAGTAAAAGAATTGCAAGCAAGGCTGTGAATTTTAAAATGTTACCATCAGTACTCTACATTTAGTGGTATTGAACTGCAGACAGGGAGTGCATAAAGTCTGCTCTTTTTACAAACACCCACCAGAAACAAGCACAGAATTGTTGGAAAACATTCCAAATTGCAACATATGCCTCACCTATACCAGTTTTATGATATGTTCCTTCATAGCAATACTCATAGCTAACTAAAAAAAAAAGTGTGGCATTGCAGCTTGCTAGTACAAAGATGAACTGTCAGGATGGTGTTGACTCCCACAGATGATGTTATTTTAGTATACAGGATAGAGCATGTTGAGAAGAAGCACACCAGCTCCTGCAATTCTAAAAGCTGCAACCTGAGATGTTTGCTATGTGAAAGCTAACAATCCAGTAGGAACATGTTTGGGCTATGACCTAAACATTAACAACCAATAGCAACTTTAGGAAGGTATCAATTCATTTGATTTCTACAAATGATCCAGCAGAGCCACAAGCAAGCAGATTTTAAATTGCTGTAAACCAAAGTGGCTCATACAATTATTTGATAGCAAGTGCTTTCTATAACCTTTAAAATATGTTCACAATTTCAACCATGCATGAATCTAATTTTCAAAAGGCTAAAACATGAAGGCCTCAGGTACATCTAGAGATTTCAGTGCTGATCACTGACACATACTCTCAACTTCATCATACCTCAAATAAGGTCTGCAGAATACCCTACACACAAAAGCCTTCCCCAAACTGATGTCCTAAATGGGTTTTGGGCTAAACTGCCATCAGCCCCAGCTAGCATGGCCAATGTCCAAGAATGATGGGAGTTGTCCAAAACATCTGGATGGCACCTGCATGGGGGAGGCTGCCTTATACAATAGACCTGGGAAATACTCTACCCTTTCAGAACGAAGTACCAACACTAGACTACCTTGATCAAAGCCAGGCAGTCCATGGTATAGCCTTGGAAATTATATATTCCTGTTATAATGGAGACCTAATGGAACACTACTACAACTACAAGAGAAAACTGCAGTAGCAATGTCATTCCTCAAATCATTCTCCTGATGATAATATTTGTTTGATCATGTTTAATAGTAAAGAAAGATAGTATTCAGAAAGAAAAATGCACTGGTTACTTTGCCAAGTGACAGAACCATGAAAAAACAGCTGTTATGCTTAGCAATAGCAAGTAAAGGAATCATAACGAATTATCTGCTAACTTGGGAGTTAGTATTGTATCAGCAAGAGTGTTATCTGCTTAAACCTCTGAATACCTTTCGGAATAATTAAATCACTCCCTTGTTCAGCCAGTCTGCTAGCAGCTGCGCTGCTAGGAGATACAACAGGTGACATGGGTAATGACGAGGGACCTGAAAACGGGACATACACCATGAAAATCCATCCTTATTCGATCAACACATTACATGTACACAAAATACTGGAGAAACTAGACTGAAACTTGTACATCAACATTTCAAGTTAGGGCTGCTTTGAAACAGAGGCAGCTCCATTATGGGGGCTGCTCCAAAGGGCAAGCCCTTTTGTGTATACTGACCATTTAGTTATCTCACCACCACCACCACCATGAACTAGCCTTTAGAACTCAGAAGAGTTTTTTCATGTACAAATTCACTGAATGAATTGCGATAGACACATTCTTCGGCTGAAGTGCTTTTTTTTTTTACACACAAATGAGTAACAATGAATACTACATAGAATCCCTTTTCTGTCATTAATATATTTGTTGTAAATATTCTTAGTTCATCAGTAATAACTTACCTTGAAATGGTCCAGCTTCAATGATTCCCTCTTTGGTACTGTCGAAGCCATGCGATGTAATTTGGGTTTCAGACAGACCAAGTCCAGCTGGTATTGAGTGCTTCAAGTCCTTAGAAATGTTTGAATAAAAAGGGAAATCCATGTAAAGATCCCAGATAAAGGAACTTGTAGGCATTATAACAGCCTATCAAGCTCCTCTATAACAAGGCATTTGACAGGCTAGAATCTAGTTTATGGTGTCATGAGATTCTATTATGATGACTTAGCACAGTACAGCTTTGCAGTCTGCATCATACATTTCACTTACATTTGTGAACCAGGTGCTATATGCCAGGGATGTCCAACCAGTAGATTGATCCCTGGATGACTGTGGTAGATTGTGGTGCACCGCGGGATCCCTATAGATCGGCAGTAGTGATAAGCAATGGAGTGAAAGTTCCCGCCCCCCACTGCTCTTTCCCTTTGTTGTGTCAAATGGGTATTTCGCCAATGAGTTAGAAAACATCGTTGTTATAGGTGAGCGATCTCCCCCCTCCAAAAAAATAATAAAGCTAACATGCTTTGTTATTCCTCCCTACAAGAAGCTCAACAACTTTGGCTTCATCCCCCCCAAAAAAGAAAAAGGTCAACAACTTTGGCTCTACTGGTGGTAGTTCGCAGTCTCTTGGGAGTTGGATGTGCCTGCTATATACCAATGGTTTACAAGGACAAAGTGGTTTCTACTAGGAACATGGGGAGGGCAATATAACTTGTGGTCTAGAATGCACCTTGATTGGGTCAATATAGTACTTATAGCCAATTTCCTTCCTAAAGGATTTTGTTTTGACTTCAAGTATCCCTCTGCCATTTGGAAGGCTTAAGAATGAGACGAGTTCCATCAAGTTCAATGCAACCGCATTCTAAATAAATGTGTTTAGGACATTTAGGACAGAGTTTTATAATTTCTGCCTTAGAGAATAGCTCTTAAGTTTGGGATACCTTACATATAGAAGCAACTTCTTGCAACAGTTTACTCAACGAGCCAAATTTGGTGAATATAGTTATGAGATGATAATAAAACGTAACAGTTTCTAGCAAAAAGTTTTCTATTATCATTGTCCTCATCAATAAACTGAGCAAGCCCTAACAGCATGTTAGGAAAATGTGTGGTATCAAGCACAACTAGTGCCACACAAGTCCCCAGGGCTCCATTCAGAATCAACCTGTGTCTGATACAGCATGAATTAAGGCTTAGACAAGAATTTGGATCCCACTGCTTCTTCCCCCCAATTTAACCTGGTTAAGGAGGGGACAGCAGATGCCCCAGACTTTGAGTTTTCACACAGCAAGCTACATTTCCTATGCTGCTCAGTGACAACAAAGGGAATTGCTGGTATGCCCAGGTCCTAAGCCTAAGGTATCAACTGTTGGCAGTTCTCCATGCAACTGACCCACAGGTATGGGAAGGTTTGAGAAAGAGGACCTGGGAGCAATTCCAAAATGAACACAAATGTCAGATTTGCATCAAATTCAGAAGGTATCTGAAATGGTTAAAAAAACCCAACTCCCTCCATTCCCCAAATTTGGAACTATTTTACCTAAAAAATTTTTTTAAAGTTTTTCAGTAGTTTACATTTAGATATTATGGCAGGCTATAGTTAGATGTTGCCAGAACAAGCCCTTAGAAACTTCAGACTTACATGATTCTGCTTTCCTCTTCAATTCTTATTTGCAGCAAACTATCGCTTGCAATTTTATACATACAAGTAAACTGTAATTTGCACTTGCCTGTAGACTAGGATCAAGCTTGGTTTGTAGACTAGGACAAACCCCAAGACAAACGTGTATCAGAGGCAGGGACTTGCCATGTGTCAGGGGAAGGAGGGAGTGCAGAGTTCTGGGTTCATGCACATAATGTCAAAGAATGGGCAGAATTATATTTGACTAAGACGTAAGGCTCAATTTAGACAAGCTATTAACTAAATTTAACTTTGGATTTGTGAAATATCTGAACTGAACTATGGTTTATGACTTGTTGGTTAATCAAAATAGGAAATGGTTTCAAATGGATTTACAAACCTCAATATAAACAATTATGGTGAAACAAGAACCCACTCTAGTTGTAATTGCAATTTGTTTTAAAATGTTTTCAATGTTGTATTTTACACTGTTCTGATCAATCCTGGGACCTCATGGTGAAAAGCTAGTCATAGTAATAATAATAATAATAATACAGAAAATTAAAGGAGACAAGCATCTCTAGGCCAGGGTTTGCCATTACCTCTGGCAGCAATAGCATTGGCATGTCTGTGGTATGTTAGTGTAGCTAAGATTTTCTCAACATAATGACTAATAATGGCTGAGTAGTTCAAGAAATACTACACCACAGTAAAATGAGGATATAGTCAAACCTCAGTTGTTGAAAATAATCCGTTCTGGAAGACCGTTCAACTTCCAAAAGGTTTGACAACCGAGGACTGGCTTCCAATTGGTTGCAAGAGCTTCTTGCACTCAAGCGGAAGCTGCGTCAGACGTTCGGGTTCCGAAAAATGGTCAAAAACCGGAGCATTTACTTCCGGGTTTTCGGCATTCAGGAGCTGAAACCTTTGAAAATGGAGCTGTTTGAGAACCGAGGTTTGACTGTATAAATGAATCCCACAGCTGCATCCTAATTTGTCCACAATCATACACCAGGGCTGAAGTCATAGAAGTCTGTGAGTCCACGCTTCTCACTGCATGTATTCTTCTTTCATATTAAAAGTCAGAAACTTACAGAAATAAGGAAAGTTGCAAAGGTAGCATTCTGCCACCCAGCAGTATGGCATAGTTAAGAGAAGCAGTAGCACCCTGCTACATTTCCCAGCATTGCATATGCTGAGCAACTATGTAGGATTTTTGTATTTCCCAGCAATACAACTTTTTTTTGCCAGCAATACAACTTACATTTCAGTTGACTAGCAATCACTGCCCTGACTGGCAGAATAGGCACTGATTTCCTTTGGTATGGAGGCTTATTTCTACAAGAAAACTGTGTGGTTCGGGGTTTGTTAGTTTTTTTAAAGGGAGAGAGAGAGAGAGCGCTGACTTATGGTGTCCCCCTCAGCCCTGGTAAATCCCCTTAAATATCCTCAACAAGATTTGACAAAGATATGAACCAGATTTGCTTTTCAGTGGCTTTCTCAACTTTATTCTCAGGTACAAATCTCTGTTTCCTGAATCATTCTGTTACTTGCCCATTCTGCTAATGCTCTATAGAAGTATGCTGCTCTGTGGGACCTCTGTACAATATTCCTCCTTAGAGTCACTCTCATCCCCTTACCACACCCAACTTCTGGCAGATCTGAAACATTTTCTTGTTTTCAACTAAGTGCCAAAGTCTTATAGCAATGAACAAACACCAGGGATTAAGGCTTTAATCTCTAATCAAGAGATCCAGCCTCTATTGAGAAAGGTTGTCAGCATTAGTTTCAAAACCACAATGTTAATGACCATAATAGGCACAAAAAACCATGCCAAAAGCCTACCCATATCTCAATTTTTAGCTCAATGCTTTAAAAGGCTTTAAAAAACATGTATAGTTTCTGTAACTTTTTCAAGGCCTGGTTGGAATAGGGCACCTGCTTTATAGACAACTCTCTCACCAACCTTTTGCCACTTTAATGTAATTCACTGGCAACTCTTTGAAATGCAGAGTTGACAATGACCAAAATCACAAAGAAACATAAAAATGAACGATGCCTATTCTCAGCTGCCTGTAGCTTTAACTGTTATTAATATGGGTGACCGGACCAACAGGCTGGAATCCAAATGGTCCAAGCTACCCCAAACAAACACCCATATAACTACATATAGGCTACCCTCTATAACATATCCCCCCACTATTCAGCCCATCTCTAACTAACTCCCCTTCTCCCACACTGTATGTCGACACAACACTCTAGGTTTGACAGACAATGTAAGGGGAGATACACACAGGACAACCCAGATGGGTTGGCAGGAAAACATCACATATAACAGACATACAAAATGGCTAGCTTAAAAGCAATTGTACTAAACTTGAGGGAACTGGGAAACCCCATCAAAAGAAAACACATCACCTCGTATGTAAGCACAATGAAATCACACATTGCCTTTCTATAGGAAATACAAATACAGGAAGCAAACTCCTGAGTGAACCCTGCTTCAGTCAATAATGGGTGGCCCCTGGCTCAGGTAAGGTCTGCGGAGTAGTCCTAGTACTCAGTAGAGACCTAAATTTTAAAGCCACAACAGTGCTAAAAGGCAGATTCATTTTTGCTAAAGGGGTACTAGATGGGAAACTAAACTGACAAATGGATCCATAAATGCCCCAAAGACAAAACAACCAGAGTTCATCCAAAAGACACTAAGCAAATTCTTCTCCTCCTCCAAAGGGGAAGCAATCCTAGGAGATGACCTCAACCTAAATATGAGAGGCACCTCCCTAAAAGACATCCATCCTACAACCCCATGGGCAACCTTCCTCAGTGGGAAACCCCAAACAATTAGAGACTCTTCCAAACTACTGAAAATTCAAAGAAACAGAGGCCTTTATGACAACCAGGGAGAAAAGAACCTAGGAGACACCAGCCACACATTCCAGTTTGAATGCCATGGCACAATGTCCAGACTGGACAGAATTCAGCTCACACAAGGCCTGATCCCCGTGGTAGAAACAACAACCATTGGTAACATTAAAATCATAGACCACACCCCAGTAGAAGTTACTCTCAAAATAGGAGAGGAAACACAAACAACCCCATCACGGTCCTTTAGCCCCGTCCTAATCACAAACCAACTGGCTAGAGAGAGTCTCTTGAAAACTTTCCAAAGCTACTTTAAGGACAATTATGTGGGCGACATAATAACCCCCTCCTCTGGGACACAATGAAAGTGGTCACCAGAGGAGCCTGGATAAAGGAGAGAGCATCCCTTAAAAAACAAACCTCCAAAACTGGTAAATTAGAACAATAAATTACGACCCTCTCATCACACTACAAACAGGAGCAAAAAGCCTCCTTAAACTCATAGAACAAAAACAAAACAAAAGAAGAAGAAGAAGAAGAAGAGTTTGGATTTGATATCCCGCCTTTCACTCCCTTTAAGGAGTCTCAAAGCGGCTAACATTCTCCTTTCCCTTCCTCCCCCACAACAAACACTCTGTGAGGTGAGTGGGGCTGAGAGACTTCAAAGAAGTGTGACTAGCCCAAGGTCACCCAGCAGCTGCATGTGGAGGAGCGGAGACGCGAACCTGGTTACCCAGATTATGAGACTACCGTTCTTAACCACTACACCACACTGGCTCTCGGAGGGAAATTGACCCTCCAGAAATCAATAAAACAATGATTAACATCCTATACTCTAAACAGCACTTTTACAAATATGGAGGGAAGAACTGGGGCTGGGGCTGATGAAGGGGAAGCAAGATTCACGTAGCTGCTTCTTTGGGGGCTGATGGATCCAAGTCAACTTCTGGGGAGGTATGGAGTCTCCCAGGGGGGCCTTGGACCCCATGCCAATGCCAGATGCTGGAGTGTGCTGCCCTACAGCTCTGACTTTAGAAAATGAGTTTAGGAGCTAAAGTCCCATGTCAGAAAATCTGCAGAAACTTGCATTTTTGGCAGCTGTGAAGCCTTGAGTGACTAAACGAGTAACCTAGACCAAAACCAATTCTGAAAAGGGGGCAAAACCCAATATATAGGTCACAGTGCAGAATTAGTTATTGGAAAGTCTGCCCTACACACCAGGCATATGAAACCCCCTTCCAACTTCCCCTCTGCAATATTTCTCCTCCTCTGTGGGGCACACCTAGAAGTGCTAATATGTCAAGTGCTCCCAAATAAGCAAAGATGAGTGATGCAAGCATTCAAATGACAAAGATAGTTTCCTGACATTATTTATACAGCACAAGGCAGTAACTTTACTTGTGTGTCCCGCAGAATAATTTAGTCTGCTGGGTTTCCTGTCCTAAGGAGTAGTTAAGAGGGACCTGCCAGCCAGGACTCCATTGAATGGGCTACCAGTAATGAACTCAAGGGTGCATATACTTTCTTCCATTTGAACTCGAGCAATTAATGTGATAACGTCGTCTATTCAGCATTACTCAAGAACAGATTTTGAAAGCCTTTTGTAGCTTCTAGTGTAACAAAGTGATAAGAGGATTCCGACTAAAACATCAGGAAAAACTTTCTGATGGTAAAAGCTATTGTTTTCCAATGCACTGTCTAAATAATTAAATACCTTAATCTCATCAGCTCTGATCTTTTAATACAAGTTTGCCGCAATTAATTTCTACTACTTTCGCTATGCAAGGGACCTGGGAGCAACATGGAGTTGTGTTTAGGAAATCCTTCTGACAGACAGGCAATAATGATTTCCTTCAATCAAAAGCCTTGGTGTCGTTTTAAGTAACAGCAGCAGCAGAGGCAGCATTGTAACATCCCACACCATGGGTAGGCAAACTAAGGCCTGGGGGCAGGATATGGCCCAATCGTCTTTGGATGGTCCCAGAATCAGCGTGTTTTTACATGAGTAGAATGTGTGCTTTTATTTAAAACACATCTCTGGGTTATTTGTGGGGCATAGGAATTCATTCTCTCCCCCCCAAAAAAATATAGTCTGGCCCTCCACAAGGTCTGAAGGACATTGGACCGGCCCCCTGCTGAAAAAGTCTGTTGACTCCTGTCCTACACAGAACGACACAATGGGAAGGGCTGCCCCCATTATTTCCATAGATCCATTCTGTAGCAGCATATTGCAACACTGCTAGGCTGCAAATTGCAGCTCTGCTGACATGAAGTGGCAGCAAGGCTTTTTAAAATCTTTAAATAAACTGGAAAACGCCCTGCCACATCCTCTCATATTGGTATGTTCCTTCCCCTCTGGAAATTAATACATCTGATCTCTCTCAATAGTTGTTGAAAACGCTCTCCTACTTTTACAGAGGCAGCAGATGATTCTACAAACATTTTACGGGCACAGCCAACCAGCCAGGTATAAAACATAAGATTTTTTCAAGTCTGAAAGAGGTTATCCCTCAAACCACAGCGCCTATACCAGAGCAGCCCCTAGTGGACAAAAAGTATGTTACAATTTCATTTTATTCATGCAGTGTTTATTTTACAATAGCAATCCGTATTCAACAGGAATATTTCACTTAACAATGTCAGCCTTGTAAATAAGCCAACAAAAGTTGCTAGCCTGCTTATGGATAATTTTAATGGGAGCTTGATACTTTTACATATCCAGATGGTACGCCCTAATAACCAACACACACCATATTTGTAGGTCTCCTGCAGCCAGAAAAATGTGCTCTTTGCAAAAAGGAGTAACACAGAAAACATTCTAAGAAAGTTAAAAATAATTAACTTCAAAGAAAGCATGCAAAACAAGGACACATATGCAAAAGATTTTTACACCCTCAGCACTGATTTTCATCACTTATTACTTTGACCAGCCTCTCCATAGCCACCTAGACAAACATTTTTACATCCTTCCCATCAATAACAAACCTTCAGAATTCAGGCTGCAACTCCATACTCACTTACATGGGAGTCCCACTGAAGTCAATGGGGGCTTACTTCTGAGCAGACATCTAGGACTGCCGCAACACTCTGCTATCCTGTCATTTACAGTCACCCCACCACCACTTGCTCCCACACCTCCCCTATCACTCTCGGCAAAGAAAGCAATACTTAGATATTCTTTTCCTCCTGTTCTCTCAAATCACTGCAGCTACGTTAATTGTCTGATTCATAAAGCAGTTAAGACAGAATCCTCAAGTTCAAACTGACACAGCATCATGATCCCATCAGTTAGTATCAATGGAATGCTATTTCAAATAGCAATCATAATCAACGGGT
Organism: Podarcis tiliguerta; assembly: GCF_965153285.1. Classification (NCBI taxonomy): domain Eukaryota; kingdom Metazoa; phylum Chordata; class Lepidosauria; order Squamata; family Lacertidae; genus Podarcis; species Podarcis tiliguerta. The sequence goes on along the minus strand of NC_139542.1, from coordinate 38,854,089 downwards.
GCTGGAGGGAGGTGGCAGCACATTCCTACTTTGCTTGCAAAACATGCTGGTCCCGTGAGTCTGGTGCTGGAAGGGAGGTGTTTGTGGGTGGGTGGTGGCTGAAGCATGTAGCTCTTGCTCTCCTCCTCATCCCTTTGTGGCTTGAGGTTGGGAAGACTTGTGCCTCATGTACTTGCAGGCACATATTTTCATCTTGCCTGTATTAACAAGCCCTACCTACCCAAGCAAAATTCCTGGTCACCACAACTTGATAGAAATGAAGTATATTTCAAGTCCCAGAAAGCTAATGTTTCAAAATACAACTAAAGTTGGAGTCAACAAGGAGGGAATAACCTGAATAGTCTAGCAGTCTAATACGTTCTCAGATTCTCTGATTTATTCACCTGGATATTGGACTTTCCTTATTCCCAACAATCAGAACAAATTATACTCCAGAAAATATTAAATGAAATCTACAAATAACTTTAACTGCAAGAAATTAAAACATTAGAGCATCTTGCTCTTCTATGTTTTATTACTTTTATGGTGTTATTTGCAACATATCTTGTGATTTGAAAGGATAAAACCTATATTCATCTCTAGACAAAAGGCTGGCAAGCCTTCTCCAAGCAGAAGAACATTAGATTAATCTAGGCAATACTTTCACCCTATAATTTGCTTGCTCCAGGCATTAATCTAATTTGATTATTAGTAAAATGCTCAGGGATTTAATTTACACTATACTTTTATCATCATTATTTATTAATATTAATATATGTGTTGCCCAATGCAAAATGCCACTAGGCAACTTACAGTACCACAAATTCTGTTTTTTAAAGCAAAAATAGTTTTTTAAAAAAACTAACAATTGAAAAACCCCATTTTGAGCTGATCTAAATATGTGCAAATTCATCATTCAAAAAGTAACACTCCCCATGAAAAATATTAAGCCACTTGCTGAGAAAATATATTAAACTCAAACACTAAAAACCATTGCTATTATACATATTGTTAAACTGCTTAGTTATGCCTCATACCCTGTTATAGTTGTGCTCATGTGTATCTTCAAGTTCTCCATTACTTGTCACAGAAATCTCTGCTGCTGAATTTTTTGGAGATTCTTCAGCCATTGAACACTCCTATAGTTTGAAGAGAAATATGTTGAGTGTTATAAAATGATATTAATATTAAATGTTTAGCTATTTCGCTAAACTACCACATTTCACTGAACCACAAAGAGGATATTTGCAGATCCCAACACAATGATCCTATGAAACACAGCTTGTTAAATTATTCAGTCTCCTAAACAAAAAGCAAGTAGTAGATCAAGTACCCTTTGTTCAGGTCAGTCTGCTCCCACCCCAGTGCTAGACACACATAAAAACAATTGATGGCCCACATAGTAACTTCTGCCTCCTAGTCACAGTACATTAGATATTCCTGACACTTAACATTACCAAACAGCATAATATTTATATTTACTTTAGTACATGGCAACCCTTTTCAGTTATCAAAAGATGCTCACAGAAGGACTTAAGAGAACTGCACCGCATGTGAGTCATCTGCCTCTTGTTGTGCAGCCTCAAATATTAATGCCCGTAAGGCTGATGAGTGCATCTGATCAAGCACCTGATTGTCACAGTGCCAGGTAAAACTCTAGTTTCCCCAGTTTCTCTATAGAAGTGTACATAAGACTAAGGCCAACCAACGGCTGTTCACTTACCTCCCATGGTGTTCCCATATTAACACTGGAGTATAATAGGTTATATATTTAATCTCAGCAGATGTACAATTTTGATACTGTAAACGGCAGAATAAGTAGTTTACGGGCAAACTGTTTCCTCTTTCACACAACACCTGCAATTTTATTAGTCAAAACTCATGTAACTATGGCATCTGTTTTTATAAGGTATTGAAAGCAAATCAAAAGACTAATGCACACATGCAAGCTACCGTATTTTTCGCTCTGTAAGACACACCTGACCATAAGTTTTTAGAGGAAGAAAACAAGAAGAAAAAAAAAATTCTGAATCAAATGTTGTACTAAACTATTTAATAAACAACCCTCTCCCTCTCTGCGCAGCGCCCCTTCAGCGAAGCGTCTCTCCTGCGAAGCGGAAGGAGGAACTGTGCCCCTTCTGTTCCTCCTCCTGCTTCACTGAAGGGGCGCTGTGCAGCGACATTCGCTCCATAAGACGCACACACATTTCCCCTTACGTTTTAGGAGGAAAAAAGTGTGTCTTATGGAGCGAAAAATACGGTAATATGAAAACACTACATAGCTATTATCCGTAACTTTAGCTCATCTTTGCAAAACGGCATATGCCCCATGGGCTAGAGTATCTCTCTGCATCTTCTGGGTTTTATTAGATTGTGGAAGGACCTAACAAAGAGTCCACATGACTATGTGGCAAAAGCCTGAACCAATGAAGTCACCACAGAGTACATCATACAGAGTGACCAGTGCTGAAAGTGCTAAGACACTAGCTGGATTAGTTAAGCCTGGTAAGGGTAAACTGTAAATTACAATTTATGACATATTGTAATAGTCATTCAAGCAGACCTGCCTTGCCACAGATCAGGTCACATCAATCAGATGTAGCATTCAGTTCTTAAAGCAATGGCATGGTTTGCACGTCATATTAAACCATAGTTTTAACCAAACTATGGTCTGATGTATGCTGCTTAAGAGTTCCCAAGGCACTCCTCTCTGTGGCTTCTACTTGTCTGTTCACTTGATGCTGAACCATGATTTCATAATATATGCTAGCAAAATCCTTACCTACTGTGGTTGGTTTCATATACCCAGTTGGCTATGAAGCTCTCTGCGTGACCTTGGGTAAGTAATAGTCTCTCAGCCTAATCTAATTCACAGGATTGTTGTAATGATAGAACAGACAGAAGGGAGAACCATGTACGCCACCTTGAGCTCCTTAGAGAATCACAGAATTGTAGAGTTGGAAGGAATCCCAAGGATCATCCAGTCCAACCCCCTGCAATGCATGAATCCTGCCCACAGAAAAGTTGGGATATAAATGCAATAAATAAACAAATCTTTTCTGTTTTCTGCCAGTAGACAGATTGTAGAAAGAAGGCTATCATTTATGCACTTCTCTCTTTGATCATGTATGTCTCCTGAATAAAATCCACCTGCCAACAACATGCAATCCTATGTTCATGCTAGGAAATAAGGTATTGCATCACTTTCCGTAAGTGTAATACTTTTTCTATGATGTAATCAAAAGCATTGCTCTATGCAAAAACAAAAAACCAATAAAAAGTTTCTCAATACAAATTAAAAGACACTTCATAAAACTTTAGTACACACTATAAAATCTACAATGCATTATATGACTCTGGAGGCACGAGTAGCCTTTGAGCCTACAGCTATACAATTCAGCACAACAGCACCATGTTCTAAAATTTAAGAAGCCTAAACACAAAATGCCCAAAATCACATCAGTCAGGTCAAAATTTAACCAGCTATGATTATTTTAAATACTTTTATATCACAAGTCTTGCTTATTTAGGGTTGTGTTCCCTGCTTTTTCAAAGCCAAAGGGAGACACCACCAAACTGTACTGAAGTCTGACTCAATATAAAAACTTACCCACGGTACATTCCTATGTAGCCTGCAGTCTCCTCATCCCCCTCCACATACTTTTAATCTGGTCTGCAACACATGTGCTGTCTTTGAGGGATGCTAGGTGAGCTTAAGGAAGACAGATTGATCTGCCCCTGCTTTGGTAGTTTCTGGGTAGCTGCAGAGGAAAAGGTTTATCTTCCTCAGCAGTGAGCATGGAAGCTGAGTCAACTTCTGGAAGAAGGAATGAGTGTCCTACCCTTCCTATCACATCTCACTTTACTGGGTGGAAAGGGGACTTTCTTGTGTTTTGATATTGTGATTTCATCCTGTGAATTGCCCTGAGACAAGCAGGTATGGGGCAGTATACAAATTTATCATAATCTTCATCATCATCATCCTTCATTTACAGCCAGTACATGTCTATTCAGAAGTAAGCCCCACTGAGTCCAATGGAACTAGCTTCAATCCCAAACACACTTATGTAGTGTAGTGGTTAGCAAGTCCCTTTAGGACCAAGGAAACCAGAATTTGAATCCCCACTCAGTCATGAAGCTCACTGGCTGACCATGCATAATGTCGTGCTTTGATGGACCCGACCCCTGCTAGAGTGAAAGCAGCATGGAAGATTTTTGTGCTCCACATTCAGCCAGGCAGACTTCTCTCCCTTCTTACCTTGGGCACTCACCAGAGACATGCTTTGCCACTGCCCTGGTGATGTCCATTTTCCCCACCTAAATGAATGACACTTCCTTCCTATGGGGACAAGCTGCATTTCGGGATAAAACAAAGCCAAGCCTCTACTCCCAATACTGAGTAGCCACTACTCACAGGGTTCTTTACAATGTACAGACTCTTCCTCCAACATTCGCAGTCAACCATCATGTGAAGCAGTTTACAAGTTAAAAAGCAATTCAATAGAGACTCTGTTGGGTGCAGCCACCTTCGCCTGATGTTTGTGTTTCTCTTGATCGAGTCATTCCAGAAAGAGAATGTCCCTGCCCACTACTGACATGCAGCTGCCAAGAGATCAGCACCAAGTGGGAGTATGGCCCGTTATAGAAAAATAGAACTTCCCACAACTGTTCTAAAACTTGCAGGTGTAAGTTCTGGTGGACTGCACTATGCAGAGCTTGCCATAGTACCAGGGACACAACCATAAAGGCTCTGCCCTTATCCTAAGATACAACTAGCACAACTGACGCAGCAACAACTGGATATAATCACCTGAAAGTGGCCTGGAGCATTTTGCACCAGTTGTAGCTGTTCAAGGACAGACTTAAGAGCAGGATTCGTCCATTTTTTTGTGTTCCACATCTTAATAGGACACTTTGCAAGAAGTTACTCAAGCACCGAATAAGCTCCTTACCCGAAAAGGGGAAGCTGTGCCCTTACAATAAAAGCTGAAACTGTAATAGTCTCTCAAATTCGGGATCAGACTAGGCAACGTTTTCAATCTCAAAATAACTGGTAGCCAAAGATCCATATCATGAGGGTGCAAACATCCGAGATGGGTATGCTATCTCCCCTGTCTTCTACCTGGCTGACTGCATGCTTTTCAGCTAGATCTTGCCCAAGAACAGCAGTGGGCATAAGTGGGAGGTAAGGGGGGGGGGTATTATGAGATGTTATGTACCAGGGCATAGTGATGAAAGACTTACCAAACCATCTAGCATCTGTGAATCTATCTTATTATTAATTATTTCTCTATAAACACACAAGAATCTGGATCAATATGTTCACAGAGGACTGTCATGTGTATCTTTCCTGAAAAAGCACCAGATGGCCCCAACCACCCAAAAACCTGTGGGGACAAAAATGAGGCTGAGGGACAACAAAAACCCTTGCAAGGTTATCTATAAAATCCTCATTGTTCCTATGCTCTGACAGAATACTTTGCTGTTTAATGGGGCAATACAAAATCAAATGTAAAAAATAATTTGTTTTCAGTTAATCATGTTTTGAATTTGACAAATAATATTCTGTTATAATCAAGAACAATTAAAACAGAGATTGGTTCAATTTCCCCGCCAGTCTGAGCCTGTTATTGGATTGGTTGATTATAAATAGCTACAACCACTTGTATCACCCAATCACCTCAGAGTCAGACTGGAGTTCTTCTGGAGGCTGGTGAAGTTCATCAACAGTTTCAGGGTTCTTGCTGTTTTCTGACATACCTGAAAGTGAAATAAGTTGAGCATGCATTGAGTTCTTCTAAGTAACTAAATTATGGGCTTTAAGGAAGTTCCTTCAAGATATTTACAAACCTTTCCAAGTATATGTATCCAAATCAGTACACTTTTCACTGACTAGCAAACGTTATCATGAAATGTAAATTACTTTTACTCTCTTTCATAGCACAAGGGACAGAACAACAAGAGAATGGTTAAGGGCTCCCTCAGCTAAGCTAGACCTACTAATTAAAAAAATACAAATGTTCCCAAGCAATCTAAAAACGAATTACTTCTTGGCGAGAAGATTGAAGAAGGTACTAACAGAGGAGATTCATAAAGATCAAGCAGGCTTTCTCCCAGGAAGACATCTATCAGAGAACGTAAGAAATATAATTGATATTTTGGAACTTTTACAGGAAAATATAAATACAAAAGCGGCGCTGATATTTGTGGATGCGGAGAAAGCCTTTGACAATATCTCTTGGAGTTTTATGAAGAAGAATCTCCAAGGCATGGGGGTAGGCCAAGAATTTGAAAATGGTATAGGGGCAATCTATTCTGAACAAAAAGCTAAATTAATAGTAAATAATGTTTTGACAGAAGAGTTCAGAATAGAAAAAGGAACACGACAAGGGTGCCCAATTTCCCCACTACTTTTTATATCGGTCCTGGAGGTGTTGCTGAATACGATCAGAAAGGACCAATTGGTCAAAGGGATACAGGTCGGAGCTAAACAATATAAATTAAGAGCTTTTGCAGATGACCTGGTTTTGACGTTGCAGGAGCCAGAATCTAGTGGAAAAAAAGTTTTAGAACTGATTCAAGAATTTGGCCAATTGGCAGGCTTTAAATTAAATAAAACAAAAACTAAGGTTTTGACAAAAAATCTGACAGAAATTGAAAATGAAAGGTTTCAGAAAGAAACAGGTTTAACAGTAGTGAAGAAAGTTAAATATTTGGGAATAACTATGACAGCAAAAAATGGGAACTTATTTAAAGACAACTATGAGAAGTGCTGGACGGAGATAAAAAAGGATCTAGATACGTGGTCTAGCTTGAAACTCTCACTACTGGGGCGCATTGCTGTAATTAAGATGAATGTATTGCCAAGAATGCTGTTTTTGTTTCAGACACTGCAGATTATTGAGAAAACTGACTGTTTCAAGAAGTGGCAAAAAGATCTATCTAAATTTGTCTGGCAGGGCAAAAAGCCAAGGATAAAATTTAAAATATTAACAGACGTTAAAGAAAGAGGGGGCTTTGCCCTGCCAGACCTAAAACTCTATTATGAAGCAGCAGCTTTCTGCTGGTTGAAGGAATGGCTACTTCTTGAAAACACAGATATATTGGATTTAGAAGGGTTCAATAATGCATTTGGCTGGCACGCATATCTATGGTATGACAAAGTTAAAGTGCATAGAATGTTCAAAATTCACATTGTCAGAAAAGCACTGTTCAATGTCTGGATTAGATATAAAGATCTTTTGGAAAACAAAACTCCAAGGTGGTTGTCTTCAATGGAAGCTAAGGCAGTAAAGAGACTCAATATGGAGGCAAATTGGCCGAAGTATTGGGAGATTTTAGAACAGGATGGTGACAAACTGAAACTGCAGAGTTTTGATAAACTAAAAAGTAAAGTCCGAGATTGGCTTCATTATTATCAAATAATGGAGGTATTTATAATGGACAGAAAAATTGGCTTCCAGGTGGAAAAATCAAAATTGGAAACAGAACTATTAGAACCTAAAACAAAAATATTGTCTAGAATGTATAATTTGCTGCTGAAATGGAACACACAGGATGAGGAAGTGAAATCGGCTATGATTAAATGGGCTCAAGACGTTGGCCATAACATAATGTTTGCTGACTGGGAAAGGTTGTGGACCACTGGAATAAAGTTTACGGCATGTAATGCCTTAAGAGAGAACATAATGAAAATGATATATAGGTGGTACATGACACCAGTCAAGCTTGCAAAAATGTATCATATGCCTGATAACAAATGCTGGAAATGTAAAGAAGCAGAAGGTACCTTTTTTCACCTTTGGTGGACGTGCCCAAGGATTAAGGTTTTCTGGGAAATGATTTATAATGAATTGAAAAAAATATTTAAATACACATTTAGAAAGACCCCAGAAGCCTTTCTCCTGGGTATGGTAAACCAACAGGTTCAAGTGAAGGATAGAACTTTTTTTATGTACGCTACAACAGCAGCAAGAATACTCATCGCGCAATATTGGAAGACGCAAGATCTACCCACGCTGGAAGAATGGCAAATGAAGCTCATCGACTATATGGAACTTGCAGAAATGACCGGCAGAATCAGAGACCAGGGAGAAGAGATGGTGAAGGAAGACTGGAGGAAATTTAAAGACTATTTACAGAAGCATTATAAAATTACGAACGTTTGAGGTTATCAGATTGAATGTAAAAGAATGTTATTATAAAAATGACAATGTTAAAGAAAGTATATTTAATAAGACATAGGGAAATGTAAGGATAAATAAGACAATAATATTAATCTGAACCAAAGATACGCCAGAGGGAAAGAGTTTACTACCAGAATATAAGACCTAGAATACAGAGTGGGAAGGCATGGGGAAGTCGCAGACCTAAGTTAATGCTGAAGAATATAATGATATAATATTTGTTTTTAACTTTTTTATTCTTACCGTTTTTATTTTTCTTTATGTTTTTGTATAATGTATGTATTGTTTTTCTTTTGCTTTTTTTCCTTTTGATGTGTTTGTCGATTTGTTCTTTTTTTTTGTTTATTGAATGCGGAAAATAAAATATTATATGAAAAAAAAAACTAAAAACGAATTACTATTAGTTCTACCTATAGATCAAAATGCTGAGACTAACACAAGAAACTCAAGGTCACAATGCTGTATACCAGCACCTGAGAAGCTTTTTCAGTATTAGATATCCACAACAATATTTTAGATACAGGTAATTTACAACTTATGCACATTTAACCCTAACCCTGCCCCCTGCTCCCTTTCCGGGGCCAAAATCCGCATACACGTCAGCGGTCACACGCCAATCAAACCTACATAGCCTCATGACTATCAGTTTGGAACTGAAACAGGGAAATCCAAAAAGTGGACAGTACTTTCTTCATAACAAGGGACTTTTTTAGGTTTGCAGAAATGTTTTTAGTTGTAAGGGGGGAAGCCCCCAGAAGAACCTAATCCTTAATTGCAGGACCTACAGAATACTGAAGGCAGCTGAGATACAGAATGTTGAGTGTTATTAGATAAAAAGGGAAATTGTTCTGGGTGAGCTTGTAACAGCTCTCAACGTTCTATAATTGGGATTAATTAGGGGGATTAAGGTCAAAGAGAAGATTGTCATGAGGTTAAAATAAGGCTCTTCTCCAAACTATACAGGGAGGTTTCAGGTGAAGGAGGAGCAGAACTAGTACTATTTTTCTTTCCCTCTCCAGAAACCTCCCCCAGCCCCCGAATTTTAACAATGGATAGATCAGTCCACTTGTGACCTGGGTCAATTTTACATGCATTTACTCTTAAGTATATATATATATATGGGACGCGGGTGGCGCTGTGGGTTAAAGCCTCAGTGCCTAGGGCTTGCCGATCGAAAGGTCGGCGGTTCGAATCCCCGCGGCGGGGTGCGCTCCCGCTGTTCGGTCCCAACCTAGCAGTTCGAAAGCACCCCTGGGTGCAAGTAGATAAATAGGGACCGCTTACTAGCGGGAAGGTAAACGGCGTTTCCATGTGCGGCTCTGGCTCGCCAGAGCAGCGATGTCACGCTGGCCACGTGACCCGGAAGAGTCTTCGGACAGCGCTGGCCCTTGGCCTCTTTGAGTGAGATGGGCGCACAACCCTAGAGTCTGTCAAGACTGGCCCGTACGGGCAGGGGTACCTTTACCTTTACCTTTTACTCTTAAGTATGGTCAGTCCTATCTCAACATTAATCTGATTTTAAAAAGAAGTCCATACAAATATTCATATTTAAGTATGAATTTTATCTCAATGTACATATTCCTAAACTTTCTACCCTAAAGCACATTTTTAAACACATGCTGGTACATTTTGAACCAGGAACTGTACTGCAAAATTATGTTCCAATTCATAATTTAAGCCTGTGAGATATGAATTAGGTCATCTCCTTTAAAAATACATAGTCTTCATCTCTACCACTCTGATACACAGCAAATTGATCGGGTTTGTTGATGATAGTCCACCCAAATCTTTTAGCATTATACAGCACAAGAGGAAAATGTTACAGGAAGGTGGAAAAGAAAGAAAGAAGTTTTCCTTTATGCTGCAATTTACCATCCTCTTCACACTAGCCCCTGACTAGTGCTATAAAGCTCCTGTTCCAGAACGATTAGATCCATAAACAAGAAGGATCTTTTGGAAATTGCAGAAGACTATGCTGCATACTATACTTTCTTATTTAATATGTGTATGCTCCCACTTTTCCTGATTAAAAACCCTCCCCTAAACCTAAGTTTTCCTAGTTCCCTGCCAAAACTGAATGCTGAGCAAACACTCTGTAGGAAGGTTATATAGAGGGGAACAGGAAGACTGACTGCTGATGCCTTCAGTGCCTATTTACAACTAAACTCAAGAGACCTAGAGCATCTAAAGGCACTATCCAACTAAGGCTACAATCCTAGCCATGTCTTTTTTGAAGTAAATTCACTGAATTCAATGCAGCTTACATTCAGGCATGTGAGGTTAGGATTCCAACCTTAGCTATACTCAAGAGTAGACCCACTAAAAGCAATGGACCTGTCCACTGCAGGAATCATCATTTCAACACTATAACCAATTTAGAATGTTTTATTTATACTGTATCTAATTAAAAGTATTTCCATCACATGGCTACATTACCTAGCATACAAGAACACGCTGAACGTAAGATAGTGAAACTGAATCACATGGATTACATTACACTGATGTACATCTTGCTACATTATCATAGCCAAAAGGCAGCACTTAAAACTTTTCAAACCTTTAACAACTTTTAAATGCCATTTTAAGTATATAAACTCACCCGCTAAAAAAGAAGTTAATGTTGGCACAATAGAATTAGCAGATATTGCACTATGCACTTGAAGCCCTTCAGAAACTTGAAAAAAATATAATTGTTAAATATTTGAGTCCCAAGGAACAACACTAGTCCCCTTTCTTTTCAGATATCCAGGCTGCTGGAAAGCCCACACTGTTTCACCCCATATTCAGCTCTTACTCTTTGCTGCTGCTGTTGAAGACTCTGACCATATGGTCTTACCATTCTAGACCTCTTTAAACCCATTGCCCCTTTCTTTCTCTTCTTCCATCAGTTCAGAAAATATACACTGAACTTTTTTAAAAATAATACAATAAAAATCAGGTCTTGTCAAAGACCTTTACTTTATGTGTAAAGGGGACATTATCAACTTGAATATTAATCTAATATTAAACAAACTTTCACTTCATAATGAATTTTCAACAAGCGGAAGTAGTTAGCATTAATCGCTGTTCTTCCGAGGACTGAGGAAGTTAAGCAAAGTTCACTGCAAATTAGTATGTTTAACAGTGTGGTTTTACATGATGCCTTTCTAACCTGCCAAGAACCCACAAATACACTAGTGGTAAACAGAAAATTAAATGTGCAGGGAAGGCTTCCAGTAAGTCAAACTATGCAAGTAATTTTTTTTTGAAGCATTTCTTTCACGGTTAGCACCAGCCTGCATCTAACTTGTGTGGTCAGAGGCGGATTTAAGGGAATGTGATTGGTTCACCTGCGCTGGGTGCCAAGCTGAGAAGGTGCCACAGGGGAAACCACAACAATGACTTAGAATGGAAGGCGAGAAGCAAGGGGGTGCTGAATTTTGGTGTTGCACAGGGCACCTCTGAAATTTGAAAACCCGAAGTCTGCCACTTGTGGGATGTAATATGAGTAGGTAGACAGAAACAAGATTTTGCGGGTGAGCATACATGAAGCAGTGACTTGGCCATGTTGTACCACACATCAAACAGTTCATGCAGCCTGCCACATCCAAGTTTTCATTTAGGTTATGCTGAAACTCAATGTAGCAGTCAAGCCTCATCTGTTCATTGTCTTAAAGAAGCATCTGAGTATCTTATCTTAGGTTGGATTAGGATTTCCTATATACCTCTTCCCATCATTTCCCTGTAAAACTCCCCTTCCTTGTCAGTGGGTGTAAACGGAGAACACCTAACGCATGGATTGGCAAACTAAGGCCTGGGGGCCGGATCAGGCCCAATCGCCTTCTAAATCCGGCCAGTAAACGGTCCGGGAATCAGCGTGCTTTTACATGAGTAGAATGTGTCCTTTTATTTAAAATGCATCTCTGGGTTATCTGTGGGGCACAGGAATTCATTCATATATATATACATATATATATATGCTTTCGTAGATTTTCACGGGTACAGGAATGCAGGTTTTGGTGTCCTCGGGTGTCTTCCCGTGTAAAAGTTGGGGTGTCTAGGCGACGTTTCGACGAGGTCTCACTCGTCATCTTCAGGCTGGTGCTTTCGGCTTCTTGTTACTGGAACAGAGCAGGATCTTAGTGTTTGAGTTCCTATAAATACTGTTGAGGAGGTGTGGTGTATAGCCTCCAATGTTCTGGGCAGAGAGGAGGTTCCCAGGCTAGTGTGCCTTTTCTTCTTTTGTTCCTTAATTACTTGAGGGATATCTTGAGTGATTTCTTGAGTGATTTCCTGAATCCCACTTAGGTGGGTCATTAGGTGTGGATTAGTTGCTAAAGCCTTCGTGTCTTGAACTCTTGAACTTTGTGAAGAGTTTTTCTGAGAAGATGGCTGTACTGCACTTGGTTGTGCTCTGGCTTGGCTTCGTGTATAGGGGCGAGCTGTGGTTTTGTGGCCTGTGCCAGCCAGATCTGTGTAGGGATTGCAGGGGGGTGCAGCATCCGGAGGTGCCACCCTGGTTTGGCTACTGGATGGTGTCTGTAATTTATCTGTGGAGAGGGTCTGGGTTTGGGTCTGGTGTGGTTGATTGGTGATGGCGTTCTGTGTGCCTCTGGATCTGGTGTCAGATTTTGTGGGGAGGGCTAATTTCCAGATGTCTGGCAAGCGGGATGTGTCGTCACGCTTGTTCATGTTGTGAGGGTGTTTCTCTATCTCGATGGCTTCCATGATTATTCTCTTGTGGTGATGTTCCATGTTAAAGAGCAATTTGGAATCTGCAAAATTAATTTCGTGCCATCTTCTCAGAAAAACTCTTCACAAAGTTCAAGAGTTCAAGACACGAAGGCTTTAGCAACTAATCCACACCTAATGACCCACCTAAGTGGGATTCAGGAAATCACTCAAGAAATCACTCAAGATATCCCTCAAGTAATTAAGGAACAAAAGAAGAAAAGGCACACTAGCCTGGGAACCTCCTCTCTGCCCAGAACATTGGAGGCTATACACCACACCTCCTCAACAGTATTTATAGGAACTCAAACACTAAGATCCTGCTCTGTTCCAGTAACAAGAAGCCGAAAGCACCAGCCTGAAGATGACGAGTGAGACCTCGTCGAAACGTCGCCTAGACACCCCAACTTTTACACGGGAAGACACCCGAGGACACCAAAACCTGCATATATATATATATATATATATATATATATATATAAAATATAGCCTGGCCTTCCACAAGGTCTGAAGGACAGTGTACCGGCCCCCTGCTGGAAAAGTTTGCTGACCCCTGATCTTGGCACAGGAACAAATAAAGTCTCACTACCTACCAAGCCGAATCACAATTTGTGGACCTGGAAGCACAATTAAGCAATCTAAAATATTCCAGTTCTTTTACCAGAAATCTCAGAACTATGTCATATTATGAATCATTATGATCCCATAATATATGCATGCTATAAAGCCCCCAACAATTTCCTTCAATAAAACAATATCGTAATGGCAGAATGTAGACTATATATATGCCATTACTTCCTTTTTACACTAGCTGCCTAGTTTTTATTTATTTTTAAAAGTTACACCCTGGGTCTCAAATACAGGCTTTATTTGGTTCTGTTGTTTCTGCCTTTTCTTTTTGTTTTTTGTTTTTATGAGCATATTTTAATATTGTGTGTTGCTTTGGGGGCTTTCCAAAAAGTTGCCTAAGATTTTAAAGAAAAACACTGGTGGCAACTGCTGCTCCTTGTAGCATGTTATTAAGCATAAAACTGTAAGAACTTACAAATATATATACTGTACAGCAAACATCATGGAATTAAAGCAGAAATACAACACAGAATTACGTGCATGCTTTTGTGATTAGCCTTGTGTTTAAAATGTTTGTCTCTAAAGACACAGGAAAACATGTCTTAAGGAACAATAAGCTGTGACCTCCACATAAAACTGAAAGGAGAAGCATGCATGGGGCAGGTGGGGGGGGGGGACATTCTTGGGCAAATCCTCCAAGTTCTAGTCATCTATAAAACCAGAAAAGCCACAATTCCAGAAAGAGTTTGTACAATACACACAGAGTAGTGTACTCTGCAAGATGAATGCTGCGGTATAAGATGTGCAAGAGGAGACCCGAGTACATTATTCAACTAAGCAGCAGCCACATTTCTGCATCTCACTGTATTTTCAATGTACCTGCAGAAACCATTCCATGTCTGTTTCCTATGGATGACTACAGTATTTCCTAGCTTGACAATCAGCTTCACGTACTGACTTTAGAGATGTCACTTCCACCCTAACAATCTTTAAGAACTGATCCAATACTGTATTAAATTTCTTCATAAGAAGACATAACCATTCAAGTTTTAAATCCCAGACAGTACTGAACTACAAGTTCCATTTCACAAGGAAGAAAACCACCTTTGTGTGAACATAGCCCCAAACCTTTCATCTATAACTCATCCAAATGGCCGGGAGTCATGGATTCTGGGGAAGCAGGGCAGAAAGCAGAGTGCATGGCCAGAACACAACCCCTGAGCAAAAACAAAGCAGCAGCAACTTCACTTTTGGAAGTCAAGGGTGTGAGCACCAAGGAACCTAAAGATTTTGTGTGTGTTTTTAAAGGCTAAATAAAGTGAGAAAGAGAAGAAAACCAAAAAGGGCGTTTTTCCATGAGCAGCTTTGTATTTCTCCGCTGAGCACAAGTACTTCCTCCTGGGCACAAACACATCAGCTTTACACCTGCCCTTTGCCCCACCCTCCAGGAGATAAAGACCAGGAACCCTGAGTGCGCACCAGGATCCCCTTCCCGACAGGCCTCCCAAGCGGATTTGTTACCTAACAGGCGAAGGTCTAATCTTCCCGCATCGTCCTATACCTCCGTGCTGTGACATTTAAAAAATAAATAAAAATAAAGCAACACCTGTTGAGCCACCGCCTGCCAGGCAGGCTGCAGCGGATAGGAAACGGTCTCTTCCGAGAAAGAGCGAAATGTGGGGGGACGCGCCCTTCCCTCATACGTGGCCTAGGCCCCGGCTGAAGCTCCGGGGCCGCAGCAGGAGGAGGCCAAGAACACCGGCCTGGCGCCGCGGGCGAGGAGGAAGGAGCGGAGTAACGGGAGAGGCGGCGGCGGCGGCGGAACGAGAAGGGCTTCGGCGAGGGAGGCGCTGAGGGCTCCGCGTCGGTCCTGTCTGAGGGGAGGGTTTTTTTGGGGGGGGGGCCACGGCGCTCATCTCTTCGTCACCCCCGCCCCCAGCAGCCACCCACCACACCCTTCTTCTCCTCCTCCCTCCCTCACTTGCCTTCAAGCTCGGCTGCTTCCAGCTGCTCCCCCCGCAAAAGCCACGGAAACACGGCCGAGCAGCTTAAACGGAAAGCGCTCGCGAGGAAACGGGCGCCGGTTACTTCAGCCTCTCTCTCTCACTCCCTACCCCCCCTCCCCGCCCTGCTTGCCTCCCTGAACGGCTGCACCAACCGGAACTGCCTGGCCGGAAGTAGAGCGTCCGCTTGCTGCTCTGTAACCTTCCGACGGGGCCGCTCTAGGCGGCGGCAGCAGCGAGGGGCCGCTTCCACGTTGCTGTCACCATGGCAACAGCATCCGGGCCTGTAGTTTTGCGACCGGTCTCCCCCCGACACACACACTTTCTCGTTTCTCGCCTGCGACAAGCGAGCCGCGGTTGCAGACCTAGTAGAAAAAAGGAGGAGCTCCTCCGGTTTAAGGGCTCCTCCACTTCGAATTGCGGCTCGCCCGTGGGAACGGGAAGCGAAGGGTGTGCTGTGTGTGGTTTTTCCTTTCCCGCCCTCCCAGAGGTGCATTCAATTGCCTGCTGCAAAAACAAGGAAGAGCCTCGTTTCACCCGGGAACTTCCCTAAGCAGGGTTGCCTAAGCAGGGTTGCCTTCAGGTGTTGAGATTCCAACTAAACATCAGGAACACCTTTCTGATGACGAGAGCAGTTTGACAGTGGAAAAGGCTCCTTTCGAAGGTGGTGGGGTCTTCTTCCTTGGAGGTTTTTAAGCAGAGGTGGGATGGCTGTCTGTCATGGATGCTTTAGTTCAGATTCCTGCATTGCAGGGGGTTGATGACTCTCAGGTTCCCTCCCAACTCTACAGTTCTGTGATTCCTACGAGAGGTGGGATTGTGCTAAGTGGCATACGCAAATACAGTCATACCTCAGGTTGAAGTAGCTTCAGGATAAGTATTTTCGGGTTGCGCGCTGCAGTGACCCGGGAGTAACAGAGCGCTTTACTTCCGGGTTTTGCCGCTCGCGCATGTGCAGACGGTAAAAATGATGTCACGCAGATGCGGGTTGCGTTCACTTCTGGATGCGAACGGGGCTCCGGAACCTGTAACCTGTACAGTGGTACCTCTGTTTACGAACTTAATTTGTTGCGGAGGTCCATTCTTTCCATGCTTTTGCTAATAGGGCCTCCCACTGCTGTGCGACTTCCGCTCACATCCCAGGGCAAAGTTTGCTACCCAGAACACCTACTTCTGGGTTAGCAGAGCTCGTTACCGCAAGCGTTCATAAGGCGACGGTACGTAACCCGAGGTTCCACTGTACACGAGACTTCAGGTGCTGCCGATGGGCCTCCACCGCACCTGATAACACACACACACACACACACACACACCACCTTTAATGTAGCTGCATTCCCCCCCCTCCTGCCACCACCATGGAATCAACAGCCCAACCCACCTTCCCTGCTGTGCTGCCATTGTGGCGTCTAACCTTCGGAAGGGCAGTGGTGCCACTTTAGAATAGGACTGACCTTGATTGCCATCTGTGGTGGCCACCATCTTTGGATCGCATAGATCATTCTGTTCTGGGTAAATTAAGACGGTGGGCAGCCACCATAGATGGGACCTAACCATGGCTTCCAATAAAAAGCAGCAGTGCCATCCACTGCTAAGACACCACCAGGGGAGGGAGGTATCAGTGAGGACAGTGAGTTGTGGCATAGCTGAGTTGAGCTGCAGTGAGGTCCTCAGCTAGTGTGCCAGGGCTGCATGTAATTAACATCATGTGGAGAAAAAGTAAGGCTGCATACACTAGTTCTATTCAGTGCTCCCTGCTTAGGAGATATGCACCTAATTCGTAGACAGTGTGGGGGCAAGCCTGGCACACATGCTGCAATGGCAGGGCTAGCACACATGGCTCTGCTCTTTCTTCATGTACTGTTGATTGCATGGAGAATATCATGGCTAAATAGAATTCAGTGAAGAATGCAAGTTGGAATCAGAGTCTATATTGTGGCTGGAATAGGTTGGGAGGGGCAGTCACCTCTCTATTGATGTAAGAGGAAGTGGAATAATGTGCTGTACTCCTTTTTTCGGGAGTAAAGTTACATTGATGGCAATGGTGGAAACAATGGCTGAGTGAGTGTAGGATTTGGACTAAGCCACCCGCCCAGCTTCCACACTTCACCCATTACAGGCTCTTTCCCTGTGATCACTCCTGACTTTTCTGCATTCAGCGTAAAGGCCTGAATAAAATTTCAAAGCATGTTCAGCTGAGTGCATTCTCCCATCAGATCTTCACATGGAATGCTTGATAGGACATGATTCTACTTTTAGAGCACAAGTGGTGAACCTCGTGCCAAATTTGGCCCTACAGGGTTCTCTGTTTGGCCCCCAGGACTCTCCACAGGCCACACCCCTCACCAGGCCTGCTCAACACCCTCCTTGAGTGTTTTGCCCTGCTAGAATGTGCCCTTGAACTCTGACATTGTAGAAGAGAGAGGAAAGCATGAGTATATGGAGAAACTAGCCTTCTGGTTAGTTGCTCTGCTCACTTTTGCCTCAGACTTCACCCCCCACTGGCCTGTGGCCCCAGAGGACTGCTCAGAATAGACAGCAGCTCTTGAGCTGAAATAAGGTTCCCTAACCCTGTGCCAGGCATAGAGTGGGGCGCCAAAGATCCATGTTAAAACAGCTACTGCAACAAATAGACACATCTGTCAGCACATCTCTCAAATTAAAGCAGCAGTACTGACACGTTTTACATATAGTACAACTGTAGTTACGTTTCACACTTTATTTTGATGTGAGATAAGAAGATTCCTAGTTGCAAAGTACTCAATTCATTAGTCCACATGTTTGAAGCTCAGTCTAGAGAAGTTATGGAAAATATTCTTATTGGGCAAAGATACCAGAAGGGCTTGTTTGTGCTCATTCCTTAACTGTGTGCTTGTGATATACAAGAATATACCCATGGCATTGCTACTCTAACTCTGTGACGTTTATTTATTAACACAGTGACGTTTATACCATGAGATCAGGGTACTCATTTGAAAGCCAATCTAATTAAAGCACTTGAGGATAGCAAGGTGACAGAACGAATGTCTCTAGATGCATTTGAGCCTCTGAGGGAGTTTGGGGGTTGTACCATGGCGGAGTCTTCAGATGCTCCCTCACTTCTGCCTGCAGTAAGGAAGAAGAAAAGCTTATCAATCAAGGACAAAATTAGTATAATAGCTGCAATAGAAAGTGGCAAGAAGAAGGCAGACATTGCGGAAAGATATGGTATAAAGAAAAACTCCTTGTCCTCCATCATGAAGAACAAAGAGAAAGTTTTGGAAGCCTTTGAATCATGGCAATTTGACCCTAAAAGAAAAAGGTTAAGGACTGCATTTCATACAGATCTGGAAAAGGCCCTGGTGAAGTGGTACAGAATGGCTCAGTGTTCAAATATACCAGTGAATGGGCCGATGCTACGCTTCCAAGCTAATGATTTTGCACAGAAACTTGGACATAACGATTTTAAATGCAGCAATGGCTGGCTAGATCGTTTTAAAGCAAGGTATGGACTGGCATTCAGATCTCAGCCAGTTGTAGCTACTGCTCGTACTACTCATACCACTACTGCTACCACTACAGAGGATACAGCAACTGCTTGGCATCAAAATATTCTGTCTTACTATTTAAAGGTCTATCAGCCAAATGATATATTTAACATGAAGGAGACAGGATTGTTTTATCAGATGTTACCTAGTCCTAGTTTTACATTTAAAGGAGAAACATGCTCCCTGGGAAAATTAGGCAAAGAAAAAATAACTGTAGTGGTTGGCGTAAATATGGATGCTTCAGAAAAACTTCCGTTGCTTGTTATAGGAAAGAACAAAACTCCCTGCTGCTTTCAGGGTGTCACATCACTGCCTGTGGAATATCAGTCAACTACTGTGGCACAGATGTCTTCAGAGCTGTTTGATCAGTGGGTGAGCAAACTTGACAAGAGATTTCAAATGCAGCAGCGTCACATCATTATTTTTGTGGACTCTTTGCCTTTTCACCCAGAGGTAAGGAATTTGAAGTCTATCAGACTTGTATCCTTCCCTTCTTGCTCACCCTCCAGGTTTACAGCTGTGAAACAAAATATCACCAAGAGTCTGAAAGTAAAATACCGGTGCCTTCTTCTCAAGAGATTTGTAGACTGTGTTGAAAGTGGTAAGGAATTCACGCTGACTTTGCTTGATGCAGTTGACATGTTATACCTATGTTGGAGGGCTGTATCTCTAAGGACAGTTGTTAAAAGCCATAGCAAAGAAGGGTTTAGATCACAAACTGGGGAAAACATTGATGAGGACACAGAAACGGAAATTAATTTTGATTTGGCTGCATATGCATCGGCAGCAGGAGTTGAGTTTCCAAAAGGCTTGTCTTTGGAGGAATATGTAGCTTTCAATGATGACTTGATAAATTGTGAAATGCCTCCTAACACTGAAATATCACAGGCTAAAAAAGGTACTTCAAGTGGAACTTATGAGAAAGATGAAGGTGATGACTTTCCAGGATGTAAACACCCTTTGCCATCAAAGAAGGAGGCCCTTACTGCTTTGGATACTCTTCGAAGATTTCTTAGACATCAAGATCTGAAGGAATCTCTTCATACTTCCTTCACGGTTCTGGAGGACTTTATTCATCTTGCAGCATCTAAATAAGTACTTTAATGGAAACTACTAATTGCTTAGTTCGTTTTAAAAATAACTCTATCATATATATCCTATAAAATTTGAGGCCTATTATGCTAAACCCGGCCTATGAGCCATTTATGGTGGATTTTGCTGTCTCCATGGGACTGCAAAAACCCGGAGAGCTGTCAAATGCCCACCACATGGCTGGTGGATTGTGTCTGCCTTGGCTGGTCACAAACTGGAGAGGCCCAATGAACAATGCAAGATTTTGTGAATTGTGTTGCAATGGTGCTACCCTGATCCATAATTCTGTCTACGCTCTCAGGTTACAATTGTATTCTTCTCACCCCAGAAGAATTCAGAGTAGCATTTGAGGCTCACAACAACCCTGTAAGGTAGATTATGGCAAGAGATTGAGATGTATCTTTGTAAGCGCTGCTGTATAACAACTAGTTTACGTTAATGCAAGTTATCCTAAAATAGTAGTTTTTCTTTCTGCATTTATTATTATGATTAGATATTTATTTATACCCCGTCTTTCCCCTTGATGGGGCTCAAAGCAACTTACAGATGCAGTGGTACCTCGGTTTAAGAACAGCCCTGTTTATGAACTATTTGGTTTACGAACTCCGCAAAACCAGAAGTAGTGTCCCAGTTTGCGAACTTTACCTCAGTCTAAGAATGGAATCCAAATGGTGGAAGGGCACCAGCGGCAGGAGGCCTCATTAGGGAAAGCGCACCTTGGTTTAAGAACGGTTTCGGTTTAAGAACGGACTTCCGGAACAGATTAAGTTTGTAAACCGAGGTACCAGTGTATAATGTTTTGTTACTGCTTGCTGTTTCTTTAGCTGAAGATGCTTCCCCACCTCTTCCAGTCAGTAGCCCTTCAGTGGAATCTTGGCATATTGCTTTGACAAGCGACTCCCCACCATCTAACACATCTAATATTATACCCCTAAAGAGATCACATTGCAAAACTAACTGTGAGATGCATAGCAGCAAAGTGGGTCAGGTTTGACATGGATGTAAAATGTGACTTGAGCTGCCAGCATGAAGTACTTTACGCAAAGCGTGTTAAGAAAACACTAAAATAAATGAAATATTTAAGACTAGAATGTACTTACAACATTTCACTGGCTCTGTTTCACATGATGCAGACTAAATAAGTTATTTTGTTATGAATTAAATCAAGTAATATTAACAGATAACAACATATACCCACATGCTCAAGCCTTTATAGCAGCTCAATATATTAGGAAGATGTTAAGACCCAGAGGATTCAGACTGGGACCAAACAGACAGCCTTGACACACCTGAATAACCTGTTTAGCAGTCCAACTCACCTTGTCATTCAGACACCTCACTCGGGGCAGGGGGGCTTTAATCAGTTTCTGCACCCCTTTACAGATCCAGGTTTCCACCACTTCCTATCCTAACCTCCTATCTCCCTAAAGCTGAGGAAGAAACAGAACTGGTGAAGAACCAGAGGTCTGCTTAGAAAATGTATACTTAAGTGGGCAACTGGTGCATCTTGGCACCCAGTTGGTGATCTGAAAGAGAATGGCTTGGCTTTCCTAGCATAAAACAGCTCAGTGTGTGCCTGATCTTTGCCCTGCTTTTTTGTTCATTCTTGCACTGGCTCCTGACTGGATCTCCCTTTGCTTTGTGCCAGAATTCTGCCTGCACTTTGGTCTCTGTGCCTGGTTGGACTCCAGTCAATTCAATTCAAAATCCTTTATTAGGCATAGCACACCGCAAATTAACATACAAACATCATATATAGACTGTATAAAATACGGGCTCAGTGAACACAATTTATCCCTGGGTTGGACTCCAGTAAGATGAGCTGATCTCAGACAGAAGCAAAAAACGATCCAAATAACTGGTGGTGTTCAACTAAGTTTTATTAAAAGCAGACCCACTGAAATTAATGAACGCGACCAAGTTAGATCTGTGAATTTTAGTGCGTCTACGCCGAGGAGCATACCACCCAAAATATCAGCTAAATATTTTCTGAGGTGTTCTGGATACATACAAAAAACCTTTCCTACACAGCCTGAAATTTCCAGATGCTTCAGACTATAACTCCCCTGACCTCCAGCCATCATGGGTAATAGATGGGAATAATGGGAGTTGCAATCTGACTGCCTTAAGGAAACCCATTTGGCTCACTCTGACTTTAAAAGTCTACTTCTTTGCTCCTGCTGGCAAATTACAGTGCCTTACATAAAAGTGTGTGTGTGTGCGTGTGTGCGTGCACACACACACACACACACACACACAAGATTCTGACTACTATTCTTACCACTACAGCACATGATGGTGATCTCATGATATAATTTCAGCAGTACTATTTATGGCAGTATTCTAAAACGTGTATCCCAGTACTACAGAACGTACTAAATATATATAAATAAACATAAATAAATATGTTACTCTGCCCATCTGGTTGATGGTTTTCTTTTCTTTACGTTGTTTAATTCATCTTTATAGGGGGGCAGGATCAAAGGCACTTTGCAAAAAATACACAAATTATGTAATCTGTGGAAAGTGATCCTGAGTATGTACTTTGGCTTAAGGATGTAAGAGTGCCAGAGAGCAACTTAGAGGTTTACTGGCAGGGCAACAACTAAGGCTATGCACACATTGCATTTATTCTGGCTCCAGAGTGCTCCCACTGCTGGTTTTCGAAACCGTGTACACGTGACATTAGTCGCAATCCACGTCTATGATGTAGTTTCTCAAATAACAGAGGACAAGTCTGCTCTATCTTCTCCATGACAGCCACCCAGATATTTGAAGACTGGTATTATACCTACCTACTGCCTTAATCTGTACAAGGTAAATTTATGGTGGTATGGTTTAACATTGATTTCACTTATAAAAGAAAGCATTGCTGTTCCCTCATCCCTGCCTTTGTATGTCTTGGGATGTGGTAATGTTGTTTCCTGAGTCATTGAATGACACTCTTTCACACCTGGAAGAAGAAGAAAAGAGAATTACGTTATTACTATTTGAGTTAGGGATAAGGTAAATACATCACCATAACACTGCTCACGAAATGCATCACACAAAGTTTCCGTTGTATTACTTGGCCTGTAATTTTATTTTATTTTTGGGTTGTGTTGGTCCTTCCCTAGCAATGTCCCTGCTCTTCCCCTCTGTTATAAAGCTTTCTTCCTGTAGTTTTGAGGGTGGGCCATTCAGATTTGGTTGTGGTTACTCACAGGTTGCCCCTAGGTCTTGTTGATCCAGTGTGACAGCACTTTCCCCTCCCTGCAAAATGTAGTTATGCTCATAAATCCTACCTGGGTGACTTTAAAAGGTGAACTTAGTGGACCATGAAGCCCCTTAAGAAAAATAAACCTATGTTTGGCAAGTTCAGATACGCAAACAGTGGAAGCAGAAGTAAAAGAATTTAGAGAAACTGTTGGGCATCGACATTACAAAAGAAAAGTCATTTAAAGATTTAGTGCTTCTTAATGAAATTTGGTGCTCTTTGGAGATGCATATTCTGGGATTCATGACCCCAAGAAGCTAAATTCTTTTGAAAACTCCACTTTCAAAACTCTACTTTTGGGGGAAAAAACCCTGCCTGCAGCCCAGCTTTGGTCAGTAGAATGCACACACAGTTATAGCCAAAAGCAGGGGAGGCTTGAGGGATTCATGTTGTTTTTATACAGTACTAGAACTCCCAGGATCCTCTAAGTGGAGCAAACTGCAAAAGAGATACATCTAAAATTAAAGAAATCTGAGCCCAAGAGTTTGTCTGAGTGCTAGAACTAAATGGAATTCACAGTCCTTCCATACCTTTTCCCCAAGGTGTCTTTATTGCAGCAATATATTCTTATGAATTTAATCCTAGCAAGCTATTTAAGCCAGGCAAGCTTCCTGATGTTACTGTCTGCGTGATGGGTCATTAAGAGAACAAAAGGAAGGGGGCTCTGTGTCAGATGCCAAAGGGGTGGTGCCCCTCCTCCAGATCTTAGATAGCTAGAAGGACAAAGCCTGAGTTGGAGAGCAGAGTTTGCTGTGATGTGACCTAGAGGAAAAAGCTGCAGGCTGTAAAGGCAAAGAGAGAGTCAGAACTGATTTCTGCTTGGATCCAAGGCTCTGGCTACAGGAGAAACAAGACCCCCTTGGGGTGTTAATTAATGCTGTGAGCCCCTCCATCTCAGGCTCAGGTTGTATATATGTCTAAATAAACCATATATCATAAAGACACCACAGGCTCTGCTGTG
Source organism: Podarcis tiliguerta (assembly GCF_965153285.1). Taxonomy (NCBI): domain Eukaryota; kingdom Metazoa; phylum Chordata; class Lepidosauria; order Squamata; family Lacertidae; genus Podarcis; species Podarcis tiliguerta. The sequence continues at coordinate 38,829,808 of NC_139542.1, read as the reverse complement.
CCTCATTTCCAAAAGGAAACATAAATCCTGGGAAAGTGCCTAGAACCCCTGGAATCTCTCACTGCTCAGAGAATGGGCTGGAGTGCAACACTATTTTATTTGGGCAGGGTGTATGGAATTGTATTTGTTGCCGTTGTTAAGTGGTTGGGAATCAGAAATCCTTGCCAGTCTACTTCAGATTATGTAGTGACCTACCAATAGATTCCATTACTCCCATATCGGATGTGATCCTATGCACACTGACTGGAAATAATCTCCATTGAACATAAAGGACATTGCTTCCAAGTAAACCTGCCAAGCACTGAGCTGGGAAGTCTGATCTAAATTACAGCAATGTTGTTCCTGTGCATTTACAAAGGAGTTAGGCAGAATATGATAGCAATCTTTAGAATTAAGAAACAAACAAACAAAACTGGTTAGTTTTATTTAAAAGAATTAAAAGTTTTAATATTAAAATTTAAAAAGAACCAGCCTCAGCTTTGTTCTAGCAATTGCAAAGATTGAGTCTACATATTCCTCACCCCCCCCCCGCCAGGCATTTACCTTCACCAATTTAGGTTCAGCTTTCAAAACCACCTTAATAATGAAACGCTCCAAGCCCTTAAGGTGCACACCTGCTGCTGTTAACATTAAAACCCTTCTGTAAACTATAGCAGGGCACTAGAGGGCGCTGCTAAAGCAGTAATCAGAGTATACGTGTGGTTTGGTGTGGGGTGGGAACTAAACCACAAAAATATCCAGCCAAAGGTTTAAAATGATATTGGTGGTTTCGTATTCTGCATATTGTTACTTGTTCAATTTTAAACGAACCTAGACATATTTGGTCTCTATCTTGTATACTTCTTAAATATTATGATTGCAGGATCTTCAGTGAAGTTCTATTTTTAAGTTTTCATTTATATCAGTTCTAAGGCAATGCGGTACCTCGTATACGAGGAAAACCCCACCCTTTGGACACATAACCAGGGCAGGGAGCAAACCTGAACAAGCAAATATATATGTATATATAGAGAGAGAGAGAGCACACACCTGAGATATTGAGTGATATTTAAGGGTCACTACTATCTTTCAGCCTACTGTACCTCACAGGATAAAGGGGGAAGCTAATTATGCCACAGGAAGCACCTTACAGGAAGCGTGGGGTTTAGAGAGATGAATAAATAAAGCAAGATGATTGCTTTAAAAAATTGAAAGTTGAACTCCGTGCCCCAATACCACATCTGGCAGAAACACCTGGTGTAGTCAAGAGATGAGAAAGGTAATGTATTTCTGATCAGGGCTGACGTGACCGTTGGGCAGAGGGAGGCAGCTGCCTCAGGCTTCATTTGCTGAGGGGTGGCAGCAGCAGCAGCACCTCCTTGACTGTTCCTCTCTGCTGGAGGGCAGAATTGGGTGTGCCAGGTAGACTGCCCTGCACCCCCTAAACTACCCAGTAGCCCTCAGGTGTGCTGGGGAATGCTGCTATCCTGTTGCCAGCCTTGAAGTCTGCTCTCGGTCCCTTCGCCTTCTGAACATGAAGGCTGGCACCATCTTGCCCTTTGCCTCAGGCAGCAAAATCTCTTTGGCCGGCTTTTTCTGTGGTCAAGGAGCACGCTGAGGAGTAATGCTTTTTTCTAAAGCAGAAGCAAGCCTCCGTTTCATACCAACCATGTCAGGCTTGCCTTCCCTTATACAGGGGTACCTTGGGTTACATACACTTCAGGTTACAGACTCTGCTAACCCAGAAATAATACCTCGGGTTAAGAACTTTGCTTCAGGATAAGAACAGAAATCGTGCTCTGGCGGCGCGGCGGCAGTAGGAGGTCCCATTAGGTAAAGTGGTGCTTCAGGTTAAGAACAGTTTCAGGTTAAGAACGCACCTCCGGAACGAATTAAGTACTTAACCTGAGGTACCACTGTACAAGTGAAAAGCATTGAACAAAGTGAGGCTTTATGCTTGGAGGCCACGGTTCTGCGTACTGCAGCTTTACCTTGTGCTTTCAATGAGCCAAAAAACACCTTTATTGTCTTAATCCCCCCCGTCCATGTTTTGCTGTTGTCTGGTAGTCCTAGCAATGAGTCGAAAACCAAATGAACTGAAACTCTACCAGCTATTAAGGTAGAATGAAGGGCTTTAAAAACGGCACGATCTTGTCCCCAGCAGCTGATGGCCTGCAACGGAACAGAACACAAGGCTTTGCTTCAACCCAAACCATATGCTTTGACTCTGTGCCAGGCTGGTAGCTGCTGCCACAAAAGCACCAGGCAATATGTTTTATAGGCATATTGTTGCTGGGTGTCGACATCTACATGCCAATGCTCTGCGTGCTTTCCCAGCTTGCTTTCTGTTTTGTGTACTTAGCGAGGTGTCCAGGATAACAAGCCAAAAGATGGAGGGAGATACCTTGTTGCTTGGCACTGAGCCTTTTAAGATCAGGTGAGAGTTATGTATAATGTTGGAAGTCTGCAAAGGAGGAGTAACTGCGGGTGCATTTGCACATTCATTTTATGAACCAAAGTCTGTAGGGTGCTTTTGGTGTGTCTGGAGCTGTGCACCATATCTTTAAGAGCACGTGCAAAGGGATCAAATGTAGCTATTTTGGTAACAATCTCCATCCATGTATCTGTCACATTTATTTCCAACCCATTCTCTAAGGAGTTCAGGGTGGGGGAATTGGGATTATCCCATTTTATGGCGTTGGCAAATACTGCAAGGTTGCTTTAGGTCACTTCCAGAGACAACCTGCTCAATGAGCATTCATCCTGCTTTGTTTGAGGGGAGGCCAAGTGACATTGCATCAAAGCAAGTGTTTTTTCCACACTTCCGGTGCATATCGCCATCACTTTCCTTATCAGATTTATTATGCAAGACCTCCTAAGCCAGTATCATCATGACACCCAAATCTGCCCATTTGTTGTTGTTGTTGTTTAGTCATTTAGTCGTGTCCGATTCTTCATGACCCCATGGACCAGAGCACCCCAGGCACTCCTGTCTTCCACTGTCTCCCACAGTTTGGTCAAACTCATGCTGGTAGCTTCGAGAACACTGTCCAACCATCTCGTCCTCTGTCGTCCCCTTCTCCTTGTGCCCTCCATCTTTCCCAGCATCAGGGTCTTTTCCAGGGAGTCTTCTCTTCTCATGAGGTGGCCAAAGTATTGGAGCCTCAGCTTCAGGATCTGTCCTTCCAGTGAGCACTCAGGGCTGATTTCCTTCAGAATAGATAGGTTTGATCTTCTTGCAGTCCATGGGACTCTCAAGAGTCTCCTCCAGCACCATAATTCAAAAGCATCAATTCTTTGGTGATCAGCCTTCTTTATGGTCCAGCTCTCACTTCCATACATCACTACTGGGAAAACCATAGCTTTAACTATACGGACCTTTGTTGGCAAGGCAATGTCTCTGCTTTTTAGGATGCTGTCTGGAGCCGTGCACCATATCTTTAAGATATGTCCATATGTGACTGAATCCCACCAGAAAATAGTGGCAGTCTGGAAACACCCTAAGCAGAGAGATTAAGGTTTGCCCAAGTCCACCCAGTGAACCTTATGGTTGAATGGAGATGAAGATTGGAAGTCAGATATCCCTATCAGCTTTACCTACCCAATTGTTTCTGACTGTTTCAAACTGGGCATGGTTCCTTTTGGTTTCTGCTCTGCAGGTAGGGGAAAGATACCTTTTGCAATTGGCTTTGACTTACACAGGATCATAGAAAATGGCCTTCTACAAAGTCAGATCACTGATCCATCTAACTTCTTGACACTGATCAGCCATGGATCTGCAGCGCGAAAGGTTTGTGTATATGTCTATTCTAAACAGTTGTGAAGAAACTGAGATTTTTGGGAATTCAGAGAATTTCGTTTCAAAAATATCAATGAATGGTTTGGTATCTTCTTTAGTTTCATTCTCTGTGTTGCTCACCTGTTTTGGTGTGTGTCCCTTTCCCCACTAGGTTTCAGTCTCCAGCAAAATAGAATATAGATAGATAGATGATAGATGATAGATGATAGATGATGATAGATAGATAGATGATAGATAGATAGATAGATAGAGATAGATAGATTAGATAGATAGATAGATAGATAGATAGATATGCATAGCATAAGTAAGTTTTCAAAAATTCATCTATATTATAGATGAATTTATAATTATATAAAGGGCATTCTCTGCCTTAAGTCTCCCTAAGTTGTGGAATTCCCTCCCTGCAGAGCTGCATCTGAATCAAGTATACAGAATCACAAAATTGTGGAGTTGGAAGGAACCCTGGTCCAACCCCCTGCAATGCAGGAATCTCAACTAAAGCATTATTAACAGCTCCAATTCATCTTGCTTGTTTCCTCATACTCTATGCATTAGTATAGAGACAATTGAAATCACAAGTCATTTCCTCCAGCTGCTTCATTCTTGTAGTTTCCTACCCTTTAGCAGGTTTCTGGAGCATCACTTTAGTTTCCTGTGCATCAATGAAGCTATTATTTCCAGTGCTAGGTGTTCTTCTGCTGTTTGTAATATTGCCTCCCTTCCTGCCACCTTTGCTATATAGCTTTCATCAAATGCTGGAGATGCACCTCTTTATCTTGACCTTATCATTTCAAATGTGCATTTTCAGAACCCTTAATTTATTATGAATGCAATATGCTTTATCTGCTTACAGTGGTACCTCGGGTTAAGAACTTAATTCGTTCCAGAGGTCCGTTCTTAACCTGAAACTGTTCTTAACCTGAAGCATCACTTTAGCTCATGGGGCCTCCCACTGCTGCCATGCCTCTGTAGCACGACTTCTGTTCTCATCCTGAAGCAAAGTTCTTAACCGGAGGTACTATTTCTGGGTTAGCGGAGTCTGTAACCTGAAGCATATGTAACCTGAAGCGTCTGTAACCCGAGGTACCACTGTATTCTGAATTTTAAATTGTTGTAACCCACTCTTGGACCTGATGGTGAAGGGCAGGCAACAAAATCAGTAGTATTAGAAGTAAATAATAGTGATCAAGAAGTATTTTTTATTGTATTCAGTTATTACTAATACAATACATATTCAAAAGTTGTTATTATTAGCCTGCATTCTCAGAAAATATGGATATTACCTGATATGATTGAATTTTACTCATTTGCACATTATAAGGTCTTAGACTCAGCTATGGTGCTGCAAAGAAAATGTTTTAAATGTGTTGCAAAGTGGCACTAGATGGCAACAGTGAGCTATGCCAAATTCAATGTATTTTTCAAAACTTTTTTTTAAAAAAGCATTTCATAGCGTTTTTAATATGTGTGTAGATTCCACCCTTGTTGCCCTGATGCTTTTTGGTGAGCAGCACCATCTGAATGTTAGGAAGGTTTATCTTGCAGGCTGAGAAGCAGGGTAGGGCGGTTGCAAAGGTAACTGGCTTCTCTTTTGAAGTCGTGCTGTGAATCATGCTGTTTGGTTAGGCGAAGAGGCTCTCTCCCTAGGCGTGGTACAGCCTGGGGGACAACGATTACGCTAATGTGCAGTTGCTTACCTTTTCCAAGCACTTGGGCATGTGGGTTACATTTAACTGCCAGGGTGGAGCCTCAAACCAGATTTGCCTGGCAGAGTGTCTGTGGCAGGATCACCAGCAGTTAGTCTGGAATCGAAGTCTGTGATCCTTGCGGTGAGCTACTTGGAGGCTGCAGAGTGGAAGAAGAAAGGGGAACTATTGTGCTGCTGGGTCCCAGTTCCTCAAACCCCCCTCTGACAGTTCACAGATGAAGAGAGAGAGATCATAATCCTGTGCATGAGTGGGTGGTGCTAAGGTCAGAGTCAGGAAACCTAGCAGCAAGTAGAAAGCAGGAACTAAAATATATCTGCAAACAGATGGCTTCAGATGGCAAAAGCAGTGAAGCAAGCAACACACTGAACGGCAAGTCAACTTTGTATAATGTACACATCTATGAACATTGATGCCATTTAGACTATTTTGCAGCAAGGCACCACAATATTAACTAGCCCAGTGAGTCCATAGTAGCAGGAAAAAATATTATTACAGAGTATTTGGGGCATGTGAAGACTGCTTTGCCTATCACATGGAGGAACTGCAGTCTCCCCTTGTGACAAAATCAGCAATTGCCTTTAAAGGAATACATTTTATGCCAGATTCTTTGCTTGCCTCAGTGAGATCTTTGAGCTTGAGAATTATAGCCAACTGTAACGGGGATAGGAAGGAACTTACCAACAACTTTGGTAGGCAGTTTCTTTGGGATGTTTCCTCTGTGTTTCAGTTTTAGGTGTCACAGGCATGTATATTTGTGCATCCGTTTGCAAATTTATCTTTAAAAAGGACTGCAGAAAAACTCATATGCGTTTATGCATTGTTTTCAGTAATATATGCTTTTTTGTGTGCACACGAATTCCCTTAATATACTGTAAGCATTTTTGCAAGCCATTTCCACTATTATAGTTTTGTACATGGTGTTCACTAAAGCAGGCATTTGTTGTGCAGGATTTGGGGTTGGAGAACTGCGTCACAAAAGTTGGAGTGGTGCAAAATTCAAAGGGTAGCTGTGTTTTGGTTTGCTTATTGGTTTGGAAGTTGGGTAATTGGTAACGTGAACCTTGTGAATTTATCTACCATTGCTATCAGAGGTTGGGCTTTTGCCCAGTAAGGACTATGTAAAGCAAAGTTTTGCAAACTGATTCTAGACAACTGAATGGTATTGCATTTCCATGGCATTTAACTTGTCTATCCTTAGCTCACCTCATTATACAGGCTTTTGGCTTCCAGTCTACCAGTTTTTCCTATCTTTAGGAACATGTTGTTATGGGTTTTTTGGGGGGTGTCAGTCTGGAAGATACCTGTGGGTTCCTTCCAAACCTGTGATCCTATGTATGTAAGGTTAGAATTTATGAGAGGAAACCAACCAAGCCAGTTCTGTTGTTAAGGGAATGGCCAATAAAGTTCTGGCATTTACTGTACATGTCATAAGAGGCTGACATAGCAACAAATGGGCAAACCTTTTCCCACCTCACCTGCTGGATGCCACATCATCATCCTAGGATGGGGAACAAAAAAAGGCCAGAGGAGGTTCTGTGTGTCTGAATTTGGCAGATGCTGGAAGCTGGAGACACAGAGACAGGTGGACCGAAGAGCTGTGACTTGGGGCTGACTAGGAGAAACCAAATCAGGAAGCAAGATCTGCTGGAGTGTTAGTGCTGTGAGCCCCTCCACCCTATGCTCAGGCTGTATATTTGTGTAAATAAAAGCATAAATCCGAAAGATGCCACATTGACCTTCATTTCCAAGGAAACCAAACCCTTGGTCAGCTCTGGAATCACTGGAGTCTCTTATTGCTTGAAGATCGGGGTGCATGCAACAACAACAACAATTTATTACTTATACCCCGCCCATCTGGCTGGGTCCCCCCAGCCACTCAGGGCACTTCCAACAAAACAATAATGATGCTGCCTTCTACGGAGTCAGATCATTGGTCCATCTATTGTATTATCTACTACACTGACAGACAGTGACCCAGCTCTATCTAGAGATGCCAGAGACTGAACCTGGAACTGAGCTCTAGCTCTTCCTCATCCTTGTGACTGCCTGCCTGCCCTTGCTTTTGCTGGCCGACCTTCCTATGAATCCTCATTCCAGACCCTTTCAGCTCAGCCTCTCCTAGTCAGCAAATGACTTTGGAGTGAACCTCCAGTTAATCTGCTTCAGTGCTCCACCCTGACTCTGGTCCCAGTCTTGCTAGAACTTGTACCTTCAGTTGTCTGCGTGCTCAGTAGCATATGTCATAGGCTGAAAGATTGTGATTAGGTCTCCCCAGACTGCATCTAGCCACAAAACCACACTGGCTCTCTTCTATGATCAGGATTTCTACCACATTCTTCTACTGATTGCATTCTGAGCAGTTCTCAGCACAGATTAAGAATAGTACTGTGGTACCTTGGGTTACAGACGCTTCAGGTTACAGAAGCTTCAGGTTACAGACTCTGCTAACCCAGAAATAGTACCTCAGGTTAAGAACTTTGCTTCAGGATGAGAACAGAAATCGTGCTCTAGCGGCACGGTGGCAGCGGGAGGCCCCATTAGCTAAAATGGTGTCTCAGGTTAAGAACAGTTTCAGGTTAAGAATGGACCTCCAGAACAAATTAAATTATTAACCCGAGATACCACTGTAATAATAAAACATTAGGTTTAATTTCCCCAGGATTCTGGACAACTCCAGCCTCAAAACCCAGAAACCCAGCTCTATTACCATATAAGAAAAATGGAAGAATGGCATCATACTGTATTTCACTGGGCCACGGACAGGTGGCACTGTAAACTGCAGCAAGATGAGAGGTGGTAGATGGGCAGCCTAGGCAAGCCATAGGAAGGCAGACAGAACAGGCTGCAGCAGCAGCCTTGCTATGAAAGCTCCTTCACCTGCCAACCCTGGGGGCTCTGTTCCTGGGATATAGAACCTCAGGCTGCTGCCAGCCCTGCTACTGGACACCTCCTCCCCAGTGAGCTTTGGGAGCTGCTGTTTCTGCCCCCGCTGCCAGTTAGAAGCGTGGAAATGTGGCCAAAAGCGGTGGCCACCCAGCCTCATAATCCATTGCTGCCATCACTGAGTAGATGAAGTGCCTGTGGCAAAGGAAGATCACAATGCTGGTTGGCTGCTGCCTCTGGCCTCCTACCTGACATCAGAGGTGGAAAGTCCTTTGTGAGCCTCCCACACTTCTCCACCTCCAACGTCAGATGTGCAAAGGAGAAGCGCTTCGGGAGATTGCAAAGCCCTTTCTTGCATTCTCGCCACCCCCTTCAACCTCTGATGTTGCAGGTTGAAAGTGGGAGTGTGGGGAATGAAGGCTGTTGCTGCTGCCACCGCTGGCACTGCAGGAAGCGAGAAATGCAGAAGGAAAAATGCAGGCTTCTCTCCAGCTTCTCAAATTCCTACTTTCTTCGTTATTCGTATCCTGGAGAAAGTGTGAGGTTATCGGCTTAAACTGGCTACGGTCTGGGAAGATTGGTTTGTTAGGTGACTTTGGCAGCAAACCTTGATCCCTTCTTTAGTACTTTCAGTTCCGCCTCCTACATTTCCATCCAGCTTGGCTCCTTGTTTTTGTGTTTTGATAACTGTTAAGTAGAGCACTCCAAAACACACAGCCACTAATAAACAAACCAACAACTGGCTCCATCGCTAGCCAGCAGATTAATACTAGCATTGTAAACCCATTAACAAGCTGGCCAGTAAATGAATCATTGACCTATTTCTCAGAGATAATAGCTGAGAAACTGTAACTGATGACCTATAAAAGCAGCCATGTTTTTAAGAAAGATTAATTGCTGCAGCAGGCTGAGCCAAGACATATTAGCCACCTCCTGGGCTCCTACCAATCACAGAACAAGGCTCCCCAGAATGCACGTACTTGCTCTCCCTTTGTCAGCCAGCAAATTCAGAGCGAGGGTGTGTCTGATGTGTACACTGTGCATTTGTGCTTCATGCTCTGATAACTGAGGATCTGTCTGGCACTGTTGGAGGGCAAAACGACATAAACAGCTCTTGAGATTAGTTTTCATGTGTGACTGTGAGTGTAAATGTATTGTATGAATGGCTCCTAACATTACTTGCTTCCTTGTACAACTGTGAACTGGATAAATAAATTCTGCATAGCAGCCGTGATTTCACAGTGAGCAGTTAGGGTGTATTTTCTTTTTCAATAATAATAATAATAATACTGCAGCACCACAAACTCACACAATGCAACATTGTAGTAGGACTAAGGAGGCCTGGGTTCAAATCTCCATTCAGCCATGAAGCTCAGCATTGGCTCTGTATCAGCCATTCAGTCTTATCTATTTTACAGAGCTGCTGTGAGAATAACAGGGTGGAAGGGAGAGAACCATGCAGGCCGCTTTGAGTCACTGGAGGAAAGATGGATTGTAAGTGAATGAAGGAATGAAGACTATAGCCAGTGTGGTGTAGTGGTTAAGAGCGGTGGACTCGTAATCTGGTGAACCAGGTTCGCCTCCCCGCTCCTCCACATGCAGCTGCTGGGTGACCTTGGGCTAGTCACACTTCTCTGAAGTCTCTCAGCCCCACTCACCTCACAGAGTGTTTGTTGTGGGGGAGGAAGGGAAAAGGAGATTGTTAGCCGCTTTGAGACTCCTTAGGGTAGTGATAAAGTTGGATATCAAATCCAAACTCTTCTATAATCTGTAATCTCAGTTTTGAATGTGTCTGAATCCAAATCTCTCGACTCCATTCTCCCCAACTATGCACAAGCAAAACATCCAGGGTGGAAAAACTGTTAATTATCTACAACCTGAAAAATGCTTTTTAAAAATAGCTGTGTGAATTGGTTTGGGGCTAGTAGGGGAGGGAACTAGCATCCAGTAGTGTGGGTTACCATCTAACATACTCCGAACACTGATAACAGGATGAGCATTTTTTAAAATTTCATCCTGCTCTTTTCTGTGGGTATGAATTGTATGTCAATGCAATAAAAAGGAAGTTATACAGATAATCCGTTATCCACTGCAACGTTTTCAACTACTGGTAATTATCCATTGTAAAAACCAGCATCTTCATGGTTTGCAGTCTCTTTCTGAAGAAGCCACTTGATGTGCCAAGAGGTGCCTAGTGATCCTAGCAGTTTTCCCCTCTGCATTTCCTAACTAACAGGGCAGGCCTTACATGAAGGGAGCTGCATCAATCTTGGTGCGCAGCCGCTTTCTAGGCAGCACAATTTCCCGCCCTCTTTTCCTCCCTCCCCCTCTGTGTCATTAAAAAAATAAAAGAGAAGGGTGTGAAAATGTCTAAGGCCGGCACAGCTTGTTAAATCGATATGGATCATCACGCAATTGCCCACAAGTACTCCCCTGGAGATGATACTGCCACAAAGAATAGTTTCTCATCACCTATTTTTGCTGAATGAGGATGAGTCTGACAAGCACATGGGATATGTTAAAAACGGCTCTGCCTTTTGACATTGTACAAAATGTTCAAAACACTGTGCACTTTTGTGTTGGAACACTCCTCAGGATTGTGCACAAACAGTACTATCTATCTGTATGCAAGGAGTGGGTCTGTTTTTTCTATTTCTGATGTGAAAACGGAGAGGATCGTAGGTAGATGCCTCATATCGAGACAGAACTTGTAGAATCATAGAATCATAGCTAGGGGTGTGATACGTCTGGAATTTCCTGGACATAACCGGAATATTGCAGTCTGAAGCAGTGTCCAAAAACTACCTTTCTTAAAAAAAAGCTCAACAAATTTTTGAAACAGGGCAACCCTATCATAGAAGGATTGCTCAGTCTGACAGAGGTTTTTCAAGGTTTCAGACATGAGTCTTTCTCAATGCTTTCTGGAGAGATGTGGGCTTGAACCTGGGAATTTTAGAAAGTGGAGCTTGGGATCTCTGCCACTGAGCTTATGAAACATAACTCACATGCGTCACGGGTTTTCTGTGCTGCTTTGGGACAAAACAGTGTGCGAGCTTTCAAGCTTCCCAGAACTCTTTATATGTCTACAAAAATAGTCTTATGAGTTTGTGGGGAGTGAGACACTCTAAGTTTCTGGGTCCAATAAAATTGAGAACTAATCAAGGTTTGGGGGAATTAAACTGCGCCCAACAACCTGATGATGGCTTGCTGAGTGAGAGTTGTTAGGGCAGAGGTCGGCAAGGTTTACTTCGCCTGGGCTGGTTCACTCCAGCAGAGATCCCTCCGTGGGCTGGATTGCGCGCGCCCATGATTTCTGGCATCTGCGTATGTGCAGACGCAATTTCTGGCGCCGCGGAAGCAAGCCCCCGCACCACGCTGTGGGGACTCACCAAGCAGGCAGCTCGGTTCAGGGGCAGCTCATGGGCCAGTTAAACGACCCCCATGGGCTGCTTGTGGTCCATGGGCCTTAGGTTGCCTACCCCTGTGTTATGGGAACAAAGCCTGATGGCAGCCAAATCATTAACCAAACGGGGCAGGGAGATGGGCAACTAACAGCATAGGGGTGTGAGCCTCTCCTTCATGTAGAGAGGCAGTGGCGTAGCGTGGGGGGTGCAGGGGGGGCCGGCCACACCGGGCGCAACATCTGGGGGTTAGGGTTAGGGGGCGCAAATCCACGAGTTAGGGGGTGCAAATTACTTGCCTTGCCCCGGGTGCTGACAACCCACGCTACGCCACTGTAGAGAGGTACCGTAGTTAGCAGGAGACAAAAGGCTAGTTTTTCGAATGGTACTTGGCAGTGATGTGCTGGCAAAAACTGTGAGAGGCTGTAAAAAGGAGACAGAGGGCATGGCTGATTTCTCTGCTGGATCCAAGTTCGCTGTGCCTATGGGAGAAGCAAGAGACCCTCTTGGAGTGTAGTGCTGGGAACCCTCCACAGTAGGCTCAGGTGGTATTGATGTGTAAGTAAGCCATATATCATAAAGACATAAAGCTGTGCCTCATTTCCAAAGGTAACACGAATCTTGGGTAAGTGCCTAGAACCTCTGGAATCTCGCCCTGCTCGGAGATTGGGGTAGCATGTAAAGCTTTTTGCAATTTTTTAAAAAGCCCCATTTTAGTGGTCAGCTGGTACAGGGACCAAATACAGTCCTGTCAGGGGCAGCCTGTCCCATTTCGCTGCTTGAGGCAAAATGGGAAGGCGCAGCCCAATTGCCAAAACTTCCCTTATCTGGGTCTGGTGGCAGCGCCTGTGAAGCAGCAACAATGGTGTGTTCTGGTAAGATATGATATTCCAGTGAGATCCCGCTGGTGAAGAAGTGGTGGTATAGACAGGGTGTCTGCAGTGGTACCAAGAGTGGAGGGGGTCTGTCGCCTGAGGCAGGTGCTTCACCCCCCCCCCCATGGGTGGGCTGGCCCTGGGTACCAGTTCCTGGCACACTGTGTGTGTGAAGAATTGCTGGTCCGCTACATCAGATAGTTTGAGAAGCAAACTTTCATTTTTAAAAGCAATATAAGAAGCCGCCTTAAAGCAAGTCAGACTGTTGCTCTATCAAACTCACAGTGACTAGCAGTGGCAACTGAGGATTCCAGACAGGAGTATTTCCCAGCCCTACCTAGAGATAAGGATCCAAACTTTTTTGCGTGCAAGGCATGTACTTCATCACTGAACTAGATACATTTGAGGCATTCTTGTCTGGGTGGGAAAGAGACTGTCAGATCTTGAAAACAAGAGAGGATTGCGAGATTCTCACACGTGGATTTTCCTGGTGGTTTTTTTAGCTGAATCAGCAATCGTTGCTCATTTGACAGGCCCAAACTAAATTGCATCACTTCCTACAAGCAATCAGACATAGTGCATCTCCTTAAGGCATCTTACACATCCAACCACAGAGGCAGGAAACAGGAAATGTACATGTTCTGTACAGCTAAGGGAGAATGAAACAAACTTCGAACCTGATCACAGAGATGCCAACATGCAGAAACACAACTTTATGTTGCCTTTATTTCTGTTGCTCAGCGAAAGACCTGCTTGCTGTGGTAAGTGGCAGTAACATGCTCTCTGCATTGTTAAGGAGAACTAGCGATAGAGGCACGTTTTATGCTTGAGGCTATGGAACTGTTTTGAAGTGTCACACCCAGAAAATCTGGTCCCTGCAAAGGCTGTCTGTACAAACTTGCACTCTGCCTTGTAGCTCTTCTTCCCAACAGTTTGCTGTCTTTTCTTTCCATGGATCCGGCTTGAGCTACAGATCTGAGGTGTGTTGAGATGTGCGTGAAGCCGTTGTTTCTGAATCATTGCTGGTTCTGCCGTATGAGTTTTTGTATATATATATTTTTTTAAGTCCTGTGCTTCTAAGACTGCAGTCCTGTGCACACTTGGCATAAGCACCACTAGGCTCAGTGGGTCTTTTCTTTAAGTAGACAGGCAAGGACTGCCTTGTAATATCGGTATTTTATGGGCAAATAAATCCATACTCTCACTGTTATCGTGATAGCTGAATGTATCAAATTACTGGGTAGTAAGCGCCTAGAAATATTGAGCATGTGGTGCTGTTTACGATAGTGTCAGCCCCAGACAATTTGTTTTTGTAGGGTGGCACAACTAAAAATGTGTTTTGGCGTGTTCTTCTTCCCATGTAAACATAATTGGGGGTGGAATCATTGTCGTAGTTTTATCTTCATATATTTGAGACTGTTGGTGATTAAGTTTCAGTCAGAGTTGACATTCAAATTAATGGACCTAACGTGGTCATCTCTATTCATTGGTATACTCTAATAAATGGTTGACTACTATTTAATGTGTCTAAACATGTACATTTTGTACAAGAGAGACAGAGAGGGTAGAAGTTCTTTGTTTTTTCTTTTAATCGTGAAAGGGTTGTCTAAGCATGCTGCACTTAAACCCAGCAAATTTACCTCAAAAGCAGAAGTCCCATTTGCTGATATTCATAACTGGTTGTCAAGAAAGTGAAAAAGTTTTTCCACAAAGGTTTGGGTTACCACAAGCCTAAGAGTGCCTTGTTTTTCTTTCATTGCTTTAAATTACCCAGTGAGTTTGTTCCTGCTTGTACTTTATAATAATATGAAAAGTGTTCATTCCTCCTTCTGTGGGCTTCCTCCCTTGTGTCTGAACTGCAACTGTACCTGACCTGAAGATGGTGGGATAAAATATGAAGATTTACTTAGTGAGTTATTGTGGGATTTTATTATTCATATAATTCAAATCTTGGTAAAGCCCTAGACTGGTAAAGCTAGGTTTCAGACAGGAAGAATTTAGTCACAGGCAACTTTTTAATAAAAGCTGAGGTTGGTAGAGAAGAAAAAAGTCTGCAAGCTCCACAGAGATTGAAGAAAATTGTTGCCACAGGAGAATGGCAGTTCGACTGCTCACCAGCTATGATAAGCTATAAACGATGACTTATTCTGCACAGGGTAATTGTGCCTGCATTGGTCCTCATTGCTGCTCCCTGCTTACACAGGGGGAAGAGGAGAAGAGGGTGAAGAAAGAGCTGTGAGTGGGACTTCCGGAGGCGGCGCGACCGGCAATGGCTGCCTTCTCCGAGTAAGGAGAAGGGAGCTTCGCTGTAAACGGGTCGTCCGCTACGGCGAAGCGGAGACCCATTCAGGAAAACCACAGGTGGCAGAAGCCTGTGGTCTCGGGACCCGGCGGGCGCCAGAAGCAGCCCCCAAAACGCTGAAGGGACCCCGTAAGGGGCTCCGGATCGCGGAGGGGGTAGCGGCGCTGTGGGTCGTTGCGCAAACAGCGAAGTGAAGCCGCGTTGCTGTGGCCGGTCAGCGCTGTCCTTTCTTCCTGCAACTTTTCTGAACTTTGGAAACTACAACCCGTGAGTAAATTTGGACATTGAAAACTTTCTGAAACTTTTGTCAACTTTCTGAAACTTTTTGAGAACTTTCTGAAACTTTTAAAACTTTTTTAAAAAAGTTGAAATCTGGCTGAAAACGGAGTGAGGATAAGCAGGAAGCCCATCTCCCGCTATACTGAACTTTAAGCAAAGAGCAGGAGGAGTGGAGACAAAAAGTTATGCGTTAACTAAATGCTGGCACCCTGTTAAAGCAGTTTTCTGAGTGAAAGACTTTGAGCTATTGACTTTTGCTGGTCATATTGGGGGTGCATTGATATCCTTCTTCTGTGGTACCAGTGGATTACAAAATAAATAAGAATCTCTGGTGCTGGAGCTGCCTGGATGAACACCAGTTTGCAACTTTGGATACATTGAATTCAGGTTTTGAAACATTCTGAGTTGGAACTGGATACTTTGAAACTGTTGCAGTCAAGGCACTGTAAGAAACACTGTTTTGCTTTAAGTTTTACTCTGCTAAAAATAATACATTGTGGAGGCGATGGACATGGATTTAAATTTATAAGTTTAACTTGGATTTGATCTTTTCCCTGAAGACGTATTGGATTTGATCTTTTCCCTGAAGACGTATTAAGCTCCCTCTAGAGGATTTTGGATTTACAGCAGTGACTTTGTTTTACTTTCCCTTTCCCGGCCTCTGTTTGACTATTGTATCTGGGACTCTGCTTTCTCATGGGAACAACTTGGATTGACCTTGGATTACAGATAACTTTGGAATGAGTGGCGCAAGGAGAAGAGGAAGGACCAAACAAACAACTCTAACTTTATCTGCAGCCTCACAGCGTAGATCTTCTGTGCCGGCCTTGCCTTCCACTTTACCTCCAGACATAGAGGCGGCCTCCCTAATACAGGCAGGGGAGGGTGAGACAGAGGAGCTGCACCTGGGAGATATGGCTTCAGGGACAAGTAGCTCTGTCTTGGAGAAAATTTTGGAGAAACTGGAGGCTCTGGACAAGAAGGCTGATTTGCATACAGCTAAAATTGAACAGAACACAGAAAGCTTGAACAAGCTGACTGGACAAGTTGCACAGAATGCCCAGTCTATTGGAGAATTAAAGGAGGCTGTAGGTGAAAATCGTAAACTGGCTGAAGATACTAGTCAAAGACTGGAAGAATTTGAGAAAGAAGTAAGACCACTCAGCAAACAAGTTGGAGAACATCAGATTTACTTTTCGATGACAGAACTGCGAAACAGGGAGACCAACTTGAGGATACGGTCAATACCAGAGGTGGAAGAAGATAATTTTATTGAATTTCTAACTAAGGAATTTGCCAAGTTTTGGAAGTTAGAGGAAAAAGACTTTAAAATCGTATCTGCTTTCAGGCTTGGCAGAGTCAGAAGGACAGAGAAGCCCAGAGATTGTTTGATAACACTGAGATCAAAGGAGGAAAGGGACAAGATTTTGGGCCTGCACTACGAAAAGTCACTAGACATTTTGGGCAAGAGAATTGAAATCTACAAGGACATTCCTAAGCAGTTGCTGGACCTTAGATCTAACTACACGGAATTGGCAAGACTGTTGAGAAGCAACGCAATTATCTTCAGGTGGGAGTTTCCACAAGGATTATCCTTTACCTACAGAGGGAGAAAGATCAAAATCAAAACAGTGGAAGATAGAGACAAGTTTTTGGGAGCACACGGAGAAGACCTCCACAAAGGACTTGGATTGCCAGCGCCAGAACTTCCAGGGGAGCCCGCCCCCTCGGATCCTCAAGGACCGGAGAACAAGGTACCACCCCAGAAAGAATAACCAGACCTATCCAGGATGTCTCTGCAGCTTTTGAGCTGGAACATAAATGGCTGTAACAGTCCTGAAAAAAGGTTTAAAATTTTTCATATTTTAAAAAAGGAACAATTGGACATTATATGCTTACAAGAAACACATGTGATTAGGCTCCATAGAAAGGTGTTAATAAATAAAAGGCTTGGTCAAGAATTTATATCATCGGATACAGTTAAAAAGAGAGGTGTAGTGATCTATGCAAAAGAGAGCCTTTCACCAAAATTTCTTTTTAAAGATGAAAGTGGAAGAATCCTCGCAATAGAAGTACAGTATCAAGGAGAAAAAATTTTGATATTAGGAATTTATGCTCCAAATGAAGGTAAATCGGATTTTTATAAGAAGTTGCACGAGACTATGCTGGATTATCTGGATTACAACAACGTCATCATGATGGGGGACATGAACGGGGTCGCATCAACAAATATGGATAAGTCACAGAACCAGAACATTACTAAAGAGGGAAGACTACCTAAGACCTTTTTTGAAATGACTGACAATATGGACTGGGTTGACATCTGGAGAGTTAGAAACCCCTTGGGAAGAGAAGGAACATTCTTTTCTGAAGCTCAACTGACTTGGACACGAATCGACCAAATATGGATAACTAGAAGTCTGGCACCTAAGGTGAGGAAGGTGAAAATCTGCCCTAAAACATGCTCCGACCATAACGCCTTGAGAATGGATATGACATTGATCCCAACCGGCTCCTTTAGATGGAAGATGAATGATGGCCTGTTTAGAGACCAAAGAATTGTAAAGAAGGCCCAAAAAACTTTAAAGGACTATTTTGAGATTAATTTGAACACTACGGTGGAAAAAAGAACTATCTGGGATGCAAGTAAAGCTGTGATGAGAGGGTTCTTGATTCAACAGAATTCTTTAAAGAAAAGACTGCAAAATGAAAAGAAAGATAAAATTCTGGAAAGTATCAAAGAGTTGGAGAAGAAGTTAAGATCTAACCCGAAGTCCCAACCGATTCTGAGAGAAATTAAACTTTATCAGGCACAATATTCCAAACTGATAAATCAGGAAATAGAATGGAAGATTAAAACAATGAAACAAAAAACTTTTGAATCGGCAAATAAATGTGGGAAACTGCTAGCCTGGCAGTTGAAAAGGAGACAAAGACTAAATACAGTAACAAACTTAGAGGTTGAAGGAAGGAACATTCAGAACCCGGGAGAGATTAGAAAGTGCTTCCAGAGGTATTTTAAAAAGTTATACACTCAAGGGCCACAAGATGAAATAGAGATTACACAATTTTTGGAGAGAAATGGATTAGCAAAGCTGTCAGAAGAAAATAGAATAATTTTGAATGGCAAAATAACACGACAAGAGATTGAACAGGCCATCCAGAGTCTGAAACAGGGCAAATCACCAGGGCCAGATGGACTGACCTCTAACTACTATAAGACATTGAAGGATTATTTGATACAACCTTTGTTGGAGGTCAGTAATGAAATAATGGAGGGGAAGAAGGCGCCTGAATCGTGGAAAGAAGCATTTATCACATTGATTCCAAAGTCAGAAACTGAAAAGACACAACTCAAGAACTACCGTCCCATCTCCCTTTTAAATGTGGATTACAAAATATTTGCAGATGTTTTGGCACGAAGATTTAAGAAAGTTTTAAGTGAGATAATCCATAAAGACCAGGCAGGCTTTCTCCCGGGCAGACATATGTTTACTAACACGAGGAACATTATAGACATATTGGAACTTTTACAAACAAACATAAACACTAAAGCAGTTTTAATTTTTATAGACGCGGAGAAAGCCTTCGACAACATATCTTGGAAATTTATGAAGGGGAATTTAAAAGAAATGGGAGTGGGACGGGGGTTTGAGAACGGGATTGAGGCAATATATTCAGAACAAAAGGCTAAACTGATAGTTAACAATGTGGTTACAGAAGAGTTTAAAATTGAAAAAGGTACACGACAAGGCTGCCCGATTTCCCCATTACTGTTTATTTCGGTTCTGGAAGTGCTCCTGAATATGATTAGGGGGGACCGGTTGGTGGAAGGGATTCAGGTCGGAGCGAAACAATATAAACTTAAAGCTTTTGCAGATGACCTAGTTCTGACATTACAGGAGCCGGAGTCTAGTTTGAAAAGAGTACTACAACTGATTCAAAACTTTGGTCGAGTGGCAGGATTTAAGTTAAACAAGCAAAAAACTAAAGTTTTGGGGAAAAACTTGACAGATACTGAGTTGGAACAGCTTCAGAAAGAGACAGAACTAAATGTGGTTAAAAAAGTTAAATACCTAGGGGTAAACATAACAGCAAAAAATCTGAGTTTATTTAAAGATAATTATGAAAAATGTTGGTCAGAGATTAAGAGAGACTTGGATAGTTGGTCAAGACTAAATCTTTCTTTGTTAGGCCGAATAGCTGCCATCAAGATGAATGTATTGCCAAAAATGTTATTTTTGTTTCAGACACTGCAGATTGTAGACAAGACAGAGTGCTTTCGGAAGTGGCAGAAAGATATTTCTAAATTTGTCTGGCAGGGCAAAAAGCCCAGAATCAAATTTAAAATATTAACAGATGCGAAAGAAAGAGGGGGCTTTGCCCTGCCAGATTTAAGGTTGTATTATGAAGCTGCAGCTTTCTGCTGGTTAAAAGATTGGTTACTTCTTGAAGATACGGATGTCTTGGATTTGGAAGGTTTTAATAATGCGTTTGGATGGCATGCATATCTATGGTATGATAAAGCTAAGATAAATAAGGCCTTCAAGAACCATATTGTCAGAAAATCAGTTTTTAATGTCTGGACAAAATATAAAGACTTACTGGAGAATAAAACTCCGAGGTGGCTGTCACCCCTGGAGGCTAAGGCTTGGAAAAGAGCCAATATGGAGGCCAACTGGCCAAAATATTGGGAGATAATAGAAAAGGATGGTGACAACTGGAAATTGCAGAGTTTAGAAAAGATGAGAGACAAAGTGCGAGACTGGTTACAATATGCTCAGATTAAAGAAGTGTTTAAAAATGACAAAAAGCTAGGATTCCAAGTGGAAAAGTCAAAGTTAGAAACTGAACTGTTAGAACCTAAGACTAAGGTACTTTCAAGAATGTATAACTTGCTGCTGAAATGGAACACACATGACGAAATGGTAAAATCAACAATGATAAAATGGGCGCAGGATATTGGGTATAATATTATGTTTGAAGATTGGGAAAGGTTGTGGACCTCTGGGCTGAACTTCACTGCATGTAATGCGTTGAAGGAAAATGTGATGAAAATGATGTATAGATGGTACATGACCCCTGTTAAACTGGCTAAAATATACCATTCGTCTGATAGCAAATGTTGGAAATGTAAGGAAAATGAGGGAACATTTTTTCACCTCTGGTGGACCTGCCCTAGAGTGAAGGCCTTTTGGGAGAAGATATATAATGAATTAAAAAAGGTGTTTAAATACACCTTTACTAAGAAACCAGAGGCCTTTCTCCTGGGTATTGTCGGCCAGAGTGTGTTAAAAAAGGACAGAACATTCTTTATGTACGCAACAACAGCAGCAAGAATATTAATTGCCAAGAATTGGAAAACTCAGGAGCTACCCACTGTGGAAGAATGGCAGATGCAACTGATGGACTATATGCAATTAGCCGAGATGACCGGCAGAATTCGAGACCAGGGAGAAGAAAGGATGGAAGAAGATTGGAGGGAATTTAAGATTTATTTACAAAAATATTGTAATTTGGCTGAGTGTTGAATTGGATGCCAGTGCAGATAATTGTCTACCATTAAATTAGATTTAAGGCTGAATTATATGTCAAACCAAATTAAGATTATTAATTAAGATGAGTTAAATGATAATTTGTTTGAAATTAATTTAGTAATGATGTAAGTGTATGCGGGAGGTGTGGGGGAGTCCCATGTAACAATTGAGAGATGTTAAATGGACAATGACAAGTTGTGCTTATCTAATATATGCTTTATTTGAAAACTTCAATAAATATATTATAAAAAAAAAAAAAAGAAAGAGCTGTGAGTGGAGAGGGGCCTTTTCTCCATCCTTTGCCCCCCCCCCTTGAAAATTCAACAATCCTGCTGCACCTGGAACTGGGTGCAGAGAGAGCAGCTGAAAGGGAAACAGCTGTGGGCAGCCTGAGGAAGTGCCATGCACCTTGAGCCTAAAAAAGCAAGGCTAGAGTGAGATGCTAGGTCAGGGGTCAGCAAACCTTTTCAGCAGGGTGCGGTCCACTGTCCCTCAGACCTTGTCGGGGGCCGGACTATATTTTGGAAAAAAAATATGAACAAATTTCTATGCCCCACAAATAACCCAGAGATGCATTTTAAATAAAAGGGCACATTCTACTCATGTAAAAAAACGCTGATTCCCTGACCGTCCACGGGCCGGATTTAGAAGGCGATTAGGCCAGATCCGGTCCCTGGGCCTTAGTTTGCTTACCCATGGGCTAGGGTGATGTTCACTGTTTCTAGGAACTCTTCTCACTGTGAGACTTATGTGAGTCAGCTGGGTTTTTTGGAGGCTGGAACAGAACCCAGAATCATAGAATCATAGAGTTGGAAGAAACCACAAGGGCCATCGAGTCCAACCCCTGCCAAGCAGTCAGAAGGCAAAGGGATTGATATTGATTTCTATATATTAGTAAGTTTGTGTTAATATAATTTTTTATCTGTAACTGTGTATTTTGTAATACTTTGTTAAGTTGTCTGTTGTTTCCTGTACACCAATTCAATATATATTTAATATTTTAAGCAGTATAGAAATTAAATAATCAATCAATAATCAAGGAGCGTCTCCACCCCCATTGTTCAGCCTGAGGTCCAGCGCCGAGGGCCTTCTGGCGGTTCCCTCACTGCGAGAAGTGAGGTTACAGGGAACCAGTGGTGGTGGTGCCTGCCCTGTGGAACCCCCTCCCATCAGATGTCAAGGAAATAAACAACTACTTGACTTTTAGAAGACATCTGAAGGCAACCCTGTTTAGGGAAGTTTTTAATGTTTGATGTTTTATCATGCTTTTAATATTCTGTTGGGAGGCACCCAGAGTGGCTTGGGAAACCCAGCCAGATTGGCAGGGTACGTACGTATGTAAAGGTAAAGGTAAAGGGACCCCTGACCATTAGGTCCAGTCATGGACTACTCTGGGGTTGCAGCGCTCATCTCGCTTTACTGGCTGAGGGAGCAAGCGTACAGCTTCCGGGTCATGTGGCCAGCATGACTAAGCCGCTTCTGGCAAACCAGAGCAGCTCACAGAAACGCCGTTTACCTTCCCCCCGGAGCGGTACCTATTTATCTACTTGCACTTTGATGTGCTTTTGAACTGCTAGGTTGGCAGGAGCAGGGACCGAACAACGGAAGCTCACCCTGTTGCGGGGATTCAAACTGCCGACCTTCTGATCGGCAAGTCCTAGGCTCTGTGGTTTAACCCACAGTGCCACCCACGTCCCTTACGTATGTACGTATGTTTGTATGAATCAATCAATCAATCAATCAATCAATACTGGTAATCACTGGCAGGAAACAAATCACAATCCCTAGTTTCATGTTATGTCTGAACCAGGGATCATGGTTTGTTTTGCTCCCAACCTCAGGCAAGGTTTATTCGTGGCTTAACCGATTCTCGTTATTGGAGCAAAACAAGCCACAATCCTTAGTTAGAATGCAATGCTAAGCCAGGGATCGTGCTTTGTCTGCTCCCAGTAAAAATGGGAAAGATCAAGGAGTAGCAAAGTAGGGGCAGTTTGCTTGTGTGTTGTAAGCCATGGTTTATGACATGGGTGGAGTACCCTTTTGGCCTGGGTGAGACCACCATTTGTCTCCCCTTACCCTAGAGATGTGCGGGTCACCCGTCTGTAAACCATCAAATGACTCATAGGTGGACACATCCACCTGTCATAGAAGAACCACAGGGTGGGGAGTCTCCTTTGCCATAGGAAACTCTCTGGATTTTACCTCCCAATGCTAATCATGTAGCATTTGCAAAGCAGTCCATAAGAGAGACGTCGTCTGTTAAGAACTTTGGGTGTATTAATGTTTTGACTGCCGCCATTTTCTTGCAACAGCTTGAGACGCTAAGCTTCTGAACTTTTAAAAATCTCTAAGGAAGTTCTTGCGAAAGGCAACTTCCGAAGAAGAATGAAAGTCTGAAGCGGCTTCTTGCTCAGACACGTTTCAAGGAAGAGAAACCCAAATATTTTAAAGCATATTAACTTGAAGTATAAATCAAATGCTAGCTTAGGCCTCTGGACAAAATATATGAGCATTTTAGATAGAAATGGCTTTCGAGAAACGAAAGCAGATTTCTCATTGTGAAATAGCCAAGTGCTGGATAAAACTCACCCGCAAGCTGGCTTGTTGACGACAGGCTCGGAAAACGTTCCTGGTTTTGGCAGCATTGCTTGCCTGTCTCCGTATCAAATTGCCAACGATAATTAAAATAATACCATTGTTGGGATCCTCTCCAAATACCTGATCATGATTAAAGACTGAAATGAAGACACAAGACTCCTCAGGTGTTTGAACCCTTTGGCACTCATAAGAATGTCAGAAGAACCCTCCTCGCTGGATCAGACCAAAGTCCTGTTATTTACACTAATACGTGCATTTAAAGGGACGCGGGTGGCGCTGTGGGTAAAAGCCTCAGCGCCTAGGGCTTGCCGATCGAAAGGTTGGCAGTTTGAATCCCCGTGGTGGGGTGCGCTCCCGTTGCTCGGTCCCAGCGCCTGCCAACCTAGCAGTTCGAAAGCACCTCCGGGTGCAAGTAGATAAATAGGGACCGCTTACTGGCGGGAAGGTAAACGGCGTTTCCGTGTGCTGTGCTGGCTCGCCAGATGTGGCTTTGTCACGCTGGCCACGTGACCCGGAAGTGTCTCCGGACAGCGCTGGCCTCCGGCCTCTTAAGTGAGATGGGTGCACAACCCTAGAGTCTGTCAAGACTGGCCCATACGGGCAGGGGTACCTTTAGCTTTACCTTATGTGCATTTATATGCACACTTTACCCTGATATGTGCATTTATGTACATGTTGCTTGGCTGGAGAACTGCATTGCAATGTTCAAAGAAATTGTGAATGTTAAAGGATGGCTGTGTTTCTGTTCACATCTTGTTTCAGAGAGTGAGAATTTTGTAAGCTGAACCTTAAAATCCAAACGGAATCAAATTTCTCCCCATCCTCATTCACTTCAAGCTGAGTTAGAATATCCTTAATGAGGTTTAGGAGCCTGCAGAAAATAGTAATAACTTCTCTAGACAGGCCACGCCTTTGAGTCAGCTCTCTAGGAACTGACTCCTGAGTCCTAGTTGTTTCTCGTCAAGGGCCTACATGCCAGATGGTTGGTTGATAATGCATATATCACACATTCTGTCTCTGATCCTCCTAACTGAGCCCAAATTGTAGCCTAATCTCACAAATGCTTACTTGTAAATGAAGTTTCATTAACTTAAATTGTCCTTAATTCCGGGCATATATGCATAGGATAACCTCTAACTTGGGAGCTATTTCACAAGAATGGCTGCAGTACTCTATCAAGAGTGGGTTATGGGTTTTTTAAAGGAAAAATAATGATTGGGAGTGAAGCAGGCCACCTCAGTAGTCAAACTCCACTGATTACACCCTGCTCTCACATGCAAAACTCAGAGGAGAATGATGACCCACATGTTGACTTAAACATCACTCCCCCAAATTCCTGAAGCTAAACCCATCCATCAAAACTAAAAACCACCCCAGCTCTCTCCCCCTTCTCCTTTACAGCTCCTCCTATCTCAAGCTCACATTTTCAGTTCCCTGTGTTACTTTAGAAAAGGGGGGGACACTCCCCTGAGGACACATTCCACCATGTCTTTTAAGACACATGCCAATAAAAAGGAGCATTAGCAGAGGCAACGAATTCTCCTTCAGTTGGGAACACTCTTAATGGGAGGAAATGGGAGAACAGCTTTTCTCTCGGCATAGATAGAACGAAATATTTGTGTGACATTCCCCCTTTGAAGTTACTTTAATACATACATAATATTGCAGGGCATCCCACGGCAATTGTAGTGATTTCCTTTCCTTTTAAGAACAAAAACGCTGATTGAATCGATACAGTTTTACAAGTAATTTAAAAAGAGAGAAAATGGCATTTGCTTACCTACCTGCTCATGTGATTCAGCCCTTCATAGATTTTAGAGAGGTGGTTTCTTCAGGTAGCAGATTTTTGGGTATGGGGGTCTTGAAAGGGCAGCAAATCGTTACCTTTTTAGTTAATTATTCTTGTATTTGTACTCTCAGGGAGAGGCCTTTGTAGGATTTTTTTTGTGGGGGGATACCATTTGTTATTCAATCCTAGGCAGCAAAATGCATTGGGTTTGGCCTCCTCAGGGAAATCTGTCATCTCAAGGGTATTTTATTACCAGTCAATCAATGCGATTTTCATTTCACCTGACTGCCATAACCTTAAAGCACACACTCTTCCATCAACATGCTAGCTTGTCCTCTTCTTCCCAGGAAGTACTTGGCATAACCTTTTATGGCTATTCTATAAGACATTAACCAGTTGGTTACATTTCTATTCAGCTTTCCACAAGGGCAAGAGTAGTCAACATGGACTGCTCCAGATGCTGTTTACTACCTGAAACTCACAGCATGCCTACCACTGGCCTTGCTAGCTGAGGCTGATAGGTGCAGGACCAGCCCAAGACATTTTGCTACCCGAAGTGATATAAACAATGGCATCCCTCCCATTCCATGTTCAAATGCTGACCAGGTTAACATCTGACTTTCACTTCAACACCGGTGATGAGGCAGAGTCCTCTACATACTTGAGGACAGCAGGCGGGCACAGAGCAGGCCCCAGTGTTCACAGAGCTCTGTGTACTCTCTGTCCATCAGCACCTGCTGTCTGAGGTTAGTGTCTCAATCTATCTAGTGGTAGGATTGGCCCTGGGTCAAGTTGTAATCCACCACGCCACTGGCTACCTCTGCTGCAGAGTTCATGCTGGCATCTGTATAAGCGGATTTGCTGAATGCTACTACGATGAATCTTCCTGGAAAAGACCCTGATGTTGGGAAAGATTGAGGGCACAAGGAGAAGGGGACAACAGAGGACAAGATGTTTGGACAGTGTTCTCGAAGCTACTAACATGAGTTTGACCAAACTGCAGGAGGCAGTGGAAGACAGGAGTGCCTGGAGTGCTCTGGTCCATGGGGTCACGAAGACTGAACAACAACTATGTTGAATCCTTCAGCTAAAACTCTGTAGTGCACTTTCAGTGAAATTTCCCTTTCATACTTTTTGGTGACCCCATTTGACACAATGACATCTCTGTCCAATAAAGATGGGGAAAGGTACTAGCATAGGCATGCGGATTGCAGACTTCTGAGATATTTGACTGCATTATTGGTATGTTACATAGCCAACTGTTGCTTATTTTTATATCTCGTCCCCATCCCTCCCTAGGAGTCTGGCAGCACAACTGGGAGAGTGAAATGGCTTAGACTGAAGTTATTTTGGGAGCAATTAATTTATAAAGCGTCTGAAGTATGTGCTGCTCTCAAAGGCAGGAACAAATATTTACATCTCACCAACCATAACATCAAGCTTTCGGAATGCCTTCTGAATTTGATACCGGGGGGTGAATGATCTATTATCACCGCCTTTTTATTGGTCAATGCATGTGTGCATATAAAAAAGATTTGCCCTTCCATTCAGTAAGAGAACTCGCTTTCTCAAGGGCGCCAGGTCTCAAATTTGGATCACTTCACTGTGCTCTTTGCCATGACTCCAAGATCACTTTCTGGAGTAGCCACAGCTAATTCAGAAGCCACCTGTTTGTAGTCGGGATGTTCATTTCTCAATAGAGATGTTAATTCCTTTTAATAATGAATGGATAATGAATGAATAAGCATAATTGATTTCTTCATTGTCATGCGAATAAATGAATGGGAAATAGTAATCCATCATATCTGAATGAAAAACTAAATTAAGGGAAATTTGTTCCATTAGTTTGTGCATTTTTACTTTCCTTTAAAGTGTGGTCCCTTTGTCTAATCTATCTGAAATTTGGCTAGTCTGGTGCCTGAGGATGGAGAAGGGGTGTTGTTGTTTGTGATGGTAATAGAATCAGGGATCCCCAAATGCTGCCTAGGCTCCCTTGCCAGCCATTATTTGTGGAACTACCAGCCCTCTCCCATGCATCCTCTGGCATTCACAGAGAACTTGGGAGAGAAACAGAGTCTGTTCTTATTTGTGTGGGTTATGGAGAGGGTTATGGAGAGGGAGAAGAATGGAAGTCTTTCCTGCTGTTTGGAAAGGAATCCTGCTATTTCTTACCTGATTGGGGGAAATGCAATGGAAATGAGATCTGCAGGGCAGGGATTTGTGTGGTGCTGGATGGTTGGATCACCAGAGGGCAGTTGCCTGTGGTGAGTTGACAAGCGGATTTGTTGATTCCTAAGTAGAATGCAAGCAAATGTCTTATCCCTTAGACAGAAAATACAGAAGTTACAAGCAGCAGAAAACAGGTGGTGTTTTCATTACAATCACTGAAAACAACAGATGCAATTCTGACAAATGGAAACTTAAATGAAACTTTAAAATGAAGAACAAATAGTGATTTGTCTCACGCACCTCTCATTTTTAATGTGTCTTTCATTGTACTTACTTAACTGAGGTTTTCCCAGCCATTCGCTTATCAGCCTTCCAGATACAGCTGTATGCCTAAAGCTCAGCACAGCAGTTCTCAACTTTATTCTGCTTTTGAGAGTTAGGATTTTTTTTTATTAAAAAAATTCTTTTGTTCCCTTTTGTTCTGAACAGCTGTATAAGTTTGGGGCTGTTCTGTGCTGCATCTTCAGTATACCTTGTTTGGAAGAACATGTTTTTTGTTGTGAGCGTGTCATGCTGTAAATATTTGTTCATTATTTTGGGGGGGCGAATTGAATACTATGTACCATTGTATAATAGTAGCTTTCATAAAGCAAACCATAAATATACTGCCTTTTCTTACCAAAGAAACCAACAAACCAACTTTGTTTTCCTAAATGCTTTGTAGTGATTTGCAAACTCAGTGCTCCACTACAACGCCCTGATTCTAGATTTACAACACACTGGGTTTAACAAATCTCTGTGGAAACCATTATAGATCTAAAGGACACAGTCGTGAGTTGTTATGTAATCAGAAGATGTGGGTCACAAGGGAAATACCAAGTCTAAGATCCCATTGCCAATAACAATTTTTGAGCAGCCATGCAGTCAACGATGCTTCTTGAGTACTGCATCAGAAAATGAATGGATTTTTTTTAAAAAGCTCATTTGCTAAAATTTATTTTTAGTTCCAGTTATCCAAATAAAAGTGATATATACTTGTCCCCACCCCTGGGCCAGATTAAGACCTTTAGAAACCCTAAGCACTTAAAAGATTTTGGGGCCCCCATAGATATATTCAAAATATCAACAATAACAAACCGTAAATTAAAATGTTATGTTTTTGATATTAAACAAAACCTACAGTAAGATAGAAAATACTGTTTATTTTTTATACTTTCACTTTATTTATATTTGAGGGGGAAAGTTCTCCTACTTTTTCTGATGGAAAAATTCTGCGGTGATCCCTTCCCTTGATACCCTAAGCACATGCTTATTTTGCTTAATGGTTAACCCAGCCCTGTTTCCCCCCATTTGGCAGGCTCTACAACAGCACCGGCAGATGAAGAATTTTCAGGGCATGGCTTGACATCACCTGTTACCACAGAAGTACCTGTACTGAATACACTGGGATCACCTACATCTGTTATGATTTTGACAACTAGTGACCAGGGTGTGCAAACTGCCGCTACATCCACAGAAGCAGAGAATTCGGAAATGGAAACCACTGCCTCTGCAGAAATGGAAGACCTACATCCTGCTTTGATATACGGAGTCCCTGCTGCTCTGCTTCTAGTCCTGATTGTTTTGCTAGTTGTCTTCATTGTAAGACGTCGGAAGCAGAAACCACCCAAGCAAGGTAGATATTAAAGTTTCTTGGGTGATGTGTGAAGGACCATATATATATTAGATTATATATATATGGAGGAGCAGGTTTGCCAGCTTGGCCCCGTGACCGTGGGTGCCCAGTGCCGTGGGTGCTATGCAGTGTGCATGGCCTGGACACTGAAATTTGTGGGTGCCCGGCCACTTCATGGGGAATTTTGTGGGTGTTTGGGCACTCAGGGCCCCCGGGGGGTTGGCAGCTATGCAGAGGAGAGAACTAGCTAACATAGGGTAAATGTCTGAATTGGATTTAACCCTTGAATTAAGTCTAACTTTAGTTTAGGAGGTGGTGCTGTGGGTTAAACCACAGAGCCTAGGGCTTGCTGATCAGAAGGTTGGTGGTTCGAATCCCCGCGATGGAGTGAGCTCCCGTTGCTCGGTCCCTGCTCCTGTCAACCTAGCAGTTCGAAAGCACATCAAAGTGCAAATAGATAAATAGGTACCTGTGCTGGTCCAGGGGGGAGGTTACCGTGGGGCGAGGTCCAGGACCTGAGTCGAGGGTCGGCAGACAGTCCTCCACGGGCAAAGCGGGGTCCACAGTGAGGAGCCGGGCAAGGACAGGAACTCTGGGGAAACAGGACTGGATGCTGGCCAAAACAGCTCTTCAACGACGTTGCTCCCGCAACCTGGGACCGGGCTGACTGGCCTTTATCTTCTCTGAGGCCAGGGGCAGTCCCGGCCCCCAGGAGACCCGCCTCTCCTGGCCTTAAGGTGAGCACTCCTCCTGGGAGAAACCAGTTCCCTCCGCCTCTCTGCCCTGAGCCTCTGCAGTTCAGGAGAGGCTGAAGGGTTACTGGACCCAGGGGGAGACTCACCTGTAGGCACTGAGTCCTCAACCACCTCCGGAGCCAGAGTGGATTCACCTGGTGCCTGCTCCTGAGGATCCAGCACAGGTGCAGGCGCTTCAGAATCAAGGCCCTGCCCCAGTTCAGCCGGCCCTGGAGGCGGGGACTCCTGTGCAGGCTGGGATTCCTCCGGTTCAGCCTCTGAATCGGATTCCCAGGCCATCATGATACCACTCCAGCGGGAAGGTAAACAGCGTTACTGTGCGCTGCTCAGGTTCACCAGAAGCGGCTTAGTCATGCTGGCCACATGACCCGGAAGCTGGACGCCGGCTCCCTCGGCCAATAAAGCAAGATGAGCGCCGCAACCCCAGAGTCGGTCACGACTGGACCTAATGGTCAGGGGTCCCGTTACCTTTTTACTGTGTATGAGCCGAAATATGTACTACATCGCTAAGTTTATTTCTAACTACTCAGGACAGAAAGAATATGCATCTGCTCTCTGTGAGAGTCAGTGAACAACTGAAACAAAGAAACAGGAAACCAGTAACATCAACATCCGTCTCCTGTGAGACTTCCAACAGTCTGGAATGTAGACAGAGTCTTGTGACTCCAAAAACTGCACAGTGGCATAAACAGAAATCCAACATATGGGGATTTCAGCAGCTAGCGTGCCTCTAACTTCTGGACATTGGGTTGAAGGTTAAGATTGGATCCTATGCTCATACAATTGCATGTGTGTATAATGCATGATAATAATATTCTCTCAGGTTACCTGTGGGGTGACATATATTTTGTCTCAGATCAGTGCAGGCTGGCATTCTGTGTGATTCCTCACAGCCCCAAAACAAAAGAGATTATGTTTTCTATACACTGTGATAGGGAATAGACACAGGACGCAAAGCTCATGGTCTGGAAGGAAGGGAAGATGATTTCTGCAGCCTGTGCTTGAGCACTGGGATTTTGAGCCCTCAGTGCCTCGTATATTCCATGTTGCTGAGCAGTGTTGTTGAAAACCAGGCACATTTCTGAATTCCTCAGGAGACTATTATTTGGCTAAACACAATTCCAGTGCAAACAAGAAATCCCACTTAACCTGGTCTGACTGTGCTTCTTAGTCCCCACTGCTTATCTCTCTTGTCCAGGACAGTTATAATGGGATTTTCTTGGCTTTTCGGCTCTTTCTCAAGGGTGTTTGGCCATAGATAATTCCCCTTGCCATTTTTCTTATACTTGCCCTTATACTTACTACAGTATTGGATTTATGCCTCTCCAATGAAGAAAGAGGAGGGAATAAAGCTGCCTCAAAAATTAATTTTATTCTTCACATTTCCCCTCACAAAGGTCTTCCAGGATAAACGTGGCAATTGCACCTACCGCTTGCTAAGATCCAAACATGCTGCAGGAGAATCATGGGATTGTGATGTCTTTAATCCGCCAGCTAGAAGGATAATGCAATCCAGGAAACGACATGTTTCCCTTGACAATGATTCTGCTTATGATGCAATGGAAAGGGGAAAGGGGCAGAGCCTTTAGAAAATATACAGTGAAATATAAAGGGCTGGTAACAGTGGGAGAAGCTTTAAGATGGTGACTGGACATGAACAGATTCAAATATTTAAAATATACAAGCAGTGGTTTAATAGTCTGGTGGCTAATGAAGCTTTTGAGTATTGGTATCTAAACATACAGGGCAACTGTCTACAGGCATATTTTCAGTTGCAACGCCATGAATTCTTGGCATTGGTTTTTGGTTGTGTGTTTTTCTCCTGCTTGTGATAATTTGGCTGAGTGCGCACCATAGCTTTAAAGCACATTCTAGGCACCCCACCCCAAAGAATCATGGGAACTGTAGTTTGTTAAGGCTGCTGGGAGCTCCATGAGGGTTAAACATCAGTTCCTAGGATGGGGGGCAGCGGGATGCAGTGGCATAGCATGGGGGGCCCACCCGGGAACAAAAATTGTTAGGGGTGCAAAATTTCAACACCTGGTGCTGTTTCAATACAGCTACATGCTTTCGTTGCTGAGATCTGTTGAAAACAGCTTCTCCATGAGAACTAGGAAGTGACCTCCCCAGATAACAGAGCAGCTCTTCTTTTTTATCTCTGTGGCTGCAATCTCCTGGGTGACGCAGACACCTTAGGGTGACTCAAATCCTGCAATACACACCTAGATTAAGGAACAGGGTAATTGAGTACATTCTCAACCCAGAAATTTGTTTTCAGTACCAAAACTAAACTCGCAATCCCCATGCACAAAGACTCATTTCTAGTTCCTCTGCCCCCACCCCTGCTTTCTTAATTTCAGCGGGGGGGGGGGGGAGAGATCTTTCCTTGTTTTTCAAATTATTTTTGCTTTTTTTCTTAAAAAAATGTTTAGGGGTACTCTCATTTTGACTCAATAAAATCACCGGGAAAAGAAATGAATCCGCCATTGGAGGTGGTAACAGCGAAACTGACCAATCACCATGCTAGATTCCAACTCCTACTTCACACATTAAACGCTCGCTTCTGTCTGAGACTCAGGAAACACCGTGACAGGAAATTAGGCCGCCATTGGGGGTAGCAACGGAACTGATGATTCACCGTGCTAGAGAAGAAACTAAAATATTTCTTTTTTAGTTTCTTCTCCCGTTAGATTCACAAAATGTTTAGGGGTATGCATACCCTTGCGTCCCCCCAGAAAAAAGCACTGCATATTACTCAGAAAGCTACTATTAGAACCCGATCTACTTTTCCCACCAATGACTGAGGCTGCAATCCTATACAGTACAGTCGTACCTTGGTTCTCGAACAGAATCTGTTCCGGAAGTCCATTCGACTTCCAAAAACATTCGAAAACCAAGTCGTTGCTTCCGATTGGCTGCAGGAGTTTCCTGCACTCAATCAGAAGCTGCAGAAGCCACATTGGATGTTCAGCTTCCAAAAAACGTTTGCAAACCGGAACACTCACTTCTGGGTTTGCGGTGTTTGGGAGCCAAAATATTTGAGTCACAAGGCATTTGAGAACCAAGGTACATGCTTTCATGGGACTGGATCCCATAGAACACAACTGTTATGGTCCTAGCCTCAAGCAATAGCCAGGACTCTCAGATGGAGGAGAACTGAAGTGGTCAAGTCCATGAATACCATACCACTGGCTGAAGAACACCGTTGGGTTCCTCATCCTGAACCTGAGTCTGGCAGACAAGAACTTGCTGCACCAGGACTGCTAGAACACTCACCCCTCCCTTAACCCTATTCACCCAAGAAGCCAAGCTCTTCTTGCTCCACAACACCTGTTCAACAGTACGGGGAGCAACCCCAGAGGAGAATGCACTCATTTGTACACCAGGGAATTTTGCATTCCTTTGTAGGCAACTTCCTGGGGGCAGCGTATCAGTGGTGGGCAGGGCCAGAAGCAATAGTGGGCAGAGCAATTCTACACACACGCCCCATCAGTAGCCTCCATCCAGGAAAGCAAGAGGCATTATTGGAGTTTAAGGACACATTCTAGCCAGATAAGAACACCCAAGGAGGATAGTAGGCAGGGTTCGAGATGAGTGCAGCCTGGGAAGAAGTTGGGGCTTGTGGAGCCAGATTGTGGCCCTCCAGGCATTCCATCAGCCTCTAGGCCTGAGGTTTCCTGTTCCTGTTTTAAGTAGCCACACTGCTCAGGTAGGGGGGAGTGGAATCTAGGAAGAGTAATCAGGACAGAGTGGTCCACTCACATCCTCCTTCCATTGGAGCAAGTGGCTCACTGAGAGCTCTCCAAGGTCCTGCTGCTCCAGGCTGCCTTGTGGAGTTCCCCTGCCACACCCCATGAGCTTTTGCTTGAGGTCAGGTCAGGGCAACGATGCTGTGAATTATTTGTCATACCAACTGTGAATCATTTGTACTGATGAAAGGTGCAGCCTATATAGCGTATTTTTGGGGTGGGACTTTCAACAGAACTTGAGGCATTGTGGAGACGGCATGGTTAAATCTGTGGTCCAAACCATCAATGTTTCTGCTGGGAAAAGTGAATCAGTGCCTACATCCTTCCCCCCCTGTCCTTTCCTCCCTCCTATGCCTTGCTAGGTATAAAAGACACATTTCCTTTCAGTTGTTCAGAAGACAGTTTCCTCCTTTAAAAATACCACATCCTAACCTCCAATGGATGTGGTTTCCCCTCTTATTCCATCTGGTGTTTCATCTACCTGCATCTCTCCTGGCAATTACTCTTTCCTTGGTTCATTTTCCTTCGTTGCTCTGTGCTCTCAAATGCCTTTCTCTCCAGGTTTTAGGTGTTTGTGTGTGTTTGCATTTTCATCTTGCCCCTTATCTGTAATCTGCTACAGTCTCTGTTCGTAAACAGGTGCACTGCACATGTACAGCATTAGGCTGTGTGGAAGTAAACAATTTTTATCACAGTTGTTGACTTCTCATTATGTTGCTTTCCCTGTTGGAACCTGTTAGCCTCAAGAAATTCATTGCTTCCAGTCTCCTGTTCACCGCTAGACTCTGATTTGAATATTAATGCAGCTTGGCTGTAGTCAACATCTTAAATTTACCTCAGCTACTAATTTCAGCTTGGGCTTAATATCCATTTTACTGCATTTTACTTTCTAGCTGCCTCCAAGTTCCTATGTTTTTCTTCTTCTTCTTCTTCTTCTTCTTCTTCTTCTTCTTCTTCTTCTTCTTCTTCTTTTCGGCTTTGTGCATAATAATTATTCAGGAAGGTAAAGGATGTAATCCTGGCCCAGTTTGCCTCATACTATTTCTCAACCTTGTGCCCTCCGGGTATTTTGGATTGAAAAGCATCTGACATCACAAATCAACAAAGCAAGAATGGATAACCAAGGGAAAGGGGGAAGGGAATGGAGTATAGCTGGGTCGAATCTTGAGCAGAAGCATTCTACTCTGCAATATTTAATTGCCAGCCCATCGCCCATCTCTCTATCTCTTTTTTAAATGAATCATTTACTTCTTTCTGAAATGCATTTCATTTTATTTCAGAGGAACTAGCAAGTGAAAGCTGTAAAAGGTAAGACTGCTTCCTGTTCATATCAACAGTTGTGGAACTGTTCTCATGGCCTAGGGCCACATAGACTCCTCAGTATGACAGAACCACAAGCCATCTTTTTTTTTTTTAAATGGCTGTCGTCTTTAGGCGATGTCCCCCATATTGCAACAATGGGATCTACTGGACTACTAGTTTATTGCATTAGCTTTATTCCAGATTTAGTAACATTTATTGATTCAACAGCTCACACAATGATGCTCTTTTCTAAATTAAGCACACTGGCAGCTAAATACTTAAACACAGCCTAACACGTGGATTGATTTTAAAATGGTATTAAAAATATCTGTCTAACAATTCTAAGCTGCATGGTCCAAAATATGTTTTTGTTTTCTTACTCAGTCCTATTTTTGAAGAAGACACACCCTCTGTAATGGAAATAGAGATGGAAGAGCTTGATAAATGGATGAGCAGCTTAAAACGAAATAGTATGTATTGATCACATTCTACTCTTGGACCTTTTTCTTTTCTAACAAGCCCATCTCTTCCCACTGTCTTTGCCTAAGTTCTCTAAAATGCATTTAAGTCTATAATCTGAAATACTAAAATAGTAGCAGAAGATAACTGCTCTTTAAATATTGAGGGGATTGGAAAATAAATGTGTGTCCCTTTAAGATGATGTAGTTCTTATTTCAAAGCCTAAATATTTGTAGCCATTTCAATATAGCAAGTGGCTTCGTTGAGAGTGGTGTGTGTTTTAGTATTAAGGAGTGTTTTTTGGCATTAATTTGTGATATGCTTCACCACTATTGACTCATGGCTCCTAGCACTTTTTATTCACTCCCGTCTCCAGGATCATCTTACAGGCGTGTTGCTATGACCACATCGTTTCCTCCTTGCAGTCTTTTTAGGTTTGCTATCTACTCCTCCATTACCTGGAATGAAATCATTGTTTTCTCCACAAGCAGATGGCTAGTTGTGATTATTGTCCAATCTGGAAGAGAGCTGGGCATATCCAATTATTCTTAAACCTATGTCTCCTGGCTTCTTATTCCAAGCTGCATGCTTGTTTGCCTCAAACACTGTATATTAAATCAAGCTTCTTGGCACAGGGAATGTGGTATCAATATCTTATTCCAAGAGGTTCGCAAAACATAGCTGCTGGGGAAAAGAAAGACATAAAAACCAGAGAAAGGGCTGAAATACATGTAGGCACCAAGGTGCCCAGACCACAGAAAGTGCCATAAAGTCACTGCGGTCTAGTGGATAGAATAGTACAAGTGGAAACTTGGGCCCAAGGTTGCTTCCAGATGACCTGTTTATTCAGCATTCATCCTGATTGGTTTCCACAATGTTTGCGGGAAGGTTATACAATGTCAACTGCTTATTGAACATTCATCCTGAGTTGCTTGCAGGGAGATTATATGACATCTCATCAAGCAGTTGCTATCCCACAGTTTCCACTGCATTTTCCTCTTACTTTCCAATGATAAAAGTCTGTTTTTTCCTGGGGTGGGGGAGTGGGTTTGTTCTGTAAGAGCTCCACTTTAATTGTACAGCCTGAATTTGCTGACATGCCACTGAATTCCACGTGGAAAGAGTGACAGTATGGAAGCACCCTAAGTTCCTGCTCAGAAAGGACTCACTAGGTGATCACGGTCAAATTGCTCCCTCAGAGCCTCAATACCCTGATAACAGAGGATCGTCTCACCAAGCTGCTGAAAAGACCTTGCATACCTAGAGCCTAGTTCAAAGACTGTGCAAAAGGAGAAAACTGTGCATAATGACACAGATATTGAGTATGGCAAGTCACCTGCACCCACATCAGAACTTCCTCCCCTTTCACTCTGTGCCAGTTACTTGACATTACAGGGACCTCTTCTACACTCATATGGCTTTACAGACTATACAGAGGATAGTAGCTATTCCCTTGAGATCTGATCTCCATAGATTATTAGAGGTGCTCTTTGTGCAACAGGATCCAATATGTACCTTTGCAAGGTAAAGGAGTGGATTGGAATAACCTCAAGGCTATTATGGTTGCTATTGTTGTTAACGTAAAGTGAGTAATTTGCTCACTGTTCGGACTGATGAAACCCTATGCCCTACAGACATTTTTATGGGTCACAGCTTGACTTGATGTATGAATCGCTAATAACTTATGTAAGCATGTATATCATTTTTGTGCGTAGCTGTTAGCAACAAGTAGTGATATGAATTCCCCCCCCAATACCCTGTCCTGTTTAAAAAGGTAAAGGTAAAGGTACCCCTGCCCATTCGGGCCAGTCTTGCCAGACTCTGGGGTTGTGCGCTCATCTCACTCTATAGGCCGGGAGCCAGCGCTGTCCGGAGACACTTCCGGGTCACGTGGCCAGCGTGACAAGCTGCATCTGGCGAGCCAGCGCAGCACACGGAACGCCGTTTACCTTCCCGCTGGTAAGCGGTCCCTATTTATCTACTTGCACCCGGAGGTGCTTTCAACTGCTAGGTTGGCAGGAGCTGGGACCGAACGACGGGAGCGCACCCCGCCGCGGGGATTCGAACCGCCGACCATGCGATCGGCAAGTCCTAGGCGCTGAGGCTTTAACCCACAGCGCCACCCGCGTCCCCTGTCCTGTTTGGTTTCCCCCAAATTCTTTTGGAGATAATGGGGGGGGGGTTTATTAACGCCCTCAAAAAATCCTTCACATAGCTTAAGACTACTATTTTTTCCAATTCATGCTTCTTGAAGAAGGGACTGAAGAGTAAAGTCCCATACAACTAAACACAGCTGCCTTATGTCCAACTTGTAAGGCCTCCACGTAAGCAAATTGGTAGGCATTACATATCCATAATATGTAGATGAGGGGCCTACCCAGCGGGCCTTCAGATGTTGCTGGACTTCAGCTCCCACCATCACTCACTGTTGGCCATGCTGGCTGGGGCTGATGGGAGCTATAGTCCAACATCCGGAGGACCGCAGGTTAGCAACCCCTGCTCTGGTCTATACCTTTACAAATTTGTGCAATACTATGGAAATACTACCAACTAACGGAAACATTGGAGTGAAGAGCCCTGGTGCTTAAAGGTGTCCAATCTCCAGCACCAGATAGGAGAAGTTTATTGGCGTGAACATGGCCATCCTCCTTAGACTAGCCACCAATGCTTAGTTCACATTTAATTTGGCATCAGTGGGTTTGGCGCTCTGTCCTTTGCCTGATGCAGTAAGCTGCGGTGAGCCTGACATTATGGTACCTGGCAGAAGACACAGAGCCTGCCTTTAAAAGTGAAGCCCTGACCTTGCTAGGGGTCTCCAAAGTGGGCATGCGGCTTTGATTTGCCACTACTCAATGGGTGCTACCCAGCAACAGCATGAAAAGGACAACAGCACACAAACTCACCAGCTGGGGTAATCCAGCAGAACAACAGACGTGACATAAACAATTGTATGTTGGGCAATTTATTATTATCCCTCTTATTTTTAGCTTGTGACAAAGGCAAGGTGCTAGAGATGGGTGCTCTGTGCATATATATATGTGTATGTATAAAATAAATAAAACAAAGGTTGCTATGGCTTCTGACTTATCCACAAGGGTTTTAAATGGGCTAATGGCTGCAGACATAATAATAAAAATAAAAAATGATGTCCAGGTCCTGGAGGAGTCTACAGTGCAGTCATTGCTATTCAAATTGAACAGACGTTCACAAAATTCCCCAGGCTAATAGTTTCACTGTCTCCAATCTTTTCTTAGCTGAATGTGAATATTTGCCTTCCGTGAAAGAAGAAAAAGACTGCAATGCCAGCCCAAGGTACTTGCGATTCTCCAATTACACTTCTGAAAGGGACACTGTCAGCTTCAATAGATCCAAAATTGAACAATGGTCTCTTCTTCTTTGCAGATGACCCTGAAATCTATTTTGCTTATCAACATTACTCTGTTGTTTGAGGCACAGGATAGATTTGCTAGCCCACTTCTGCCCCACCACTGAGAGATGGGGTTTTATTAGTCTCGTTGGTGTGATGGATGCGGAACTTCATTTTGTGAACTGTCCTCTGCTAATTCAATATATCTTTTTGGAAGGGATTATTCCTTAGATGGAGTTGTGTTTCTGTCCAGCTCACTGGTTCTATACATGTTGAGTGGCTAGTATAATAAGAAAATTCAACAATGTAGCTGATATATGTGTTGAAGATACATAGACATTTTGTGGTTGCATTTTAAACAGATGATTAGCCTCTGTTCTAGTAAATAGGTAAAGGTAAAGGGACCCCATGACCATTAGGTCCAGTCGTGACCGACTCTGGGGTTGCAGCGCTCATCTCGCTTTATTGGCCGAGGGAGCCGGCGTACAGCTTCCGGGTCATGTGGCCAGTATGACTAAGTAAACGCCGTTTACCTTCCCACCGGAGTGGTACCTATTTATCTACTTGCACTTTGACGTGCTTTCAAACTGCTAGGTTGGCAGGAGCAGGGACCGAGCAACGGGAGCTCACCCTGTCACGGGGATTCGAACCACCGACCTTCTGATCGGCAAGTCCTAGGCTCTGTGGTTTAACCCACAGCGCCACCCTCGTCCCGTTCTAGTAATTGTAAACTACAAAAAAAAATAAAAAAAAATTAACACAATGAATGCACTTTCTAAAGCACTCCCCCCCCCCCCCAGTTTCTTCTTGAATATATCCTAGAATTTGCCTTTTGGTTGCCCCTTTACCTCTCACAAGCCACAAACATTAAGGGGAAGGGCTATAGTTCAGTGGGATAACATCTGCTTCCCATGCAGAAGTCCCTGGTTCATTCCCCAGCATTTTCAGGTAGGGCTGGGAGCATATTCTGTCTGAAACCCCAGAAAGCCACTCCTACTCGGTGTAAGACAATACTGAGCTAGAGAGACTAGTGTTCTGACTCAGGTTCCTATGCTTTCTATGTTTGTTCTTAGGGTGGCTGAAAATATCCATGTTTGGGGGGGCGGGGGGGGGAGAGAAGGGCAATATTTGAAATCACCCGCCTTTGCTGCATTCCCAAGATGCTGGAATAAAACGTTGAATGGTCACTCTTAAAAACCATCTGTGTAAATCAGTGGTGAGCAAACTTCAGGCTTGAGGGATCTCCTTTATTTTGACAGGAGCCACTGAGATCCACCAACCAGAGCCAGTGCAAAATAGCAGCAGGGGGCAGAGCCTGATTCAAATAGTGTTTTGTGGGAGGAGGGACAGCAATTGCCTACCGCACCTCATGAACATCTTGAGTTACTACAGATTAGGGATTCTAAACAGAAACCTCTAAAGCTAGTTTGTGGGCCTGCACTAAGCCATGGTCAAAGGAAACCAAGAAATGCTAATATTTTACAGGTGAGGAAAATAGAAAGAGGGTTACTTGAAGACTTTACTTGCTATTGTTAAACCATTGGAAGTCAGAAAGCTTTTTACTGTGACTCACACAGTAAAATGGGCAGATCACACAGAGATCTGCCAGAAGATCCTAATCTACTCTTCGCCCATCCCTTCTGTAAATAAAAGAGCAGCGTGGATTTCTGGGAGGGAGGGGAGGAGAAAGAATCACTGGGACCACTAGGTGGCTCTGCTTTATTATGAATCATGGCTGGCAATAGTGTAGGCTTGTGTCCTTTATGATATGCTACTTGAAATTAGATATGTTTTGCTAAGGGAAAAGGCATAGAGAGCTTCAGGTGACAACGAACACCCCTGAGAGAATTAAAGCGCGAGATGCGAGAACAAAGGTGTCTAATCAAGTGCCCTGAGGACACTTCTGTGGACATTCCCTCCAGGGTAATTTGCTGCAGTTCAGTGTAAGCAGATTTTCTTCACTCAGATAGGCTGGATTGTAGCAACCAATCAGTAAGATTGGGGAAGTGGGGATCTGCCAGCAAAGGTTCTCAAACCATTACAGTCTCATCCAATTGATTCTGCGGTGGGAATGAATTTCTGGATTGTTCTGGTTTGTGGGACCTACTTTTGCATTTTACAAGAATGCGCCCCCCTCCAAGGTTATCCAGATGCAGAATAATCACTCAGGGAAGCAAAGTTGGGTGCAACATGGCGGTTCATAAGTGTGACTTGTGATGGAAACTGTTTGACCCCCCAATCTTGCTGTGTGCACCAGGCTGGAATGCCCCTCCTTATCTTCTTGTTATCACCACTCAGCCCAACGGGTGAGTGAGGCATCCCAGGCCTGCTGGGAGTTGTGGCACCAAAGAAGCTGTTACAGACAGTGAAATTGTGAGGACCAAAAAGGCAGAAAGGGACCTGTGGTATAAAGAAAGCAAGGAACAGTAGATAAAGTGCTGGAAGGAAGCTGGCAGGAGAAGATCATCAGTCACTCAGCACATGAAATCAAAGACTTTGCAGACAATAGATTCTTGAAGAAAATCCCATGCTAATTACATTGCACCACAGATCCACAGAGATTGTGAGTTTTGAGCTGGCCCATAATCAATCTTGGTTTCTCCTGGTTATCGGCAAGGGAAGAGATCAGAGATTGGCAGCAACAACAACAACTTCACAACAGATCAGGATATGGGGGATTTCTTTCATTGTGCCAACGTGTGTTGCATTGAGAATGTGTAAACATTCGAATTTCGGTTCAGTCTTGACCTAATCATAACACTCTTGCAGAAAATTAGCAGCCTTTTAATTCTGTACAATACTAGGTTCTGTGTAACTCAGACATTTGAATGCTTGATGCTAGTCCAATAGTAACACGTGCTCTTTCTCATTCTATACACACCGTGTGGCAATGGAACAATCTAGGTCAGGGGTTTAATAGTTTTAAAATAAAAATGTGAAGGGCAGTGGGCCTAGGGGGGCCAAGAGGGTATATAAAGGCACCCTTGGGTGTCACACTGGGGACCCCGGGTCTAAGCAAGAATTGACCACATTTTAAAAAACAACCACCTAATTGTGTGTGTTAGGAAAGTACAATGTTCAAATGTGGAAACACCTGCTAATTATTTT
The DNA here is from genome assembly GCF_965153285.1 of Podarcis tiliguerta. Lineage (NCBI taxonomy): Eukaryota > Metazoa > Chordata > Lepidosauria > Squamata > Lacertidae > Podarcis > Podarcis tiliguerta. Next base: position 38,788,073 of record NC_139542.1, on the reverse strand, counting down.
ATTAAACAATGTTTACACAGTGACTGCGAATCTTGAAATCAAGAAGGCATTGTATATGGATTGAAGGAAGAAACAGCAAACCTTATAATTCCTGAGATCTGGGGTGATCTGGATGTGAGTTTCCTTCACCTGAAACAGTCAAGGATGCGAATGCATTTGTCCTTTCCTGCTGCTTCTGCTCCTCATCATGATGACATCAGTTCTGCAAAGCAAAGGTCCTGGGGAAAAAATTCTGCTGTGAAATTCAGAAGGAATAGGAAGAGTGCAATCCTCTTTCAGACATTTCCCAGAGCAATTCATTCCCGCCCCCCTTGATCAATCACGTTATGGTATTATTTTGTAAGGTTGCCCATTACACTAATGTTTTTTTATGTACAAAGGACACTGTGTCCTTGGTTCTGAATTTCTTTGCTCCTGTGTGTTTAAATCACAGTTCTGAAATACAATCCAAGGAACTGGCATTTAATTTTCTTTCTGGTAATGATGGTGATACCTCACACAGATTTGAACAGATGAGGGCAACAGAAACGGGCAATCATTCTATAAACGAATGTAGCATGGACATCATTTCAAACAACCAGGAGCTGTCGGAGGATTTGGGACAAGGAAATACTGCAAGATTTGAAAAGCTTGTATTGTGTCGATATGGATGATGTCATTATATAGTTGAGTCACTAGATGGTGCTGGACTGGTATCTGAAGCGAGCCAGGAGTTTCCTGTTACTGTTCTTTTTAAAGAGATATAATAAAGTTCTTTTCTAGCTTCCTAGTATGCCCTCTAAGTCTTCCATGACAGTGTTCTACTTTTGGTTTCATGGAGTCCAAACTTCTCTTGTAAATCTTAGGAGCAGGTTTATCCACCTTGTAATTACCTCCAATGGTGCTTGCCAGTCCTTCGGAGAAAGATAGTCTCTTGTCTTTACTTTCTTGAAAGCTGTTTTAAATTGTTTTTATTATTGTTTTTAAGGCTGTAACCTAGCCTGGGACCTTAAATAAATAATGCTTCAATGGTGGGATAGTTCCTCTGAATGCTACTTGCTTAGAAGAAATGTAGAGGACTGAACATAACTTTGGACACGCCAGAGCACAAGGGGGAAAGGTGGTGTCAAGATACCTGGGGTGAATCATTTTTACCTTTCCAAATGCCTTCTGCTCCTCCCTAGCTGACAGGAGTGCTAACTTAGCCCCACGACTGTGGGTGCCATGCAGCATGCATGGCCCTGGCACTGAAATGTGTGGGTGCCCGGCCCCTTCATGGGGAATATTGTGGGTGCTTGGGCACCCAGGGCCCCAGGGAGTTGGCACCTATGCTAGCTGACATAGCATTCCTTTACCTTGAGTTTGGAAAAAGGACCCCTTGCCTTCCTCATGCTCGGCCATCATTGTGATTCTGTAGTAGCTGAGGGTTCTTTTTACAACAGAGGACTTCAGGTGACTACCTGCGCATCTCTGTCTGGGTGGCAAAGAGAAGGACCTGATTTTGAAAAGCTTCCTTAGCTTGGAATCTATTGCCAGGTGACAACACACTAAGAGTTCCTTGATTTGTTGTTGTTGTTGTTGTTGTTGTTGTTGTTGTTGTTGTTGTTGTTGTTGTTATATCTTGCCCTTGGTCATTCTTGATCCCAAGGTGGGTTGCAAAAGTATTGAAAACAATACGTATCATTCGTAATCATACACAAGAGGAACTGATAAAACCAATGGTCAATGGAATTCCATAAAGCCGACAAATTCCTTGCGTTGTTCCATAAAAACTCCACCCTGAAAAGCTTAGGAAGTTAAATAAGTTTTGAACAAGTGCCAAAAGGATAACACAGTAGTAGCCAGCTGAACTTCCGGAGTGAGGGCATTTCATGTTAAGTGCCCTGTTACTGAGAGAGACTCTTTTTTTTTTTAAAAAAAAAAAAGATTGGCCACCTGGCATGTTTTAAAACTTATTTGCTTTCGTTTGCTAATTTGCCCCATGTTTTTAAAGTTCATTCTTTCCATTCATGTGCAAATAAGTGTAGACATTTTTTGTTAACTTGGCAGTCCTACACAGAGATGTGATATGCCAGCTTTACCACCGAAAGGATACCTTTTCAGGCTCTAAATAAGTCACTATGATGTGGGCAAAGGTTGCTCCACTTTTTTTCATATCACATATCATATCACAGAAGGGACTCTCAAGGGTCATCTAGTCCAACCCCACGCAATGCAAGAATATGCAGCTGCCCCATACAGGGATTGAACCTGCAGCCTTGGCGTTGTCAGCACCTTGCTCTAACCAACTGCAATATCTAGCTATCCATTCAACAAGCTATGCTTCCTGCCACTTGCCGCTGATATTCATGCAGATCATGTATCTTGAGAATGTGTGTCTTGAGTATCCCATCATTATGGTTACTGCTTAATTTTTATATGATCAAGTGCTGATTGGAATTAGGAAGGTATTTGTTCACAGAATGAGCCAACAAAAATATATCTGCTATTATGCCGTATGCAAGTATTTTCCTACTAGCACAGCACATTTGAGGATGAAGGCACAGAGAACATTAAATGATTAGTGATGCAGATTCCAAAAACCTTACAAGCATGAAGCATCAGAATATCATTTCTGTATCTGTAATAATTAGTGAGAAGGCTTGCCAGTTTAGCATAATGTGTCAGTGACTGGGGTTTTTTTGTAACATTAATTCTGATTATTTGAATTTCTGTTAGCGTCAGGGAATTCATGGACTTATTAAAAGTTTTGGAGTTTCCAGCAAATATTTATGGCTTTGGGGGATGATCAGGATTATAATTTCTAAAAGTAATTATTGGCATAAAACATTATGTTAGAACTGTAGACTCCATGTTCTGTTTACAAGAAATACCACTTCTTCTTCTTCTTTCTTTCTTTCTTTTTTAATAATTCTGGATATCAGATTGGATCAATGTACATTTTGATATGAGCAATACCTGTCCCATAAAATTAAGGAAACATATTATTCACACAAAAACCCACCCCATGTAATAATAGCAAACTGAGTATATGAATAAAATAAAAAAATCATCTCTCCAAAATGTGTAGCTATAGAGGTTTAACTCACAGGTGTACATTATTAAATGAAAAATGCAAAAAAACAACAACCCGAAAAGCGTGTTGTTGAAATATAGGGATACTAGCTCAGCATATTTGTTCTGTAAATAATGGCTTTATTTAAGTGAATAATCTCTCTAATTTCCCTTACAGTGCATCTGTAGAGAGGATGAATTTGTTTTTCAGTGTTTGAAGATTCACAATCCAGAATACCTGCCTACAGATTTGAGGGCAATGCAAAAAAAATTGAAGCTAGCAAAAAATGTTATATGGTGTGGAAAATATTAATAATCCGTGGAAAATATATTATTTACTTTCCCCCTTCTTTTTTTTACACAGCATAAAATGTTCTGCGTAGGTCATGAAATTTGTTGCAAAGGTATATTCCAGAAGAGTATTTCTAAGTTTGTATAATAATAATATATCCTTCTTCTTCTTCTTTGGCGATCACTTGTAGCCGAGTAAGGTTGTCTTCCATAAACACAGTTTTAACAACGAGTCTGTAAGTGACTGCGGAGGCCAATTCTAGACCCACACGTCCTTCCACAGCGGGGATATTGGTTTCCGGGTTGGAGTTGATCACGGTGTGGATTTGCCAAGCGTGCCTTCCTCTTAGCATGTTTCTCCCTTGTGTCCTGAGTTCGAGTGCCTTCAAAGCCCATGACACCTTTGGTAAAGGCTGTTCTCCAGTTGGAGCGCTCGCAGGCAACTGTTTCCCAATTGCTGGTGTTTATACTACATTTTTAAAAAATTGCCTTGAGACAGTCTTTAAACCTCTTTTGTTGACCACCAGCATTACGCTTTCCATTTTATATCCTATGCATTTTGGAATAAAGTGTTAAAATCTTGTAATATTGTCTTTACTTTTGGAATGGCTTTTTACCTTTCTACTGTTGCTTGTGTGTGCCACTTATGTTGGCAGAGAGAAACTGCAGCCTGTGGATCAAATATGGCATTGCCGGGGCCGTATTCTCCCCAAACCACCCCATCCCACAACTGACATTGTATGTGACACAGCTGCAACAAGAGGAAGCGTTCAAGTTTGCTGCAGTGGTTCCTTGGCAAGTGAGGTTTGCAGCCAGCACCAATCAGCAAGCCCCACGGTTATTGAATGAAAGCAACCAATCGCTGCCCAAAGTGGGACTTGCTATCACGGATCCTCTTTGAGTGGGGATTGGTTACAGTCAATCAATCCCTGCAGGTCTTGCTGCCAGTACCAATCAGCTGAATGGAGTTTATTGCAAGCCTTGAAGGAAAATGCTTTCTTTGCCTTTGCAGTATGCTATGGAATCAAATTGTACAGGGGAAAGGAAGACAGGTTTGCAGCTGCTGCTAGTCAGCAGGAAATGCTTCCTTTGCCCATGTGGTCTGAAATCAAACTGTGTAGGCATAGGAAGTGGGGCTTTCCACCTCTGCTGATCAGCAGCAGCAGCTGCAAGCTCTCTTCCCTTGCCTTTATGTCGTATGACACACAGGCAGGGAGCCCCACACTTCCGTCAAAGCAGTGGGAGTTGAAGGACCTCAGGAGTCAGGTGGGCAGATTCAATTCCTCACCCCAGCACTTTCAGGTTCACATCTTGTTGCTCTCTTGGTCTATGGGAATTAAGGAACTGTAGCTGAGGCCCTTCTTATTTGTGTGCCTTCTTCACATGAGCTCTGGAGGGTGGCAACATGAGAATGGGCCTTTTCTGCCGTGACTCTCCCCAGGGAGGTTTGCCTGGTGCCTTAATTTTACAGTGGTACCTCGGGTTACATACGCTTCAGGTTACAGACTCCGGTAACCCAGAAATAGTACCTCGGGTTAAGAACTTTGCTTCAGGATGAGAACAGAAATCGTGCTCTGGTGGTGCGGCGGCAGCAGGAGGCCCCATTAGCTAAAGTGGTGCTTCAGGTTAAGAACAGTTTCAGGTTAAGAACGGACCTCTGGAACGAATTAAGTACTTAACCCAAGGTACCACTGTACAGTCATACCTCATGTTATGTTTTTTCAGGTTGCGTCCCGTGGCAACCCGGAAGTACCAGAAAGGGTTACTTCCGGGTTTTGCCGCTCGCGCATACGCAGACATGCAAAATGACGTCACACGCATGCACAGAGGTGGTGAATTGCAACCTGCACGTGTGCAGGCGCACCGCTGCAGGTTGTGTTCCTTTCATGTTGCGAACAGGCCTCCGGAACGGATCCTGTTCGCCACCAGAGGAACCACTGTACAGTCAAACCTTGGTTTCCGCATGTTTGGCAGCTGAACGTTTTGGAAGCCGAACGCCGAAAACCCGGAAGTGAATGCTTCTGTTTTCTAACGCGCCTTGGAAGTCGAACAGCTTATGAGGCAAGTTTTTCATTCCACCCCCCCCCCCCATTTGAACTTGCTGACAGCCCTTTGATCCTCGGTTTTCGAACGTTTTGGAAGTTGAACGGACTTCTGGAACGGATTACATTCAACAACAGAGGTTCCACTGTATACTTTTAGATGCCAGGTGAAAACGTTCCTCTTCAGCCAGGCCTCTGACTAATTACGTAATATTCTATGGCCTTTTAAATGTGTTTGTGGGAGGGTGTGTGTGTTATTATTTTGTTGTTTTTGTTTCGACTATTTACTTGTGCTTTACCTTGTATTTTTACCTTGTGAACTGCCATGAGATCTTGTGATGAAGGGTGGTATAGAAATCTAATAAGTAAGTAGCTTACAAAACTTTTTTTTTATAATATTTTTTATTAAGATTTTCACAAAATAACAGAAAAAACACACAAAAAAGAAAAAGAAAAATACAAAAATAGAATAAAGACAATTAAAAACAATTCCATCTTTCAGAACATATCTTACATTTGCTTGTTTCTCGGACTTCCCCACACCTCCCCTCTTTGTATTCCAATTCAGTTGTTTGTTAAGCAAATCCTTCCCCTCTTTACCTTTATCTTAATTTTGATCTTAATAAAATTTTAACTTTATCTTTCCATCTGTTAACATTCCATTTTTACATATTCTCTCAAAACATTATTGCTAAAAAACCCTTAACCTCAATCCAAACATCATTCTATCATTCATTAATTTTGAAATAGCTTACAAAACTTGTCTGTGTGAGCTGTGGAGTGATGGTCATGGAAAACTCCTGCTAGTCAGAAGAGACAACACTAGACTAGGTGGAACTGCTATAAGGCAGTTTCAAGTTCTCCTTCTACTCTGGCCCCATCAGAGCTGGCCCTTCCCTCAGATAGAGTGAAGCAGCTAATGTTGGGTGCCATGAAACTGCAGCAAACAGCTAGTTATTTAATTTCATTGTATGTTTTCTAACCTCCCAGGCAGTAAAGCTTGTGGGATTTTCTGTATCAGGCGCCAAAACAACTTGGCCCAAAGTGGGTATTAGGCAACGTGACTGGGAGTGCTGTTTGGCCCACCATGGGTCCCATAGTAGGGAGCCTCGACCAAGCTACACCCGGCGGGTTTATTTGGTTGTGGGGGGTTTTTTTGTTGTTGCTTAAATGCAGTTGTGGGAGAAGCAAACTGTGAATTTTACTCCCACAATATTTTCACCATGCCTTTAAAGCACATTCAATGCACATTTCCTCCTCCCCCCCCCCCCAACGAATTAGGGGCACTGTAGTATGTTAAGGCTGTTGGGAATTGTAGCTCTGCAATGAGTAAACTACACTTCCCAAGATTCTTTGTGCAGGGATATGCTTTAAATGTGCTTTCAGTTCCTAGTATTCATGTAGCTGTTGTCACCCTGGTGCAATGAGGAGAATAGGGACGTGGCTGGTGCTGTGGTCTAAACTACTAAGCCTCTTGGGCTTGCCGATCGGAAGGTTGGCAGTTTGAATCCCTGTGACAGAGTGAGCTCTCTTTGCGCTGTCCCAGTTCCTGCCAACCTAGCAGTTCGAAAGCACACCAGTGCAAGTAGACACCGTATTTTTCGCTCTATAGGACGCACCTGAGCATAGGACGCACCTAGTTTTTAGAGGAGGAAAACAAGTAAAAAATATTCTGAATCAAATGTTGTATAAACTACTGTTCTGGCTTCGGGGACAGCCTTTCAAGCCTCCACAGGGCAGCGGGGTGCCTTCACCCCGCTGCCCTGCAGAGGCTTTGCGCAGCCACCCCCAAGCTAGAACAGCGAGATGGAGCGCTGCGCTGCGCAGTGCTCTGTTTCGCTGTTCTGGCTTCGGGGACAGCCTTTCAAGCCTCCTCAGGGTACTTCTGTGGCAAGAAGATAAACAACATTTCTGTGTGCTCTGGTTTCTGTCATGGTGTTCTGTTGTGCCAGAAGTGGTTCAGTCATGGTGGCCACATGACACGGAAAGCTGTCTGTGGACAAATGCCAGCTCCTTTGGCCTGAAAGCGAGATGAGCGTCACAACCCCATAGTCGCCTTTGACTGGACTTAACCGTCCAGGGGCCCTTTACTTTTTTTTACCTTTAGTGGGAAGAATGCAAGACCTGGATCACAGAGATTTAGTTTAAAAACTGCAGCCAGGAAGCTCCCTTGGTGACTCTTCAGCAAGTGCTATCTTCCAATTAAAACTCATCATTTGGTTGTATGGCACAATCCCATTTATGATGCCTCGAGCTCTTTGGAGGAAGGGAACATACAAATGTGGCAAATAAATATATTAAGAGGACAGGGAAAATCAGGTGTATCTTTCACTGAAATGTTGAGGAGAGGAGAAATGCATGAGTTGTCTGTGACATCCACTGATCTGCTGCATTTCATTTAAGGGATGACAGTTCAACTGCACCTTTAATTATTTTATTCCAAAAAGAATAAAAATTGTGTGCAACATCTGCTGCAGCATAAAGGCAGCCTGCTTGACTGCCATCTGGAAGTGTTTGTAACAACCATATTAACTGTAGCATATGTGATTTATTTATTTTTTTCTATTTACATCTCACTTCTGAAAGAAACGAATTTATTTAAATTGAGTTATTTTTTAATACAGTGGTACCTCGGGTTAAGTACTTAATTCGTTCCAGAGGTCCGTTGGTAACCTGAAACTGTTCTTAATCTGAAGCACCACTTTAGCTAATGGGACCTCCTGCTGCCGCCGCGCCGCCAGAGCACGATTTCTGTTCTCATCCTGAAGCAAAATTCTTAACCTGAAGCACTATTTCTAATTTAGCATAGTCTGTAACCTGAAGCCTATGTAACCTGAAGCATATGTAACCTGAGGTACCACTGTACTCTAATCATATAAAAAGGCAATATAGACACATCTCTGTCTCAATAGAAAATGCACTATGCAATACCGTAGGAGAAACTATGGAAGTCAAAGTTAAAAATATTTACAAATATATTTGTTTTGAGTGCTGGGAGACGCTCTTTTGTTAGGTCTGATTGCTGCTAGCGATAATGCCTGAATAAACAAACAATATAGTGGAATGGCAATTCCACTTTCCAGCCTTTGGAAAGTGACAGCCTTCTAAATTAAAGGCAGGGGCTGAGAAACAGAAGGCTGTTGTGCACTTTAAATTTGACAAGAAAGAGACAGGAAGAGGAAGCCAGCAGTTGATGGAAGGTCAACCTTATAGTGCATGTTCTCCCTCTCAAAATCTGAGGCAAGATAGCAGAAGTGCTGTGTACTAGAGGAGTACCTGTTTGCTTCCGACATGTGTTGATTATATATTTGCATATAAAAAAGAACCCTGTTCATGCATTACTCATATTACAGGCATACGTATGTAGCATGATGAGTGGTGCTGTCCATCCCGCCCCCCCCCCCCCCGCGGCACTCTCAATATTGCATCCTTTTGTTATGGCCACTGCATTTACGCTGTGTACACAAGTTTTGAATGAACAGGACATTCAAAGAAAACTAAATTTAGCAGCACTACCACTGCACTACTATTAGCGCTAAGGGCTTTCAGATAAAAAAAGAGATGACTTTCAGACTAGCATGAACTTCTCTACCTTTCATTCAGAAATTAAGGGCAGCTTTCTTTAGCAAACATCACTTTCCTCAGTGGCTGTGTCTGGGGTTTTGTTCCTTTAGAGTCTTAAAAGCAGAGGCCAACTGAAAAGGGCCTCTGAAAGGCATCTAAATGAGCTTTTTGTTTCAGTGTGATGAAATGTAAAATGTTAGCTAATGTGCCATATTGCTAAAAAGCCTGACATTAAGCACTGCACATCTAAACAGAAAGACTTCTGTAGATACATTGCAGGCATAAGAGGCAGAAAAGTCTGCATTAAATCTTAGAAGAAACAAAACAGAGTGATGTGTTTTGCGAAATATTTAAAATCAGTCTAAAACATAACATATCAAAAGGTCACTTACTGTAAGCGGAAGATGGTGCAATCAATAGCTGATTAATTTTCTCGGAAACCTAAAAAACTGTGTGGTGATGGAGGGAGAAAAATCTTGCTAAAGTCAAATGTAAATGAGATGCTTATGCTTGCAAAGGGGAAAAAAAAAGATTTAACTGCATCTTTCATTAGATGGGGCTCACCCAGGACCTGAAACTGACTAGCCGCAAGGCAATTTGGGCAGATAGATGATGCTTTTGAAGAGGCAAGTTTGCAGATTCAGCCTGAGTGGCTGCCAAGTGAAACTGACAAGAGGCTTCTCCAGATGTTACTTTGAGGCTAGTCACTTCCAGCTCTTCTTCCTTTCGCCCTCTCTTTGCAAATGTGTTGAACAGGACTCCTGTTTCAGAGATCAGTAAGGGCACTCACTTCACTGCAAGGTTCAAAAAGCAAACAGTCTATAAGAAATAACTTCAGAATAAGCCGTTGCATACCTTCAAAGTGTCCTGATTTACCAGGGACAGTCCCAGAATTACAAAAGGCACTGGTGGAGGAAGGGGGGTGCGGTGGGTGCGGTCCACCCCGGGTGTCATTCCTGAAGGGTGTGACATTGCTGCGGGCTAGCCCTGCTCCCGGGTGCACAGTATGTGTGCCGCTCCGGGTGGCGGAGCAGCTAGCTCTGTCTCTGCTTCTGTTATGTCCCTATTTTGTCTGCCAGTGTTGCTGCTGCTGAGCTAAGGGAGGAAGATGACCCAGGACTTGTCCTGAGTGATGGCAGCTGTGAGGGAGCATCCCATGGCCTCTTCATGGCCGCCACTACCAGCCTCCATCCCTGGGCATCTTGTAGCAGCTCCTGGAGTGTGGGTGAGGAGGAGGAGAAGCTGCTGGTGCCCAGACCCACGTGATGTGCTGGCTCTGAGGGGCAGGCAGAGGGCAGGGCTGCCCTGGGCTAGAAAAAAGAGGGAGTGTTAAGTTGTGGGTGAACATATCAGACTACACAGTGATTCTTCAAACAGCTCTTGTTTATTCACAGGCCAGAACTGAACTGAAGGGTTCAGCCAGCCTGCTTATATAGAGCTCCACTACAATGCAACAGTAACCACTTTCTGTAATTATCCAATCCCTGAACGTCACTTTCAGTCCCTTATTTGCATATGTGGACCTGAATGAAAACTATCTACAGTATCCGCCTGCTGGCCCAGGGTGAGAACTTCAGTACATAACAGGGAGCACAGTGGAGTGTAGGGAGTCTCGTTGTGGTTTTCTTTTTAATGCTTTGTGTGTCCACGTCTAATCTTGACCCTTTCTAAAATGTATTGGTGCGTGTTTTTTCTTTTTGTAAATCTACCAAAGAATAAAACAAAATCAGGATTAAGGGGTTTTCTCAGGATGGTGGAGGCTGTTTGTGCTGTGTATCGTTGGTATAGTGGTGTTGCCACTTGCGCTTCTTCTGACAGGAAATGCTCTGTGATGGAGGGGACCAAAAATGGGGGGTCGAGGAGGGTCAATGAGGGGAGGGGGAGTGAGAATGGTCATTCATCTGAGGAATTTCGGAGGGTATGCAGTTGGGCAATCTTATGAATAGGACCAGGGCTGGCTTCCCCACATAAGGCAAAGTGAGATGACAGCCTCAAGTGGCAAGATCCACTGAGGAAGCAAATCTCAAGGCAGATCTTTATTTCCCCGTTGTTCCTGGTGTTGAACTTCACTCTCCTCCTTCTTTCCTGGCAGGATGCCATTTGTGGTTCACCTCAGGTGTCAAAATGTATCAGGTCAGGCCTGATTAGGACCAACCAAATACCACAAAAATGGGGTATGCTTTTGAGCTCTCCGGAATTCTTCCTCAAGCTAGGTATTGGGGCAGGGAGGGAAAACAAGTGGGGGGGGGGGAGTACAAAATATAAGACTGGAGTTCAAAGTCATGAGGTCAGCTTGTAGACCCAGTTTCAAGATGGAGATTGCAGGTTGAATAAGTCTCTCTGAGGTGATGCAGTTTGTTTGTGTGTGTGTGTGTGTGTGTGTGTGTGTGTGTACTGTATATGTCTTATATATTTAGCTGAAAATTGCAGAAGAGAAGCAGTGTGTTTTAAGAGCATTTGTTGTGGTGGTTACTTTTTATGCCTCATAATAATCAGAGATATAGGTGCTCTTGAGGAATAATCACATGGAGACATGCTAATTGGTGCTTGAGTTTTGCTGTTGCTAAGGAACCTGTGCAGTTGCTAGAGATGTATAGATGGCAAGCAGCTCTGTTCTGGAGTGTCACATTTTCTTATCTTCAGGTTGGGCCCCCTTGTCTCATGCAGAATCATAGAATTAAAGAATTGTAGAGCTGGAAGGGACCACAAGGTTCATCTAGTCCAACCCCCTGCAATGCAGGAATCTTTTAACCCAACGTGGGGTTTGAACCCACGATCCTGAGATTAAGAAACTCATGCTGTAACAACTGAGCTATCTAAGCAGTTTGCACAGCCAGAAACAGAGGGTCCCAGGGCAGATCCTGGGACTGGGGTGTTTTGTGGTACAGTAAACAAATGATTCAGCTGTTTGCTAATCTGATGTATAATTATCTAAAGCAGCTACTATGTCAAAGAGGTAAACTCTTTAAAACTCGTTAGACGTTTTTAGCAACTCTAGATTAACTCAATATAAACCTTTCTCTCCTGAGCAGGACTCTTTAGGGAAATAACTCTGAAATTTTTACACAAGAACCCCAAATCCATGTAGATTTTACATCAGCGTACAATGTTCCTTATATTAATTATTTCACTGATATTCCTCCACAGAGAAATGCAATGTTAGATCATACCAACTTTTCCTCAGGAGCTTAAAGAAATAAGAGGAAGCGTCTTGATTTAAAATTCATGGGGGATTGCCAGGTACTGTAAAGGGCTTGGGGCAAAGGCCAATGGCACAAATTTGCATAGAATTTGCATATGCGAAGCTGTATATATAGGCCCTCGGGGCAAATTAAGATGGTGGGTGACCAGCACTGCACTTTAAAAAGGTGTTTGTGCGTTGTTGTTGTTTTTTTAATGAAGTTAAAGGAGATGGAAAGGCACAGGACATCCAGGATCACGTGCAAAAAATGTGGCCCTCAACCGGCCCTTAATAGTGCCCATATTTGAAAATAGACTCATTACTTCTTTACATACTTGCTCCATATGAATACAATAAAGCATTCCAGCAATCATGTTGTCCCTTCACAGCTGTTAAAAGTTACCTCCAGTGCTTTTTTTTCCTAAAAAAAATGTTTAGGGGTACTTTCATTTTGACTCAAGAAAATCACAATTTAATAGTTCAAATCGGAGAAAATAAAGACAGTAAATGGACAAAAATACAAAGATTCACAAAATGTTTAGGGGTATGCGTACCCCTGCGTCACTCCAGGAAAAAAGCACTATGTCCAAGCACAATGTTTTTGTAAGACAAGCTGATATTTAGGACACCGGGCCGTGAAGTGGCGTCCTCTGGGTCTCCACTTGCTTGCCTTGTCGCCTTCTGACCCACCTGGTCTGACTCCTGTGGGGTATTCTGCCTCCCCACTCCTCCTTGCCTCCGTCTGAGGATGGGCCAAGGGAGTCCTTCCTCAGAACTAGACATTGTGTGTTAGGTGGCCTGGACAGCTCCTGTGCTGTAGGTATTTTGGTGTGGCAGCTAGAAATTCTGTTTAAAATTAAGCATAGAGGAGAGGAAGGGGGAGAGCACAAAGCAGATGTAACAGGGGATAGAAAGAGGAGTTAGGTGGTGCAATCTATTGCACTGGGATGACAGACAATATATATGATGTTTCGGAATTTTATTTCTTGCGGTTGGTTTGGAGGGTTCAAACATCCCATCCAACTCCATTATATTTTACATTACCCAGATAAAATCTTCAAAATAAAGCTGTATAAAAATAGATTTGAACTGCACTTGAATGCTGTTTGCAGGTTGGGTCCTTCCTAAAGCCCAGAGTGGCAGATTTTAATGCCTGAATCACTGCACAGGCTCAGCAATTCATTGTAGCCAGTTGCTGTTATATCCTCTTTTTGTATCCTGTCTTATCTGGCAGGAAGCGCCTTTTCCTTATAGGCAGGAAGTGCCTTTTCTTTGCTATTTACTACTTATCCATATAGCAATAAGTAGCAAATGGCAATTATTGTGACTTGATAAGGTTTAAAGAGTGAAGCCTCTGCCACAGGCAAGCGGAACTGAATTTCAGAGAAAAACCTGCAGTGCAAAACTATGGCATCTTAGAACGTTAGCCTTGAAAGCACATGTTGTCCTGGTCTCTGGTTCTGGTATATGCAGCAATGCAAGAATATGTGCCTGTTCCATGCGGGGAAGGAACCTGGGACTTTGGTATCAGCACCACGCTGTAACCAACCAAGCTATCCGGGCTACGTGAACAGGTCCAAGTCCAGTGGCTGAGCATCTGCTTTGCATGCAGAAGATTCCAGGTTCAATCTTTGGCATCTTCAGGTGGGCCTGGGAATGCCTTCTTTCAGAAACCTTGCAGAGCTGCTGCCAGTCAGTATAGGACAATACTGAGCTAGATAGACCAGTGCCCTGACTTAGGAAAGTGCCTCATGCTGGGTTCCTATTCTTTATTTTATATGATTAGCTATGTAGTTGCTCTTAGCACCCCAAACAGATTACAGTGGTACCTCGGGTTAAGTTCCGGAGGTCTGTTCTTAGCCTGAAACTGTTCTTAACCTGAAGCACCACTTTAGCTAATGGGGCCTCCTGCTGCTGCCGCTGTTCTCATCCTGAAGCAAAGTTCTTAACCTGAAGCACTATTTCTGGGTTAGCAGAGTCTGTAACCTGAAGCGTAAGTAACCTGAAGCGTATGTAACCCGAGGTACCACTGTACTCAGGAGAGCTGAGGAAGGTGCAGAATGGAATGGGTCACACACATAGGTGCAGTGCTTTTTTCTGGGGGTCGCAGGGGTGTGTTTACCCCTAAACATTTTGTGAATCTAAGTTTGGCTTCATTGAGGGCAGTATTTCAATATGAATAGGAACATGAGAGTACCCCTAATTTTTTTTTTTTTTAAGAAAAGAAGCACAGTATAGGTGCATTATAAGCCTTTGGTTGTTGTCCCAGGGGACTTGAGCAGTGTAAATAGTCGGTGACTCCTCACAGAACACCTCGCAGAATCATAACTCGCAACTACGCGGCAGAAGAAATTGACTCCCGGTGCCTTTCTTTTTTGTTGTTGTCACTGTTAAATTTTTAACAAGCCAGAACAATGCAAGGCCAACATCTGAAGTAACCACAGCCACGGAATAATTATGAAAGCCATAAATAATTCATCATTTCTTAGGAAACATCCAGCGACCCTTTGGGAGAAGAAAACAACGCGGCATCTGAAAAACCCACGGCTAAAGGGGCGGCTGGGGAAATGGGTCCCAAACTCAAATCCCTTGGCCGGTTCTCTTAAAACGCAGGCGAGATCATTTCTGACTGAGAATTAACCAACGCAAATGCCGCATCTCTGAAAGGAGCACCTCCACTCCCCTCTTGTCAGGGAATTGTAGGATCGTTGATTTTATTGACTCAGCTGTCCTAAGCGACCTGCAAGGGCAAATATATTCCTCCATGCTCTCTTGGCTGCTTTATAATTTATGAAGGATACACAACCACACTGGCTTTCGAAGCCTTCTTTCGGCTTATTTCTCCCTCCTGGTTTTCTTCATGCAGAAATCCAGATCTTGTCCCCCGTGCAAAACCCATTGAGAAGGCAGGAGGCAATTGTAACATTCTAAGCACAAGCATCACTGAATATTTTTTTTTATTTGTTATAGGGATTTTTACCCATCCTTCTGGGTCTAATAGAAATGAATGAAATAAAATTACATTAAATTCCCACCCTTCCTACAAGGCACTCAGGGAGCATACATTGGTACCTCAGGTTACATACGCTTCAGGTTACATGCGCTTCAGGTTACACACTCCACTAACCCAGAAATAGTGCTTCAGGTTAAGAACTTTGCTTCAGGGTGAGAACAGAAATCGTGCTCCGGCGGCGCAGCAGCAGCAGGAGGCCCCATTAGCTCAAGTGGTGCTTCAGGTTAAGAACAGTTTCAGGTTAAGTACGGATCTCCGGAACGAATTAAGTACTTAACCCGAGGTACCACTGTATATGATTCTCATACCATTCTATTCTCACAACAGTCCTGTGGGGTAGTGATGTGCCTAAGGGCACCCAGTGAGCTCCATAACAGCAAGAGGACTTGAACCCAGGTCTCTCAAGTTTTAGTCCAGCACTAAAGCATAGAATTGTAGAATTGGAAGGGACCACAAGAGTCATCAATGGCCTGCAATGCAGGAGTCTTTTGCTCAACATGGGGCTTGAACCATGACTCTTAAGTTAAGAGTCTCATGCTCTACCAACCGAGCTAAGAAAGAAATCATCAAAGTTGTCCCAACATATAGAGCTGGAACCTGAGACAGGTATCTTCCTGACCATACTTGCCTATCCCTATGAAATTCAAGGCCCTCCCCTGTACCGTTCACCCTCTCCTGAATTAGCACACAGTGATGTAATAACAAACACACTGTAAAGTCGTACCTTGGTTTTCAAACAGTTTAGTTCTCGAACGTTTTGGCTCCTGAACGCCGCAAACTGGTTTGTGAACTATTTTAGGAAGCTTAAGTCCAGTGCGGCTTCCGCAGCTTCCGATTGGCTGCAGGAGCTTACTGCAGCCAATCAGAGGCCACGTTTTGGTTTCTGAATGTTTTGGAAGTCAAGCAAACTTCCGGAACGGATTCCATTCAACTTCCAAGGTACAGCTGTTTTTAATTGGACTATATGCAATTGCAAGCATATCAATACAGTACTATATTGTAGGAAACCAAATTTAAGTGAAGGAAAATCGGAACTCCTTTCACCACCACAAGGGCAAAACTTTCTGATGCAGCCCTGGTCAGGACACACTGCCTTTCTGGAACATAGTTTATTATTACTATTACTATTTTTAAAAGCATGTCTTTCTTCTTTTGATGATTGTTTCTTCTTTTTAAATGGGAAAGAAAACAGAATTTGAAAGGCAGAAGAGTAAGGGGCATAGCTGCTCAACCCCCTTTCAATTTTTAATTTTTTGCATCCCCAAATTCCCTTTCTCACTGGAGGGAAAAATATATGGAGACCCCATTTCTTTCTCTAACAGGTGGGCAAGCAACTGTTGGAACGAGCCAACCTGTCAATTTTAGTTTATTTCGGATCCTAATTTTTGAAATCTTGAGTTTATTTTCCACATTTCAACATCAGTTTGCATTCCCCCCCCCTTTTTCCCTCATGAAATTCCACTATCATTTTAGTTCAATTTTATTCTAATATACACCTTTTTGAAAGCAATTCCCCCTAATTTAAAGTATTTTTGTATGGTATTTTGTATGGAATAGTGGTGGTTTTGTGCACACATTACTTGGTTAGGGAACTGCACTGCAAAATTTGGAGCAGTGTGAATGTCAAGCACTAGCTCTGCTCTGGTTCTGAAGGTGCAAATTAGGCAGGTTCACTTTTAAATCCCTAGCAACTGGTGAGTGTGTGGTTTTGAGTCAGCAAATGGAAAAATGCCTTTTCCTTAAACTTGCAGCTACCCAAGGCTGTTTTTCATTAAGTCAAACAAACAGGGAAAAGAGACTGCCTATGACACCTAGCTTGCCCCTCATCTGTTCAGCACCCTTATCCTTAATACCTTACCTATTTTTACAGGATATAACTCTGTTACTAAGCACATGTTGACTAGATCTCAAAGGTGAAGGGAGCCCACTGTCAAAACAACCAGACAAGCTTGCTAGTGCGTAGCAGATAAACTTAGTCCACTTACTTGCATGAAGAAACCATACCTGTAGGGGAACACCTTGACCTGAATATTGGCTGAAGGTCAATGTTTGGATTAAATCTGGCACTTCAAAAGTGCCCCAGGTGAGGTACATAACAGGTGATCTCATGGACTTCATAGAGCAGTGTGAGGGGTTTTAGGCCCTGGTGTGAGAAGGTGGGAGTATTTACAGCTCCAGCATCTATTCATTACTTAGGGCAACTAGGTATTGCATATTTCTTTTGGAACACCAATGCAGCGTGACAGGAATGCTTGCAGGGAGAATGGTGGCTGAGTGGTGGTGATTAATATTTCCTGCTCCCAACAAATCTCGCCTAGAAGTGCGTCCTTGACAGTTTTAAATCATTACTTTCCAGAAATGCTCCTGCCTGGAAGAAACATGGTCTTAGTACTGGGAGAACATTTGCAGGAGACAATATATGATCGCCTGCTACCTCTGTCTTTCTGTTGTCTTTGCGAAGGAGATGGAATCCTATGTTTGCCAGTGTAAGATCTGGTTCCAACCTCAGTTTTCCCAGAATCTTGAGCAGTGTCAGAGCCACAAGCCACACCCTAGTTTTGCCAATGCTTAAGGTCTCTATGATCTTAATGTAGACTCTATAAGACTCACTTTTTCCTTCCTAAAAAGTAAATGGAAATGTGTGTGCGTCTTATGGAGCGAATGCAGGCTGTGCAGCTATCCCTCTTGTTGTTCTGGCTTCTGAGATTCAGAATATTTTTTTTTCTTGTTTTCCTCCTCCAAAAACTAGGTGCGTCTTGTGGTCTGGTGCATCTTATAGAGCAAAAAATACGGTAAATTACTTATATGTGCAGCTTAGGTCTTCATAGAATCTCTGAAGCAATTATGGTGTGGTGTGATGAGCTCAAATATCTGGCCTCAAGGAGTCAACAGAAGGAGGCCTTCAGACTTTTCACTTTGTCATCGCTGGACAAAATTATGTGTCATTCACCAGAAATCTTTCTGTGGGTTGGATGTGGGAAAAGACTGAGCACATTAACACACTTGCAATGTTGAAGATATATTGGAGCTGCTCAGTAATGTCCTAATTTTGATTTGAGATTGACTCCATTGTCAGTTATGCTACCAAAACTCCTTGTGAAGGACCTGGCAGAATAGCTGTATTGAACTATATCTCTATGGTTTTTTGGTGGGAAGAGAGGCCAGTGGCGGCTCCAAAGGAATCTTCTAGCAGCCAAGGGACTGATTCTTAGAGGATGGAAATCTAGCACACATGCATACCAGTATTTGATGAAAAGCACAGCACTAAGTTGGAGCTGGTGATGAAATGCCTGTTGTGTCTTGCAGAAGAGGGACTGGTGCTGTCAGGGCCGGACTTGTCCAGGGCCTGCTGCATTCTGCAGAATGAGCAGGAGGATGCCCAAACGCCACAGGACTGACTTATCACATTTTGAAATGGGCGACATAATACACAGGGATAACAAAAGAGCCCTCTCCCTGGGCACCCCTCTAAGTAAGGTCATTAAGATTCTAAAATTACCTTACCATACCACTGGAGGGACACTTTACAAATACAAACACATCTGGCCTACAAACCTAGAAGCCCTTAATGAGATATATTGGGGAAACATAGGGCAATTCTGAATTACAGCAAAAATCACCAGCATCAACCTCCTCCCTTTCTATTTCTCATCATTTCTGTCTAGTTTCTTACTGACTCTCTATTACTCATAAAAATTGTGGTTATTCGACCCATGAATTTACCACAGGGGGAAAGAAAAGGCAGTGTGTGTGTGTTGAGATCATTAATAAATTATTAATTAAAAGATGCACAGACAGGGAAAGTGTCCCTTTTTATGCAACTGTTCCCTTTATTGAATGATGATCATACAGTGGTACCTCGGGTTACATGCGCTTCAGGTTACATACGCTTCAGGCTACAGACTCCGCTAACCCAGAAATAGTACCTCGGGTTAAGAACTTTGCTTCAGGATGAGAACAGAAATCGTGCTCCGGTGGCGCAGCAGCAGCAGGAGGCCCCATTAGCTAAAGTGGTGCTTCAGGTTAAGAACAGTTTCAGGTTGTTAAGAACGGACCTCCAGAACGAATTAAGTCCTTAACCCGAGGTACCACTGTATTTGTATCCTACCCTATTTCTGAATAGCTCAGGATGGCACACACACACACAAACACACACGGTATTATCCCATTAGAAAACAAGAGCTCTTCTTTTGCCAGCATCTAATTGGGTTAAATCTGGTATAAAAATGTGGTGGGGGAAAGAATGTATTAACTTAGACATTCCTTTCAAGATGCCTTGAATGAAAGACATTTAGATGGAGAATAAATGCAGTAGTAAATAGCAAAATACAGGCAGGAAGAAAAGCTGGGTGACAGCTCTTAATGCTTCCTTAATCTTTGAAAAATTTCTACCAGCTCTTCTGATAGTCTGTGCTAATCTGTTGCACTGGTGTGTGTGGTAAATCGTGTCCTCCCTAAAAGAGGGCACGTATTGCGGTGAGACCTGCAGAACGACCACCTGTGTTGTGGGTGGGTAAGATTGGTCAGCCACAACACTCAATTGGTAGGTCCCTCACTGTTGGGTTCAATCTGGCCCATGGGGCACAGCCTAAATGGATCAAGGGACCTATATATACCTAGGCACCTGACCCAGAGCTTCCTCTTTCGGCTTGTGCATTTGGAACAAGCTAACAGCATGTCCTCTGTGCAGCCGAGAGACTTACCTTTGACGGATCGTCTTGGTGATTTCTTTCTATTATTCTTCCTTTCCCCCCCATTAATTCTTTTTTATTGTTCCCCTTTTTAAGTTGTCCTCTTCCACCTTCCTTCTCCTTCCCCTTCTTTCTAGCGGGGCAGTATTTACAATATTTGGCTCACCTGCGGTATACGGGTTGTGCTGTAAAGTCCATCAGAATTCAGTCGTCTGCCATTTCATTTTTCTGTAAGTCCCTTTATTCTAGAGACCCTTGTACAAAGTTTGTGGTGCACAAGGCTCTTGAGGGTTGGGCCAGGTTGCAGCCACCAAAGTCGCCAGGTAGGAGGCCCGTCACATTTGACATTTTTTCCCCGGTGCGCAACAAGTTAAGACTTGTTTGCTGGTTGACTTATGAGGCGAGACTCTTTGTGGCAGCTTTTTCGATAGCCTTTTTGGGTGCACTGCGTGTGGGCGAAGTGGTGCTGGAGTCAGCACAGGGAAGGGCTCCCAGGGCTTGCTTTTGCAGGATGTTCAGCTTTCTGTTGCTGAGCTGGTGCTCATAATTCGAAATTCTAAAATGGACCAGTTGGGCAGAGGCCCCTTGATGAGGCTGCCTGCCACTGATAAGCCCCGTCCTTGTCCAGTGGAAGATGCCAAGAGGTATTTGTCACTTCATCCGCCTGGGGATGGTCCCTTCCTGGTCCACAAGGATGGGTCCCTGTTAAGGAGGCATCAATTTGCTGTAATAATGCGTAAGGTGCTTGCAGCGTGTGGCCTCCTGGCTAGTGAGTTTGCACCTCATTCTTTCCGTATTGGGGCAGCTACTACCACTGCGCACTGGAGCCTGTCCATCGACAGGATTAAGGATCTGAGCCGCTGGAAATCTGATGCCTACAGGGGTTATGTTCGGATGCGGCACTGAGGTGCAGTTGTTAATGTTGTTTTGTTCAATCCTAGGTCTGCCTACCTTGCACGTCTGGATAGTCGGGCACAGCATTGTACACTGGGCCGGCAGGAGGACAGCAGAGTCTGGATTCAGACGCAGGCTCAGACTCCCTGACCACATGTGCCTCTCCTGGGTGTCCAGATGATGAATGTGTTGGGAGGAGCGTCTCCTGATGGTGTGGGCAAAGGTATCTGTGGAAGGCATGCCTGCGGCGATGGTGGTGCAGCTGGGCACAATTTGCCAGAAGCTCCCAGCTTGAGCCTGCGGACCCGCATGCAGGAGGACTTGGAAGAGTTGAAGGCAGCTCTTCCTGGACTCAATATTTTTGGTCACAGCTGCTGCAGCAATGTGTGTGGTGTGGCAGCTGATGCCCAGCTGCCACCAGGAGGGCCAGGAGGCGTGTCCAGAGCTCAGTGGCCAAGAAGGTTCTGGCCTTGGGCGTGACTGTGATCCGCCACCCAGGCATTACCTTCCATGATGCGTCCCTTTACAGGCTTGATGGGGTTCATCTGTCTGTAATTGGGAATTATTTGTGGCTGACCTCCGTGTCAGTGGGGTTAAGGGATTGGTTACAGGTGTGAGTGGTTGGCGGCGAGCGTGGTCCTCGTGTGGCAGATAGGCACTGGTTCAGGTGATAGGGATGGGGGAGCGGTCTCGCCATCCCTATGAGAAGGGTATTCCATTAAAGGAATCCAGGGACTCAACTTGGTTTGGTCAACCCCCCAAGAGGGGGTTGTGCCTGTGCCTATGGTGAACATAGTCTGTTCCCGGCTTTTCGTCTACCCAGGTGTTCACCCTTGGCTGACCTATGATGTTGCCCTGGTTCAGCACTGCCTGCAAGGGTGCAGGGAGCTAGTCAAACCAGAGCCTATGCAACCACTCACCTGTAATCAATAAAGTTATGGCCTAAATTCTGCCAAAAACCAAAACTAAAATTTGAGTCAAGTGTGACTTTATTTAGTGAGGAGGTCTCTGGGTCTGAACACGCAAATTGGGGGGGCAGAGACTCTGACATTGAGAAGAAAATTCTTATTGTTTTAGATTTGATTACTCTAGGCTTACAGCCATGTGAAAAAGCATATAGCACACTATCTCGCTGCTTTGATGTGAAGGTGTTATCAGTTACACAAGGGATGTTTATTTCTCTTTCACAAGGAATGCTGTGAATACCAGAACTTCAATTTCCTTCCTTTCCTTACATTGTCCCCCTTTCACCCCTGCAAGCAAAATGGTCATAAATGTTTCTCCACTAGTTAGCCTTGGAAAGAAACTTCCGGTACACAGCTATTTCCCCTGTTGAATTGTTAATAGACCACGTAACACCTTTGAGCAAACCTTTTTAGTATGTTAATTGAACAGTAACAGGTTCAGACATTGCCAAGCAGTCTGCAAAATGAAGATAAAGTTCATGCGTTGGAGCTTATTAGACAATACCAATATTATACAGCCATCGGCATAAATACATCTGGCAAAATTAGCATTGGACTGGGTGCTGTTTAGTGGCAAGATGTTTCCAAGTCAACATATTTTCATTTTGAGGATATGAAATATTAAGTCTTGTTTGGTATGAAGTCAAGCAATTCATTAAAAAGACATTTCAGCAAAGGACCCTTCTGTGATTTTGTTGCAAACTGCTTCAACGG
This sequence comes from Podarcis tiliguerta, assembly GCF_965153285.1. Classification (NCBI taxonomy): domain Eukaryota; kingdom Metazoa; phylum Chordata; class Lepidosauria; order Squamata; family Lacertidae; genus Podarcis; species Podarcis tiliguerta. Next base: position 38,765,685 of record NC_139542.1, on the reverse strand, counting down.
TAAAACGATCCCCATAGATTGATCTGCATTTCTTTTGCTAAATGGCAGTGACCACAGTCTTAAATTCACTTACCAGAAAGCAAGCCCTGTTGAACTCAGTAGGATTTGCTTCTGCATGAACATATTTTATTTGGTTTTAAAACTCATGGCCCACCCTTCATCCAAAGACCCCAGGGCAGATCATAAGAAAAAGATATAATATACAAAACAATGGGTAATCAAATATCAAGATCAATGCAATAAAAATAATCTGTTTAGAGAAAAATATGTCTTCTGGGTATGTTTTTCCAAATACATGATACGAAAAAGCAACACTTCAAGTTTTCACCTGGCATCTAAAACTAAAAAGACTTTGTATCTATAATTAATCCTGGCCATACTTACTCAGAAGCAAGTCCAGCTGAACTCAGCAGGACTTCTGAGTCAACCTTCATAGGATGGAGCTATGTACTATTTATTGGTTTATGGATAGATTTATTAAGAATCATAAACTGTTCACCTTAAAATATGGTTAATAGCTAGTATGTTGTGAGTGTTGAAAAATAATTTAGGCACTTACAACATACTTGTGATTATAGCTTAATTTCTCAGGAGTGCAATCAATGTTTAAAGCCATATCACAGTTCTTACATTTAACTATATATATATATATATATATATATATATATACACACACACACACACACACACCCTCTCTCTCTCTATATATATATAAACCCTGGACTGTGGTACAAAAACCCATACACTTCAGCAAAGTACACACACTGAATATTGTGACAAGAGGTAGATTAAATATGTTTCTGAATCTAAATATTATAGAGTTTGAAATGTTGATCTGTGTGAAAGGAGGTTTTGCGACCTCTTCATATCCCTTATGAAGAACTTATATCACAATCTTATACGCCTGGACTAGATGCCGCTATTCTGGTGGAACAGCCACTGTATCCAATGTACACTCAGCCTGGGAGGGGAAAACCATTAAATACAAAACCATTTTTTTAAAAGGCATGAAAACAGCACTTGCTGTAATACTCACACTCACCAGAGCTATTGGAAACCTTTCCCACAGACTGTGGAAGAGAGGATGCCTGGCACACAGAGGGTGTCAATGAACTCACCCTGATGAGACACATTTCCAGCACACACCCCGCATTAAACCCACACAAGATGCAAGGCAGCACCATAGAGTCCTCACTCCACCAGCCCCAGGGTTACAGCCAGCAGTGACCCCCTCTACTACCAGTCACTAGGCATCCCACTTTACTCATCACAACCACTCTTTTATGAGCAGAACTTGCACGCAATGAAGAATATACAGTGGTACCTTGGGTTAAATACTTAATTCGTTCTGCAGGTCCGTTCTTAACCTGAAACTGTTCTTAACCTGAAGCACCACTTTAGCTAATGGGGCCTCCTGCTGCTGCCGTGCCGCCGGAGTACGATTTCTGTTCTCATCCTGAAGCAAAGTTCTTAACCCGAGGTACTATTTCTGGGTAAGCGGAGTCCGTAACCTGAAGCATCTGTAACCTGAAGTGTATGTAACCTGAGGTACCTCTGTACCACACATGTCCCTCACAGAATACCCGCTCCCCAATGCTTGAGAATCTGCCCTTTCTGCAGTCCCTGGTAGGCAGCAAAAACAGCAAGTTTACTGAGACCTCAGTGACTGGTTGGCTTTATTCAGCTTGGAAGTTCTCAGGTATTTGAGGTAAACACTTCTAACTGTAAGGTCTGTAAAGGATTTAGTAAGTGTCCAATGGCTATCCTGAGCAAGTGGTATCCATAGAGGGGAACAACTGCAATAGTATCCCACATTATGACCTCTTAATGGGAAAGAAACGAGTACGCTATCACATAACTTTGCCACAAATAGATTGGCAATGAAGGCATATGACCAATACACTAGGAAGACCAATCAACAAGCAGCAAACAATTTTGCCTATTTGCAAGTGGGGACTGTTCTGTGCTAAATTGAAGCTGAGGCAATATAGAACAGAGAACTGGACCTTCTAATGACAGCTTCTGGAGCGAAATGGCCAAACGAATGAACTAGAAAGTTGTTGGCTCCTAATCTTTACATCCCAGCTACAGACTTCCCAATAGCCTTATGTAAGTTACTATTTTCTCAGCTTTACCAGCCCCTCCCCACAAGTGAAATATAGATATAACATTACTGGCCTACCTTAAAGTGTTGTAATAATCACAGAAATAGTGTATGTGAAGCACTTTGAACACTTGAAATAAATTATATGAATGGTAAGTAGCCTCTCATATTCCTGTTTCCGGAGGATAGAGATTTTTCAGTTTTCTTCCTGCTTTTATATGCTTAGTTTCAGGAATGGAAGCATGATGGTGTTTTTGTAATGCCTATTTCATCACAAATATACAAGTTGAGCAGGATAGCCAAGAGAATCTAACTACATTACAATGAAGTAATGTAACTAAGGTGGGGAAACAGTCGCCTAGGGTCACCTCCAGAAGGACAAATTTGGGTGAGTGAAGGCGTGGCCAGGACCATCATTAGGGGAGCAAGGATTTAATTTGTGCTGTGTATAAATATACTGTTACTATGGGAGTGACTTGGGCAGCAGGAAATATTTGGGGGACATGACCAGCAACTGTTTCTGCCCCTGGCAAACTTGAACAGGGATGCAAAAAGTGCCCGGAAGTCATATAATATACAAATGCTATTGAAGGACTGTTAAAATATTACATCATTTCAGTGTAGACCAATGAGACAGTTCCAAGATTATAGATGAAAAGCTGAATATCAATTTACTTAATGAGAGCTGTGGGCAGGCAATTGCTGTCGCTTGTTGCTTCTGTGCCTGCAGCCTAATGTCACAAAGCATTTTCAGCCACTGGATGCTGCTGATGGGGTAAGAGAAAGTTGTAGGCATGTGACTTTGGCCAGTTGCTGATGATTTAACAGAAGCAGCTGGTAGATTTTTTGTGCAATACCCTAATTGGTGGTAGAGCAACAGGAATAGTCTACCTGTGGAGCTGCTATCTGAATTGTCAGAAACACTATCCTTAAAGGACCACAGCTACTCCTTCTGCCCTGAGTTTTAAAAAAACTATTAATGTGCTTCTTCAGGCCATATTTAGAATTGGGAGACATAGTAGTGTTGGGGGGCACAGGGGCGATTGCCCCACATGCAAAATTTTAGGAGTGCAAAATTTCAACACCCAGTGCTGCCTCAATACAGCTGCACGCTTCCTTTGCTGTGGTGAAAGCGGCTTCTCCATGCAACCCTGGAAGTGACCTCTCCAGGCAATGGAACGACTCTTCCTTTCCTGTCTCTGCAGCTGCGATTTCTTGGGTGATGTGGACGCCATTAAGCAGTTGAATGAGCATGCAAGCCCATCCATTTCCCTCCTTCCCACGCATCCCCTGTTTGGTTCCGGGCACTGGCAACCCATGCTTTGCCACTGGGGAGACAGGCCTGGAATGGGAAGGGAGCATAGTATTAGGAATCAGCCCCTGACATAGAAATGATGTTTGGGCACAGCTGTATGTCAAGACTCAGCTTTGCATGCTTAACAGTATGTATTTGGTTTTTTTGCTTAAATACAGTTGTGGGAGGAACAGACTCTGAATTTTACTCCCACAATATTTGGCCTGTGCCTTTAAAACACATTCAAAGCACATTTCCTCCCCTCCCCCAAATTCGGGGCACTGTAGTATGTTGGGAATTGTAGCTCTGTGATGAGTAAACTACAGTTCCCAGGATTTTTTGTGCCGGGATGTGCTTTAAATTTATAGTATTCATGCAGCTGTAGTCAGCCTGGTGCAGTGAGAAGTTTAATTGAGCATCTGTGGCTCATTCGGCTCTCACCACTAAGCACATATTATGTTGAAATGTGGCATCAAATGAGCAAGGAGAATTTACTGTGTGGTGTGTTGGTGTGCATGCCATTGCTAAACCCAGTTGCCTCACCTGCAACTATGTTGTTACCATGACAGGGGTCCATAGCTCAGGTGGCTCCTGTTGCTAACACTGCATGTAGAGTAGCTGAGAGCCAAGTTGAAATAAGATACCAGGTGTGCACAACACTGAGTATGTGGATCTACTTGCCAGTGGACAGCCATGGTTAAATTGGGTCATACCGTATTTGCAACTGGAAGATAGACTTCCTATATAAGGGACAGCTTCCAAAAGAGCACAGAGAACCATTTCCTGGTTGCTGTAACCTGCCTTATCTCTGACAGTGCACTGAACAAGGGTATCTGAGAATGATTGTCTCAATAGAAATGCAGTTCCATGCCTTGCAGCAAATGCAACACAACAAACCATCTTGAAATGTAACTCCTTATGAAGTCTTCATGCTACCTATTTCCTTCCTCATCTATTTCTATGGTGCTGTCATATAGATGTATATAAAGAGGCCACATTTTCATCTCATAGAGGCAAACAAACTGTTGAATATAATGCAATGCAGCCTGCTAATTAAATATTTAGTTTGCATAATGTTTGTATCCCTGATATATTCTGGGTTAGCATTATTTTTGAATAGAATTCAGTGATCACTCTAGTTTCACCACTGTCCCTGACTCTATGCCTCCAAATCTCCTGAAATTAGGTAGATGGAATACACTTATTATTTTAAATCAGGGTTTTGAATTAGCATCTCTGAAGTTTACAAATCCTTAAGAGGCAGACAACACATTATTTATTGATTGCTTTTTTGAATTGCCCTCTGCTAAAAAGCGTGCCTGAGGCAAAATACAATAAAAATGCTGAGAATACAAATACAAGTGGGCTTCACATTTGTTTGCAATAGCTGCCTCCCATGCTTGTCACGGGCTAACTGACAGCTTCAATATATGCTTTTTGTGTTGCTCTGTTTAGCTGGGTTATGTGCAGGCTGTTCTGTCTTTTCTTGACTTCCCTTAGAACAAGATAGTTCGTAAGTTGCCTTACGATGGAAGTGGGGTGGGCATTTCTGCAAGAATTATGAACAAAACTGTCATATTGGGTCAGACTATCTGGCTCTTCTAGACCAATATAGTCTGCTCTGGTTGGCAGCAGCTCTGTCTGAGGTATTTCTCTTCCTGAATCTTAATTTGGAGATGTCAGAATTGGGACCTTTCGGATGCATAACATTTGTGCTAGCACTGCCAATTCCTCAGGATGTTCTATCTTTTCTTCACACCCTCTTGCAAAAAATTAGTAAGCTTTGCATAGTTTCATTAGATTTTGTAATTTTTACAGAGTGATGGGCAGGGAGATACCTCATTATTCAAATGCGGTGAGCTAGTTTCCTCAGCTTAACCAGCCATGTGCTTTGTCACAGTAGTCTAATATTCCCCCCCCCCCCATATTATTATTAAAAATAGCTGATCATTACATGTGTGTACTTCCGGGCTGCATAGTGCTCGATTGCACTTCTACCATACAATGCAAGGCATTGCAAGCCCAGGTGAGCCTCAAGACGGACAACACGATCACTTCACTTGGAAACTGGGTGGCTAACCGCGGGACCAACACAGATCATGAGCCTTGCATACCCAGAACATATATTTTATAAGTGTTTGCAACGTGAAGCACTCTCAGTGGAGTGGGGAGTGGGTAACAGGGGAGAAGCTTTGTCTCGGTGGCCAACTCCCTTCCTTCCGATGCTTTTATCTTCACAACAGCCCTGTGAGGTAGCAGAGACTGACAGCTGCTGACGAATCACACAGGGAAGCTTCACGACTGAAGAGGGATTTTGCATCCAGTTCGGACACCAGAGTTAAAGCTGCTGCCTTGCATCGAGCATGTCTCTGCCCTGGCAGCTAAATGCACGAGCCTCGGGACCATCTCGGCAACAGGCCGTCCCTGAGGGTCCCTCACGGTCGCGTTGCCTTCTATCAGCCTCCTCCTCTCAAATATCCAGGGCTTGTCCGGCGCCGAAGAGGTTAATCTCCCCACCCCACCCCGCCCGCGAAGTTTGCGGCTGCGCAGAGCGAGGCGTCTTCTCCTCCTCGACTCACCCCAGTGTCCCGGACGACACCGTTCCGCAGCATCAGCACCCCGCCCCTAGCCAACCCTGCGTAGCAACCCCTCTACGTCATTACTTCGCACCGGGAGGCGGCGGCGGCGGGTGAAGGGGGGGTTGCTGTTGCCAGGCTACGGCTGGTGTCATCTTCCCGCGCCGCCGTCGACGGGCCGTCCCTTCTTTTCCTCCTCCCTCCTCCTCAGCGCTGACTGTGTGCGCTCGCGTGAGGGACAGAAAACAAGCGGCTCCCGAGCGCGACTAGGCAGCCGGACCGTCCCGTGGCTGCGCGCGCGAGCCTCTGCCCCCTTTCCCCCTCCTGAAACAGAAGCGGCTCCTCGTTTGCCCCGCTCCCTTCTCCTTCTCCTCCTCACACTCCCGCCGCCGCCGCCCTCGGCGGAGCGCCCGGACCCAGCGCGGAGACTCAGTCACCCACATGCCTGGGAGCGGGGCGGGAGCGGCGCTGAGCCTGGCCGTCCGGCTCCGCTTCCGCGCTGCCTCTGCCTGGCTGGGGCCCTAGCAGCGCCCTCGGCGGCAGCGACCCCCGGAGAGAGTGTATGAGAGCCAGAGCCGGGCTGGGGCCGCGGCCCGACCCACTCGCCGCCTCCCCCTCCAAGGCCGGGGGTGGCCGCGCCGGCCCCGGGGGGAAGCGGCGGGCAGCGCTGTGCTGGAGGAGGTGGAGGCGCCGACGGCTCCATGTGAAGCGACCCCGGGCTCGCTGCTGCTGCTGCTGCTGAGACTGAGGATCCCCCGGAGCCGGCGAGGACCCGTCCTGCACCTTCCAGCTGTGCGCCTCCGAGACCCCCGAGCCGACTCTCCTCCTCCGCGTCGAACTTGCTGCCCAGCCCACACCGGCCCGCCACGCCGCGGGCGAAGAAGCAGCGGTGGTCCCAGCGGCCACGCTCTCCTCTCGGCCCCGCGTCTGCTACGGTCACGGCAGGAAACCCAGCCCGGCTCCGCTGATCGACCGACCTCTCTCTCGCTCCACTCTCCCTCCCGAAGTGAGTAACAACCGGTGGGACGGAAGGTGCGGTGGGTTTGTCGCTCCGATCCGCTGCAGCATCCCACCACCGGGCTCCGCGGACGGTGCACGTGGATGCCGACCCTCTCTCCTCCTCCTCCTCCGCTCCTCCCGGTTGGAATAAGGGAAAGGGGGCGGGGAGCGGGAAGGATGGGAAAAGGCAATGGGATGCTTCGGCTGTGCCCCGCGCGGCACTTGGTGGGGTGTGAAGGGCAGCCGCCGCCGCCGCTGCCCCTCGTTTCATATGCGCCTCACGTTGCCGGGCGCTCTGCACGGTCTGCTGCGCTAACTGACCCTCCCTCTTAGCCGTGGCCGAGAAATCTCTCCATCGGGGTCAGGCGGAAACGATGGGTGCATCTCGAGGGGAGCTTTAAATGGCTTTGTTGGGTAGCTTAATGAAAAGAGAAGGGCTGGAGAGAGCCAATCAAGGGACGACTTCGGACATCGTGTTTGCTCCAAGTGTTAAGACTCTTTCTCTCTTTTTCACCCCCTCTCCCGCAGCCCCCCCCCCTTACCAGTCACAAAAAGTAGTTTTGCATACTTTTGGTCCCTCCACGAGGTATATGCTTGTTTTTCTTACAGGGACTTGATGTTGACTACTGTGAGGTACTGGGTGTATCTTCGGGTTTGGATGGTCTGAAGATAAGCAGGGCAAGGGTAGGATTCATTCAGCCTCAATTGGTCTTGAGCACTTGAACATTCTGAGATTTGAATACACTCTGTACATTTTTAATATGCACTGCACTTGCATTGCAAAGTTATATCAGAAATTATCTTAAGTTAGTTTTAATGCAGTTTAAGTGTGTGTGATGCCTTAAGTTTATAACTATATATGAGTTACATTTTATTTAAGAAACCCACTCTGTCCATATTTTGAAAATCATCTTGTCGGCCTGATGTTCAAGAACACGCTGCATAATTTTCATCTGTCTCTCTCTCTCTCTCTGTTTAATAGTAGGAGTTGTATCGGAAGACTCACTATGGTCAACACACGTGCATAAACTTTAGCTCCATATTGTTATCCACCAGTGGGTTGGTGCAAGTATTGGAATGTTTGGCTTGCCATATCTTTCGTTATGTGACTGTTGAATACAGCGTGACATACTTTTGAGTAAACATTCATAGGATTGCATTGTTACAGCATTTATTTGGTACTATTGAACTCTGTGAGGACTTCAAAATAAACATGGATTGGGTTGATATTCTGAAGTCCTATATGAGGGGTAGGGAACTTGTGGCTCTGCAGATGCTGTTGAACTAAGAACTAACAAATTATATCATCACTAACCATTGTCCATGCTGGCTAAGGTTGATGGGAGTTCTAGCCTTATGGTGTCTGGAGAACAACCAAGGCCCTTCCTGGTAGTGGCACCCCCCTGTGGAACACCCTTCCTTCATATGTCAAGGAGATAAAGAATTACACAACTTTTAGAAGACATCCGAAGGTAGCCCTGTATTGGGAGGCTTTTAATGCTTGATGTTTTTATTAAGTTTTTCGATATGCTGTAATCCGCCCAGAGCGGCTGGGGAAACCAGATGGGTGAGGTATAAATAATCTAATCAACTCCACTAAAAGTAACATTGGGGGGATTTGCATAGACAGTCACCTGCAGAATTGGCTGCACTAGAGTCACCTGATGACATTGGGCCTTATTTGGCCCAATCCTCGCATCATCTCTAGCCAGGCACAGCATGGAACAGGGTTCCCCTTCCCTTCCTTTTGCTCCTGCCTGCATGAGCAGTGGGGCTAAAGATGCAGCATTGCTGTCACAGCCTGCTACTTCATGACTAGGGTTAGGATTGGTTTGCCAGTGGAATTTAGTAGAATTTACTTCTGAGTAAACATGATTTGTATTGCTCCATGCAGTTGCCATTTTTATACCAGAACATAAATGGAAATTGTTGTGACCATGTTTTAATAATTAGTGTAACTTGCTTTTTAAAATTACTTAGGGTGCTATCCTCTGAAGGAGTTACTTTGGTTGCCCATTTTATTCTGGGCCGAATTCAAGATGCTGGTGCTAAGTGACTTGTGACCCGAATAACTGAAGGAATATCTCTCCCATATATCAGAGATGGGGAACTGTGGCCTGCCAAGTGTTGCTGGACTACAACTCTCATCATCTCATACCAGCTAGGGCTGACGGGATTTGTAGTCTAATAGTATCTTGAGGGTCACAGGTTCTCCACCCCAGCCCTATATCATCCTGCCTATATTCAGAGGATGCCCTTCTCTGCATACCACTGGAGAGGTTTTCCTGCACTGCCACCCCACTTGTGGAATGCCCTCCTCTTGGAAGTGCAGTTGGTGCCATCACTTCTATCATTTTGGCACCAAGAACAAACTTTGTAAGTCTTGTTACATTCAGTGGAGCTGCTTATTCCCTCATAGTTTGGGTTAGGATTGTAGCCTAAGATTGCAATCCTATCCCCATTTATTTGGGAGTAAGCCCAGTTGAATTTAATAGGACTGACTTCTGAGTAGAAATGGTTAGGACTGGGGTGTTAGTGTTTCAGTTAATGGATGGTATGTAACTCTGGTGTGTGGTTTTAATTTGTTTTATTGTTTTAATTTGTTTGCATGGTCCATTGTGTTTTATGTGATATGTATTTTGTTCCCCACACTGGCCTCCATTGAGCTGAAGGGGGCGGGCAATAAGCATTCTTAAGAAATAATAAAAATTAAATAAAATTCTGCTCTGAAATAAGTCCCATTGAATTAAACAGGACTTACTTCAAGGCCAGTTTGTATAGATTGCAGCTTTAATGTTAAATGTAACTTCAAAGTCACTAACATGAGATCACACACTTTAAAATAATTGTTGATTTGTTTTATGCATTAGGTCTTAGCTCATTTAATGCTTCCACTATTTTTCTTTCTCTTCTTTTCGGGTCTGCCGTTGGCATTGCTTTTTTCATTTACATATCTTCCAATGTGTTTTTCCAATGGAGAACTGTTGTTCACTTGGTTTTTTCCTGTTTTTGATCAAGTATGGTTCATTCTCTATCCATGTCCCTGTAACGTCCTGGCCATATTATTTTCCTTGTCCTCTTGCTGTATCAATCATTTCAATATAGTAAAGCCAGTGAAGTATCACTTTTGAATATTTTCTGCCACTTTTAAAGAGCTACACTAATGCTTATGTTTTGCACACTGTCTCACTATGTAATTGTATTGTGCAAACTCTTTGTTTAAAAATAACTACTAGTAAAACAGGTTTCTTAAGTTCCTGAGGAAGTGTAGTGGACAGTACAGTTTTAAAGGTGTTAATGCTATACTGGACTTGTACCATTTGTTGATTTTGTACTCTAGTTCACCTCTTCAATACATACAATATAACAACCTGGTGGATCATCTCATTCCGTTTATCTGTGTTTTAGTAGCACTTCTGCTGATGTGCTTAACTTCAGTCTTAGATTATGGTGCCAAAAAGCACTTCCCTGAAAGTAAATTCTATTAAAATAAATGGCACATTTAAGAGAACATACTTGGTGCATATTTATTTTTGTCCTAGAATTGGTTAGCTCACAGTCTTATACTTTTCTTAGAACATCTTAAGTTAAAGATGGCTTTAGTTCTTTATGGTCTACTTAGGCTAGCATATCCCCTTCTTTTCATTTGTGTCTTTCTAGTATCAAAACCTGTTCATTCCACAAGAAAAAGCTGAGTAAGGTAATGAACCTTTGTTTCAAAAGACTGTTGGTTATAGGCAACTGAATTTTACTTAGAGGAGACTTCATGAAATTAATGGACCTAAGTTAGTCATATTCATTAATTTCAATGAGCCTGCTTTGAATATGACTAATGTGGAATGTAGCCATTGTCATTTGTGTCATCTTGTGCTCTGCCCATTCATCCTACCTTCTGATATTCGTGGTTGACAAGAAGCCATTGCTACTAGGAGATGGTGATGATGACATGTTTCTACATTCTTTGAGATTTCAAAAGAGCCATTAAATTCTGGCCTTTCCAAGTAATTTCTGTCAGTTCTTTGCCATGCTTTCTCTTCACTGTTTTTTTACTGCTTCCTTTCTAGACTTTCCCTCTCAGAAGCTACCTCATCCATTGACTTGCACTTTGTCTTTCATCTTCTTGATTCTGGATTAAGGCTAAGTATGAGTGTTGTCAGCCAAACAGTTTCACCCCAGTTACATTTGGGATGGGTTGAGCAATTACCTTCTCAGTAGGTTCAAGAAGAGTAGCAGTGTTGGCCTTTTGTGGCAAGAGCAAGAGTTCAGTGGTAGCTTGAAGACTAACATGTTTATTGTGCCACTTTTTTTTTTTGCAAGAGCCTACAAAATACACCTGCTGCAGCAGCCTTAATTATGGAAGGTAATGTCACACAGCTTAATATTTGGTTAGGCAACTGTCAGAATAGTCTGTTTACAATATAACTATTTGTGGAGAAGTACACAGGTTTCTTCTTGACTTTTCTCCCCTTTTGTGCCCGGTCTGACATTCATATTTCATAAGTGATTGAAAAATGGGGATTGTAACAGGGTAGAACCACATTTGCAGCTACCACTCAGTGGTTAAGAGCTGCTTCACAGGTTATAGATTCCACAATGAGGTTACTTGAAAGAGCCTCTGAAATGGTTGCCATTTCATATGGCTGATTTTGAATATCCATGTAACTAAATAGCTCAGCCATACGGAGGCAGCTTCACATAGCAAGCAGTTTGTGTGAATAGCTCACCATATAATTTTGGCAACTTTAAGCCCAACATCATAAATAGCAAAAAAAGAGTCACCTGTTTTGGCATGATTAAAACTACTGGAATCACTTCAGGAATTTGCTATGTAAACTACTTTCTTCATGGATCTGTCCATCTGTTTGTTGTGTTTGAACCCAGATTCATGGCTTGTCTTGCCCAGAGAAACCTTGAACAGAAAATGAAGAGCAAACCTTAGAGGCAAGGCAAGGCATGAGCCCAGATTTGGAAGTAATGCTGAACCAAACCACAGCTTAGCCTTGGGTTGAAGCAGGTCCTGGGAAGGAGGGCAGGAGCAGCTGCTGTCTTTTCTCTGTGAGCCTGCACATTTGCTTATTCACACCAGGTCAAGGTTTGGCTTATCTTTGCATTAATGGGGTCTACTCTGAGTATGACTTAGCTGGATAACATCCACTATCTTTTAAACTCAATTCATATATCTGTTTGTGTGGTTTATGTGTGTTTTCTGAAGTGACATTCATCTGCTTAAAGTATGAAGCTTTGTAGTTTCTGCTTACTGTTTCTGAATGTCTGCTTCTACAGCAAACAAGGGAGGTGTCCTAAAACAGCCTCACTAATATGCAGATATGTTTATAAACACTGCCTATCCTGAATGTTGAACAATGTAGGAGTTGTATAGCTAAAGTAATATGTAATCATGTAATTAAAGGCTGCACTATATCACATATGCATAAATGGGGCAAAATGAGGTTGTCTAGCTGGCTGTCTATCCCATTTCAATAACTTTCTATAGAGTGCTTAGCTTTACAACCTTGCTCTGCTTTTTAAACTTGCATTGTTGAAGACATAATAGGTTCTAGGAGTTCAGGTTTTCGATGAGACCATTCTTCTAGTGTCTGAATTGAGACAGGTATAAGCAGTAAGTATATTACTGTACTTTTGTAGACCAGAGACTCCAGGTAGAAGAGATTCAGGTAGTCTTTTCAATTGTTTAAGCTTGGAAATCTTGCCTTCAGATTCTTCAAGGAATGAATTCTACAGGATTAATTTTGTTCCTCTGTCAAGGTTTCATATTGATTTGCTGTTGAGAGATCCCTTTCACCATTCCTTTTTGTGGTATGGTTCACGTTCTCATTTTGTGATACTTCAGGTTGCAGTGCGAGAAAAGGAGCTGTGAAGAAGGATCCTAACCACTCTCAGTTCTGCTGCTCAGCCATACAGTAGCCTTTAGATCTTGGTAGGAGTATCAGGAAGAAAAGCCCCTTTCAGCTGCATTCTTAATGCAGGCAGAATATTTGGAAACCTTAGCTGACTTCAGAGTCTCTTATAAAGCAGTGATATATATTGAATGGATATGTAGCAGGAGAGTAAAATGCTCTTCTTTGTCTCTGGTTAAAACCCTTTAAAAAAATATTCCCCTCCCCTGTAAATTTGCTGAGTATACTTGTATGTAGTAAATTCCTAAACAGAAGTGATACTGAAAGTAGTACTAGACATAAAGTAGCAAAAGGGAGATAACTAACTTTTTAGAAAAGTAAACAATAGCCATCACAGAACTCGATGAGTGGCAACATAATGGTAGATGGCATTAACCTGTGATAAATGTATGATTAAACATAATTAAAACATAATTAAAAACACTGTTATTTGGATAAAGTTTTGGATTCTAAAATAATTGTTCCAACTTAAGAATGATTTTGAAATAATGTGGGAAGTTCTTTGAAAATAACTACTTAACTTTCTTGATCAATGAAAATATCATTATTGTCACGCTGAGTCCCAGCAGTAAAGGATTTGTAGGAGATAAGGTGATGGATTACACTACCCAAGTACAGTGGTGCCTCGCAAGAAGAAAAGAATCCGTTCCGCGAGTCTCTTCGTCTTATCTTGCGAAGCAAGCCCATTAGCAGATTAGCGCTGTTAGCGCTATTAGCAGTTTAAGGGCTATTAACGGCTATTAAAGGCTTAAGGGATTAGCGGATTAGCTGCTAAAAGGCTATTAGCAGCTTAGCCCTTTAGAAAAAGGGGTTGGGGAGCGAAAAAAACCCTCAAGAATCGCAAGACATTTTCGTCTTGCGAAGCAAGCCCATAGAGAAATTCGTCCTGCGAAGCACCTCTGAAAACGGAAAACCCTTTCGTCTTGCGGGTTTTCCGTCTTGCGAGGCATTCATCTTGCGGGGCACCACTGTATGTATTTTGATTCCATGGAGCTTCTTGGAGATCCTTGTAAGCTTAGCATCTCTTCCTTAATGAGAAGTTCAAGAATGGTGAGCAATCTTGTGATCTAGGCCTGCAGCCCCAAGTACATGTGCCACTGAAACCAGTAGGGCTTGCTTCTGAGGGATGCTGAGGATTGCACTTCATGTAATCAAATATTGCAGGGGTAGCTAAGCAAAGTTGTTTTCAAAGTCTTCACTACATGGTTGTGGGGTGTACAAGTTTTAATTTTTTAATGGGACATTTCCCATTTCATAAATTCATAGAATCATAGAATTGTAAAGCTGGAAGCTACCCTGAGGGTCATCTAGACCAACCCCCTGCAATGCAGGATTCTTGACTAAATCATACCTGGCAGATGACCCACCCAACCTCTGCTTTAAAGCTCCAAGGAAGTTCTTGTAGAAGTCTGTTCCTCTGTCAAACAACTCTTACTGTCAGAAAGTTCCTTCTGATGTTTAGTCAGAATCTCTTTTCTTGTAACTTGAATCTATTGGTCTGGGTCCTACCCTCCGGAGCAGGACTAAACCAGCTTGCTCTATCCTCCATGCGACAGCCCTTTAGCTATTTGAAGATGGGTATCCTGCCTCCTTTACCAGGCTAAACATACTCAACTCCCCAACCATTCCACGTCAAACTTGGTTTACAGACCCTATTATTATCTTGGTCATACTCTGCTTGTCAATATCCTCCTTAAATTGTGGCGCCCAGAACTGGATGCAGTTCTCCAGTTGTGGTCTTTCCAAGGCAGAATAGAGCTGTACTATGACTTCTCTTGATTGGGACATTATACTTCTGTTGATGCAGCCTAGAATAGCGTTAGCTTTAGTAACAAATAAAGGATACAAGTTTTAAATAAATACCAGCTAAGGTTGGCATTTTCAATATTTTTAGCTTTGGTTACTAAGTACAAGTAAAATAAATAGGCTTAATTGGATTACTCTAGGGCATCATGCAATTTTTAAAATCCAAACAAAATTTTCTGATACAAATTACCCTAATCCAAGCTTTCCAGCAAACCTACGTCACTGCCTCATTGTGCAGTTGTTCTTATATTGCAGCTCATTGTGAGAAAAGTTTTATGGGGAACAATGGTTTCACTACTGCTCCTTAGGCTTATTCCAAAAACAGGGATGGGGAACCCATGGACTTCTTTATTTTGTTGGACTCCTATTCCTATCAGTCCTGGCATGGACATTGATCAGGGATCATGGCAGGGGGAAGCCAGCAACTCATGGGAGGCCACGTGTATCCCCCAGTGCTTTCCTAGAACAAAAATGTGAAACACCTTTCAACGCCATGATTTGAAACCAAATTTATTGGTCACAATCCATGCCAGAGCTAGTTACACTTAAGTCTACTGACTTTAGTGGGTTTTTGTGTTAGATTGTAGCCCCAGTCTGGCTCTGTGCAGAAGTCTGGGGTTAAGTAGAGAGCTTGACCTCTTGTGTGTAATAATGATGAAATTTGGTGTTCCATTTTTTTAGTCTACTTGTGAAATATGAAGGCCTTTTCTGTTATGTGACCTAAGATAGGTGTTTTCTACAGCTAATAGTTTGTTTTCTTTTTATGCTTACTAATTATCGTTCTGTATTTCCTGATGAGATTGAATCTCTTCCATTTCTCAAGACTTAATGAGGAGGTATTGAATATGTTACAAAGCAATGAAATACAGCTGTGGTGTTTCTGCATATTCATTGTTACGGTCTAAACCTTCTTTTGCAATCACTCTGTGCTACTTACCCAGTTACATGGACCATTTGTCTAGCCTGATGTAACTTCTCTTCAGTTAAATCTCAGGGAGATTTAAAAAATCTTGTAGCTCTAAAAACTGTATCCATATGTTGTTCTTTACTTTGCTATTCACCCAGCCTCAATGTGTGAAGCCCTGGGTGTTGTCTTCCTAATCAATGTGTGGGAAGGAGGATCCCTCTTTCTCTGCCCCAGGTGTCCTTGTATTTGATACGACATCCGCTTTTGAGTGAATTTCTACAAATATATTCCTGAAAATACACAGAGGGGAATACATGCCATTTAGACGTTGTCAGACTTGTGGAGACCAAGTGTGGTGCAGACATGATCCACTACTCACTATGCGGTTCAAAAACAGTTTTATCCTGTTTCCTGAGGGTGTGGATAAGTCTCTTCTACTTTTTATTATTATTTAGCCAGTGTGTATTTGTGGCATGCTTAGTGGCTTACTTCTGTTCTTTTTACAACTCAGGACAATGTGAGGCACTTGTTTCTCACTCTGCCATTACTTTTACAGGTATTCAAGATTTATTTTTAGCAATGTATTTTCTTTAACGTTTCCTCTTGCCTTTATAGAAGGCAAGACAAATTGTATTTATAGGCCATTTCCCCCCTCCCTTTTTCAGAAAAGGGAAAATCCAGAGCTGTCCAAGCACTTCGCTGGAGGGAAAAATATAGCCAAGACTGCTTTTAGAGCAAAGCTGGAAGCTTGCCAAGAACAGCATATGCAGTGAGATGGGAAAGGCCTGGAAGCAAAAGTTGCCTCTTTGGGGGTAAAAAAAGGCCCAGAAACTAATACTATTTAAAGTGAAACTAAGTTGGAGAATTTATCTTTGATTAAGGTTTGATTTGTAGTTGAGGTGGATGGCAAGAGACTAAGTATTGTGGGTATGAAAGTGCGAATAAGCAGGAAATTGGTGTAAATTAGAACTAATTTGCTTTAGTTTGTGTTCATGTGACTTTTCGTTGTTGAAAAAACTGCATTTAAAAAAGGAATGCATTTGTTACTTTTGCATCTTTGTATTCTTTCAAAGCTGCAGCTAGTATTTTAGTTGCATAAGTGTGTGAGGTACCTAATGCTGAGAGTAGTGTCTTGCACAAAGCCAGCTGCTAAACTTCAGGAGTATAAAAATGCAGTACCTTATAGGAAGCATCCCTGAGTGGTCACCTAAACCTGGATTTCTACTGGATCTGCTTCCTGCTTGGATGTTGCAGGAATGGTATCCTCTGTGTTGTAGTGCTATTCTTTGTAGACAGTAAAAAAAAAAAAAAAAAAGCTCAGTTCACAAACAGCCATTTAAATGGCTAATTTAATTATTATTCAATTTCTGGTATAGAAGTATGGCATTTCTGTGAAGTATTAAACAGGTGGCTGAACTCTTGTCAATAAACCAAATCCAGCATTTTAGTAGTGTTAATGTTCTTGCAGTCCAAACTTCAACATATTATCTATAGCTTCGCCATCAGAACTCTTATTGAAATTCATGTGGTGTGTCCAACATTTGCTTCCTGTTGCTGTACGTTCATGTAAACACCATTCTGGTGTGCAGTGGTACCTCGGGCTAAGTACTTAATTCGTTCTGGAGATCCGTTCTTAACCTGAAACTGTTCTTAACCTGAAGCACCACTTTAGCTAATGGGGCCTCCTGCTGCTGCCATGCCGCCGGAGCATGATTTCTGTTCTCATCCTGAAGCAAAGTTCTTAACCCGAGGTACTATTCTGGGTTAGCGGAGTCTGTAACTTGAAGTGTATGTAACCTGAAGCCTATGTAACTCGAGGTACCACTTTATCTGAAATTCTGACTGTCCTCCTATGCAATGAAACTACTTGATAACTTCTGTAGGGGATTGCCAAGTTAGTCTGTTGCAATAGAAACAGTCTTCTGGCACCTTAAAAGTTTTTTGTGTCAAGCTTTTGTGGACCAAGAGTCCATTTCATTAGATGAATGAAGCAGTCATGCTAGTGGGCAGGTATCCCGTGAACAAAAAGATGAAACGTCTCACTATGACACAAATTTGACATTAAAATTAATAATGCTCAGGAATCATAGGGAGAGAATTTCAGTCTTGCATAATAAATATTAATTTTTGCCATATTCCAACAGAAAAGGTTGAGAGGGAAAATTGACAGTGCGAACCTTGGTCTAAACAAACTCTGGAAATGACTAGTACACTCCCAAACATAATTGTCTCTGTTTTAAGTATGTGTACAGGATTCAATCTTGCTTTATCAGTTTATCACCAGTAGCTTAAGTTCTGTATTAATTTGTGAACTGCTGCATATTGCTATGATACACCTAATGCTATTTCTCTTGCATTGTTTGATCTTCCTTTTGTTATTTATTTTGGAGGAATCTGTACCCCCTTTCACTTTGGGTATACATCATTCTTAGATGACTACTGTGCATCTGATGAGTTTCTAAAAGTTCATGCCATAAAAAAAATATTTCTCATTGTGTTGCCCTTTGGCTATTTAAGGCAGCAGTCATATACTCACATATCTGGGAGACAGTGCTATTGAACTCAGTGGGACTTAGAAACTCAAAAACATAACAGAAGAAGGGAGAGAATAGCCTGAAGTGGAGGTTAGCCTCAGTCTTATAATTCTCAACAATCTGAAAGTGTAGCATCTGGATTAGTAATTGAGTGATACACATACATGTACGAAACAACCCACAGTCTGCACCTATGTTTTTGTCTTGGTGCTCAGTTTTGTTCCTACTCATTTAGAAATAAATTCAGTGGGACTTGATCCCTATTAAATGTGCATTGGACTGTGGCCTTTGTAGATCAGTTGAATCTACAGTGCAGCAAATAACTTGATGGTTCAGACCATTTAGCTCTTCCTCTTGGTTTGTATTATTTCGTAACATTCCATGCATGCTCCTATATTTTTCTCTCTCCCAGGCCCTGCTACATCCTGTTATTCTCCATTAATTTTCTAGATTCTGCATGCTGATTTTTTCACACATCCCTCTTATTTTTCTGTCACCTCTGCCCCACCCCAATCAACCAAGAATTGATTATCAGTGTATTTACATTATGATGTATGCCTGCATAACGATTGTGAGGTTGGGAGTATAGCCTTACTATCCTGTTTAATAATAGCTTCCAGAGAGGAGCAAAAACAACACAAAGTCTTTTAGCACCTTAAAAGACTAGCAGATTTATTATGGCATACCCTTTTGAGGACTAGGCTACATGTTAGTTACATTCTGGGGAGAGCTCTTAATTCCGAGCTTAATCTTAATTCCGGGGAGTTCTCTGGTTCTTTTATAGATGACCAATGGACCATGGACCATGAACTGAGGAAAATATGCATAAGGAAAGTGTCCTAAGATCTAGGGGGAGTGGCTTTCAAAGGGTAGTTAGAAATGCATTAAAACAGAGGGTATCCTATTGACTTATATTGTCAGTCAGCAAATACAGGATGGGCAAAATCCAGAAAGCTGCCAGTGTTAAACTTAACTGGAATGAAGCAAGTTGACTCCTACCTCTTGGCCCAGTAAACAGACGCCCACAAATTGGTCAAGCAGCATCATGGGTGCTGTTAGTGCGTCCCTTATCAAACGCTTGTTCTTTTTTTAGAGTCATGCAATTTTATTTACTCTGTTTCAAAAGTATACGTTGTTACTGTTGTTGGCTTTATTGGCAGCTTTTGCATTTTAGCTGTGCCTTAACCTGGCTTTCTGTCACATGAACATGGAATTATTAAATGCAACTAGTGTGTTCAACCTATATGAAAATCAAAATACTAAGCCTTGAACTTGTTTTAAGAGACGTTTCTAGAGTTTGTGGGAAAGCCAGAAATATTGCAGTTAGATGCATTCTCTGAGGCTTCTGATGTTTCATAGACTAACAAAAGGTTGCTTTATTAGTAGCTTTAATGAACAAATCGCTTTATTGGCTTAGACATACTGGTAGCTTTGTCGGTCCAAACAGCTATGAGTTCTTGTTTCAATTCACCATTGTGCTCAAGTAGTGAAGTGATAGCCATTGACCTTCTACTAAAGCACAATAAAAAGTTTTTTTGTGAAGAAGAAAAGTGCGCAAGGAGAACTGCAACACAATTCTTGGACTCCAGCTCAGCAACTTAAAAATAAAGTCTTCATAGCTCCTGTGTTCAGACAGACTCTTGTTTGGTTCCCAGCACATATACCTAAAAACACAACATTGACTCTTGAAAAGATGCCTTTCAGTGGACCAACTTGAAAGGTAGCGTAGCCTTTATCTTGATATTTCATCCACACAACGTTGTACTCTTGGATTCACAGTGCCTAGCTTACAAAACAAAATGAAACGAACTGCTGATAATAGAGTTGTTGTATTGAGTGTCTTTATCTTTTTTGTTAGTTCTGGATGATTTGTCTGAATAAATTATAATTATAATTTGAAATTAAGATGAAACTTCAGTGAAACTTCCTGTCCGGATTTTTTTTTTTTTTTTAAAGATTGCATCCCTACCCCTGTTTAAGTGCCTAATGGGTAGTTTAAGGATTAGCATTGGCGTGCTTTTTCGTCAAACTATGTTGACTGCTGTCTCGGTAATGTCTATATTAGAGGGGGGAATACCTTCACACTCAAAGGGAGAAAAATGAAAAATTGCTGAAAATTAAAAGGGGTTACAGTTGTACTTAGCTTTTTAAATTTTTGTCAGTTTATGCAAATACATGTAGCTCATCCTGGTAGAGAAGATTATGTAAAGCTTTGTGGGTCTAAATGCCACATCTGTGTGTGGATGAGGAAGGTGGCAAAATGTGCATTCTGGGGCAGAAAAGGGACTTGCTCTTGATTAAACCCCTCCTGTTCCTGTGAAAAATAAGGGTGTGGGCATCCAGATACTTCTGGATCCAAAGAGTTTTCTCCAACAGCTCAAGCTGCTTGGTGTAAGACAGAATCTGTGTTCACACAAAAAGCTTAAACCGTGGTTCAACAAACCACTAGTTGTCTCTCAAATTAGTAAACAAGCAAAAGCATGGCTTGTTTTCAAATTGCTTTTGCCTTGTGCCTTTGTAGCTTGACAAGCATTTGGAATGGGGTGGACAAATAAACTATGGTTAAGCGCATTGGAAAGTCAAAGCCAAACTATGGCTTCACATCATTGTCAGAAAACAAACCATTATTAGTTTGCTGGGCTATATCAGGCTGTTCAGGCAAGCCACGTATTGATTAAGCAATCCATGGTTTAACCTTTTGAGTGAACTAGGCTGGACAAATTCAGTGGTATTAAATTATGGATAGAGAATGGCCTGCTTTTCTTCTTCTTCTTTCCCGTTGATTATGTCTTTGCCATGTTTCAGCTGAGCTGTGCCTCTAAAGTGAATAATGGTGTTCGGTGGGTTAGAAAGGAGGAAGCACAGTTATGCTGCTTCTCTTTTGCTAAGGGCAGACTCCTATAGTCCCTTTGGGCTGAGTGCTCAGCCAATCTCTGATTATGAGTTCAGTAGCAGAGCTTGATTTGAGAAGCAGCAGGAAAATGAGAAGCAGCAGGAAAATGAGCAGCAGGAAATCTGCTTCTGGATTAAATACCAGGTTCTTAATCCTAACCATTGTATTTTAGTCAAATAAGATTTCAGATTGGGCAGTCTGGAAGATAATCTGATCCTAAGCTTTATCAATCAAAACCTTAAACTTGGCTTAGTAGCATATAGGCAGCCAATTTTATTCTTTATGCAGGGCAAGATACATGCTGACTATAGGCCACCCTGCAAAAAAACCTGATGATTGCATTTTGCACTAATTGCAACTTCCAGACAAACCTTAAAGACAGACCAATAGAGACTGCATTTCAGTAATCTAGACTTGAGATGTACCAGCTATGTAAGGCAGGGGTCAGCAACCTAAGGCCCATGGGCTGGTAGCGGCCCACGAGGCTTGTCTAACCGGCTGATGGCGACGCCTGCCACCACCACCCCTGCTCCTACTGGTGCGGCGCGGTGACTGACTTCCGGGTTGATGGTGCCCGTGCGCATGCACACAGGCGCTCCTCCAACCTGGATGTGTACTGGAAATAGCGTGTGCACATGCATGCGGGATGGAGAAGCGCATTTGCGCATGCATACACGCTATTCCCAGTGCACTTCCGGGCGCACCTCTGACCCAGAAGCACATGCTCTGGCCCATCCTCCGACGGACGGAGCGTCGACCGGCCCATCCTTCGATAAGGTTGCCGACCTCTGATGTAAGGAGATTGCAAGCACTAGTAATACCCTGGTTTGTAGTCTCTGCAAACTGTGTTTTGCTGCACCTTTATCTGCCCCACACCTGACGCCTTTTCTGAAATCAGATGTAGGGCAGCTTGGTTAAGCTTAGCAAAAGTAGTATCCTAACAAACAGAGGTTCCCTACAACCTAGAATGACTCCACTGAACTCAAGGATGCAGTGGAGACAGCAAAGTAAGCCTTTTTTGTCACAACTATTGCCATGCATTCAGTGTGATTATGTGCTCTAAGTGATGCTTGTTTGACCTCCTAGTGGGTTTTATATCGCCTAGGGGGCAGGTGGCGCTGTGGTTCGAATCTGTGCGATGGGGTGAGTTCCCGTTGCTCTGTCCCAGCTTCTGCCAACCTAGCAGTTCAAAAGCACACCAGTGCAAGTAGATAAATAAGTACCACTGTGGCAGGAAGGTAAACAGCATTTCCATGCACTCTGGCATCTGTCACGGTGTTCCGTTGTGCCAGAAGCGGTTTAGTCATGCTGGTCACATGACTCAGAAAGCTATCTGAACAAACACCAGCTCCCTCAACCTGAAGTGAAATGAGTAGTGTACCCCATAGTTGCCTTTGACTGGACTTAACCATCCAGGGGTCTTTTTCCTTACCTTTTACCTTTATATCACCTGCACTCTAGCCATTGTCCAACCTGTTTCATTACCTGGAGCTCAAGGATGCAAAGGCTTAGACTGGGCTCCACTACAGCAGAGAGGGCACTAAGAAGTGATTGTGATTGTGGCCTTACGCATTCTATAACAAGTTGTGGCATCTAATACAATCAGTCCAGATCTCACCAGGAAGCGGCTTGGCCATGGCAATGGGGTCATACAATCTCCCATCTATATTCAGGCCTTCATATGCCACTTGGAGCAAAGACCAGAGCCGGATTATACCCTGCGCTATGTGTTGGGCCAGTAGCTACTTGAGACAGTGTCATTGTTGCCATGGAGACCATGAAGTCTTGATCAGTAAGTTAGGGTCTTCTCTTGCATGCAAAGACTGTTACAAGTGTGTACTCAGACGTACACAGCCAGCACTTGTGTGTTTATATACACAGAATGCTGAGAGGTTTAGGATCTTTTGCTGGAGTGATGACATTCACTTGTTATTGATATGTGTTAACCCTCAATCTTATGCCCACAAGAAGCTCTGACACAAAGAAATAAAGAAAGTTTGGTTTATTATATGACATAGGAGTGACAGAATATAAAAAATATAAAACTTTGCTTTAGACACCAAAGTTACAGTCTAAGCAGGTAGCAAATTACAATACACACACACCTTAATTAAAGAGTAAAAGATTCCCTAACTATTCTAAAGGCCTACAGGAGCATGGGCATGACAATTTTGTCGTAAACCCACACTAGAAGGGGGTGGGAGAGGAAAGTATACCTGTTGTTAAGGGAAAGCAGAAGTGTGCTGTGTCCCAGGGAGCGCTGTTCTGTCCTGTTGGAACTGTGAGAGTTCACTAGCCTTTGAATCTAATGGTTTTTTAAAATACATTTTTTGCAGAGGCATGCCAGTGGAGAGGTGAGGGGGCTGTGAAATGAGTGATTCCTACAATTTCCATAATCCCTTCCAGATTTTCCTGCCTATTTGTCACCTTGCTCATCTCTGGTGATCCTGTTCCTGTTTGCTTAACAAAAGAGTGAAAGACTTCTGATAGTGAGAAATTATCTGAACCTAGGCATCTCTGTCTGCGACCTGCCTTTAAATCACCTCAACATTGTGTGGATGGATCCCACTGAGGAGCTGAGTATCTTGTATTTAGCAATTCTATATTTGCATGTGTTAATCTTCAAGTCAGATGTGTGTGAATTTAAGATAATCCTGGATGCCTTTCAAGATGCTGGAGTAAGGCTTGTGTCAAGTTACCATGGAGTTCATAATGTCATATTAGTTATGTCAGTCTTATATTTATGCCATGATCTACACAGATAAACCGTATCTTAAATTGAGATTAACACACAACTCCTCACAAGTCAGGCCCTGGTGGATTGAGCGGACGAGACCAATAATGGATTCAACAGTCAAGAAGGTGGTCTCTGAGGGAAGTGCAGGGTAGATGGGGCTCATCCACCTGGGAAGGTAGCCCATCTAGGAGAAGGAAAATTCTGGTCCTAAACCTCCACTGCCTTGCAGGATATCTTCGGGAGAAGAAAAGGCTAAGGAGTAAACCCTACACAGATCAAGCGGAGTCCCTGACGGTTGGATAGCGCCTTGCATGCCTCCTTCTGGCAACTCCTGCAGCCAAGCTGGTGCCAAATGTATTGCTCTGCTTTCCTTTGGACCACATCAGCGAGGCTGAGAGGGCGGTCTTGTCGTCTGGGCAGTCCAGGGCCTCCATACACACTGCCCAGGCTTGCGTCCCAGGGAGGTCACTTTGGTGCTGTTAAAGCAGTGGTCTGACTTCACTTCCAGAGGCTCACTCCATTGTCTCTGAGACAGACAGATGCCAACAACCCTTACAATGTATGATGTAGACATATCTAAGAGATCTTTCATATTGTAGAAATGAGAATTAAATTAATGTTGCTGTTCTCCCACACCACCTCATATGAGCCTATTGGAAAGAAAGTTGCTTTTGCCATCCGTAATGTTATAGAACTTAAAACAAGGATTCAGAAGCCTATTCCAACTATTTCAAGTTGGCTTCCAGCTTTTCCATAGGTGTTTCCAGTTCTCATATGACAGGGAGTTATGGTTATCTGTGGTTTCCTTGTTTGTTTTGTTTTTGTGCAGGGAAGAGTGAAGCAACAGCAAAGGGTCTTCATGTGGGTATGTGCAGTTCATGCACATCCTGACTTAGTAAGGAACATGGGTGACGCTGTGGTCTAAGCCACTGAGCTGCTTGGGCTTGCCAATTGGAAGGTCGGCAGTTCGAATCTCTGTGACAGGGTGAACTCCCGTTGCTGTGTCCTAGCTTCTGCCAACCTCAGAGTTTGAAAGCAAACCAGTGCAAGTAGATAAACAGGTACTGCTGTGGCAGGAAGGTAAATGGCATTTCCATGCATTCTGGCACTTGTCAGAGTCCTCCGTGCTCCAGTAGTGGTTTAGTCATGCTGGCCACATGACCCGGAAAGCTGTCTGTGGACGAACACTGGCTCCCTCGGCCTGAAAAGCGAGGGGAGCGCTGTACCCCATAGTCACCTTTGACTGGATTTAACCATCCAGGGATCCTTTACCTTACCTTTACCTTAAGTCAGGATCCAATCATGTGAACGCATCCAGTATGTGTAAATGGCCTTTCAAAAAACTGAATTATTGTTTAGAACTTTGTTCAAATTAAGATACTTTCTTGAAATATCTAGCTAGGTATTATAGATAAATCTGCATGTGTCATTTAAGTTCTTCTGTATATTGGAATTCTTCCATGATTATATCTACCTAAACAGTCACTTTGTTTACTTACTGGATGATTGCCCTATATGTGGTCTGTCACTGGCTCCATCTTTATGCATCCTGAGAATCAATAGTACATTAAGGAAACTGACATGAGATGAGTGGGGGAGCACATAAATAATGAATAACAACCTTTACTGCTAGTGTTTCATTCCTGTTAAAGGCAGTACAAGTTTCCCTGAATTATCTATGCATTTCATATCACATGCTAATTCGAAATGATTATACCCGCGTTTAACTAATTATAATCAAAAGCTGTTTCTTTGTTTCACTATATCAAATTCCCTACTATAAGAAAAATAAAGCTTAGATTAGATCTATTGTGTTCAAAATGAGAGCATTGTTCTATGCTGCTCACTACTTTGAGTAAGGGGTAATTTCCAGGTCAGTTTCCTTGGAAGGGAGAGGATTCTGACACTTAAATGTTTCTGTAATAACTTAAAAATATGCAGGATGATCAGGTGGGCACACAAGCAGACCCATACCAATCCCAAGGCAACAGCAGCAGCGCTGAGATCCAAAAACATAGAACTGCTTTAGTCTTCTCTGGCCAAAAACAAATTAGACCTTTAGGACCCCACCCTGTATGGACTTCAGATATCTTCCACTCTGTGGGTGAGGGGAAACAGGCTATACTGATGGGGCAATAGTGGTAATTGTGATGAATAACAGATGCTTCTTTAAATTAGCAGTCTATATAAAAACTTTGTAAAAGATGGCTATTTCTTTGCTTGGCACAACAGTATAGCTGTAATCATCTTTATTAGAACTCTGCCTCTTGAGATTCATTGAAAGGGAGATGGAGGAGGAGCAGAAGGAGGACAGGAAGTCTTACTTGGTTCTATGAGATGTTTCATCTTGAGATGCAATTTTATACTAGGAAAGACATCGGGAAATTATTAGGGTAAGGTTGCTCGGTGCACTCTAATACAGTATGTATTAATTTTTTTTCATCCTGTGATTCCCTATCTTGCATATTGGTGGCAAGCAAACATACATCAGCAATAACACTTCCTTTATGAGCTCAGAAATGTGACTAGGCAAGACGGCAGCTGATTTTGAGAAGTTGGCTCATTTCAGGCCGTCTGAGAGATTTCACCTGATATTACTTTACATTTTCCCTATAATGTTTTTTTCCTGATGAATAGCTGTGTAGAATCAGCGCAGGAAGAGCAAAGTCCTTGGCAATACCAGCTCAATTGCATCTGCAGATGAGGATTTAAAATTCTATGCAGCAGACAGTACCTCCAGCAGGCGAGTAAAAGGTTACTGCATTATTTGCTTGTTTGCATGCAGAGTCTTTCTCCACAAAGGCTTTTTATTCAATTTGCATTGGTTGCTTGAATTTTAATATTACTGGAAAATGATTTAATAGAAATGTGAATATCGAAAGGGCAGAACAAGGTTGAAGGAAGAGGCAGCACTGTCTCAATATAGCTGTAAACCAGGGCTGGAGGAAGAGGGGAGGAGACAGAGCAAATATAGCTTTTGATGCAGAGCGAAAACAAGAAGTTTTGCTTGAATATGTGCGCGTAAGCTGCTGTCATGCCACTTGCTTTTTCTTAACCATTTGATAAAAGGGATTTTATAGACAACTGCTGATAGCTCTATCAATGTAAGTGACAATTATTTCAAGGCAGATTATCCTGTAATCAGGTTGAGCATCTGTGTTAACGTGAGCTCTCTCTCTCTCTCTTTTCAAATACTCTAGTGCATGCTGCAGTAAGACAGATAAATGCACTGCTTTTAATAGCTGAAAGACCAGCATGTCATCTACTGATATATAGCACTTGCAATTAGTACTGCTTTGGAAGCATCTGCAAGCTTTTTATGTTTTATATTTGTTTGGGGTTTTTTTTTGTTTTTTACATTGAGGATCAATTAAACAAGGGAAATTAGAAATACAGCAGTGTTATTGAGGAAAAGTTATTTTATGTAAATATTGAAACATTAACTTTGGCAGACAAAGACAAGGCAAATGATTTTATTTAGTTCCTTTCTCCCCCCCCCCCATAACCTCCACTTGTCTGAATCAATTTGCAAACTTTCCCCCTCTGAGGTAGCTATCCAATAAGTTAATTCCATGTTTCCTTTACTAAAACCCTTTGCCTGTTATGTTTTCCATTGCTTTGGCTCTGTTTTTAGCTGAAATTTGTTCCCCGTTCTGTTACTTGTTGGGTTGGTATGTATAGGTTTGTAATGGTATTAGCCTTTTCTCCAGAGTTGTATTTTCATAAGACAGCTTTCTGCACTTTGCTCTTAGGTTTGTTAGGCTGAAGTGGGGTGTATATTTAACATAGGGAAAATGGCAAAGTTTGGCAGTAAAGAAAATACATTAATCTAAGTGAAATTGGCAGGTACCCTGAACGTTAGAGTCTTAAAAGGTCGGGAGCTCTGACTGGCAAATCAGATTCCAGCCAGTAATCTCTACACTGTTGTTACTCTCAGCAATGCAGCAACAGTACTTTTTCAGATATTGAGCGGATCTTGAATAGTGATCATGTGAACACAGAGGGGTGTGGCTATTTTCTGTTGGCTGTTGGAAGACTGCGTGTTCAAAGTGGGAACAGGTTGGATAGAGGCTATCAAAGCAGACCTGAAGTGCTACAGAGAAACAAACTGTAGTCAGTGTGCAGTGTCTGTTACTTTAAGTTCATGGCTTTCTTGCAAAACAGTGGAGAGCATCAAAGCAGCTTGTCTTGCGAAAGTGTAGCTGGAAAGAGGCACTTTAAGATTGCGAGCTTTGCTTGGCAATAAAGACAGTGACTACTAGCATTAGCTTCGGAAAAAAACACCATTGTTTTATTTTTATCAGTATTAATTTTTGCCAGGGAGCTGCAGAATGAGGCGGTCGGCCAATTTTGATTGTGTGTGGGCCAGTACCAGTACTGATTTCTTAAGGAATAAACTCATCTGATGAGCAAGTCAATGTGTGGCTGTGGCTGCAGCATTATTTCTTCTTTAATGAAGAGGCTGGGCCGTTCGACCTGCTGTTCCGATCTCCTATCTTGCAGCCATACATCAGACCAGTTGCAGAGACTATCCATCGAATGTCCCAATCAGCCAAAGAAGGTAACTATACAGCTTTATTAAAAATATTTCCTTTAAAATAGATGCAATGTGGACCTAAAATAAGACACATTTTAAAATGTTTTCAGTATTTTTTTGACCTTGCAGCAGCTATCCAATATCATTTTGCCATCATCAGGTTGTGTAGCAATAGAAATGTGCTGCAGTAATTGATTTTGTAATAGGATCAGGTGATTTACTGGCTGCACTGACAACCACTTGCTTGCTCTGAATTGTGGAACACTCTAATGGATGTTTGTGACTGCAGCTTGGAGTTGCTCTAAAAGTGCTGGATGTTCAGAAACAGTTTCTCGTTTGAATAAGAACTGCTTAACTTCTTCCCACACCAGTGCTCCTGCATTTATAAAATAAGTATGTTTCTGCTCAAATTACAGTAGTATTTTCCAGTTTTGTGACCTGTGATGTTTCAATATAATGTGCAATTGTGAAGTAATTGAAGAACATGACTGATATATGCAAACCATATATATGGTTTTACTTTTGTAATTTTGCACTCTCTTCCCATTCTACAAGTTGATACATAGTAAAACTAACTTCCCTATGCATTCATATATCAAATTTAGTAGATCTGAAGAGTCAGCCTTATCCAGATATCTCTCAGAGCACCAGAAACACAGCCCCATTCTTCTATGCTTACAGATCAAAACTAGCATCTAAAGAGCTGCTTTAGGTACACTCAGAGGTGTGGATCAGCCCAATGGAATGTCTTTCTGCTTTCCTTTGAGTAGCAAACCCCTATGCTATATTGCAAAGGATTGTCATGTGGCATGGCAACCTGATGTTTTTTTTTAAAAATGACCAAACCTTCTCAATGGGTGAAACTAGATGAGCGGTTATTAGGATCCAAGCCACACAGCGCTTAGAGGATGACCTGACCATGGACTAATACTTTGCAGGATGTGGCCTGTTGTTCCCCAGTACAAGGGCTGCACTTGTCAGATTGCTCGGTAGTTTGCATTCATATGCTCCAGTCTCAACAAGAGCCATTTTCCTGGTAGTTTGTCGTCTCCCCACACCCCTTGAAGTTTGGTTAAAGCTGCAGGCTCTCAGCAGGATCAGATCAACACTTGTCAGTGGCACTGTTTATTATGTAAATTAATTTTACTAGTGATCAAGATATAAATTGACTTCAAGGATGTGATCCAGAAAGGCCCTTGAGGCATGCAGATGGTTGAATGCATACACTGAGGTTTGTTTCCCTGTGTGTTTATTGAAGCTGTTCATTGTCCTGTTTCAGGGCATTTCTGAACTCACTACAAGTTTTGTTGTTTCCTTGTCTGGCAGAACTGGTGGCTGCCTTAGAAATGAAAGGCTTAGACCATGGGTAGGCAAACTAAGGCCCGGAGCCGGAGCCGTCCCAATCGCCTTCTAAATCTGGCCCGCAGAAGGTCCGGGGAATCAGCGTGTTTTTACATGTGTAGAATGTGTCCTTTTATTTAAAATGCATCTCTGGGTTATTTGTGGGGCATAGGAATTCGTTCACCCCCCCAATATAGTCTGGCCCCCCACAAGGTCTGAGGGACAGAGGACCGGCCCCCTGCTGAAAAAGTTTGCTGACCCCTGGCTTATACACCCTGAAGTGTGTGGGTGGAACTCAGCTTTTTGGACTAGGGCCTAAATCACATGGTCATATATTGTGATAATTTTAATTCCTGCATTGCAGGGGATGGACTAGATGACTCTTGGGTAACTCCCAACCCTAAAATTCTGTGATTCTATGTTATCATCCAGTGCTTGGTACAGAAATATAAGACTGAAATCTATGTATGGGACAGAGGGACAGGTAACTTGATACTGAATACTTAGCCCAGGGCAGTCCAAATTTTCATACCAAGTGGACTGCAGGGTACGGGCCTCACACTGCCCTCCTGCACAGAGAGAGGGAGGAAACTAAGCCAAAATTTGATCCCCTCCCAGGTCTCCTGCTGTTTTCCCAAGGCTGGCTAAGCAAGGTTCTAGGCGCTGGCAGGGTCCTAAATTCCTCCCACCTCATTCCCAAGACTGCTAAAGCGCTAACTAGGCTTTGGGAAGGAGGTAGGAGGGCTCTAGTGCCCCGTCAGAGCCCTCATGCCTCCTTCCCAAAGTTCCAGTGGCTCACTTACCTGGCTTTGGGAAAATGACACCCTCCCTGCCCCCAGTTTGAAGGGTCATATGTTGGTTAATTATCCAAGGGCCCGGGAGAAGAGGAATGTTTTTGCTTGGTGTCTAAGGATATGTAAGGATATGTAAGGTGCAAGGTGAGCCTCCCTGGAGAGAGCATTCCACAGTTAAAACTTTGTACCTCCAAATGAGAAATATTGAAATCGTGGGGCAAAATCCAATGTGTGAATACTGTTCTGTTTGCTGTGAAGGGTGGTTCCTCCCCCCTTCCCCGCCTTCCAGGTTTTAGGGGCTGTATCTGTAAACGAGAGGAAAAGACAGTGAAGCCCCATTGTGTGAATGTACAGTGGTACCTCGGGTTATGTACTTAATTCGTTCCGGAGGTCCATTCTTAACCTGAAACTGTTCTTAACCTGAAGCACCACTTTAGCTAATGGGGCCTCCTGCTGCCACTGCGCTGCCGGAGCACGATTTCTGTTCTTATCCTGAAGCAAAGTTCTTAACCTGAAGCACTATTTCTGGGTTAGCGGAGTCTGTAACCTGAAGCGTATGTAACCTGAAGCGTATGTAACCTGAGGTACCACCGTATGTGCTACTTGCACATGAACACCATTAGATTTCATTCATGGTAAAACGAATTTTTCTTCCCTCAATAGTTCTCTATGATATTGAAAGCAGAATTGTTTCATGTTAACCTTTATTATACCATTTGACTTTCATTTCATAATGGATCTTTTATTTTTAGAGTTCCCATGAATCAAATATTTAATTGTTACAAAAATGTATTGATTCACTTATCCAGTGTTAAAATGTTTGATTGATTAATTAAATTGGTTTATGCTTTCAGGCTGTTCATTTTCATAAGATACATAGTTTATATTTACTATTTTGCTAAATGTACTTTTTATTCATTCTAACAATGAGTTATTTAGGCAACAGACAAAAACGTTCCTCAGTAACCAGGTTTGGGGCTGATTAAACAATCAATGGTCTTTTAAATATGTTTGTGGGAGGGGGTTTGTTGGTTGTTGTTATGATATGTATGTTGTGTTTTCATTTAGTATTTTTATGCTGTAAACCACCCTGTGATCTTTGGATGAAGGGGGGTATACAAATTTAATAAATGATAGTCATAGTTATAAAATCCATTAATTTTTAAGAGGAACTATTTCATTACATTGTTATAAATGAATAAAAATTGCAGTCTTTTTAGATTATTTGCACAATTGAATGTCTGAAGAAAGCAACTCTTACTTTTCTTTTTGTATGATTGGGGATGAATTTTGGAGTGTTTTGCTAGTTCAGTGTGGGAAAAAATCATCCAGACCTCTTTTGTTTGTACCTTTCCTAGACTTGAGATAACTGGTTTGTATAAACAGTTCTGTAGTCAGTCCTTGGAAAACATGTAGGTGGCATTTACAATCCGAGCAGTGCATTCTAACTAGTGTCCAAGGATATGCAACAAAAGAAAAAAGATTATTTTTAAAAAATAATCTGATTCATGCATTTCTCTTTCCCAGCGTTATGTTGCATGCTACTGACTTCCCCTTTGTTGAACTTCATGTTTGAGTAAAAATTTGAATATAGGTTTTCCTCATCCCAGGTCAACTTGTTATCTATTGCACAAGCCCTTTGTAATACCCATTTTAATTATCACAGTATAAGGGGAGAGTGCTCTTGTACTCAAATCCTGTGTGTGGGTTCTCACAAGCATCTAGTTGGCCACTGTAAGAATAAAATGTTGGACCAGATGGGTCTTCTTATGTTCTTATTTGAAGGAGCAAATATCCCCAAGGCAATTGGATGTACATTACATATATTCCATCTAGAGAGAGGTGTTCTTGGTTGTTGCCCCTCAATGATAGAATTCCTTGTACAAGAGCTCAAACTAGACTTAAGTTATTTGTACGTGGGTCCCATTGAAATGAATGAGAAAAATTAGTCATGACTTGGTTCCTATTTATCAGGCTTCCTCAAACTCAGCCTACAACTCCCATGATTCCTAGCTAGCAGGACCAGTGGTCAGGGATGATGGGAATTGTAGTCTCAAAACATCTGGAGGGCTGAGTTTGAGGAAGCCTGCTATTAATCAACAGGACTTAGATGCAATTACCGTATTTTTTGCTCTATAAGACTCACTTTTTCCCTCCTAAAAAGTAAGGAGAAATGTGTGTGCGTCTTATGGAGCGAATGCAGGCTGCGCAGCTATCACAGAAGCCAGAACAGCAAGAGGGATTGCTGCTTTCACTGCGCAGCGATCCCTCTTGCTGTTCTGGCTTCTGAGATTCAGAATATTTTTTTTCTTGTTTTCCTCCTCCAAAAACCAGGTGCGTCTTGTGGTCTGGTGCGTCTTATAGA
The DNA here is from genome assembly GCF_965153285.1 of Podarcis tiliguerta. Classification (NCBI taxonomy): domain Eukaryota; kingdom Metazoa; phylum Chordata; class Lepidosauria; order Squamata; family Lacertidae; genus Podarcis; species Podarcis tiliguerta. The sequence goes on along the minus strand of NC_139542.1, from coordinate 38,732,880 downwards.
GCGAAAAATACGGTATTTAAGCTGCAGTGTTATGTAGTCTTGCATGGGAGTAAGGTTCATTTAACTCAATGGAACTTAATTATGAGTTGACATGTATAGGATTGTACTGTTCGTCTGAAATCAGCCTACCAATTTCAAGTCTGTGCATCTTTCAGAAGCATTATAAGGTTTATCCTTATCATCTGGCTACCCGACTTAGGATCTTTTTGCTCTTTTCAGAAAACTGAGCATCTGTTAGGAATCCAGCTATAAATAATTTAGAATACTTAGTGTACTTTAATTTTATTAGTCTTTTGTACATTTTGGTAGAGCAGAAAAGGGGGAAAAAAATCAAAATTATTTTGACTTGTCCTAAAAGTAGAAATTCATTTATTTAAATTGTGTGGGTTTTGCTCATTGTATTACTTAGGGAAAGCAGTTTAATGTGTTGAGAATGTTTAGGGTAGTAATTTCCAAGTTCTGCATGAGATAACTGCTAATGAATTGTGAGCCGAAATCCCTTACCCCACAGATGAATTGACTTTGCTGTATGTGTACGTGATTCACAGCTCTAGCCTTTTCCTCTAGTCACTCTTCTGAGAAGAGGGAATTCTTCCATATGTCCTCATTGATGTGATTAAGCTGTTTTGCTTCTGATGCACACATAGAAAAAGTTTCTGGTCTCAGAAAAGCATGGCCAGAACTCTCATAGGAAAAAGGGGAAAGCTGCTTTAGCACACTTAGCATAAAGAAAACTTTTTCAGGTGCAAGAGAAACATGTCTTTAGTTTTTAACTTGGTGTGTGTGGCGGGGGGGGGGGAATGTGCTTTAGTTAGCTGGGTAACATTGGTTTGGGATTACTGCTAGATAATCGCTAGAAAGCTCTGCTGTTGAAAGGGAATTTGTCAACATTTTGATAAATGGTTTATTGAGAAACAAGCTGTTTTATGAGATAAAAGAGCAACAATATTTTGTTTCTCTGATGAAGCCACAGTATCAATAAATGCGCCTTCTTAATTTTTTTAAAGGTTACAGTTAATAGACATTTTACTGATGCTCAGATTTCTGTTTGCTACAATCTCCAAAATTTACTAAGAACTGCCATACTATATTCATAGTGAATAAATGCTAATGACATCATCACAGTGATGTCATATGTTCACACACACACACACACACACACTATACTAAACACACTGCACAATATATGTAAATAAATATGTACCTATTAGCTAACGTCGCCCAGCTAATGTCTTCAGAAAATTTGCCCTCTGACTTAAGTTGGTACCTCATTCCTGATATAACTTGCCTTTGACTGATCTCCCTCTCTCATTTACATTTTTCAGCCCACTCAATGGATATGGCGATCCTTGATTGTCATGTAAATGTTCAAAAGCCTTCAGATCCTAAATCATTGAGTAATAATCAGTCTTTTGCCTGGTTCATTATATTTTCTGCAGAATTCCTCATCATATTTAAAATAAGTTTCATTAAATATTGTGCTGTGCTTTGAGATGGTGTACATGTACCTGGCTGGTTGATACCATGTTTCAGCTCTAAATCAGTGCCCTGGTCCTTTGATCTCGTGTATAGCTTTGACTTTGAACAGCCTTTTCTGTTCTGTTTATATCTAATTTGCAGTCAAACCTAATTTATGTAAGTTTCTCTGAGGAATGATTAAGCATTTAAATTATCAGACATGTGTTAAAGGAAATATTGTCTCTATTCAGCCATATGGGAATTGTGAGGAGACGTGGTTAACTGAGAAAACAGACCACTGGAAAAATTGTCTTCCAAGTCAGTGATGATATTTGGCATTTATTTCATATACTGTAGTGCAGTTCAAGTTTTCAGAGTACTTCACATACAGTAAGCCTTCAACTTACACAGGGGTTACGTTCCGGGGATCACGTTTAAAGCCAAAGTTACGTATAATCAAAACACATTGGGTTCCATGGCAAGTGGGATTTCCAAAGTAATTTCCTTGGAATTCAACTTCCTTTTAGTTTTTTTTTATTTGTTTATTACCACTTGTGTAAAGCTGAATGCACACAAGTTAAATATGCATAAACTGCAGACTTAATGTATATTATCTTGGTAATCTTTACAACAGGCCTCCAAGGTCAGTAGTATTTATTCTGTATTATGAAACGAGTGGTAGTTGAGAGGGCTGGGATGGAATGGGGCCACTTTCTGTAACATGAATATGGCTACCTCACTAGACAGCAGCAAACGTTTGTCTTCCATCTGCCCTTTTAACATGTGCTATATCTATATCTAATTTATACATATACACTTGCATGCGTGGAGAGAGATCTCAGTTGTCCCATGTGACACCAGAATGCATCCTTTGTACTGTTTAACTGAGCCAGTTTCAAGGCTCTTTTGCTGATATTCAAAGCCCAGAACAACTTGGGACAAGGGGGCTTTCAGGACAGCCTGAGCCCTTGTCGATCACTGAGATCACCTGCAGGAGTGTTAGTTGCCTCCCTGTGTTAAAGGCTTGATTGACCTCAACCAGAAGCTGGACATTAGTGTTGCCTGTCCTATGTTGTGGAACACTCTTCAGCAGATTCATCAGGCATGACTTTCAGGCGTGTTTTGAAGACCCACCCCCCCTTTTTTTTCTGACAGGCCTTTGTGAATTTGTGGCAAGATTATTCTAAAAAGACAATAGGAACAGTTTACTTTTGTTGATTCCTTGGCCCTGTAACTCTTATATCTTCTTTTTATATGTGCTCCTCTTCTGGCCATTTTTCAAATACAGTGGTACCTCGGGTTACATACACTTCAGGTTACATACGCTTCAGGTTACAGACTCCGCTAACCCAGAAATAGTACCTCAGGTTAAGAACTTTGCTTCAGGATGAGAACAGAAATCACGTTGCACGGTTGCGCGGCAGCAGCAGGAGGCCCCATTAACTAAAGTGGTGCTTCAGGTTAAGAACAATTTCAGGTTAAGAATGGACCTCTGGAATAAATTAAGTACGTAACCAGAGGTACCACTGTATTTTTAATTTCTTTGTTAGGGTATTTCTCACAGTTCTCTTAAATTGTATCTACTCACATGCTTTAAAATGCAGAGTTCTAGTAGAGCATTCACTGCAATCCAATTCTCTTGTGTAATAGTAGATTTTAATGAGATTTTGTATTGTTCCTAGCGGTGCTGCCTCTTCCTAATGCTTCTCCAAAATTCCCAAATGTGGTGCTAGGGTCTAATGATTTATTATAGTTTATTAATTATTTTTTTCTGGCACATTTTGATTCTGTAACAACAACCATTGATTCTGCTTCATACTAATTATCAGGGAAAAGCAGATAAGCACTTTTCCTGGTATCAGTATATTTCTCATAGCACAGAAATACTTATAAACTCCTCTGTCTAATGAGAGCATGGCTAACAGTAGTAGAGAGACTAGTAGTTATTCCTTCAAAATGAAAGTTTTCCTTGTGTCTTGACTGAGAGTTCTCAAAATCAGATTTCGGCCTCCCTAAAGAATGTCTGGCAGTTGCTATAGAAGGCATAAATAACTCTCCTTCATTACACTGTATATCCCCCAACCCTTGTGGGACTGAAAGTGGATTTACTCTTAACACAATGTGAGCAACATAGCTTGAACTCTTCAAAATTTCTGTGGTTTAATGAATTGTTGAAGTTAAAGTTGCAGCACAGCTTCCCTAACCTAGTACTCTCCAGATGTTTTACACCATAGCTCTCATAATTCCTGACTATAGACCAGGAGTAGGCAACCTAAGGCCCGTGGGCCGGATGCGGCTCAATCGCCTTCTCAATCCGGTCCACAGACTGTTTGGGAATCAGTGTCTTTTTACATGAATAGAATGTGTCCTTTTATTTAAAATGCATCTCTGGGTTATTTGTGGGGTATAGGAATTCGTTCATCCCCCCCCCCCCCCAAAAAATATAGTCTGGCCCACCACATGGTCTGAAGGATGGTGGACTGGCCCACGGCTGAAAAAGGTTGCTGACCTCTGCTATAGACCATGCTGGTTGGGGCTGATGAGAGTTGTAGCCCAAACATTTGAAGGACACTGGATTGGAAAAGCAACAACAAAGGAAGAACAGTCCCCAAATGTCTGCACCCATCTCTTGCTCAAGGCCGTTCTTTGCTCTTTCGTAAAATGAAATGTTGTTTGGTGGGATACTTGACTTGGTTCCCACCTACCAGATGGACAAGCAATGGGAAAAGGATCTCTGGGGACTTAATGCCACATGCCACTAATAACTTAATTAGAATAGTGTCATTGGTTAATTAACAGGTATGTGGAGGTTGGATGAGGGAATGATAGTCATTGCCAGCACTCGGTGGACGGAGAGGAAGTTTAAGCTTTCCCTCTCTGGTTGTGATCCTGGTAAAAAACAAAACAAAAACTGAGGTTGATGTCAGTAGGAGCTTTTGGGAAGATTTCCCCCCCTGAGATTGAGATTGGGGTGGGAAGGCTTAAACCTTCTCTTGTGTGTGGCAGTGCTGATGACTATCTGCCCCCTCATTTTTAATTTGGAAAAAAGTGCTAGTTAATATGAACAGCTGTCTTCCCACTTATGTGCGACTGACTTGCCTGTGACCACGTTTATGCACAGTGCTGGGAAATAATAAAATAATTAAATCCAAACCCAGAAATGGCAGGAGAGTCATTGTGGCTCACGAGGAGACTCTCATTGGAGCCCGGTGAGGCCATCAGTGAGGGTGGAGGAAGCTCCAAAGAGACCGGAGGCACAGTGGGGGTTTGTTTATGTTGTTCAGCCTCCACGCCTAACAGCTGATGTGTGGGGTAGGGCAGCAGCCACTTTCCCATGCGTCCTCCAGCTTGAAATAAAAAAGGTCGCAGAGCAGCTTTTAAACTGTGTGTGTGTGTGTGTGTGTGTGTGTGTGTGGTGGAAACCGACAGGAGCTGAGGAGGGTTGGATGAGCCACTAGTGTGATCCTCTTCTCAAGTTCTTATACTACTTCTGAAACTGGAGGCAGTACAGTAGCTATGTACTGTAAGCTCTTTAAAGCCATCCATTATGGTGGCCATCACCTCATCCTTTGGAATCAAATCACAGAGTTTGACAATGTTCTTTGTGAAGAAGTACATGTTTTTTCTGTCCCAAATCTTCAACCATTCAGCTTCTTTGGATGTTTCTTGCTTTGAGTGTTATGAGGAGAAAAGCATACATCTATTTATTTTCTCCACTTCATGAATAATTTTCACATGTCTTTCCCCCCAAAGTAAAAATCTCAAAAAGTTTAAATGTTTCCTCATAGGGGAGTTGCTCCAACCTCATAATAATTTTGGTTGCCATTTTCTGAAGTTTTTCCAGTTCTACTATACTGTTTTTCCAATTCTGCTTTCCAAAACTTCTCTATCTCCTACTCTTTCCCATCATGGCTTTAATGTTGAACGAAGTGCTTTCTTGACAATGTCATAATGTATACAAAATCATATTCCATTTGGATATTGCGTTTCAGCCGGAACAGCTATTATTCTTCACAATATCTTGTCACAGCAAAATATTGTTGGAGAGACAACCTATAGTTAGGTGTTGTTAACTGATGCATCAGCCAAATGGCTACATGTGATGGGCTGAAATCAAGCTTCTTCGTGACAACCTATAGTTTTTTGTGTTAGCAGAGTGATGTATTGAAGGTCACAAGTTCAGGTTGCTTCCTACAAAGGAACACACCACATTTCTCTGGCAAATCCTAGTTTTTAGTTGTAATGGGAGGATCATGCTGCCAAAGCAATACAAGCTCTTATTCTCATGCAAAAATCTTCCGAAACTGTGAGATTCAAAACATGTAGGAAATGAAAGTTTTTAAATTACCGGTATGTGTGGGGGTGAGGACTTCACCATAGGGGCTTATTTCCTTGATGAAAGGGTGTTCGTGTGGTCTATATTGTTTAATCTAGTGAGACGGGATTGAAGGGGAAGAGAAGGATTTTGTGATCCTTTCCCCTAGAACACAGAGGGAAGCCAAGGGCGTGTTGCCTCCCTTACTAGCTCATTTAATGCTGTTCTAGATTCTGCTCTCTCTCTCTCTCTCTCTCTCTCTCCTTTCTATCTGTTGGCCACTAAATTGTCTCTTTCCCATCTTCACCTATCTGTTACCTATAGCATCCATCTCATCTCAAGTCTCCTGCCCTAATGGGCACTTAACAGTTTTGTCTCCTAATTTTGGGACTTTCCCATCATTGTACTGTGAGGACATTTTTAATTGTCACATGCTCATTTAATATTTTTCTAGATTGCTTTGCTTATTTTTTGGTAAAAAAGCAACTAATAAGTGCAAATAATAATAAGAATAATAATTAATTGCCCTAGTTTATCACAGTCACCGGAACCTTTGGCGTCAGCCACTGTTGAAGAGGTTAGGGCTGCTCTGGTGTGTGAGCATGTTTAAACTTTATAGTACTCTTTCTTTTTCTCCTTCCTGCTCCCTTGATAGATGGGCATGGCCTAGAGTTACTTGAATCCCCATGCTGCTTCAATGCCAGACTCTGCTTAGGAAGCTAGTTTTGATTGATAATTTATTGCTGCTCACTAGCATGATCACTGTATGGTGGGGTGGGGGCAGCAAGAGTAATTTACAAAATGCTGAAGTTATGGCGTTATAATTGATTGATAGCAAAAAGGGGTTGTTTGCAAGTTTGCTTTCTTGGGTGGTGAAAGGATAATTGAAGTTACTCCCAAGTGGAAATGTGATCAATTACTCATCCTATAGTACAGTCTGTGTTAATGCTTATAATCTTGTTTACTAGCCCACTGTAGAAACTTGAAACAATGTAACAGCACCAAAATAAAATAAATTTAATAAAAACAACACAGCAATACAGAACATTTGGTTCACAAAAAGAAGTAGTTTTAGCCTGGTCTGTGTGACGCACTAAGCCATGCTTTGGGTTCATGAGACTGCATTAATGTGCAGGTTCCTGGAGAAGTGCTCACCACTGCTTTGTTTCTGTTTCTTCCCATTTTTGCTGCCATGCTGCACTGAGCTAAAATTTGGCATAGCATGTTGGCCAAAATGGGACTCAAGGTTAAGCTCTTGCTTCACTAAATCTGAGTGGCAACTGAAGTTCAATCTTGGTTACAGCTCATGGTTGTTGAGGAAAGAGCCAATAGATACTTTTCGTGGTTTCCATTTTCTGTGTTTCCTAATATTGTTGATGTTGAAAGTTAAAACAGCTTTCTTTTTGCTGTAGAAATGAAATGCTGCTGAGGTAAAACAAAACTCAAGTTTTGTTTTTGTAAGGTAGTTTTAGGTTGGCAAAATGGATTGCTGCTTCTTCTTTATATCATATAGAATAGGCATTCCTGTATGATATGCAGAGTTTCTCTTATATTATTATCATAGAACGATGGATTTTAAAATCATGGGGTAGTCATCCCAAACTAGCAGGGAAGCCAGCCTAGATAATTTTTCAAATATTAGATTAAAAGCCTTATTTTTTTTTCTACCATGAAAAGCACCTTGCATAAATGCACGCTCATTGCTGGCTACTGAGATGGAGCTCTAGGACTGAAAAGGATTTCCAAAATTGGGAGAAACACTACTTGGCATTCTTGGACTCCAACCTGCCATGAACATAAACATATATATCTATATATCTAGATGTGTATGTATAATCTATGTTATATATCTATTTGAAACACTTTGTTGAAATTGTCCTAGAGCTATATGGTGGCTGTCTTACGTTTGTAAGAAATGATGTTGCTCTTAGTCATGTTAATGGCTGAAGATATTGTTCTTGGACTCATTTCATCTTGCTCATTTGGAAAGTTTAAATCTCATTACATTAATAAATTAAATTGGTGGCATTTATGATAGTGTTCTTTTCCTTTTGAGTGCATAGACCAATTTACCTTGAAACAGAAAGTAATCTTGTTAATTCTATGAAGCATCTATTCTTGCTGTTTCAGCTGTTACTAAATATAAGAATGATATACAGCCCTAAAGAACATTTATTCTCAAAGCTCTATACTAAGAATGTACTTTCCAGCTTTGAACTCTTCCCATTTCTGTCCCAGAATCTGCCTCATATTTCCTGTTTCTTGCCTCAATTTTTTTTTTACTATTTTTTTTTTGTCTCTGTGTTTGCTATTTTCTATTTCATATTATTACAGTTGAAGTCTAGAAAACTAACTTGATGGGAGAAAAGTTTAATCGAATTACACTGTTTAGTATCTCTCTGCTTTACTGATGTCCTCCCACAATGGACTTTTGAAAATTTATGACTAGATGTATGTGACACGAACAGTATGGGTGATATCCAATATTAGTCCTTCTCAGAATAGACCCATTGAAATCAAAATCAAAATAGCTCAAGCTCATTCATTTTAATGGGCCTCCTCGGAAATTGCCTTGAATGGATATCACTCTCTGTTTGAATTCTTATATAGCTAAACAGCAATACCCATATCCAGGGGGAAAGTATTAGTAGGTTTGCTGTGCAAAAAAAAAAAAAATGAGGAAAGAGGTAGCATGAAAATAGCCATGTAAGGATTGATGTACTCAGTGGCAAGGAATGCTGCCTAACTGTTCAGGAGGGGGAAATGTGGAATAAAGTGGTTTACTTGGAAGAGGCTTTCTGGATTTAAAATCCTGACAGGTTACAGGTCTATTTGCTGAAGTATAATGTCCAGATTAAATCACCACAATTCTATAGCAGCAATTCATAATGCATTACAGAACAAAATACTTTGATAACATAGCATTTACTTTTTAATTTAATATTATTTATCACTAGAAAGCAAATCCATCTGTCTTGAGAGACAATGGAGTGTGCCTCCGGGGGTGAAGTCAAACCGCTGGAGAATCGCTGTACCTCCTTGCCTGCTTTTACTGCAGAGCAAAACTTGTAATGGCTGCCTCCCACATTATTATTATTATTTTTTGCTGCATTAGCAGCACTGAAGTGACCTGTCTTCACATGCTGGGGAAGTCCCTAACTCACCAAGGGTTTGAGACCCATTGGCTACCCTCTCCTGTGGAAAGTGCTACAGTGAGTCAGTGAGCTGTGAAAGACTTACTGTATGTACAACAGGAATGGGCTGAAGGCAGATTGGGATCTGCTGGTAGGTTTCTGAGCGATTTGCAGTTGTTCCGAAAGGATTCTGATTCCCAGTTGTTTAACAGTAGACATAAAAGAGCCTCTTTATTGTTGCTAAATTAGGCTGCTTAGGTGAAGAAAGTTTGGGGTGATGGGGGAGAGAGAAACCAGGAGCTGATTTTTTGTGAAATAGGACTGTGAACTCAGTTCTGTACTGAAAACAATTTCCTGAGCTGAGCTTGTTACTCTTAAAATTAATTATGCTCACACTTGGCTTGGATCCATTGGATCTGCCTATAGGATAGGTATGAGGAAGTGGAGTTGGGAGTCCAGCAGCATCTGGAGGAAAACAGGTTCCCATAGAATTTTAAAGTTCCTATTCTAGTTTGACAATCTTTATCCCTCCAGCGCAGGTAGTTGATTGGTGAAGAACTAGCAAACATTTTCCCTAGAAAATTTCATGTGGTGAACAGATTGATTAAAAGAATCAAATTGAGTAGTAGGAATGGACAGTCATATGCTAGAGATACATAGAAGTGCCACATCCTATTCTTAATTGCATGCAAAGCAAGTGGAGTTGGTCTTTTCGGTTGTACTGCATGCTGCTACTAATCTTAACTGCTCATATCTGGTTGTACAGGTTTATGTTGGCAGGTGTCTGGGCGGTGTGTACCTTATTTCCGCCGTCTCAACCCAATCTCTCTCTCTCTCTCTGCCAATTTCTGTGCCTTGCGATTCATCTTCTAAAATTATGAATTTTAATAAAAAATGAAATATATATTCCACATCCAGCCCAGTCGTATTTAACTCTCACATAATGGCTAATATGTCAAATACTCACTTCCATTCACCCATATAATATGGGGCATATTAATACTGACTTGGATTACAGGTTTGTGGTAAGGATTACAACTAGATATTGCATGTGAAGTTTGTTAGACATTTGAAAGTGCAATATTGCACGTATTCATTAGTAAATCAGTACTGTAGTAGCTAAGAGTGACCACCTTGTAATTATCTTAGGCTTCTTTTGAAGGGGGCAGTTCTTAATTCAGTTCATATTTTCCTCCAGTTAACTGTAGTTAATTCTCAGTAGAAGGTAACCTTTTATTCATGTTGCAAATCTAGGAGATAATGCATAATAAAGGACGTTACGTGTGCTTATGTTGCAGCAGAATTCCGGTAGACTTCGTCTGTGCTGCCTTCCTTTCCACCCCTTTATGAGGGTATACAGTGGTACCTCGGGTTACATAGGCTTCAGGTTACATACGCTTCAGGTTACAGACTCTGCTAACCCTGAAATAGTGCTTCAGGTTAAGAACTTTGCTTCAGGATGAGAACAGAAATCGTGCTCCAGTGGCGCGGCAGCAGCAGGAGGCCCCATTAGCTAAAGTGGCGCTTCAGGTTAAGAACAGTTTCAGGTTAAGAACGGACCTCCGGAACAAATTAAGTACTTAACCCGGGGTACCACTGTATATACATTTCTTCTCCTGCAATACTGAACACACAGAATTCACAGAAGGACCTCAGTAAGCTCTGTGTAACCCTAGTAGCTCCCCTGACATCACATACACACAGGGAAGGTAGTGGTTTTTTTAAAATATAAACCCTTAATTCAAAGAGTTATTGTCATAGCTAGCTATAATTAAGAGGGAGAGAGATAACACTTAGTAGATGTAGCATTCAGCTTTTTGCCAGGCATAAATCCAAATTATGGAACTTTTTTTGGGGGGGGGGGCGAAGTTTTAGACCCGTCTTTTTTATCAACCCATCTTTTATGGACCATCTTTTTTATGGGCTAGAAGAAGGAAACCTGACATAGTTTTAATAATTTTCTGCTTAGATTCCTCTCCCCCACCCCCAGGATTACTTTTCAGGCCCGCCCCCCCCCTGTAAGTGCTATATTTGCTTTACCAGCCTCGCCTAGAAGCACTGGCCTAGAAGCAACCAGTAATTTAATGTAGGCTGGTAGAGTAGGCGTTGGAAGGGCCTTATGCCTTCTCTGCATAGAAGCCAAGTGAGTTGTTAGAGAAGAGAAGCCCCCTCCTCTATGCCTGCAATAGAAATGCAAATCTCTGTCTCTCTGCCAGCCCCCCAACATCCCGATATAAAATAAAAATAAAATCACAGGCTAGTAACCCTTGTGGCCTTATTTACAAGTCTGAACTCTTTGACAACTGAAGCTACCGCATTCTTTCATTCCATCAGAATCCTTTCCTGTTGGATTCCTCCTTATTTTTACTTGCTTTTAACTTTCTTGCACTCCAGTCCCCAAAGTTTCTGTTTAGTTTCAGAACTTTGGAAGGGGCAGTATTTTATTTAAGAATACTTTCACTTGCTTTCCAGAATAAAAGCTATATTAGCCTGTTGAACTCTCTCTTAAAAAAACAAAACATCAATTCTCTGTATATTTATTTGAAAGCAACCTCATTCATCTTCTGAATAGGTAGCCATAGGATTTGGAATTGCAATCCAAGGTAGCCATTGTGCTGTTATTTTTAATAAAATTTATCAGTGAATGTATGTTGTGAGTTTCCTTAATGCATTTATACCTCTAAATGCATAAAATTGACTGGGAGGGAGAATGTAATAGAAAGCATGATACTATTGAATATGGAATTCCCTTTCTGCTGCAAGCTGTTGTTCTTTGTTATTTCAAGGACCTGGTACTCGAAGAACATCATGATTTTATTGGCATCTTTTGACAGCAGACTTATCATTGAATAAGAAATACTGTGCAGTTACAAGGCTGGAATGTTGTGCCTTAAGACTATGTGTTTCTTATATTAATTAAAAAGAATAAGAAGTTTGAGTCTGGATCGTTGTCCTGTGGGTACTTCTGTGCTCCCATTATCCTGGAGCTCAGTGAAGTGCTCCCCACTTGCAAGCTGGCACTCTTGGAGGAGGAAGACAAATGGATGGTTATATGGGGGGGCATGCAGACTTGCTTTTCTTTGTAAATAAATGGGCTGCCCACGGAGGAAAGTGTCTGAAATTGGTGCTGCGTACAGTTCTAAAATGAACGGTTCTCACATTTTTTTATCCAAGGAGCTCAATAAAATCCAACAAGTTTTTTAAGTTTAATATTATTTTTCATGTCTTAATAGATTCAATATTGTTTGCCTTATAATTGCATTTCCCGTAGTAAAGGTAAAGGGACCCCTGACCGTTAGTCCAGTCGTGACCGACTCTGGGGTTGTGGTGCTCATCTCGCTTTATTGGCCGAGGGAGCCAGCGTACAGCTTCCAGGTCATGTCGCCAGCATGACTAAGCTGTTTCTGGCGAACCAGTGCCACGCACAGAAACGCCGTTTACCTTCCCGCCGGAGCGGTACCTATTTATCTACTTGCTCTTTGATGTGCTTTCGAACTGCTAGGTTGGCAGGAGCAGGGACCGAGCAACGGGAGCTCACCCCATCACAGGGATTCAAACCGCCAACCTTCTGATCGGCAAGCCCTAGGCTTTGTGGTTTAACCCACAGCGCCACCCATGTCCCTTTTCCCGTAGTAAATTAGTAGAAATACACGTTTTACTCAGGTAAGGTTTTAAAAGTGTCATCTAGTTCCTGGGTTAATTAGGAATGTCAAATCATATAACAGTAAATGCCCAACTCCTAGGTGAAGCCAGTCCTAGACTTAGCACACGGAAGAGCTAAGAACCCTCCTCTGGAAAATCTTGGTGATTGAACCAGGATATAAGGCAGTCCTGAAGGTATGCTGGACTCAAGGTGTTCAGGACTTTGTATATTAACACAAGAACCTTGAACCTGACCCTGTGTTTTATCCCAGTTTTAGTTGATGATGGATTTTTTTCCTGTTAAACCTTTGGGGTCAACACTGAAACATTTTCATGAGAAGATATGGATGTTTTATGTAATAAAGAGCAAATAATATGAAAATACTGAAACAGGTTGTCTCTACCTGTCCCCTTGATCACTTTTTAATGGGATACCGCAGTACAGTGGTACCTTGGGTTAAGAACTTAATTCGTTCCGGAGGTCAGTTCTTAACCTGAAACTGTTCTTAACCTGAAGCACCACTTTAGATAATGGGGCCTCCTGCTGATGCTGCGCCGCCGCCGCCGCCCAATTCCTGTTCTCATCCTGAAGCAAAGTTCTTAACCCGAAGCAGTGGCGTAGCGTGGGTTGTCAGCACCCGGGGCAAGGCAAGTAATTTGCGCCCCCTAACCCGTGGAGCCAGGTAGGGGCAGAGAGCTGCGAGTGCGAGCGCCCCCCCCAGATGTTGCGCCCGGCACCCCCTGCACCCCCCACGCTACGCCACTGACCCGAAGTACTATTTCTGGGTTAGTGGAGTCTGTAACCTGAAGCGTCTGTAACCTGAGGTACCACTGTACTGTTTGAGATCAAATTTGAAAGTCTGAATAGGTTAGAATTATAGGAATTAGAAAAATCTAATAAAAAGGGAAAAGACAGCTTTTATTATTAAAAAGTAATAATAAACTGTAAGTCAGTGGAGACATATCTGAACTTGCTAGCAAATTTCTAAAATATAAGGTATTGATTTGATACTTCAACTATCGTAATGCTATCATAGACTAGTTAGAGAGATCCAGTACTACTTTGTCCTGCACATGTTGTCTTCCTAATAAATTAATCAGGACCCTGAGGATCAGTTCAATCCCCTACAGTGCTGGAATATGCAGCTGTCCCATACATTGAACCTGCAACCTTGGCATTGTGACTACCACACTCTAACCAGATGAGCTATCCTACCTGCTTTATGTATACTAATTTATTAGCTTCAGTTCATAATTTTAAAAACTGTTATGAAGTGACAAAATAAATTGCACGTTTCTCAGCAGATGATCCTAATGGCATGCTGTGCTTTTCAACAAATTTTGTCTACAAGTAACTTTTTTCATTTCGCTTTTAGCTTGGTTAACTTGTTATACAGAGAAGAGGCTGCCCTCTCGTGGATCAACATGGGAATTCACTTAACATATTTTCTTTTTCAGCCTCCCAACATAACCATATTTGACAATACTGTACTTCTAATCAGTGTTGCGATCTGAGTATGTTTTATGTATAAACTTCACTGTTGCAGTATCATTGTGTGGCACTGGTGCTTGTGTGTGTGAGAGAGCTTTCCCATAACCAAAGGTGCTTGTTCATAGGAGATGGGGTAATACCTAACAAGGTAATGATGGTAATGTACCTTAAAGTAAAGGTAAAGAACCCCTGACAGTTAAGTCCACTCACGAACGTCTCTGGGGTTGCGGCGCTCAACTCGCTTTACTGGCCAAAGGAGCCAACGTTTGTCCGCAGACAGTTTTTCCGGGTCATGTGGCCAGCATGACTAAACCGCTTCTGGCGAACCAGAGCAGCGCACGGAAATGCCGTTTACCTTCTCGCCACAGTGGTACCTATTTATTTACTTGCATTTTGACGTGCTTTCAAACTGCTAGGTTGGCAGGAGCAGGGACCCTAGCAATGGGTGCTCACCCCATTGCGGGGATTCGAACGCCCAACCTTCCGATCGGCAAGCCCTAGGCTCAGTGGTTTAGACCTCAGCGCCACCCTCATACCTTAGAATGTTCCTCATAAATTGACACGCTAGCTGCGTAATCCTTACAGCAGCCCCCCTAGAGTAGATATGGGGACGATGCTACTATTGTAGGGGTGTGTGTTGTGGTGACCAAAGCTGAGAGAAGTAGGTTTTCTAAGGCCAGCTAGTGAACTTGGGACTGAGATGAGAGCTGAACTGGGACCTTCTAGGTTAGGCTCTCAGCCACTACCCATTATGTTGTATCATCTATGATATTTTTATAAGGAAGGGATGTTGTAAATCAATTAATTTCTTAATTTATCGGTGATCTTCCAATTGTGTTAGCCCTGTTATTCTGTGTTGGCACATATATAAAGAACCAATCAGTTAGTTCCACATGCCCCAAAGTCTTTTTGATTTTTGTTTCTTGCACAGCTTCTCCTCCAGAGGCTTTATAGGATCTCTGAAATGGAAGGGAATTGCAAAAGCAGTTTGTGGTATCGTATGGAGAATTAATGTTCACTCTACCTAGATAAGTAGAAGCCCTTACACTAGTTTAAAAATACTTGTTCGGATTGTGACCAGAATTCCTTGTAGTTATTCCAAAAGCTGCATACTTAGCCAATAAAAATTATAGTTGCTATTTCATTATTGCTAGTGGTATTGGTTAATTGCTCACTTAATGACTAAGCACAATTCAAGCCATTTCTGTAGCAAATTTTTATATTTATCTGCTTATACTACACAAAACCACATGCTTCTGAGAAATATGTCTGTCTGCCATTGCTATTTTTATACGTAGAATTGTGTTTCTTCTGGCACAGTGTATTAAATGAAATCTGTGTGAAGTAGATAGTGAATCATCAAAAATATATGGGTTGCAAATAGCATTGGAAATCAATTTTATAGAAATTTTAATTTGAAACTAATCAAATATGTTTCTCAGTCATTGAGTCTTTTTGAAAAAAGTGGGTGCATGTTTCTCACAAGTAATACGGTATGTTTTGTATAGGTATCATACATGAAATCATAGCCTATGTTATGTTATATGTTTGGGGTAAAAATAAAAGAATGTCTCCATCATCGTATCACTCCACATGACTTACAGTCAACATGCTACAGCTTGAATTTATAGGGTTGAATAATTTTATGATGTTTAAAGACATGGCATGCTTCCTTTTTAAAATGACATGGTTTAATTTTAAAAGTAATACTTATACTAATTCCATTAGACAGATATTTGGAAGGAATTTGTATTTAGCTGAGACTTCTGCATATATAAACATTTTAAAAAGTGCAATCTCTACGCACCTCAGAGGCGTCGCTGCTCTGATCATAATCAGAGTTCTGTTTCTGTCCACCAGCTGACCTAAGATCAGTGCTATGATGGTAGACAGGAAGGGCAGCTCCTTTGGGCCCAGAATCTGGCTCCCTCACCGTAACCGCCAGGTGTTTGCTGTTCGTAGATAATACTTTAAATGGGTACATGCATCAAATAGAAGAACTCCTGCATATCCTTAAGGACTTCACACTGGGTAGTCCACCTCTGCTGCCTTTGGTTCCAGCAGGGTGGCCGAGGTACTTTGGAAGACTTTTTCTGCTAGCATGCTGGCCTCCCTCAGTATTACCAGCTGTGCCTTTACCTGGACCGCAGTAGCTTGATCACCGTGCTTCATTGGTAACCTCAAGACTTGATTATTGTAACGTTCTTTATGTGGGGCTACCCTTCCAGCTGATCCCAAAGTTGCAGTTAGTGCAGAATGTTATGGCCAGACTGCTCACAGGAGCAGGCGACTGGCAGCATGTGACTTCTCTGCTGAGAGATTTGCGCAGGTTACCAATTTGCTACTGGGTCAGGTGTGAGGTTCTTGGGTTAATTCACAAAGCCCTGAACAACTTGGGACCAATGTACCTTAAGGACGGCCTGCCTCTCTTATGCTCCACCTCGATCACTGAGATCCTTTGATGGGTCACTTCTTGTAGTTCCTCACACCCCTCAAGTTTGATTGGCCTTTACTAGGGATCAAGCCTTTAGTTTGGCAGGCCATGTGCTGCGGACAGAACTCCTTGCCAGTAAAAGTTCAGAAATCACCCCTTCCTTCTTACAGACACTGCCCCTGTTATTTAGACAGGCCTTTAAAATATGAAATGTGTAAAATGTATTTATGGACTTTTTCTGTTGTTTTATTGATGTTTTAGTTGGTATTGTGAGTTTTGGTATAGTGCTTACTGCCATGTTGTATTTCTACAAAAGTGTGATCTAGAAATATCTGATTGATCAATTAATTAATGACATCTACTCTAATTTAGCAGCTTGAGGTCTTATAAACAGACCCCCAAACACCCTTTTAAACTTCAGTCTTTTTGGGTTCTATTTTGTATCCAACAGAATAGCCACTGGTTTGTTTTTCACATTGAGGACCTTTTGCATGTTTTCATCTTGTCATCAACAACTTTGCCTGAGATACATTGTCAAATGAAATAATTAGCATAATTGTGGAAAGCACATTCTCTCTAACCAGTTATGAAGGAAATTAATTTTTAGAAGAAACTTTTCAGAGACAATCAATTTCTTTTTCTATATTGCTTTCATTATAATTGGCACTGCCCAGGGTGCCTAACTTAGGTTTTATGGACCACAAAAACTTTATTATATTAATGGGGCCATTTAGTGCTCAGTGTTCATATTCTTTCCCCCCTCCATCTTGACACTTGGAGTTAATCTAAAGGTATAAAACTAATTACTTACTATAAAATGCATAAAAAGAGGGCTTAATTTGGTATTGGAATGGCCATATTACAGCTTCAGGTTTAAAATAAGGCTTCCATGCTGGGCTTAGAACTGTTCTTGAGTCAGGGCAATACGTAAAACCCAGCTCTGTATAAATAACTGATGCGCTGATAAAAGTGTCTAATCTTTGTTCTCTACCTCTGCTTTTTTTCTTCTCAGAATGTGAAAACATTTGCATCTTCAGATAGTCTAGCAAAGGTCCAAGAAGTAGCAAGCTGGCTTTTGGAAATGAATCAAGAACTGCTGTCTGTCGGCAGTAAGAGACGACGAACTGGTGGGTCTATTCGAGGTAATGCTTCCTCAAGCCAAGTCGATGAAGAGCAGATGAATCGAGTGGTGGAGGAGGAGCAACAGCAGCAGCAGCAGCAACAACAATTACGGCAACAAGAGGAAGCGCACGCGGCAAGGAATGGGGAAATAGGTGGTGGGGAGCCTGGACTTTGCCACAGAAATGAGTCCCAGCAAGAACAATTAGAAGAAAACAACAACAGATTTATTGCAGTGGATG
The DNA here is from genome assembly GCF_965153285.1 of Podarcis tiliguerta. NCBI lineage: Eukaryota > Metazoa > Chordata > Lepidosauria > Squamata > Lacertidae > Podarcis > Podarcis tiliguerta. Next base: position 38,715,044 of record NC_139542.1, on the reverse strand, counting down.
AAGAATATTCTGGTAACCAAGAAGAGGAGGAAGAAGATGAACATGCTGGTGAACAAGAGGAGGAGGAGATGGAGGAAGAGGAAGAAATGGACCAGGACAGTGATGATTTTGATCAATCTGATGAAAGCAGCAGAGATGATGAACGCACTAATAGTAACACTGTCACAAACTCAAATAGTATCATGGACTTAGCAATACATCAGCAGTCATCTCCATTCTACATAAAGTCAAAGGTGAGTAATTTAAAGTAATTTTAAGCAAAGCGCTGAGGCATGGAGATATTAAAAAAAAAGAAAGAAGAATTAAGCAATTAATATATATTACTAGAATAATGCACTCCTATGAAACTACTGATTTACTATGAAGGCTTTATACCAGCGTTCAAGTATTTTTCTTATTTATTGTGAAACAAAAATTATACTACTCTACTACTAAGCACTAAGTTCAATGGCATTGGGATCCTTCTGTGCTCTGCTCTTACAGTTGCTCTAAGACGCACTTAATGAGCCTTTGCTATTTTTTCCCCTTCAAAGCAAGTGAAATGGAATTTGTTAGTTGTGTATAATGTTTTGTACATATTTGCCAAAATAGTATGTATTAGCATTTTTTTTTACAAGAAACTCCTTAAAATATGTACCAGAAGGCAAGGTGCTGATAAACATGAATAGGTAATCAAGAAAGTTCTTTCCTTTTTTGTTTTCTTTAACTACAGCATGCCTGTCAGCTTTCTAGGCTAAGAAATGTTTGCCATTGTACCAGTTCCAATATTTCTGTCTTACTTATATCCTGAAAACTGACAACTGTTTTCTAGTGGATTCCACTCATAAGTGTAAGCAGAGTAAGAAGTCGGGTAGAAAAATCTGTGAGTGCATTGAATATTGAGATCTGTACTTGTCCAATAAGTTTTCTTCAAGAGGGATGTATGATGTGCAGGTTTATCCTTATTGCATTCAATTGGTCATTGGATTTTGGACCACTATAAAGTAATTTTCACACATTCAAAGAAAATTTGTACTACTACAATTCACACATGCATCTGATGCTTTTAGTAGGAAACCATTCTTTTCTCTAGGTTGTAACCACAAGTGCTGCTTTTTGCCCTATGGCTGGTTGTACAAATATCAACCCAGACCAGAAAATACCTTCCTGCCCTTTCTATGAGTGGAAACAGAACACTTGTGTACATAAGAGCATATACTTAATTTTTTCTAGTGGCTACATTAGAAGTGGCATATGATTCTCCCTTACGCTTCTTTTGATCTGCTGCCACTGCTGCACTTGGTAAATGTTGAAATGTGTCCTGACAATGGCAGGGACCAGGGCAGGTCAAAGTAGTATACGCAACAGCTGTGTGCTGCTTCCCACCTAGCTGACTTCCCCATGCAACGTGAGAATGTACGTGCTTTTGTAGTCCTCTGCAACTATTCAGTGGGGTCTAGGATGCTGCCTCCACCTGCCTCTGCCTGCCTCTTCTCATCTACTGTCGTATTGAGGAAAATGCAGGAAAATCTTTCTGGACACTGGTGAGGATGGGGAGACACAAACCCACCTTCCACCTTGCACTACCTTTTGCCAGTTAGTTGCTGACCAGAGCCATAAATCAGTGAGGGCTATAGATCTAACAATTGGACTGGGACTTCTGGAGATTGGGCTTTTCTCCCACCAGAGACTGAAGCATCTCCTACTAACAACTTCCACTGATGAATCATCATCCTGATTGGTCTACTGCAGAGACACACACTAAGATGAATAACCTCAGTGATTCTCAGATTTGATCTTTGCTTTCTCAAAATTGTTTAGGTATTTGGTAGATACCTAATAGCTCTTATGTATAACAGCCTAACTTGTGGCTATTCTAAGTAGGTGTATTGGGCCTTGTTCTAAAGTAAACACAGTAGTATTGCTTCCAAAACCCTAGTCTGAATATGGCAGGCATCAACATTTCAGAATAGCTGTTCCCTAGAATGCTGTTTGTATCCAGGTACAGAAGTCGCTGCTATAGTTTATGTGTCTCCATTACACTGAGGTGGCTTTCGGCAGCCATGTTGCACAGTTAGAATTGGGTCTCCATTTGTTTTGTTATCCATAAATTTCTTTATGCATTCGTCTAATAGTTTCTTGTTTTGCTGGCAGTAGCACCCACAAAGGATCTACACAAATGCTTAGCCTGTTATAGAAATATAGAATTGTTGAGTTGGAAGGGACCCCAAGGCTCATCTAGTCCAACTCCCTGCAATGCAGGAACTTAACTGAGACATACATGACAGGTTGCCATCCAACCTCTGCTTAAAAACGTCCAAAGGAGGAGAGTCTACCACTTTCCAAGAGAGTCCGTTCCACTGTCAAACATCTCCTACTTCCAGAAAGGTTTTACATGGCAACCAAAATGGAAAGGGAGGGCTGGGATTTGCCAACTACTGGAGTTGGCTCCAGAATGAACTCTAGTTGGCTTGGCTTTCTTGATGATTGTAAAATAAAAACACCACTGCTAAGAGTGATAAGCATGCACAGTCACTTGAGAGGACTGGACTGAGGGAAATTTGCATAGATATTCTCAGTTGTATTCCTTGATAGTTTTAACCTGCTGAGCCTCATGCCATTCAGTGGGACTTTCTTACTTCACATTTTGCTTTCCCAGCTGAAATTAGCTTTGCACCCCTTTGCTGAACTAATCTCTTCCCCACCCCACCCCCAACATGAATATGGGATGGATTTTTTGAAATTCATTGCCTGTATCATACATGTTAGCATTCATCACTTTTTAGTATGTTTCAGAGGCTGTGTCCAAGGTAAACAGTGAGAGATTAAAGATGAATGTTTTTCTAGTGCCTATGGCTGCAGGATAAATGCAATAAAATTACCTGTATATTTTTACCTGCCTAATGTGGAAAATTCTCATGAGTGTTGGTTGATAATGATTTGACCTGACTTTATTTCATTTCTAAGCAAGGAGGAACATGGCCAAGGACCCCCCTCGACCTATGAACAAGTATTGCTGATATAGTGACTTAGGGCATTTGAATACTTTAATTGCCTTCCCTTGATATAACAGGGTTCATGTTTTGTAACCTTGTTTTGTTTAACAATTATGTCTGTGCCATAAATAGTTCTAGTTTCAATCTTCCACACACCTGTGGTTTATTTTGGTTTTATTATATGTCTATTTGTTCGACAGTGATCTATAACTGTATAGGGACTGTGTATATTGCCACAAGATCCTGTTTGATAACATTATATTTGCAGAATCTATTACAACCTTTTTTTTGAAAATTAATAAATGTTATATTAAAATCTAAGAGAACCTATGGTAAGGGGAGTGGATGAGTGAGATGATGGCATACATGGTCTGGAAAAGAAATATCATGAATTTAAAAGCTTACACTGATGACTGGAGAACCTTTTCATTCAGATATTGCTTTTGAGCATGGCAACATTGGTGTACTTTAGGCAAGAAGAGATCCATGGTGAAAATGCACAACCCTGTAGTACTGTATATGCTATAAACTCGAAACCACTGTAGGGGTAAGTGTGAGGTCTATAACAATGCCTGCAATTTGCTCTGTTGCTAAATAATTAAAGTCTTTCATCTTTAATTCAAATCCATTCTTGCTTTATCCTGTAGCAGTTGCTGCTTTTGTATGCTGCTTTTTCAGTACCAAAGCAGAGCTGAAAGTGGATCACAACAGTTACAGAGTGTCTTTTTTAAAAAGCAAACAACAAATATAACCATATCAAACAGGTTATGAGCTCACTAGGAAAGCAGATTCTAACAATTACATAAACAATACAGTTCCATGGAACTAATAATACAGTGGTACCTCGGGTTACAGACGCTTCAGGTTACAGACTCCGCTAACCCAGAAATAGTACCTCAGGTTAAGAACTTTGCTTCAGGATGAGAGCAGAAATCGCGCGGCAGCAGCGGGAGGCCCCATTAGCTAAAGTGGTACTTCAGGTTAAGAACAGTTTCAGGTTAAGAGCGGACCTCTGGAACAAATTAAGTACGTAACCAGAGGTACCACTGTAACTGAAAAATAATTCATCCGCAATAGCTGCTGAGTCACCAGTCCACTACCACTTGTCATAATCCCTATGTGACGGGTTTCCTTACTCAGTTTCACAGTACAGGCCTGGGCAGCAGCTTCCTTCATAGTTTCAGCCACAAGGGAGGTGGAGCTGGTCAGCTTACACCTCAGCTCTGGATGGATCAGGCTCTCTACTGCAAGGAGCAGCAAGATCATACTGACTTCTGCCATATTTAACAGAGGGTTATCCCTTCCCTTTAGTGTGGCTTTGCTTGCTTCATGCATTGGGGAAAGAGTTGCCGCTTTCTGCACTATCCTACTTACAGTGGTCTCTACTGTATTTAACTACTTACATCCTCTTTGTTCTGTCCCAGCAAATTCTATATAGTACTACATTTTTCATCAGCGTCTAATATCCTTTATTGCCGGGAATGGCTAACCACTCCCCCATGTGGTGAGCCACATAGCTGCAGCCTCTTAGGGAGTAATCTTCCAAATCCTGCCTCCACCACAGCGGCTGCTCATTGATCCCTCCTGAGCATGGAGTATATAAGGAGGACGTGCTTTTCATTGAAACTTGTTTGAGCAGCTGGGTTCTCATGTGTTGCATGCACATTTTGTTTCTGCTCTTGCTCTTTGGTCCTGACTTGCTGTGGCAGTCCTGCCTCCTAGATTTCTCTTGATTATGACTCCCAGTTTCTGACTCACTTTAGCCCACTGCCTATAGACCAGATCTGACACTTGCTTAATTTTCCTGTAGTCTGTGACAAAGCAGACATGACTTGTATTTGCAGTTGCTCTTCAACCTTCTATTTCCCCACATATTTTGATTTATAGAGCTGTGTGGCAGTGGCTTGGTTCAGATGATTGATCACATTCTGACTTCCTTCCTGGTTTGTGGTCTGTTGTTAAGCCAGAGTTTCTCAGTTTGGACGTAGCTTATTACAACCCAGGATCTCTGTGCCAAAGTCCGTGTGTGATGGGAGAAAGGCAAGGAAACTTCTCGTTCCCAGTTTCATAACTTGTGTTGCTTAAAATCTTGAATCATTTTCTGAACCAGACCACTGGGTCCAAAGCTTTCTTAAGCTGTTAGTCAGCAGTTTTTAAAAGGGCAGACACTAGGGACTAGTTCAGTGCAAATTTTGGAATGAATTGCTCCTTGCTCTCCTCACTACAGGAGAAGCGAAGACCAAACAGGAACATCTTGTAGTTAATATAAACATAAGAAGAGCCCTTCTGGATCAAACCAGATACCAATCTAATCAATCACCCTGTTCCCACAGTGGTCAGCCAGATGCCTGTGGAAAGTGCAAGCAGGACCTAAGTGTAACAGAACTCTCTCTCTGTTTGCGATTCCTAGCAGCTAGCATTCAGATGCATACATACCGTTCTGAATTTCAGTACAGTCATACCTCATGTTACGTCCGCTTCATGTTACGTTATTTCAGGTTACGTCCCGCGGTGACCTGGAAGTACCGGAAAGGGTTACTTCCGGGTTTCGCCGCTTGCAGATGCGCAAAATGACGTCATGCGCAGAAGCGGCAAATCACAATCCGCATGTGTGCAGACGGGCTGCTGCGGGTTGCGTTCACAACCAGAGGTACCACTGTAGTATGGTTGTTCCTGCCCCTGGAAGATTTAAGGTTAAATAAGCTTACAGAGAATTTCCAAAGTGTCTTCTGAACAAGTATTTACAAATAGATTAGGACTCAGCAGTGGGTAACAGGATTCTAGTGAGTAAGGTACCAGTTTGACAGCAGTTAGTCTTGAGGGCAGCACGATACAACTGGGTCAACTAGAGGGCGTTTAAACTAGTGGTGCCATTCTTTGAGTCACATCGCCAAAGTCGGCATGAACTATTTAATCTTAATGTATTTATAATTAATTCCATTTACATAAGAATGCTTCCTATACCTATTTAGATCACTGAAGCACATAAGAATAAACAAGACAGATCAAGAATTTCAGCCTGCCTCAGACTACCTGCCTTTTTTTGGCAGCTCAAACATTCTTTACTTCGCATATCTTGAGCTATTATTAATAACGCCACACTCTTTTTCAGCATGCTATTGGCCAGCTGAACAGGATTATGCAGCTTAAACTGCCACTACCGTGTGAATGCCATGTAACAATTGGTTAGTGTGTGTTTTTCCATTTGCTCGCTTATATGTATTATATGGAATATTTCTAGTAAGTCAGATACGTTATCAAAGAACATTAGAAGCTTCTGTTATGAAGTGCTTGAACTTTTAAAAACATTTTAAATTTGTAGCACACCTAAAATCCATTGATGCAGTTATGAAAAGGCAAGTAAGTTTCTGCTAAAAATACTGGGTTGAGTCCAATATTGTGTGAGTTCCACTTGTGCAACAGGACTTCCCCTGCCTCTCTGCAGCATCCTGCTTTTCTGCCAAATCTTTTCTGGAGGGTTTCCTAACCTGTCGGATAGAACCCACTGTTCTTTTCACAAAATGAACTGAACAGTCTACAGGTGGTTCACCTCCTCTTAAGATTTTCTATGTAGAGTAGTAAGATTTAATATACGGTAGTACAATTTAGTTAAACTGAATATTTCTGTGTGCTGATGACCTTTCCAGTACATGCTTACATGGGTTACTTAGTGGTGAACAAAGTTTTTCAATTCAGTATTTCAATAGGCAAAATGTGAAAATGGATAGAGTATTGTACTTGAATTTGGGCTTATCATAGCTGAGCTATAGATACATAAGTAGGGAGGGGTTTAGGCATGTCACATTCTTTGAAACTCAGTTGTCAACATCTTCAATGAGATTACAAGGTGGTAGCTCAGACAGTTAAGCTTGTTGCTTATTAAAGTGCAGCATACATACCTATCTTTTTGTTTCCCTGCATTTGGAGAATGATAAGAATATTTGTTTGGCTGTTTTATGGTATATTTTGTTTGAAAGGTGTACTGGGGTACAAAGATGCAATCTGCCACTGAATTCTTGAAGAGCAGCTGTAGTACTTCTTTAACAGCTGGTACTATCCTGAGACGACCAAAGAGTTATACTTAATCATGAGATAAATCATGTTATAGCTGATAAGGATTGGACTGACATTTCTCGAATGTTTGCAGAATGCAAGACGATCATTGGGGTTTGTGTTACATATTTGAAATACTTTCTGAAATATTTAATGGAGGAGGAAGACAAATGTTCGTGAAATGTTAATTTGAAAGCAGGTAGGGCAAGTGAAGCAGAAGTTAGGATTTAAAACAACAATACTTCCCTGTTCAAAATATACTCAACAAATGTCTAGCTAATGCATTTTTAAAAACATATACAGTGGAACCTCAGTTTTCTAACATAATCCATTCCGGAAGACTGTTCAACTTCCAAAACGTTTGAAAACTGAGGCGCAAAGGGCGACCTGCCAGTTCAGTAGAGAAAATTGTGAAAAACAACAGATACATGCAGCGGAAGCCATTCAACTTCCAAGGCGCATTCGGAAATGGAAGTATTTACTTCTGGTTTTTTGGCGTTCAAAAACCGGAACATCCGGTAACGGAGAGGTCCGAAAACCGAGGTACCACTGTACTCTGTTCTCTGCAAATGGTAGCGCCTTGTACAGTTAACAAAGTTGTGCATATTACTGCTTAGATTTTGAAGCCTTTCCCTTTCCCTATGATTCTTCATTTCTATGCCTTATGAAATATAACAGTAGCACAACCCTTCCTGAGGTCAACCAGGGAAGCAGGTGAGTTATAATGAGCAGACCAATATCATGAAATCTCCAGTGATAACTGGGACACACAGCTTTGTGATGTACAGTGGTACCTCGGGTTACATACGCTTCAGGTTACAGACACTGCTAACCCAGAAATAATACCTCGGGTTAAGAACTTTGCTTCAGGATGAGAAGAGAAATCGTGCTCCGGCAGCAGGAGGCCCCATTAGCTAAAGTGGTGCTTCAGGTTAAGAACGGACCTCTGGAACAAATTAAGTACTTAACCCGAGGTACCACTGTATTATTCTCATCCTGTGGAATACCTGTTTTAAATCTACTCACTTATCTCCTACCAACAATTACTTCATGTGGGGTGTGTTACTGTTACACTTAATGTGGCACAGAAATGAGAAGCACTTCTGCACTCTGGTCTCCACATAAATATGTGTAGTGTGGCCCTTAGGCCAGCATGTCTGTCAGGAGCAGTAAAGCAGTCAGGTTCTGCAGAATTTGAAGTGTTTATTAATTAGGGAGTGCAGTGGGTTGCAAATCACATTTAAAAGAACAATTTGCCACCCTGATTTAAGTTAACATTTAATGGCAAACATTTTTAAAAAATCTTACTTATGAAAAACAACTAACTTCCAGATTGCTTTGTGTCTCATAGTAAGTATCTCATAAGAAGCAGTATGAGTAATGCTAAATGTTGTAGTGATCACTCTTATCCATTTGAGGGCAGATGCTCACAAGATAAGAGTTCTGTTAAGTTTCACTGTCTCCAGCTTGCAAGTGATCTGTTCAGTAATACTTCTCTTCATTGTAAACAACTTTTTACTATATGGTCAGTGAAAATTCCATTTTCATAATAACTTAATTAAAATTTCAGCGACTCCCAAGCGAGTTAATTCCAATTTCGATAATGGCCCAGCAATTTCAGTATCAGTTCTCAGCCCATCACCACTTTTGTTTTTATACACTCTACATAAATTTTGAGTAATGTAATGTATGGGTAACACATCATGACTAGGAATAGCTGTTGCTTTGTACCATCCCTTTAAACTCAATATCATTTTTAAATATCTGAGTGGTGATCCAATCTTTATTAGTAAGCATAACTAAGATTGCCCTCAGTGCCATTGGAAATTTGCACAAGGATGCTTATTATTCCTAGGCTCTGAGAATATTTCTTCTGTGCTTCCTATAAGGAGAGCAGCATGATGCTGGCAGCCCAGCTCAGACCCAAAATTTATAGGATACTGGAAAATGGACCATCAGCCTTCATTCCTCTGATACTTTCCCTTGCATTTATTCCTGCATCTCCCCAAACTTCGTCCACAACTTCCTGTTTTCTTAGTTCCCGTGATTTGCAGTGTCCCTACTTGTTTATCCTTTCCCACCCCAAATGGCTGCAACTTTTTTGTTTGTTTGTTTCTGTGAGGATAGCAATCATGGCTATTAGCGTCATAGCTTGAAAAGAAAAATGCTGACTATCTTGTGCTATAGCTTGTCCTCCTAATCTAGGTAAATACCATGAACGATTTATTTATTTAGTTAATTGTTTTACATACTGCTTCCTATTTCAAGAGAGATCTGTGCTTTTACAAAAAAGAATGAATATATGAAATACACATTCAAAACGTATTCCACATTTTAAGCAGCGTGTTTAAAGGTAAAGGTAAAGGGACCCCTGACCATTAGGTCCAGTCATGGCCGACTCTGGGGTTGCGGCGCTCATCTCGCTTTATTGGCCGAGGGAGCCAGCGTACAGCTTCCGGGTCATGTGGCCAGCATGACTAAGCCGCTGCTGGCGAACCAGAGCAGCGCACGGAAACACTGTTTACCTTCCCGCTGGAGCGGTACCTATTTATCTACTTGCATTTGACGTGCTTTTGAACTGCTAGGTTGGCAGGATCAGGGACCGAGGAATGGAAGCTCACCCCGTTGCAGGGATTCGAACTGCCAACCTTCTGATCGGCAAGTCCTAGGCTCTGTGGTTTACCCCACAGTGCCACCCGTGTGATTAGGCAACAGTAAATAGCTCTAAACTACGTGCATAGGTAAAACAACTGAGAACTACAGAAGCACATCATATACAAGGCATCAAAATGCAACAGGGAAAAGCTACTCCTTTTTGCCTATCTCTCACCTGGAGAAATGCAGACACCTTTTCTCCTGAGGAGATAGAAACCCTCTCCTCCCAGTCAGACACAGCCACCAGTTACACCTTACATTCATCAACTCATGGGGAGCATCTCGGACAAAAATAAGAAAAACCAATATTCATCAAAGAACAATAATGAGCAAATTAGTAAAAAAGGAGTTGGCTCTCATAGTGACTCTGGGGTTGGCAAATCCACTAAATCGATTCACATTGCGGCTGCTGTCACTGTTCTGTAAGCAAGAGATAGAGTCAAAGTTGACATAGTCCTGACCGTATCTTGCTCATTCTGAACATAGGCAAGACACTTCATATTAATACGGTACTGCATTCTTATATATAATCCCAAACATGAAGAGGTTTAATTTCTCCTTACATAATTAGAAAATGTTATGTTGTATTTTGTTTCAGGTTGTTTGATCTGAAGGTATTAGGGCAACGTCTCCCACTTTTAAAAAAATCAGTCAAAACCATAACTTACGCATTTGATTCTAGTTTGAAGCTTTGCTATTTTAGTTCTAAGCAATTGCATTTTTTTTAAATGTCACCTATTTTGACAGTGTATGTGTTAGTGATACTGCATGGGTGGGCCAATAGCTCTTTGATTGGCAGGGACAGTCTGTCGGCATAGTCGTTTATAATTCCGCTCTATACTAGGAGAGCTTGCACTTCACTAAGCAGCAGACAGGTCAAGACACTTGGTAGGAGAGATTGAGAAGATTGAGACAAAGGAAAGCAGGCCTTGGGAAGCAGAATCCTTTGCTTAAAAACCCTCAGTTACACCAGAAACCAATTTTGTTGAGCTTCTTAGTAATGCCCTTTTGTTACAAACAATTCTGGACCATGTGAGAACTGTACAATGTCAAAACCAGGAAAATCACCCGTAAATCATGGCCTGGTTCCTGTTGATCTTCCAAGTACAAAAACGCCATTGCCCCACCAAACTGTGATGAAGATATTTAGCATCAGCATCATTGCGCAAGGCCTTCCTTTCTGTCGTAGACGGGTAAGTGCTATTATTTTTGTCCCCTTGCATGTGAAGGCCTGCTGTTGTATACTGTATCTTTAAGAACCATAGCTCTAGCGTGGCAGTTTCGGTCCATGAAGGATCATACGTTATTTCCCTTTGCGATTTTCTTGTGGAACCTACATAATTTGAAAAATCATGTATATGTGCATGCTTTAACAGTATGTTTGGCACATGTAGTTTTCAAAGATTGTTCTCCAATTCTGTTGAAGAATAAATTAAAACATCAAATTGTAAAAAATAATTATGGTGTCTTTGCAGGATAAGTCATTCAGTGCTGCTGTGCGAATATTTTCTTTGTAACTCCTTACATGAAATGTTTCATAGATAATACAAGCTTCAAACTTTTGTATTAAATAATGCTGTTGGGGAAATTAAGTGTACTTTGTTAATTTGTGTATTACAGAACAACACTGGCCCCTCTGCAAATGGGGCTCCTGCAATGGAGCCAGTAGCCTTTCATTTAAATTTAATTGTGATTTTAAACACTTTATTACAAGTAAAATTCAAAACTTAATTATATGTTTTTTTCTTTATGTCTATCCTGAGTGGCATATCTTGTTCAGTGTCATAATAAGGGTCAGAATGAGATGTCTACTTCCACTTTAGGTTGGAGTGGCTAGTGGTTTGAGCTGCTTGCCCGTGTGTGTGCTACAGTTTACTTTAAAATAACATTTGATAATGCCCAGCAAGCTTTCTGAAAATTTCAGATTTATTTTCTATAGCAAAATCTAAAGTTCTCTTCAGTAAAAACCAGCTGGTAAAGAACATGGAAGCAAATTTAAGTTCTAGAAATGAATGACACTTTGAATTTCTCCTAATTACTTAAACCTTCAATTGGCTGATGCCAACTTTCTCCTTGTTTGAATTCAATTATTAGGTAGCAGTCAAATGTTTACAGTAATCCTTGCAAGTAAAAATACTTTTGTTATGAGATCTGACAGTTCATGTCTTATGCATCTCTAGCACTAGTTATATTCAGCTTGTGTTGAGCACATTACTATAAATGGTCACAGAACACAACAGTTAGCCATCTGATTATTCTATTACTTTATGAAGATGCAAAGTAGGACTCAGTGCTAGTTACTGGTTTCTTTGTATGAAAAATGCTAGATCTTCTTACAAAAATAATATTGTGAAGAATTAATAGTGTATCAACTTAAAAATGTATCTCTTAAAATTAAAGCATCCACAGATGTGCTGTTTTATATTCTCAATTAAATGAAATAGAAGTTTCAGGCTACAAAACATTTATAAAGAAACCCATGCAATTATACATGTATCACACTGGTAAATAAGAATGGTATTAATCTCATTAAATATTGATGACTAATGTGTATATCAACTGTAAATTACACAGTGCATACTATAAAATTATTTTCTTTCCACTTTAAAGTTTCCAGTAACATGCACTATTACTTAATAATCATTATTTGGCATGTATTTTTTTCTTGTGCATGGCATAGGCATCCGTTTAGGTGTGCTCATTTCATGCCTTCTGTTCATGGTTCATGCTACCTTTTGAGCTTCTACAATGACATACCTGACTGTAGTTTATGGTCTCTCCATCAAAGTATGCACTCTTATGAACATGGTTTAGTGGAATTTGAAAGCTGTAGCTACCTCTGATTGCTGGCAACTTCAAGTAACTTCATTTTTATTTGTCTAAACTGATGCCCTTAATTTTAAGCACATAATGAAGGTTATATGTGCTTATTCAGTATTTATTTGGGAATTTGCAGCTAGTATTTGTTTCAATGGGTTATAATCCATTTCAGCAGTAGAGATCATTTCTCACATCACTGCTCTACCTTAAGTAATATACCACATGCTCTGCACAAAACACCAGATAACTTTTCTCAGTTCTCTACACTATTAGATTTTAAACATGACTGGAATATTCCCCAAAATGAAAACTACATTTCTTCGTTCACTTCTGTGAAACCATACTAAAATGTGTATGACAATACAAATAGAATTTAAATTTTAGTCAGTTTAAATCTGAGAGATTTTTTTCATTGCTATAGGGTTTTTTTAATAAAAAAACTTTCAAATCCCGTGTCATGAAAATAGTGAGACTAGAGGGATTGACATGAAAAGTATATTGTGATATAGAAATACCCTACTAATGCTATATTGCAGGTAAATCTCGGACGTATTGTGCTAGACTTTGATCACTGACATGCAATTCAAATGTTTTGAGCACTGCAGTGAAATTTTCCTTTAGTTTTCTTTTTAAAATTCTATGATTTTAGCCTTGAGCAACCCAGCTACCTGATCTGCACCATCTGGGTGTCTTTTGTGCAAATATGTTAATATTTACCTATCTAGAATTTAAGAAAGGTGTTTGGTTACATTTCCATTTTATTTGTACCGTGATCCCAGGAGCACATTTAAACAAATACAAGGGTTTGCAACCTGTTAAATAAAGTCTAATCCCCCCGCCCACCCCCAATTTGAACAACAGCAGTTTCTTTCTTTATTTCATTGCTCTACAATTTGGGGAACTTCTTTGAGCTCTAAAAGTTACTTTGATTTTGATTTTTTTCTTTGAAGCCCAGCTAAATGCCTGGAGTTAGTTCTCTGACTATGTCTATTGACGGACACTTTTCAGGGTGTTGGATAGTCTCTAATATAAGAAACACACAATGTGGAATGGTGCTCTTTTTTGTAGGGCGTGTGTTGTTTTGTCAGGCATACATAAGTATTAATAGCAACCACATTTTGTGATTATGGATGCCCGTGCAGTCAAAATATCATTATTTATGCACTTAGAGAGCAAGTATCATTGGACTTCAAGGAGCCTTAAGGTTTAGAGAAGTACATTTTATTTGGAGGGGGGAAACCCAAAGGGAGAAACCCATAAAACAACCAGTGAAGACTGACCATGTTTGGTGTGCATGGAATGTTTATTGATCTTTGGAAGAACAGAAAACCAAGGTGAGGGAACATAATGGGAATAATGGGCTGGCTGGCTGGAACCATAAGTAGGACGAAACTCTTTGTTGGAAGGCTCCTCTTGTCTTCATTATAATACCAACTTTTATTTATTTATCAGATTTGTTACCCACCCTTCACAATAAGGGACTCAGGGCAGGTTACAACAATATATCATGCAATTATAAAAAAATAAAAAATCTTTCATTCAAAACAGTATAATTTCAACAGAAATACCTAAGCTAGGGTTGCAGCTAAGTAGGTATGGGCAAATAGGTCCATGCTGTATTTTTCTCATTTTAAAGCTTGTTCCATTTGCCTGTCCATTTGCAGTTTCAAAAAACTGTACCAAAATTCACATACATAATTCCATGCATATTGCTCATAATATTTGTGTTGTATACAGTGATGCCTACTATCAACATAATATATGCAGACATTTTCCCTTACCACATTTTGTACATATTTCCCCAGAGAGATGTTTTGGGTGTGTGCTCTTTAATTAGAGAACTGCATCACAAAATTTGAAGCGGTTCAAATTTTGAAGGATAAGCTGTATTCCAGTTTGTGTATTTGTTTATGAAGTGCAAATTAGGTGGGTTCACATGAAAATGCAAACTGAACCAATTTATCCCTCATCCCTACCCTAGATATACACAACCTACGTCTCTGAAGCCTAGCAATTATCTCTTATTGCTCTGCTCCTGAGATAAATAGTTCAGCACTTGTTTCCTCTAAATGTCTTCAAGACATACTTATCCCAGCAGTTCAGTTTGTGGAGGACCTTTAAGGTAGTGAGAAAGCTTACATGGTACAGAGGAAAAAGTAGCCCTGCCTTATTTAACATAGCTCTTTGTCTGTCTGAGAAATATTTACCGGTAATTGCAAATCACCGCAAATGAGGCAACTCCTAGTTTTGAATATGAAGCTGTCTTCTTTTCTGTGTTTCGTGATGAATCATAGGAGCAACATGATAATACAGTGGTACCTCAGGTTACATACGCTTCAGGTTACAGACTCCGCTAACCCAGAAATATTACCTCGGGTTAAGAACTTTGCTTCAGGATGAGAACAGAAATCGTGCTCTGGAGGTGCGGCAGCAGCAGGAGGCCCCATTAGCTAAAGTGGTGCTTCAGGTTAAGAACGGACCTCTGGAATGAATTAAATATGTAACCCGAGGTACCACTGTATTTATAAATGCCCTCAAATTCTATTAAACGTTGGTTCTGACCTACATTGTTGATGTTTCGTCACTGATAAAATGAACTTGTACTTCTAATTGTTCTGAGACTACAAATGGTGGACATTCCCCAAAGGCAACTTTCTATTAATAGCACCACCGTATGTTTTCTTCTCGTGATAACACCAACAGCTGACAAGAATGCGGGCAGTCTTGACTATTTGCTTTAGTACTGCTGCATTCCATTCACATTTTTCTCATAGCACGTTTTCTTCAGCAGCACACTTAGAGAGGCTCCGCCAATCCCAAGATACTGCTTTCAGGAGTGAGGTGGTCTTCCCGCTAGTCTGACTATAAACAGAACCCTACTAGCAATTGATTTCATTTCAGATATTGAGCCTTTGCTGGCCCAATTTAATCTGTGTATGTCTTCTGCAAACATTCTGCCTTCTTACTGAGCTGCGCATTTGGAATGTTTGTTATGTATACACTTTGAATTTTCAGAATTGCACCCAAGCACCCAACATTCAGTTTTATGAAATATACTAAACAAGGGAGGAATCTTGAGATGAGGGCAACCAGTGGATTCAAATTACAAGAAAGAAGATTCTGACTAAATATTAGGAAGAGCTTTATGAAAGTCAGAGCTTGTTTGACAGTGGGACGGACTTCCTTCGGAAGGTGGTGGACTCTCCTTCACTAGAGATTTTGAAACCGAGGTTGGACGGCCATCAGGGATTCTTTAGTTATGATTCTTACATTGCAGACAGTTGGACTTGATGACCCTCAGTGGCTGCTTCCAGCTCCTCAATTCTATGAGCCTGTGATTAATAGCCAGCTTCTGGGATGGTAATTGAGCCCGGCTTTCACCTTCTTCTTGCAAACAGCAGTGTGCAACACTGTTCCTTCTAATAGTGAAGGAAAAGCAAAATGAGTTTGTTTGCACCTGCAAAGAGCTTGGTTTTCATTCATTTTGCAATAGGGAGTCAGGAAGTGGAGTGCAAAAATGGCCATTTATAGGGTGCAGTGAAAACTTGAGTTCATTTCTTTTATGATTATTGGGCACAGATAACATGTGATACTGTTAGTGCAGACAGCTGTTTCTGCTAAGCCCTCTAGCATGCAATATATAACAGTAACAGTAACAGATGTAGTCTAGGATACCTTATGTCCATTTTTAAAATTGTATCAACCCACTGCTTTTTTCCTTGTCTGCAAACCTTAAATCTGCCATGCTACATTGTTGACACATTTTCACAAACGGGATAAATAATTTTCTTTGCAGAAACATTTACATTGGAAATTTGAGAGTATTTTTGGAATCCTTTGATATTCCACCAGCGCAATTAAATGATTCCTAAAGAAAAGAAAATTCTCACCCAACCTAAATTTACTTGTTTAGTGGAGAAATTTAACTCTGGCACCAGTGCAACAGTTTTACTAGATCTTGTCTGCTGTTAAATTCAATTTGTATTTGTCAGATTGTACTTCAGACAGTTATTAGTTGCTTATTATGTTTAAGTTGGTGCAAAGCTTTTATCGTTGCTGTGATTTCTCTTCATCTATATTTAAACTGGTACCAATTACTGTCAAGTTACATTTTCATGGAAGCAGGGGATTTATTCCAAATTGTGATAATCTTACTGGTTTTATTTACTTAGACCTGTAAATTTGCTGTTAACACATTGCAACTCTATCTTTCCCTATACCAGAAATTAAATCAGACCATGAAATACATGATTTGCAAAAGACAAAAAAGTACTGAATAAAGATGATAAAAGGCAAAATAAAATGTATAGATACTAGCATTAAAAGCACACAAATGTGTGAAATTATTACATTTGAAGATTAGTTGCAACAGAAAATGTTGTTGCATTGACTACTTCCTGCTTTATGGTTTGTAGGTGAAATTAAAATAATGTGATGGAGTTAAATATCACTTTCCTGTCTTTATTATGTATAATGCAAGCAATATAGATATTGTTAATAGTTTATTCTTGTAAAGTGCTGTGAAGCCAATATAGTCTGCTTATTTTTCTTTACAATGATCCCAGAAAATCCATGTTGTGTGAAACCTCTGACATTGATTGACTGACCAAGCTGGTGTGGTGGCATATAATTTCCAGTTTCTCATGAAATTTACAGTTTGCAGTCTGGTTTCTATGAGAGACAGGAAAGTTGTCATTTTGTTGACTTTGCAAAATGTACAGAATCCTGCTGAGCAGTGGGAAAAGATCTCAGGATCCTGCGTCCACAAATTTGTTCCGCACATTTGCCATAGTGAATTGTCTTCTCTTCTCTGGCAAGCACAGAGCTGAGCCTATACCACCTCCCAAAGATGGAGTTCCTGAGCTTTAGAAGGTAGAATATCTTCTCCACATGAAGTTGTGCTCTGCTTCTGGGTTGTCAATCATATCTCAGATGCCCACATGATGACAGAGACAAGACCGTACCTCTTTGGTAAGATTGATGACCAGCATCAATTTTGTCGGGATACCAAGGCTAGTCAAAAATCTGAGGACCCCTGCCCTTGATACAGGGAAGCTCTCTGGCAAGGAGGCAAAGGAACCTAAAGGAAAGGACAGTAGAGATTTATGCTTGAGAAAATGGTCAAAGAAGTTAGGAAATGGAGGGAAGAATATGCTTAACATCTAGAGGGGCTCTGCAATTCAAGAAGATTCAGTCCAGTTCACGTTAGTGCTGCTTTGAATGTAACCCACTAACCTCACTCAATATAACCATCTCTTATTTGACACACCATTACAAGTACGCAATGCAGTTAGTTGGGTCCTCTAATAAGGATTCAAATCTGCTAGTTAGCAATCCAGTGAAACAGCGTAAAACAGAACCCGTAATTAAAAAGCAGAGATTCAAGATTGTAACTGGAATGAGTCATTTGATTTATTGATGTGTAATTCTTTATTTAAGGTAGGAGTGGGAAACCTCAGGTGTGGGGGACATACATGGTTTTTCAGGCTTCTCTTTTGAGCCTGTGGCTCTCCCTGGGCCCCACGCCTCAATGCCCTTGCTCCACACCCTCCTCAAGTGCTTTTGCCTGACAGGAAGTGTCCTTGAAATGCGGTAATGCCTCTGATTTTATGTGTGTAGGAAACCACTGACTGACTGAAATGTAGCCTGTAAAAAAAAGGTAAGAGATGCTTCTGTTGCTCCACTTACTTTTGTCTCTGGCCATGCTCACTACTGACATGTCACCCCCAGAAGTTTGTTTATAAGGCAATGGAGCCCTCACATCATACCTGCATTGAGAAAGCACCCAACTCACTTTCTATGCCAACTGAAGATTTGCCCTCTGTTTAACTTCCTGCAGCTCATCTACTTGTGAAATAGCATTTCTAAGCTCCATCTCATATTAACACATGGGAGTAAACTTATAGTTACCAAGCAGGGGTGTGGGACCTTCAGCTGAGGGAGAACATCTGAATAAGTGTTGGTAGGCAGCAAGCAGAGAGAGAGAGAGGGATATTTTTTTTTTAATTAAAAAAATACATTTTATATTGATCGGAACTGGATCAAGGGATGGAATTGCCAATCTTACATCGATTTTATTACTTAAACAGACAAACTCATTTATGACATAGATTATTGATTACCTTAACCTGAATCAACATAATTATTGATTACCTTAACCCCCACTTTTTTCTCACCACATTTTTCTGAAACATTGTACCAATCAGAGGTGTACCTTGGGGTTGGCTGCATTGGCCCTTGTCGACAGCGCAGGCCAGGGGGTGCAAAATCACTTCCCTCTAGGTGCTTCAGCAGAGGAATTTCTGTAGAGTTCCCTCTCCAGTCAGTCTGTAGTGGGGCTCCCCATGAGGACACACCTGCTTGACTCTCTGTCCAGGGGGGCTGATGTGGTGATGGAGAAACATCAGGTGAGATGTTTAATTTAGCACAGCCAAGTTGCTTTTCCCTGGTTTCTTTCCTACATTGACCAGTTTCCAGGATGTGCATGTTTACCCCAGAGAGCAATGGCTATTGACTTGAGCAGGGCTTACTTCTGAGTACAGTGCGCAATCAGGTACAGCCTCCAAACTAGTGCCTTTCTGCTGGCGCCTTGTCGGAAGTAATGAAAAGGCAAGCGAGGTATTGCCAGAAGTTCCTGCCAGATTTAGGCTGCAGTCCTGTGCACCCACTTTCCTGGGAGTAAGCCCCATTGAACTCTGTGGAGTTTACTTTTGAGTAGACATTTATAGGATTGCGCTGTTAATTCCTAAGTTTGTCATTATTGAACCATGTTGGGGTTTTTGGAGGGGGGTCCTACATCCCCTTGCCAAGGGTGCAAGGGGAGCCTAGGTATGCCTCTGACAACAATGCTTACAACTCTGAATCCACCATGACACTATTTTCATCTTTTCATGTTCTTTAGCATCTTTTCAAAAGAAAAAACGTAATTCCATTTATGCTGTTGATCTCAATTTATCATCAAAACTGCTATGGTCTCACATGACTGCTACCGAGAAGGAGTTTGCACAAAAGTGGCACAGAGTTAAACTTGCCCCATATCAATTAAAGTGTTTGTAAACATTCAGTGATATTGAAGTACTACTACACTTAACAGTCATGTGTGAGAGTCAGTTTATATCCTATAACCTGTGTGTGCCCAAGTTACATGTTATATTTGTGTACTCTTTACTGCAAGGAGTTTAGGGTAAATGGAGTGTTTACAGGGGAGGGGGTATCTTTCAGGTACTGCCAAGCCCTTCAGCCGTTAGACAGCTGGAAATCTGTCTAAAGGAGACTACCATGCAGAACATACTTCCAAATGTGAATATTTCTGATTTTCTGTTTACATAAACACACTATAATAGCATGTGCTAATGTTTTAGCTGATTACGTGCTTTTCACTTGACTGGCAAGTTATATGTTGAGCTGCTCTTCTATCAGTGAACATGTAGGGGCACTGTAGTACTATTTTTAAAGTTCCCTAATCTGCAGATATTGCCAGAATCGTGCCTGTTCTAATGATTGAAGTAAATTAAGTACTGCAAAACCATATGTACGCTGTTGTCAATATTAGATTTTCTTTGATTGTGTTAGAGCAATTTTCTGTTGGTGTGACATAAGTATATATCTCTGTATTATTTATATGTTGACTGCCCAACAACAGTCTCTATAGCTGACGTAAAATTGAATTTTTACTTTCAACTTATGTATTCTACTTAAAGTAATGGATGGAGGGGAAATATGGAGGGGAAATATGCCAATACAACAGAGGCTAATATGCTGTACAATTCAAAGATTTTCAAAATTAAGAGTGGCAATAAACAGTACTCATATGTAATTAACATTCAGCATAAAACTCCAGATAAATCTTACATGACTCTAATTTAACACCTCATTTCCAAGTATCATTGTGAATAAGGAGGTACAGGATTAGGTCTTCATTATGCTTTGCGAAAGTGATAGTATAGAGATGTCTATCATGTATTGATCACACCCAAATACATTTCTAAAGTACTGTAAAAATTTAATGGACAAAAATGACACGACATTAATTAATATGAATCATATTTGTTTCACAATTGTATCCACTTCTTTTTAATATTTCCTCCGTGGAAAAATATTATATCTAGTTTTGTTTCTCTTTGGCAGTGAATAGTTAAAATTTATTTTTGTTTTATAAAGTACAATCTCCCAGATGCTAAGCAGCCTTTGAGAATTTGAGATTGTAGTTTGTTAGAGTTACCATGATGAATTGGGTTGCGTATTTATATATGCTACGCTCCTATATTTAGAGTGTAATGAAAAATAATAAGTAAAGAAGTACGGACTATGGAATACAGCGCTATATGCCTTGGAAATGATCCCTAGAATGAAATGTCCGACAGAGTTCATTAAAGAAACTACACTTTAAGAAGAAATTTTGTGGATTATAACCAACACGACTGATGGAGGAAACCCATACACTGCTTTCACTGATCTACTGCAAGGATAGGGAACTAGTTTCAGTCCAAAGGTGAGATTGGAATGTGGCCAACCTTCTGTGGGCCAAAGGCAGACGTGGGTGTGGCAGAAGTGTGTTCCCGATTGTTCCTTTGCAGTGTGGTTTAAATTTGGCAGGGATCAGATGAACTCAGGAGCACTAGAGACACTATTTGGAGTATAATTTAGTTGGAAATATTTGAGATGGGAAAATAGCTCCAGTTTTGTAATACAGATGATTTTATCATTGTAATTTGGAGTTTCATAACCTGCTTTGGATGGAGTTTGCCTAGAAAAGCAGTATAGAAATAGGTTAAAATAGCTAACATTTTGAAATTTTACTAATTTTGAAATTTTGCTAATACCTTGTTGATGTATGATTCACTAGCGAATGCATAGCTAAATGATGTAATAAGAGGAATATATTTTTTATAAACCGTATGCCCTTCAGAAACTACTTAGTCCATTCTCAAATTTCTGGGCTTGCAACATGCAGACAGAAAACAATTGTCTTGTTGGATCAGTCCAATTTGCATCTAATCCAGGATTCTGCTTCTAACACTGGCCTCTCAAAAATTCACAAGTAGAGCATGACGGTTATGGCTACCCTGTGGATAGCGGGGGAAGGATTCAGTGACTTGCATAGTTTGCCACCCCATGACTAAGAGAAAAATGGTATAAATATGCAACTTAAGCTAGTGTTGCATATAAATTACACACAATGTAGGATTTGGTTTACTTGGCACTAAATTGTAGCCACTGTGTAACAAACTTTTTGGATTTCTAGTTGACCAACCAAGTTACCTGCAATCATGCATGGTTTTGAAAAGTCATTACAGCGGGATCACAGTTTGGAAGGATACAACCTTTTACTATACGAAGGGCTCTTTAAACTATTTTTAAAAGTTAACATTAGAAGATTGTAATTGCTGTTCAGCCCTCAATGAAGCGGCAAACTTTTAAATAAGAGAAATAATGTGTGCTAATTCATATGTGTTTCCCTTCTCATAGCCCCCTGTAGCTGATGGAGTGGTTTGTTAATGAATAGCAAACTTTCATTAACAAGTTGGTGTCTTTTTGGAAACACACTGAACTTGCAAATGACCAGAATGGCACTTGGCATATCATTAGTGCATCAGGAATAAGCTGTAGAAAATGTGAAGAATTGGTTCATGCAGTTTAACAAAAGTACTTTAGAATTTAGGCTTTTCATTAGATGCTTGTGCCCCTTCTTGAGTCCCCCCCCCCCTTTCCTTTCTCTCCATTCTCTCGCTATCTGTACAGGCCCTTCTTTTCTTTTTTCCAAACCTCCCCCACCTCTGTTCAATGGCTAATCTGCAAAGTTCATGCTGCAACTGCTTCTTTGAGTGGGAGCGTTGTTCTGCCCATTTCGTACCAGCTTTGTTACTGTGCAGTATTTTTCAGCTGTTTGCGCTCATTATCATACAGCTGGTATTTAGAAGAGAGAGGGAAGCAGGCAGAAGCCACACTGTCTGCAAGTATAAGAAGTTCTTTTGCAAGTGGGGTGCTGGCAGATGGGGCATGTGTTTCCAACGGGTTTTGCTGATAACAGACTGCATTAAAAATCATTCTGAGAAAGTCTTAAGGTCAGCCCTATGAATTCAGAGCTTGAGAGGTAGTCAGCTTTTGGAAGCCCTTTTTAGAATATTAATTAACCCAGCGCATGAAAGTGACAAATGGCTTGTTTACATAACTGTTATTCCTCCTGCCTCTATTATACTTTTTCCATTTAATGGTTTTACTCTTTCAACATCAATTAATTTTTATCATACCATTGAGAGGCAAGGTATAAATATTTTAATAGGTAAGCGATAGCGGTAAATTTGGGAAGGAGCCCACAGGTCAATGGAAATGTATATGCCTTGCATGTAAAAGGGCTGCGCTTCATTCCCAAGCATTTCCATCCAAGGGATTTCACATAGCAGGACTAAAGAACCATTTTTTGTCAGAGTAGATCATACTAGGCCAAAAGTCTCACTCATCCATTGGTATGTACATTTAGGGTCAGTGTTTCAGGTTGAAGTTGGATTTTAACTTAGGTTTATTTATGACAGGGCAGGGAACCTTCGGCCCTTTAATTTCTGTTGTCCCTGAGTATTGGCTGTGCTAACTGGGGCTGATGGCAGTTGAGGACCACAGATTCCCCTCCTCTGATTTACACAAGCCACTTTCATAAATGATACCAAATACGTGGAAACAATGCTATTGATAGCTATGTCATTTCTTCCCAAACAAATCTTATTTGCATTATCTTTCTCAATACCATTCTTTACCCCCACATTCAGATTACTTATAACAGTTTTATTACAGTTTTATCTGGCTCCATAAGACTCTCTGTCTGTATTTATCATAGTCATTCAGGTATCTCACGTTGCCTAATTGCAGTCAGCAGACATCCTTTAGAAACATCCCCCCACAAAAAACATTCCAGACTGATATAAATGAAATGATTATTTAGATTAATAACATTAATCATTGTACTGATCATATTTGACTTATAAGTGATATGGAAGGTTGGAAGGTGGAAGGTTAAAAGATGCAAGCAATGACTAAGCACTACATTTAGTGCTCCTCAACTTTCTCACATTTTCAACAGGAAGCGTTACACGAGTTAAGTGAATCCCTTATAATCTTGTTGTCTTTAAATACATTGTTATCTGGTCTTTTGCATTAATAAAGCAGGGCAGAGGTAGAATTTGGCTGGCTATGGTTCATGCAGATATATAACATTCTAAAAGCACTTCAGTCTCATCACCACAATCCTAGTATTGCATCTGATTTGTAGCACAAGATGCAATGGCCTCATTTACCAAAGCTGCAGGAGATTTGGCAAGCTTTTTTATGCATCCTTGCAGCTGTGGCCTCTTTCACATATAACCATGTAAGCTATGGTAAAGATTTGGTGAAAAAGCTCCCCGTCCTCTCATCTTTCAGCACATCATCAAGGAGGAAATCAGAAGCTCTTACTTTTGTTTTAAGTAACTGCAGTTTATCATTATTTAGAAACCTGTGACAAACTGTGGTTAATCTTAACATTGGTTTAGGGAAACAAGTCAGCTTCAAAATCTTGCTTTATGACTGGGTTGGGGAATCTGTGGTGCTCCAGAAGTTGTGAACCATAATTCCCATATCCCTGACCATTTATCATTGGCCTGCTTGCTAGGAGTGATAGTTGTTGGGATTCCAACAACATTTGGAAGGTCTAAGGTTATTATTTATTACATTTGTTGCTCACAAAACATATAAACCATGTACAAAACAATAGAAGAAAACACAATAAATACAAAACACAATAAATACAACTATTAATAAATAAAAGTGCAACCAAGCAACTTCACCCAGTAGCAAAAGTTGTATCAAAACTAAAAAACAACAACTATACATCCCCCATACCCTCAGAAACACTGAAGAATAATTGATCTACAGCACTGCTGGTTTATGATGCTGACTTAAGGTTGACCACAATTTTAGTTTTTTTGGGTTCAGACTTAATGATACCCAAGGTTAATTGAAAACAAGTGAAATCTTCCTGCTTTTTAGCGTCACTTTAAGGGCAGCAGTGAGAAACATAAGGTGCATAGGTGCAAACTATTTTCAGATGCCTTGCTTGAATTCGTTTTTAGAAAATATTTATTGACTAAGGGTTGCACAGGTTAAATGTGCGTAAGTTTTGAGTCGACTGTATACATGTCTAAGCATTTGCCATTACAAACATTGAGGTTACTATCCATTTTGTCTGTTTTCCTGCATATATGTTCAAGCTGAATTGGGGTAATGAAATTTCAAAGGTCATGTTCCACAAATTGTCTCTGCTCCCACCGCTACCCTTACCCCCCACCCCACCCCCCAAAAAACACTCCAGCCTACTTTTTGAAGGAATAGCAACTGCTAGGGGAAGGTATGAGTTCAGCTCCTCTGCAGAGTACAACCTGGTCTTCTCATCTTCTGTTTGAACACATGGTGGTGGCAGCAAAGGTATACCTTCTGTAGTCCATCTTAAACAATGATTTTAGGAACCTGCATCCATTTTGTGCATGCATGTGTGTCTCACATCAACAGTTGAAAGCTACGAGACAAAGCAAAAAAGGTTAAGGGAAGTATTCGATTTCAGCCCTTGAGTTGAGAGTGAGAAGCTCCTATTATTACAGTATTATCATTACTGTTACATTTATATCCCACCTTCCCTCCAAGAAACTCAAGATTATGTACATGGATCTCTTCCCCTCTCCATTTATTCTCACAACAGCCCTGCAAGGTAGTTGAGGATGAAGACGGTGACTTTCCCATGATCACCCAGCAATCTTCATGGCTGAGTGGGGAGTTGAGCACCAGAAAGCAAAATCTTATTTATGCCATCAGAGGAACTGTTTGTATCATGTTAAACCACTAAAGAGACTCCCAGGCTTCTGAAGCAGTGAATATTTCTCTGTAGTGTCATTATGCATTGGGCCATTCAGTCCAAAAATATGTGCATAAGTAAAATTTGGCTCATACAAAGGCTTTGTAGATTTGTTGGGCCACATATTTCTGGTTGTGCAAAAATAGAACTGTAAACCAGGAAGCAACCAAAATATGTTGTAGTCTGTAATTTGCTGTATTGTGTCACTGAGCAAAAAAAGAACATGGGTTTTCAAATAATTTGAATTACTTTTTGTCCCACAATCAATAAGACATGAGTTCTGTAGCTTTCATCAGACAACCAAACAAAGGTATTGATAAGTTGGTTAAATAATATGTAGTGTTCTTGTTTATGGGAAGCTAACCTTTATTTAGTTGATGTTTGCTTTCATTTAGAGAAAAGAATACATTGTTACCGAAGTGTCTTTATTACAGAAGCAGAAAAGTGACGAGGCAGATACTTTTCTTCACTCATTCCAAGTCATTACCCTTAGTTAATCTTGTTGTTATCCTTCCATTTCATTAACTTATTGTAAGAAGAAAGCAGTAGACTAGTTTTAAATCTCAGTTTCTGTCAAATGCAAAGCAGAATGTCATTAATTTGTACACGCATGGAGGACTGAAATATCCCTAATAATAGGCAATCCTGTCCACATGAAAAAAAGAAAAGAAAATTGGCTTTGAACCTTAGGGACTCATGCTATAGAAATGCTTTTCATTTGGTTTGAACAAATTTGCTTGCTTGATAACTCCAATTGTAGCCTCTGTCCATACAAAATTATATAGCAGACACTGAATGACAATGGGTTAGGGAAACTTGAAAGAACTTAATGTGACCTCCAGCATTCTAGAAATTCCTTTCTGATGTGTACAGATTTGGTGATGTCTCCAATTGGTTGGACAAGATACAAAACTTCAGGGTAGGTTGCGTCTTAATTTTTGCAGACAGAAGAAAGTTGTCATGGCAATAATTCAAGACAGACGATGGGTGTGACAGTGAAGAGAATTGTCTCCATTCTTGTCTGCATGTATTTTCTGAGTACAAAAGGAAATACTATAATTAGACATATCTCAGCTAGGTACGTTGCTGGTAGGTAGATGTTCACAACTTCAGCATAGAGTTGGGAAGAGCTGGGCACCATATTTTATGGAATACTTCCAAGGCATTATAATTGCATATATTAAAATGCCCACGTAACCAAGAACTTTAATTTTTACACTGTGTAGTAATAAGACATTATCATATACTTGGTGCTTAGTCCTGCATTTCATTATTGGCTTGTATTTTCAGCACACAGATGCAGATTTTGTAGTGCAACTGTGTAGAAAGATGATCCAGTTCCCATTTAAAGCAATTATGGAAAGAAATATATTTAGAGGAAACTGTCTTTCCCAGACCTTTATTTTCTTCTTCTTTTGGTATTGATTCATTATGTCAAGCTTTATAAGTTACAATTGCAGGGGAAGGAGGAATATTAAAAATTTTACTTTATTCCCAAGGCATTTTGAACACCAGAGTAACTGCTTCACAAATACGATAGTTAGATTACCTCCCCACATGGGCTGCTTTAGATAGAGCACAAAAGCTGTGGTTTAGTGTTGTAAGAATGAGCCTCAGACTTGTCTCCTTCCCCTCTCCATCCCTGCTTCCTCTTTTAAAGTAATCATAGTTTCCCATTATAACCTAACACTGGGGAGGTCCAGTGGTTAGTTCAAAGAGGAGAGGATTGAATCGTGATTCTTAGAGCTCTCCACAGTTTGGACATAATGGAAAACTCTAGTTAGTTTGGAAGCACACACTTCCAAACATGCACTTTGGAGCACGGCTCCTACAAACCCATTTGGTACTCTTCAGTTGGTGGAAGATGAATCTGTGAAGCTCTCGATCACTGCAGCAGACTTTGAGTGCTATAATAGTATAATACTATTTTCCTCAACAATGCGTGTGTTGCGGGGCCAGGGTGGTAGGAAGCTTGACCTTATTTAGAATGATATGCTCACAATTTGGCGCCTTCACATAATCTCAGCAGTCTTCCTCCAGGCATTCTTTGTGATCTCTCATTGGAGTTAGCAAAGCATTCATCAAAGTTAAGGAAACTCATTACTAGAGTTTTAAAACATGGAGAATCTCCCCCCCCCCCATTTAGACATTATATGTGACGTATACTGAAAAGCCTTTTCTACATATGCAACTATAAACCCGGCGTCTGGCCTCTCAACCACATGGGACGAGCTTTTTTGATTTATGTATACCACCTGAATATAAGTTCCCGAAATTGCTTGCCTCCCTACTGACTTACGAATTGTTGTCCTGCAATTTCTCCAAGAGCTCAATGCAGTGCAGGTGCTTCAGAATGAGATCAAGTGTGAATCAAGACAGAATGGGAAAAAAGTTGTTATAAAGTTGAATGTTAGTTTATAGCGCTTCCACAACCCTAGCAGATTTGGGAATTTGCAGTTTGGGAATAATCCTGGATCCACTGTTTATAATCTTGTGCAGCAGCTTTAGCCAGAAGTTGTTTTCTGCCAGCTTCGTTCTACTTTATCCATCAACTGTTTTGTTTACCAGAGTGCAAGTCTCTGACAAGCACCATTTATTCTGAGGTAACTTTTCCAGTTAATTTCAGCAATGTAGTCTATCATGGGGCCGCCGTGGAAATAAAAATAAATAAATAAAGCATTGTCTCCACAACACCTGATGAAAATGGGGGAAGTAGGAGCTTGTTCACTCAAGTATCTGCAAGCTGCTTCCCAGTAGCTTCCAGCCCCAATTAAAAGTGATGGTGTTTGCCCATAAACCTTTTTAATGGTGTGGACCTAGCATAACTCGGGAGTGCCTGTTACACTGATGACCTGACAGGAGCGTTTTCCTGCAAACAGCAGTGATGTTGCTTGGGAAATACAGTACTACTCTGTACTACCACATCCGTTACTATAATGAATGCTGCATGGAATATGTGTCCCTTACCGGATAGTGTCTCTGACAATTCCAGTTCTCGTGATGAGTGACGCAGTTGCTCCCTCCCTCAGTGCAGGCATGCACATCTGGTAACCTTTTCAATGAATTATTGAGAAACTGAGCAGTTCCCTGTTGTACCACTCCAGTGTGCAAGCATGTTCCCTTCTAGAACGGACTTGTTCTTTTCCCCTTAAGCAGGGAAATTACTGTAGTGGGCTCATCATTAAATGGGGCAGGCGGGCAGGCAGGGAAACAGCTAAACTAGACTACCTGTTTCAGTATGGAACAAATATCTACAACTTATTTCAGGGGAAGAAAATGTTTGTTTGTTTTTTTAAGTAAAAAGGGAGTCATCTGCATTCAAGTACAAATAGCCTGTTTGTGTAAATCGGGGAATTGGCCTGTTTTCCTAAAGCATGGAATATTTGTAATTGGTTCAGACCGCTACGGATTTTCAGGGCAAAGCTTCGAAATTGAGTATTTGTGACTTTTTCCTCCTTCCACTGGCAACCCACAGTGTAATATTAAGGGAGTCTGAAATGCAAAGTGCTCTCTTGAGCTTCACTGCTGTGTGTTTTGACCAAGTGGTATTCCCAGTTGTCACCGGGTCGTCTGATCCCACTTACATAATCAAAGTACCATCAGCAGAAAGAGAGTAGCACTTTAGTCTTCTTTGTTTTGTGTAAAGATGTAGTCATTTTCTCCTACCCTTTGGTACTGAATATTCTACGCCTGTAGGGATTATCAGTGATAATTGTGCTTTTTAGTAGTGTATGATACTATTCTCTTGGCATTGGTGAAAAAATTTATATTACTTTACAAAGGCCTGGAGAACGAAGGGACCATGAAGGGCATATAGCCCAACCCTCTGCAATGCAGGAATCTTTTGCCTTGCCCATGTGGGGCTTGAACCCGTGATCCTGAGATTAAGAATCTCATATTCGACCCACTGAAACTGTGTTGGATTATTGTGCTAGCTGCAATCATTGCTGCTGTGAATGACCACAATGCTTACCTTGTAGACATTTTAAGTTTTACATAGAATGGTCACCACTAACCCCTTGTATTTCTAGTTATTTGGCTCCTAGTGTTTGCATATATTCAGTCATTCATTCTCTGTCTCTCTCTCTCCCCACCCCCCATCACACACACTGGTTTTACTGAGGAAACTAAAGGGAGTGTAGGACTGCTCCTTGTCCTTCTCCCTGACCTTCCTGTGTTGAGCAGAAAAGTCTGTAAGGGGATTGTAACCATGTTAGGATAAATCTGCTGACAGTCCTTCTGACAGTTGGTCCTCTGGTTGCATGGGGGGGTCTTGATCGTGGGGAGAAGTGCATGATCCACCAAAGAGGGAAGTGGTTGTGCTTGCAGCATTTCATATATAGGTTTCAGGAGTCCTGAAGAGGGCTGCACTTGTGTCATGCAGTGGTTAGACTAGGATTGGGGAGACCAGGTTCAAGTCCTATCTCAGCTCTGAAGCTCACTGATAAGCTTGGCCCAGCCTCTCTCTTACAGCCTAACCTACCCCACAGACTTGTTCTGAAGATAAAATGGAGATAAAATGGCAAGGTGTTTGTAGACTGCCTTGAACTCTCTCTGATATAAAAAAGTAATAAATATCAATACAGGCTTACACTTGCTGCATCTGGGGAATAGGAATCTACAAAAGTTTTTGCCATAATAATCTGCTATTCTGTTTTGGTACAAGAATACTTGGGAGTTTTTTTTCTGGAATCTTTCCTGACGTTTACAAGGTTGCAAGCCCTTGGGTATTCTACAGAGTTTTGCTCAAAGTAAATCTCTTGAAATAAATGGACTTCGGCAACCTGAGTAAGTAAGAGTTGACTATCACCTAATATAAAAATGAAAATAGTGAAATTTAAGGTATTTGGTATTCTTCCTGGCCAAGTAAAGTGTTTTAACTGATCATGCAACTAGGATTTGTATATTTATTCCTAAACATATAGGGATAGTTGAAGTAAGTGTTACACATCCTAATTCTTTTATATATTCATTATTTTATAGTAATGCAGTAGTGTCCGTGGCTGAGCTTGACCCTGGTAGTTTAGGTGAAAAATTATTTTCTATATCTGATTCTCCTTTTCCCATAGATATTAAATAATGTAAGTTAAGCTGTTAATGTGTTACCTTTTCCCTTCATACAAGATGGGTTATAAGAAAGACAGGATAAGAAGGAAAAGAGCTGGACAGAAGTTCAGTTTTCGCATGCTCTCTGCTGTGAAATGTGTAAGGAATGAAACTTAATAGAGAAGTAGAAATATCATTGTGAAATTGTAGCTGTTATGTGGTTAGAAGATGACTAGATATTGTGTAATGAAGAACCAGAGAAAAATATACCATACTGAGCTGTAGAAAATTTTATTAGCGAAGAAGTGATTAGTAAAGGGCCCACAGCTACTACAGCGGTTCAGCATCACAACCTATATCATTGCATCATATTTGCTTAGAGTTTTGCTGCTACTAATTTTAGGATTGGTATGCAAGAACCTTATTCTGTAACAGAATGCTGCTCCTGATGTTCCAGATATTAATGGAAGATCTCAGGGAAACCAGAATTTAGATTTCTGCTATTCTCTAGCCTTCCTTTTTTTCTTTTTCTTTTTACCACAATCGTATAGTGAGTTAACAGTTTTATACACTTTTCACGGTTCATTTTGAGAACTGATATTTAGCATCTGAATTTTGACAGCAGGCATATCCATTAACCACAACTGGGTCCTTTCTCTCCCCCCCCCCCCCAAAAGACTTTAAGAAATGAGTATCTATAACAAATTCACAGGGCTGCATGTATGTTCTATAGAGTCTCCATTTCATCAAGAATGGTGATGAAGAAATGGCGTACATTATATAGGCTCTTATTATCCCCTTTAAAATAACCTGTTTTGCTAATGATGAACAGTACAGATTTCAGGAATTCAGTTGTTACTTAACTTGACTAAGAAAACTTAAAGCATAAAACCTAGTAATTTTGGTTTTTAATTTATAACTTGCTAGCAAACTTGCCCGCTAAAAGTTTAATAAGTTGTTTTTGTAAGGCAAGTAGGGAAATAATTGTATAGGCATAAATAATCTGCAGTTACTTAGACTGCAGCTTGGGGGAGCTTACTGTCTTCTCTAACATACACACTGTCTTCTCCGTATTTTGGTTCTCTTACACACAAACACCGGATTCCTGTTCATGCTTGATTTACTTTTTTTCGTTTGTGACAAGACAGGCATTTTGACAGTCATGTAATGCAAACACATCAGTTCCCTCTGTAAAATGGGGATAATGTCTTCCTCTTTTACTTACTGTATTTATTTATTTTATATCCTTGTCTTTCTTCCATATTGGAACCAAGATTGTGTACATGTGGTTTCCAGATGGTCATCCATCCAGGGACTGACTTATCCCAGACTTGCTTTAGCTTCAGCCAATTGGTGTCCCTCATGTACCCTCAGATCATACCCTGGGATTTATGCTTTTATACCCACTGTAGTAGAAGCTTAACTTTACTAATGCTCTTTGAGTACCAGATATTTCCTTAACCTTTCTCTGAATAATGACCGTTTTTTGAAAATTTGTCACAGAAGAAAATTGGGCACAGGAACTCTTTAATAGCATATTCAGATAAGATGTAATATCGAGGGCTGAGCACTCATCCATTGTGTGCCAGCTTTGACAGAAAGATCCTGGGTGGTCCTAAGTTTCCTGTTATGTCCAAATTGGGGAACTGTAGCATCATATTAGTTCACAAACCAGGAAAATAGCCAACAGTCCTAACTTGTTAACCAGTAATAGGCCTAAGAAGAACCATAATACCCAGCTTTCTTTTCTTTTCTTTTCTTTTCTTTTCTTTTTTTAAGCTTTTAGCATTTTGGAACCTGACATGTTTTAGAACTTGAAGCAAAACATGCAGACACCATTCTTCTCATTTCTTGTGAGGAAGTTAGAGGGGAAATTCTGGCAGACACCCATGTATTTGAGAGACAGACAGACAGATGCACTTAGTAGATAGGTGCATGCGATTTGTGGGCATGTGTAAGAGAGAGGGAAGGAGGAGGAGCACATGCATGTATGGTCTGTGAGCGGGAGGAGTAGGGGTGGAGTTGTGTATATGGTCTGTGCATATCTGTGGTCTGTGTGAGAGAGGGAGAGATGTATATGAGGAATGTGTGTGCATGAGTGAGTTGAGAGAGATGCACGTGTGTATGTGGCCTGTATGTGTGCTGTGCATGCGCAGGAGAAAGAGTGGTGTGATCACCGTGTATATTTTTGCTGGTGTTGGGAAATACTCCATTGTTATTAGAAAATGTTTGTGATGTTGGAGAGAGGTGGGAGGCGGGAGAGAACTCAGGACATAGCTGACTTCCCATGGTAAGCCTTTGGCCGTCTTGGGTGGGTGGGAAGCATCAATGACCAAACTGTCTCTAATTTCACCATGCCCCCACAGCAGGCTTGCTGTGTTATGCCATGGCAACCATTTTGTGACTGGTGCCCATCATGCTTCCTTAAATGTGCCTTCTGGTCCAAAAATACTTTTTTAAGATAGCGTGCCCGTATATAAATTACAAGGTTTGTCATAAACATACAACATAAACATTCAGAAAGTATTCTGCTTTTTGTGGAGAAAATGCAATTTACATATGTCTGCACCATACCTATATCATGACACTATTTTATTTTATTTTAAAACTAAAAATCCGGAGCCAGTTTTGAGGCCAAAAATAAATACCCAAACCAGACTTCAGTCAGGGACACATCAGATTGTAGGGAAAAAGTACGAACGTTTTAAAAAGTGGAAGCTTTAAAAAAATGTTCATATTATAATAGAAGGGGGGAAAGGAACACTGTGTTCATGGCAGAAATGCCATCTGGAGAAAATACGAGCATACTTCCACGCAAATGTCGTACTGCAGTGTATTAAGGGTAGCAGAAGTATCATGTTCAAGACACGTGATAGCTCCACTTGACTGAACAGGCTTCATCTGATGTTTTACGTTCATATATTTGGAATATGAACTGTAACATGGTGTAGCTTTTCTCCCCCTGTGATGCAAATCTGCCCCCTGCAACAATCTATAGAGGGATTCAGCTGGATCTGGATCTTGTGAAAGGGTTCAGCTAGCTGATTGCATGTGGATAGCTGATTGCATGTGATAGCTGATTGCATGTGGACCCTTTTGCAAGGCTGTAGGGGTCTCCCTAGGAAGTGATTATGGGGAGGGGGGATCACCTAATGGTGCAAGTGGTCATATTAATCTGCTCTGTGAAATAGGCATGTTCAAGGTCTGTCATGACAGTAGCTTTCAAACATGTTTGAAAATAGGGCCACAGATAGTATAGTTAAATAGCAGAAATACAGATTTAAGTTAAGTATTTAAGACATAGCACTTTGGAGGGTGATTCTCCAGTAGCGTCAACTGTGGTTGGGAGGGGAGTGTCACTGAATAATTATTTCAGATTTTTGTTGGAACTGAAGAGTAGTAAGAGAACAGGAGTGCCAATCTTTCCTCCATTTGGGGTGGACAAGATGATCTCATGAGTTTTCTTGTCAGTTCTGTTAATTTTGTAAGCACAACTTAAAAAAAACCCAACCACAATAGGAAGGAATTAATATTTAAATCAAACTAGTTGCATATTTTATTATGATTGGATTGAGCGCTAAGCGTAACAATGAAATTCATTACTATTTCCCCTCCCCCAAATGAGAAATGTAGGCTGCTTGCCAAAGGAAATGCTTATCTCAAATTAATTTGAAATTAACTGCATTTTTATGCAGCAGTGTTTGAACCCATTAGGTGCAATGGCATAAAGGTCCAGTCAGCTTGCCGGAGGGCCACCGTATAGCTGTAATTAGTGGAAATCGCCTTGTTTGCTTCAGCTCGTAATCGTGAATTATCCAGTGCTCTCCTGTTTGTTTAAAATGGGGGGAGATAAATTAGCCAGGTTTGAGAAGATAGTTAAAGATATTCAGCCTTTCCTTTGAGCCCAGTGGCCAATGTGAGGATGGCGTGGGGACGGTTTAATTTCCTGCCGAAGTCCTTCCCATGCTGTGTGCTCACAGGCTCCTTGGAGCTGAGCACCATATAATTGATGTGCAGCCTGCATTGCTGAAGCTTGGACTGCACCATTCGCAGCGTGAGGGAAGATGTAATCTGATCTCTGTGCCGCTCGGGGAGGAATCTGTTCAGTCAAGGCTTTGACAGGGCAAAGTCTCCTCCAATAATCTTCCCCCCTCACTCATTATTCCCTTAAGTTCTCCTCAGACAAGCTGTACGTATGTATGTGTGCCGGGAGGAGGTTTTTGATATCGAGCTTCGTTCCTTGCATTCACGGTGGAGTTTGCTTGCTGCTGCTGCTGCTTCTGCTGCCTGATCTTCCTTCTCCGACGTGCCCGAGCATGTCCACATTAGAGTCTGTGACATATCTACCTGAAAAAGGTTTATATTGTCAGAGGCTACCAAGCAGCCGGACACACGGGGGCACGGAACCGCTGAAGGGGAAAAATACCGAAAACATGGGGTTCTACGGCACTTTAAAAATGATTTTTTACAAAGTAAGTAACCGGTATGGTGTGTGTCCCCCTTCCTATATGTATCTATATAGATGTGTCTGTGTCCCTGTGTCTGTATGTGCGTGTGTGTGTGTGTGTGTGTGTGTTGAGGAAAGAAAAATCTGTATCATCAGAGATGGCTGCGGTATCTCTCTGTATTCCCCCCCTCCTTTGGTGGTGCCTGGATGCTTAACATGCTATACGCTGAATAAAGGCAAATAATGAAAGGGCTCAATGAGATGCAAAATCCTTTTATTTTAGGAGTCTGCATGGGAAACCAAAGAAAGATCAGACTATTTACCTTCGACTGAACTGGCTCTTCAGCTCAGCACTTTAGCCTGTTTTTTTTTGCCTCCCTTGAAAAAAAAAGACCCCTTTCTACTTTCACTCAGTATTTCATGTTCGTTTTGCAGCTTTGGATGCAAATAGTACTGATGTTAACATGTAATTGCTTATATCAAAGAGACATTTTGAGCATGCTATGAAATGTTTCAGAGATACAGTGTATTCCCAAGAGCAATGCAGAATACAGTCTGCAGGATCTGTTATTAAAAAAAAACCCACAACCATAATTTTCTACAAGATTGTGTGTTTCCTCCGGTACTTGTGGAGCAAGTTTTTGAATTTCACAAAACCTCCTACAAAATGCAATTGTTTACACTAGATACCTCTAATGGGCATAAACTTCTTTTTAGCCTAACAAAGTGGTAATTTTATTAAGAGTATTTCATAGAGTGCCAAGTGCTAAGCTTTTGCAGGTTTCCCAGTACCTAAAACAGTTGGAGCTTAAAAGGGATGGAAAAAGTTTCCCACAAATATTAAGAAAACAGGAGTTTCGTTGCATCCTTGGACAACTGTCTGTTGTTTAGAATGTATCCCATGCTTTTGAGAAAATGAAGTTGTGTTCAGAGTAGGAGTTAGTGTTATAATTCATATTCCTAACATTTGTTTGCTGAAGTAAAATAAATCATTTCATAGTCGGAAACATGAAATATTACTGCTGGAATATCATGATATCCTCTAGGGGAGAATCAGTTTAATTTTTAATGGAGGTTAAAAGCATCTAGTATATGAATCCCCATTTCTGGAGCTGCAATTTGGTTATAGCAAAAGGGTGCTCTGCAATAAATCGATGTCTTTTTCTAAATATGGGAAGTGCTTTCCAAGGGTCTTCAGACATGCTCCTGTACATGGATGAAAATATGGTCTCCATTATCCTCAGCCTTGCTCTGAATAAAGGTTGCTGGTGGAGAAGTCTTTTTGGTTCTGTGTGGTGCATGCTGTGTATTGTCCCATGTGAGGCACAGGCTCACAAATAAGGCTGAGCACAAGAGGAGTGTTTCCATTATTGCTCAAGCGAAAAAGATAAGCATCACAATTTAAATGGAAACCTTGTTTAAAAATAAAACACAATTCATAAGTGTAAGAGAATGCTTATTTCCTTAGTGAGAATGCACTTTAGTATCTTGAATGATTCTAATGTATCTTCGGTGTCAGCAGACAGCCACAATACATAGTGAATGTCCATTTTTTAAAAAAATGAGAATGGGAAAATCTGCATTTGCATGGTAGTGTATATTTGATTTTAGCTGCCAACAACTGGTATGAAACCAGTCATTTTAAATAGCTACCATATTAAGAAAAACAACCAGATATAAATCTGGGCAAAAGCACATGTATATTCCATACTGTTTAGTCGGCATAGGTGTCGAATTGCTACTGCTGCATCTTGACAAACCTAAAAAGTTTGCTTTTGGATGTATTCCACTTTGCATATGTTTTTGTATGCTTCTTTCAGTTTCCAGTCTAAACGTTTGTAGTTAAAAGATTACTTGATATATAAGTGTTGATAACTTTGATAAACTTCTCTGTGGTTGACAATGCAACACTACACACACACACACACACACACACACACACGGTTATCTTGCCATATTGCACAAAGCTACTTGTCCTAAGGCCATCCTAATGACACTAGTGGTAAAAATGTAAGGAACTGCCCAAAGGGAGGTAGTTTTATGTGCTTTTTCACATTCATAAAATGTTTCTGATCTGTGTTTTTAAGTGTTTATCAGAGAATATTTCATTCAGCTTGATGTTATTTTAGCATTTATACCTATCATTCCAAAGAATGTGCAGAGTAATGAACTGAATCATTTAATAACTAATTGAGATGAATAAATGTGTGGAAACAAATCATAATGCAAATCATAATGCAGCAGGGTATCTTCTAGCTGCCAAGTGATTATGGTGCAAAGGGTTGTAGAAAAGCTGGGTCATTGGAATAATTTATGTTTTGTTAGTTTAAAATGCAGGTTGCACAGGCTGATATTTAGAAAATATTGATAGGTACAGGCAAAAAGATTACCACCCTGTTCATTAAGGGCCTCGCTTATGCTGCCAAACTAACACCATTTTTTTTGTCCCTTGTCCCATTTTGTAGATGAAGAGAAAGTTGGACCATGGCTCCGAGGTCCGTTCTTTCTCACTGGGAAAGAAACCCTGCAAAGTCTCAGAATACACAAGGTAATTTAATGCAATGACAGGTCATCTGTTTAAGATACACTACTGCAGCCTGTATTTCCTGCCCAGCCACCTCTTGCATGGTCATACCACAAAACAAATCTGAGTGAAATATCTACATTCATAAGTACCTCACTTGCTTGAAATTGCTGAAATTATAAATTTATAAAGAGGTAAACAAACCCTTTTATTTACAAATTTAGGATGAATCCTTCTGCATGGCTTCAAAGGACTCTAATATTTTTCTTCCCTCACATCTACCCAGTGAAGGGAAACTTGCAGATTGGGATATGCATCAAGTTGGACTATACAGACAACAAAATCATTGGTGTTAATCACAACATTCTTGCATACAACAACATGATAATTCCTGAGTCACATTGAATAATAACCTCTCCACAACACGGAGTTCCGTTTATAAATTAAAGAGATGTACATTTATCATAGGCAGGCACGTCAATTTAACAACTCTTTAATTTCCTTTGGTTAGGAATTTCAGTACCAGGGCTGCATACAACTCGACTTCACTACTTGGTAGTTGCCATAACAACTACCTCTTGCATTTGAGCTTGTTCAAATCTGCAGCATTGTGAAACTTTCTGGTTTTAACAGATTGCTTTCCATAGGCAGTTTATCTGCTGTTCAGTTTTAATCTTCCTTTTAAATTCTTCATTATGAATTAAAATATATTTATTTATATATTTCCCCCCTCAAATTTATATGTCTACCATTGTTGAATTGTGTAAAAAGAAAAACAGGGGAAATGCTATGCAGATATTTGATTAATTGTAGAAGTTTGCATACAGAATGCTTGTTAGTGCATTTCTAGCTAATAAATCCTTTCCTAATTCATGTGGGTTTTTAAAAAAAAATCCTGAAAAAGCCAACATAGCTACTTATAAAATACAATGTTTTTGAAGACAATATTGCTATTAACTTGCTCATACTTATTTAGATCTGAATTAGAAGGGAACATCTTTGGAGTTCATTTTATATAAGTATCTTACATTTATGAACTCAGAAATGCCTTCAAGGATAGTTCTTTACCTAAAATAAACCAGTTTATTTAATCTGTGCTCATCAGATAACAGCTGTGCCCCTTATTGATGAAATAGTTATGTTTTCAATTGTGTAAATGTGTCATCCCTGTTTTCAGAAAATTGTTCTAAACTAATGAGTTTTATGAGCCTTATTTTGCCTGCAAAAAAGGCTGTAAAATAAAATGCTAAAATAATGCCTTTGAATTATACTTTATACTGAGTTCCAGATTATTTCTCCACCTAGGCCCATTTGTCTACTTCTCTGACTAGCAATGACACTTCAAGGCCTTAGATGCTGGCTTTCTTCAAACTGGATATGCTGAACCTAGAAAATCCCATATCCATGGTACTTCAATCAGTGTTTTGTTAGGCACACACCAAATTTATGCAAATTTGCAGTCATGTAGTATTTGCTGTTTTGGCAAACCCAGGGAAGCAAAGTGTCAGCGTTTGACTTATAATTACATCCAAGCACATGCTTCTTACAAATTAGAAACATACAGTAATCCTAGGTGTCCAGTGAAATATGTATAAAAAGCAAGTGTGTCTCAACTGACTAGAGTTACCCTCTTCAAAATATTCAAATATCTACAACATGTTGTAAATGAAAGTCCCAAATTTTGTAACCAAAGGCTACTAGTGGGAAAGCATTCAACATTTATATAGATAAAACTAGAAATATTACAAAATAAATAAAACTTTAGAATACCCAAACCAGAAATCCTTTAGACTTACTGCTAACAGATTTGGGATGACTGCAATCCCAGCTTGAGGTTTTGGGAGGCCCTTGGGCAAGGTGCTCTGAGCGGATCCATCTTTCCCTCTCCACTTCCCTTTCACTAGCCCCCTTTTGTTGGACACAGTCTTCACAACCAAGTCAAACGGGTCGTAGAAACTAAGAGGAGGATGCTATTTCATCTCCTCACTCTTGACTCTGCTTACATCCTCAGAGAGGAAAGTTGAACAGGAGGTTCAACAGGAGGTGGCCCCATGCAGGGTTAGAGGTTGCAAGCAGCAAAACAAAGTTAGTTATGTTGTCCCTCTCCCAACATGGTGTCCTCAAGGGTGCTCAATGGGGCCCACAACTCATGCCAGATGTAGTTAACTCAGACACAGTTTTGGAGAGCCAGGTGACCAATTTCACACTTCATTATTTATGTGGAGCTTGCAACCAAAGGTTGGTCTATCTCCACCTTCTACTCAAGTTCCTGCCTGCCAGCTATGCCTCCCCCCAACATACTATAACATGTAACATGTAAAGTAGGACATTCCACTAATTTTCCTCTGAGTGGTACATTTTTCTTTTTCACGGACACTCAACATTCCACCACTACTGAGCATGCTCAGACCATTGGAGAAGGATTACCATCTTACAATTTTAAAAGAGAGAGGGTTGTATTTCAAACTTCGACTTTCGCCTGAGAATGCTGATAACTTCCTCCTGTTTCTCAGCCTCTTTTTTGGCTTGGTTTCAGTTGACATTCACCACCTAAGTTTAATATTAGAGGGAGTGACTACTGTGGTCGTGATCCAAAAAACTGTCCCAACTAGTTCAGTGTGCCAAGATATCTATAGGCTTGCATTTCTTCAATGCAGCTCGCTATGCTTTACTTTTAAACATGGGAATCAAGAGGGTTCAGAATAGTTTGTCTTATGACACTATGGTCTGAACTTCAAAGAAAATGTCAAATGTACTATTGGGTGACTGCAAACACTTTGATACACCCAAAGTGGACCCCAGGTTATAGCCCTTCGATTAGCGCCTCCCATTGTGAGGTTTGGGTCTGGGCCCTGCCATTAGGCAGAGTGGGGTGGTTACCTCAGGCAGCTAATCTTGGATGAATTGAAAGGGCAGCAAATAGCTATTTAATTTATTATTTTTGTGCTATGGAGAAGGAACAGCACTTGTAAGGTTTTCTGCCTGGTTCCAAGATAACTTCACAAGCCTTGGGTACCATGCACTTTTACTTGGGGGTGGGAGGTTGCCATTTGGTGTTCTGTCTCAGCAAAACATCTCCAGCCAGTCCTAGTGAAGAAAACCTCCAGGTTTTCTTACTTTACCTCTTGTTTGATTCCAATATTTAGGCAATTGCCCCAAATCAGCCTGAAATAGTAAAACACATGAGATTTGGAAATATCCATTCATATAGTAATGAGATCTGCCTCAATAACTAGTGACCAGTGTGCTCATAGTATAATTAAATGTTTCTGAGAACTGCATTGGCCTTTTGTTTCTACTCCAGCACTACTGGGCTTGTGCCTTGCTCAGCAACACCTACTACTTTTGGAGATCTGAGAGCAGCCAATGGTCAAGGACAGCAGCGGCGCCGAATTACATCCATCCAGCCGCCAACAGGACTTCAAGAATGGCTGAAAATGTTTCAGGTGAAAAACATTTTGAGTTTGACTTATTTTGAAGAGCTTGTTGTGAACTGAGAAAGAATTCTGTTAGAATAACTGTAGCTGGTTACAGTACCGAATCACTACACTTTCTCTTTTTAATAACAAACAGTACTTTTCTAATGCAACATGTTTTATATCTTGCTGTTTTAAAGAACAAATAATTGTTAAACATGAGGTGTGTAAAGGTAGGCTTTCTTGGGATTCATTGTAATTTAAAAAAATGAAAAGCAAAATATTGAGTAGACTGTTTTATGTTTTAGTGCTCTTAATTATGGATGAGAATGGAATTTTCCCATTGTTTTTTCATCTCTTTAAAAGATAGTAAAGTTTTTAATGAGAAACAGAAAAGAGCCCTCCATACCGTAACTCTAAAATGCGTACTGAGTTAAAAACTGTAAAATAAAATGGTTTTCACCGGTACAAATTAATGCTATGTAACTGTAGTAACTTAACCTGCTGTCTACAGCTTTCCAGTTCTGCACCACAGTATAAACAAACTTAATATATATCTGCAAAGCTAAATTAAATAACCAGAAATATAGCATGTTTATAGAGATCTATAAACTGAAAACTACTTCTGAAACATTATAAAAAAGAGAAATGAGCCAGCACTAGAAATTACTGCCATTATGATCAGCAATCAATTTCTTAGATTTAATGTGAATACTGTATCTCCAGCAGTAAACTTTCTAGCAATCTTTTGGGTAAAATGTGTTGTTTAATAAAGCCCTTCATAGTCAATATTGTTTAGTTAGCAAATTATTGTCAGGATGCATCAAATC
Organism: Podarcis tiliguerta; assembly: GCF_965153285.1. Lineage (NCBI taxonomy): Eukaryota > Metazoa > Chordata > Lepidosauria > Squamata > Lacertidae > Podarcis > Podarcis tiliguerta. The sequence continues at coordinate 38,673,401 of NC_139542.1, read as the reverse complement.
AGTGCTTGCTACTGAAAAACAAACATTTGAAAGCCATTTGTTTTTCCCAATTATACATTTATGTAATCAAATAAACTTTATCCTTTATTTGAAGGAGTGACATGATAGGTTGAGCAAACAAATATTCAGCACAATGGCTTGTATCCAACACTTTGTGAGCCTGGCTATAACTATCTGCTTGCATGAGAGTGCATTTTCATCCTCTCTTTCCACTACAGCCTCTTCTGAGGGCCAGGAGGCATCCAGGAAAGACCTGGAATGTGACATTGGGAGCTGAACTGGGAGGGGCAATTGACCAAAATTGATGTCCCTTGTGTCTGCAGCTTGCCACTTCCTCAGGTTGCTTCTGCCAGATCTTAGGGCTCTTTCTCCCTCCCACCCCAGCTCCCATGCCATATGCAACTTGAAAGTTCTCCAGCCCATAACATAGATCTTTCAATGGAAAGGAAGAGTGGGGTTTCACTGAGGAAGAAGAATGGAAAAGACGGTCTCCTGTTAATGAAATCACACTCACACAGCAGTGGCTGCAACCCAATGCCAAGATCCGGGTTTTACAAATAGACGTGGGCAAGATTCAGAGACCCATGAGCAGTAAGGCAACATGTGCAAGAGTTCATGGGATGGCACTAATGCAGAGGAAGTGGAATACTTCACACAGTGCAGGTTCAGAGTATATCAGGGCTTGTGTTTACAGTGTGAATAATGAAATTACAGGCTACCTAGTAAGGTTAGTGGGCCATTAAGAATGGTCTTGGGGGTGAGTTTGTTCAAAGTCCCACACAAGAATTTGCACACTTCCTGAACTGGGACAACTTCCGCAAGCAGGACTCTACAACTAAACTGGAGATAGCTCTCCTAAGAGCAGAAGAAGCTTCATGCTAGAAGATCCAACTCTACATTGTAGGAAGGCATCTTCTAGACTAGGATATTGAACATTTCAAGATTCATTAGATTCATGTTCTTTTTTCAACCTTTGAACCCAGCCTTTCATCTTAAGTTCAGAGAAATGTTTTATCCTCACAATTGTTTTAAGCAGGCTGATTTGAATTTCAATTAACTTCAATTAAGCTGATCTACGTTTCCATTGGTTTCAGCTGTTTTAGGCATAGAATTATAGTATTGTAGAGTTGGAAGCGACCATGAGGGTCATCTAGTCTAACCTCCTACAATGCAGGCCTCTCTTGCCCAACATGGGGCTCAAACCCACAACCCTGAGATTAAGAGTCTCATTATTCAGATGTGGATTTCTTATTAAGACAAATTTGATGTTAAATTGGTTGTGATTGGAAGTGGAGTGAAAGTATAAATCCTAACCTCTGATTCAATACCATTAATTAAGTTACATTTTCTAAAGCTCAGAGACCAGATTCAGTAAACAAGTCCTGCTAGTGGAATCCTGCACAAGGACGTCCTCTAGCAAAATGGGGCTTTCCCCATTCCCCTCTCCTCCCCGCCACACACTCCCACCCCTATCTAGATCGTCTGTGTAGGGAAGGGTCCAGAGAACTTCCAGAACAGCACACTTGGAAGGAGCGTGCAAGCTGAAATGCTTTTGCTGAAGGAACAGTCGTCATAGCTACATTGAATTTGTCTCCCTACTTCTGTAGGTGGCAGAGCCCACTACTTATCATTTCTAACAATAGATCAATGCAGTTCAGTTTTACTATCAGCTTTAACATGGGGGCGAGTGAGTTCAAAGTGTACCAGTTCTAGCCATAGCTGTCAACGTTTCCCTTTTTTAAAGGGAAATTCCCTTATTCCGAATAGGATTCCTTGCAAGAAAGGGGAAAAGTTGACAGCTACGGTTCTAGCGATGCCAGGAGGATGGGTTGCACCTTCAGTAAGACCTGGCTTGATTATTGAAGGGATTGTTGGAATGAATGCCCACAGTCTGATGTTCTGGGGGGGAAAATCCCATTGATCTATTCTACAAGATCTATTCATTAAACGTGCAATATAAAATAGTACCACCAGTTAATACGTAGCATGAACCTTTGGAAAGCAATGACTGTGATCATTAAGGTTATCTTGGGTCTAGCATGTGGATAGAATAAGCAGCAGTAAATGTTGCTTGATATCTGCACAAACCCTTAGAAGGCACAGATACAGACAGTGAACTCTGACATAAACAATAAAGAACAACAACAAAAAAAAAAGATTGAATATTGTTAGGACTTTGTGTCTTCCATGATTCGGCAGGTGTGCAGAAAGAGTGGAAAATCTGGCACTTGGAAATTCAGGTTGCTGAGTTTTTGGTGTTTCAGAAGGTCAATACTTGCTTGAAACATTGTGGGTAATGTGTGATGAAATCTCAGGTGCTAAATAAATAGCTGAGTGTAAATTCTAGTGGTTGAGGACAGAGCATTACTGCCAAGTGCGGCTTCCTGCCACTCCCCATGACTAATAAAATGGAGGGAAAATTTGGCACAAGTGGGATGGGAGAAAAATGGGGCAGAGTTTCATAACTGGTCCTGTATTTTAATTTGTTTAGTGTATTTGAGTCACAGAATTCCATTTCCTTTTTGCATATTTATCACTTCCTGTGTTCTGAGTTTGAATTATTCTTGAGTTCAATATGCACATCTCTGGATGTGATGCAGTTCCTCTTCTCCCACTTAAGGATCCGTTTGTTGTGGATCTTGTGTAGGAAGCTTCAGTGTTCTGTTCATACACTCTTTCCCCTAGTGTTCCGGTGGTTTCACGAAACACTGCTTCTTCCTAAGAATGCATATAAAATATGCACTTTATTTCTTCAAAATGCTCTTCTTAATTATATCCCTGAAGAGACAATTTAAAATTGCAATAGCACAGATTAAATTTTAGAATGCTTTCGCACAACTTCTGATTAAACTCTGAGCAGTACAGATAATATTGGTAGAATTGAACTTGGTAAAGTATGCCAATGTGCTTTTTAATTCTTAGCCTGAATTTGCACATTAGCCCTTTAAAAACGTTTTGAAATAAATTGGGATAGAGTTTGATGGACTTAAAGTCGTATCATATGCCTTCCAAATATGCTTCGCGGGTTGGGAAAAACCATCAAGCAGATTTGGATGCATCTGGAGGTTAGAACAGGAAGGAGTTGTTCTGTACACACAGTAAGTGGACCGCAGTCAGTGGAAGGTCAGGGGAAAGAAAAAAGCTTTAGCCTTAACAGTACAAGCACTTCTTACCAATGGTAAACTGTATGCTTGGATTGTAAAGGTAAAGGTACCCCTGCCCGTACGGGCCAGTCTTGACAGACTCTAGGGTTGTTCGCCCATCTCACTCAAGAGGCCGGGGGCCAGCGCTGTCCGGAGACACTTCCGGGTCACATGGCCAGCGTGACATCGCTACTCTGGCGAGCCAGAGCCGCACACGGAACGCCGTTTACCTTCCCGCTAGTAAGCGGTCCCTATTTATCTACTTGCCCCCGGGGGTGCTTTTGAACTGCTAGGTTGGCAGGCGCTGGGACCGAGCAATGGGAGCGCACCCCGCCGCGGGGATTCAAACCACCGACCTTTCGATCGGCAAGGCCTAGGCGCTGAGGCTTTTACCCACAGCGCCACCCGCGTCCCTATGCTTGGATTGTATTTTACATCAATTTTATTAAAGTTAGTTTTAGCATCTATCAATTCGAGCCTCATAATTCTCCCTATTTAATGTTTCAGTATCAGTTTTATTTGCAAGGCAGATCTTCATCTCAGTCAGTTCACATTTTATGTACCTTACGCTTCTAACTACAAATGAAGTCTTACTCATTTTTTAAAATACCAAGGCAGCCAATCTTTATTGTGCCAAGCATGTTTGTATCTTATACATGGTTAAGTACAGAGATTAAAGATTTGTAAGCGCACACCTCACCACTTTATAATTTTCCCCTATCCTAAATTCTTTTTTATGTTTGCTTTTACAAATCAGTCATTGCCTCCCAGGAAAGACTAGATTGGACTAGATGACCCTTAGGGTCCCTTCCAACTCTATGTTTCTATGATTCTATGAAATACAAGTACTGTAAATCCCCAAATTCTCAAAGTAGTTGTATAAGGAGTTTGACTCCGTCCCATCAGTAGGGACTTTATTCAATAGGGACATTATTCAACATAATGACTTATCCCAATGAGTCATAAAAGTCTCTGGAGGTCTCCTGAAAGTTTATCCTAATGATTGATTACCTGGTTTTTGCAGTATACAAAATTATTGTTCTTTAGGATATTCTTCCATACATCAGAATGGAAGGGAAATAAAAGTAGTGAGGAGTTAGGTGCTTCAGAGTACTTAGAAAGAAATAATACTTGGTGTGACCATGAACTATGAAATACTTACCTTCAGACTGACGCTTCTCTGTGCATCAAAACAATATTATCAGTGGTACACATGCATGTTTTGTGAGTGGTGCAGTATGAAAAGAAATTCAGGCCTTGAATGGGTGTTGAATATTAGAACTATATGCAAGGATGGGGTTGGTTAAAAGTGCTTCTCAGTTAAATACCAATATTAACCTTTTTTCCCCACCAGCCATACAATTGCACTTTCTCTTACTTCAAATAGTATTACTGGTTTTAAAGGCTATACACTTAGTGACAACTGTGTCTGATGTAGCCTAAGCAATTTTGGAGATATGATGTCACTCAGAGGAGCACATAGATGCTACATCACTGCAAACAAATATGTTGTATTTCACTTGAACTAAAGTACTGTATTTTTTGCTCTATAAGACTCACATTTCCCCTCCTAAAAAGTAAGGGGAAATGTGTGTGCGTCTTATGGAGCGAATGCAGGCTGCGCAGCTATCCCAGAAGCCAGAACAGCAAGAGGGATTGCTGCTTTCACTGCGCAGCAATCCCTTTTGCTGTTCTGGCTTCTGAGATTCAGAATATTTTTTTCTTGTTTTCCTCCTCCAAAAACTAGGTGCGTCTTGTGGTCTGGTGCGTCTTATAGAGCGAAAAATACGGTAATATTTATCCTAAGATAGCTTACCACAACAGAAATAACTGTATTTGGCATGAAACACATTTTCTCTTTAGCTTTTTTAATTGATTATCAGTTTATTTCCTTAAAATGAAAGACAACGTGAGCGATGTCCCAGGAATAAATCTTTCTAACTGATAATATGAAACTATATTATACTTATTCCTTTTAGTTAGTTTAGAAAGCTGAATAAATGGACATTGCTGTCTAAAAGTCCGAGGTTATGGGGATATAATTTTTCTCCATAGGTTTTTTTCTGTTTAGCATTATATTGTGGAAAAGATAGGATTGTACCCTTAGGATAGTTGTTATGATTTCAGATTTTGCCTCAGTTTCTGTAGTATTAAAGAGATATTATTAACAGCTATTATAGATTGTTTCTAGATTCAGATCCACCCCCCCTCAGTTTTGATATGTTGGTTCTGTGAATTTAACCTTTCTTTGAAAAGTAATATGAAGCAGGTAAAGGTAAATTCACAAGTATTTTCATGTAATGCCATTTCAGTTTTTGTGTTTCTGTTTAATTTTGATTCGTTTGTGTCCATTTCCAACATATTTATCTGATCCCTCATTAATTACAATCATAATGAGTGTGACGTAAAAATGACAATGTATAGCAAATTATGACAACTATTGGGTCAGGAATATATACATTTCATCATAAAACAGATGTAGAAATTTCATTTATACCATTCTTGCACATTCTGCTTGGGAGTTTGATAGCTATGTTAATTGTTCAGGGAGTATTTTGTCTTGTGTGCCAGTTTTGATTGTATAAATGCATTAATATGAAGTAATATAGTGGCTCAGCCAGTGAGGCAGAGTTGCAGTAACAGCCTCCTGGCACTGGTGTCACTGCTACCTACTAGGAGAGAAAGGCGATGGCGATATCACTTTTGTGTGGATGCACTGGTGGAACCAATCTTGGCCTTTGAAAGGCATTCCTATCATAGTACAGTGGTACCTGGGGTTACCTAGGCTTCAGGTTACATACGCTTCAGGCTACAGACTCCGCTAACCCAGCAATAGTGCTTCAGGTTAAAAACTTTGCTTCAGAATGAGAACAGAAATTGGGCTCCGGCAGTGCGGCAGCAGCAGGAGGCCCCATTAGCTAAAGTGGTGCTTCAGGTTAAGAACAGTTTCAGGTTAAGAACGGACCTCCAGAACAAATTAAGTACTTAACCCAAGGTACCACTGTACAGTAGAAGTTTGCTAATCTAGACATTGGTTTAGGTTTATAGCCATAATTCGCAGAATAATTAGAAACTGGAATTATACGTAGCACGTGGAAATCAATGTTTAGAATAATGCTGTACAGTGGTGCCCCGCAAGACGAATGCCTCGCAAGATGGAAAACCCGCAAGACGAAAGGGTTTTCTGTCTGCAGAGGCGCTTCGCAAGACGAATTTCCCTATGGGCTTGCTTCGCAAGACGAAAATTGATGAAATTGATGGGGTTTTTTTGCTCCAAAACCCCTTTTTCTGAATCGCTAAGCTGCTAAAAGCATTTTAGCAGCAAAACCGCTAATCCCCTAAGCCTTAAAAAGCCGTTTTTAGCCCTTAAAGTGCCAATAGCGCTAATAGCGCTACTCCGTCAATGGGCTTGCTTCGCAAGACGAAAAAACCGCAAGACGAAAAGACTCCCGGAACGGATTCTTTTCGTCTTGCGAGGCACCACTGTATTAACATATCTTAATGTGCATGGAGTTTTATTTACTAGTTTTCAAGATAAGGTATTTGATTTTAACGGTATAAGTGAGAGAATTACACAATTTATGGGGAATAGCCAAATCTAGTCATACTTAAAGGAACCTATTGAAATAAATGAATTGAAATATCTTTAGCCTGTTTGGCTCTAATAAGATAATAATGCTAGACAGAATATGTATGCCATTACATTTTGCTTTCCATACTGTCAAAAGCACAGTCATTTGCTTCAAAACTTGTCGATCTTTTCTAACTTCTTTTAGTGGTCCTGAAGTGTCTTCTAGAATAGGTTATCTCCTTCTATATTGTTTCTCCCAAAATGGTTTTCATAAATGGCATTTGTGTAGCAAATCAAAACTTTGAGCCCAGATGAGTTTGAGAGAAGACGTGCTATATCTTCAGTTATTAATTCTTCTGCAAATGGTTTTGCTAATCTGCTGTGTTTGCAGATGAGTGCCTTATTAAAACCATCAAATTTTATGATGCCCGTTAGTAGGAATATGAAGTAAGAAAATTACCAGACAAAATTCCCTCTTTTCTTCCTAATGTAAAATTATGTTTACAAAACACTGGTTTCGAGCCAGAAATCAGGAAGATTGCACAGTGGCAGATGTACACATGGCTATAAAAACATTCTTATTTTTTTGCAGTAAACAAAACCAAATGAACCTGAAATAAAGTTGCTACTATTAAGTTTTGGATTATTTTTTTTTTACCCTCTCCTTTTTAATTTAAAGTTTATTATTTTTCTAAGGAACATTTGTATGGTTGAACACCTGTTTCACATTTGAATACTCCCTCCACCATTCTGGGTGGTATTGCAATAATTTTTCATCCCAGCATATTCCATAGCAATTTTCAAATATTACATTTTTGAAATGCATTAATATATGAAAACAATACCGTGGAAACTAAACATATATTTGTACTTCACAGAGCTGGAGTGGACCAGAGAAATTACTTGCCTTAGATGAATTGATTGATAGTTGTGAACCAACACAAGTGAAGCATATGATGCAAGTGATTGAGCCCCAATTTCAACGAGACTTCATTTCCTTGCTCCCCAAAGAGGTGAGGATTATCACTTAATACTGGGCTCCTGGTACTGTTTGCCTATGTAATGCATCATCTGCCACCTTTAAGCATTTCCTTGCTAATTATAGTATTCATTGTTGTCAGTGTAACACTGTTAATTGGCGTTGAAGAGGACTGCAAGTTGATAAACTGCCATGACTTAATAATGTAATTTTCAGATTAATGTATGCTTGTGAGACCAGTGACTTTGTTTCAGTGACTAGGATATGTCCCCTGCTGTTTGTGACAGTTGTTTCTTATATGTAAGGGGTTTTTTTCCAGAGCTTTCAAGAGCTGATTTATTATCCATTGACAATTTCACTCTTAACGTTTTTAAAAAACGTAATAGGTATTTAGCTTTTCATTTTATCTCTACTACATTTTATGAAGGGAATAAACACCCATATAACTTCTTCAATCAAGTTATATTCAGTTTTATAGGATAAGTATGTATGTAGTCCAGAATTCATTTGTATCTAGGTCCCATTGAGGTTAATTTGATAATTTGTGAGAAGCGTGAGCAGCATTATAAATATAGCTGTAGTTGGTAACGAGTGCATTCAGTCATGTCTGAAGATGGATACTGGAAGGTAGCTATCAACACTCCCTTCCCATCCTCTATCTGGCATTTTGATGACAAGGGCTAGTTTACAGTACGAAGTATAAGAACACTGTTGTGTTAATAGGCGACTCCCATGCTTGGAAAACATCTTCCATATTATGAGACCGCCCCAAAATAATATTATTGTAAGTTGGCCTGGGACTAAAAATAAAATATTTACACTTCCTTATTCTCATCATCAGTCAAAACAAACAACAAAAAGACCAGGTGAACGCTTTTGCAACTCACAACCCAGGTCAACAAATAGGATTAAGTCAATTGGAAGCAAGTTCTTAACTCAAGTGCTCTTCATTGAGAACACACAACCTAATGATGGTTTAGTGATACTCCTTTCTCTGGGTTCTTCTTTTAGCAACTACAAAAGGTGCAATAGCAAACACTAATTGTAGTTAATGGAATGGCTGGAATTAGTGTTTCTAGTAGTTTTTCTTCACTTTTAGCTCTAGCTGTACTACTATATTATTACATTGGATTGGTGTTTTCAAATTATACTTTTCTCTTGGTGTAAGCTGGCCAGAGCATCTTGGTGATTGTAATCTATGGTACATGGGATGCTTGTTGTTGTTGTTGTTTAGTCATTTAGTCGTGTCCGACTCTTCGTGACCCCATGGACCAGAGCACGCCAGGCACTTCTGTCCTCCACTGCCTCCCACAGTTGCTTATACTTAACGAATACTTTTACTGTAAAACAATTTTGTCTATAATTTGTTACTTATTTTCTTTAATCAGTTGATTAAAAATAAATGAAATTGGTTTTAATTAAAATCCTTTCTTATAGAAGGTATTCCTCTTCTACTAAAACTGGAACACACTGAATTTGTTTCTACATTAATAATGCTGTTCATCACAGGCAATAAGGAATGTACCCTTGAAATAATCAGTAGTCAAAATAGTTAATATAAGAAGGCTTTTTCCAGAGCTTTTTTCAGGAATTGCTAAGTAAAATTGAAAAGGAAAGGCTAAGTGTACAGCTATCTTTTAAAAAAAAAATGCAATTTTAAGTTTTCATCCAAGGAATAATTGACACAAACAGTGGTGCCTATTTTTTTCCTAAGTTGATTGTGTAAATTACCTCTTAAAAGATCTATAGGTTGTTGCCATGAATAATAATAGCTGTAAGATTTTCACACACAAATATGCTAAGTTAATAAGTCAACTGTGCATATATGCTATCGCATTACTGATTGCCAGTAATGCTCCAAGGACATCAGAACATCAGCAAGGCTTTGGGAAGCTACTGCCAAACCTTTAGCTAGTTCTTGCATTGCTCTTGATTAAAAAACAAGGTTGATAAAAGGAAATTTCAGCAGCATTCTGCATCACACTGAGAACTAATTTAGTCCCCACACCCACATCTCTTGGCATGGCTTAATGATCACTGTTTTTAAGAGTATGTTATTTATACTCCAGGGCAGATAGTTTTTAAAAAATGTGTGTAATAAGTTTTGCCCAATCCAACCCTTCACCCTTTGAGGTTTGTTGTTGTTTGGTTGCCTGGCACCCTACCTACGCTAGCAAGACATCAGCTATATCATATTTAACTCACTGGAACTTTCTAAACAAACATAGCCCTGACCTGGGTTCCTGCGTATTTTGCAAATGACAAAGGTTTACTAAATTCAGCATTGGGATTCGTGATTCTATTCTTCCTACAGCCTACATGGCTGTGACACTTTAAAAAAACGGTTCCCACTTGTCACCAGGAGTTCAAAGAGATGGTGGCAACAAACCTGGTATGGTAAATATATGGTTTCCTTGGGGCTTGTTTGGTTAGTCGGAGCTGCAGCAGTAGCCTCCCAGCAAGCGTCATCACTTACTGTGAAAGGGAAGTTGGGATTGCCAGAAACCAGATTTGGTTCTGCTGGTGCATGTGCACAGCCCTGACATCACCACCACTTCACCCTTCCCCTTTCCAGGAAGCAGCAGCAGCAGTACCACCACCAAGAGGTTATTGCCGTGGCCCCAACCAACTGAATGAGCCACTCCTGCTTGTACATCATGTTGCTGCATATTCAGTCCTGCTTCCTATGACATAATGGCCCATCTGTTGAGGAGGCATCATTATAGGATGCAGTATTTTACTTCTCAGGCTTTCTGCCATTACTTGTTCCCACTTCTTCAAGCCTCAACCAATCAGAAATATCCTTGTGTAGCTACAATGATTGTGTTTTTAAATTGATTGCCGGTTTTAGTCATTAAAATTTGTTCATTTTTTAAACATTTAATTAAATTTTAAAATTTAAACTGTTGTGAGATGCTGTAGAAATCAGCCCCGTGATATAAAGACAGGCTAAAAAGAAAACCAGTTTGCTGTATTGTTGTCCCTTTAGCAAAATGTTGCTTTAGTTGCGAAAAGTGAGTATACAGAAACACCTTTTACAGTGTTTGAACAGAGTGGTCCTCCCAAGACATCATAATCAGTTGGCATATAGATCATTTTTTAAAGGAGAGACTAGATACAACCACCTATCAGTGATGCTATGGTAGTAGAATCCCTGTATTGGCAAGGGCTTGGACTAAATGATCTTTGATGTACTTGACAGTTATATCAGGCATAGGCAAACTCGGCCCTCCAGATGTTTTGAGACTACAATTCCCATCATCCCTGACCACTGGTCCTGTTAGCTAGGGATGATGGGAGTTGTAGTCCCAAAACATCTGGAGGGCTGAGTTTGCCTGTGCCTGAATTATATGATTCTAAAAAACTCAAAAGGCTCTTTTGTCCAACAGGTTTGTTGGATTCTTAATTATCTCTCTCTTTTTACAAACACCACTGCCAAGGATGCTTTCCCCCCCCTTTTTGAGAGTAGGTAGGCAGATAACTACAAAGACATGAAAAATATCACCACCTACTATCATGCTAGGCATGATGTCGTAGAGAGAGCTTGTTACACCCTCTCTTTCCTGTAGTTTTTATTCATTATTGAAGGTTACTTTAATGAATGTAATGTGACCTAAATATATTCATACTAGTTTGCTAAATAAAGTATTAGAGTGAAAACATTTGCCTTAAATTCTCTAACAGAGTGTTTGGCTAAAATAACCTTTCGAATGGCATCGTTATGGCTGCAGCAAAGAGACCAGGTTGCCAGGGGGTGGGAGATATGTTTCTGTTTTATATCACACATTTAAGGTGTGTGTTGCTGATCAGAGGAAAAGGTTGCAATATCTTTTTCAGTTCAAGAGGTAACATTACATTGGTTTAGGTAGACTATACAATTAAGAATTCATTGTTGGCCATTTGTTCTGTGTTTTAAAAAGTTTTAGATTTTAAAGTTTTATGATTCATCTGTGATTTTGCTCTGTACCACCTTGATAAATAAAATTAGGGATACTGGGGAAGTGCTGCCATCCCTGTGAGACGAAAGAGCCAGATGTGCGGCAGGCGGTGAGAGAGAGGGGGATATGCTAGTTTGATTTGCCTGGTTGGTTACACCATTGGACCACTCTTAATACACGACGGGAGCAGCAGCTGATTTCTTGATTCCCCCACAAAGCTGACTGGAGACTTGAGAATAATCCGCAGGGTTATACAACTGGTTTTTCTTCTGCATGGCTTTGTACACCATTTTATTCAGACAAGAAATCTACAGGCTTGTCCTTCTCAATCCAAGAAAAGCTCCAGAGGCTATGTGCTGCTTGTGGCTTGGCATGGCTATTGATGTCTGAGGAAACATTTGTTTGTGCAGAAGTGCCAAACATAAAATGCTAATGTGGTTCTGTGCACAAGGGACTCTTAAACAAGGAACAGGCTTTCTGATCACATGCTATATGACTGGAAAGGAGTTGAGAAGAATCACTAAGAGTTCTTTCCCGGCATGACTGGCATCTCCTCATGCTTATTAAATCCACTGCATTTTGCGTAGCTTTTCGTGGCAGAATCCCCCACCCCACCCCAGTTTTGTTTGATGGTTTCCATTTTTTAAGTACAATGTAATACAGTATATGTGAATATTTTAGGACCCACCTTATTCCTGTAATTTAAACTGTTTTAAACAATTTTAATGGGTAATAAACTGTAATAGTAATATTGTATATTTCCTTAAAATCCTCATATTCTCATAGAAGCACGACAGTAGTTTTCATAGAATCATAATTGGAAGGATCATCTAGTCTAGCCTCCTGCAATGCAGGAATATGCAGCTGTCCCTTACGGGAATTGAACCTGCAACTTGGGCGTTGTCAGCACCACACTCTAACTAACTGAGCTATCAGTTTGTGAAACATAATAGTTTTTTACATTGTTTCATTCTATGGGTACTGTTTCTGTTGTAGCTACTTACCTTATACATACGTTGATTGCAAGAACCCAGAAATCTTGACTTGCCTGCGGTTTCTTTGTGCTAGTTCTATATTCTGTTTCTCTCCCCCTGCCCAGCTCACCTTGTAATTAGCTAGGTGTCATTTCTGAGCTCAGGGTACTTTCCTCTTTGCATTTTATGCAAAATAAGTGCCACTGTGTTTAGTGGGATCTACTTCTGGATAAGTAAGTGTACTTATGAGGGCAGCCTGAGAGAGCTTTGGAAGTTTAAGCCTAGGGGAACTCAGCCGCCAACACTCTTTTCCTAAGCAATTTTTTTATTATGAAAAGCAGGCAATGAGTAGCTGGCAGCAGCAGAGGTCTCGTACACTTCTTTCTTAAGGCTTGCGTGTTCATAAGTATGCTCAGAAGTGTCCTTTACAAGCCCTCCAGATCACAGTGGCAGCTTTTAATTGTCTTTTGGCCAAGGAGACCTTGGACACTAGAATCTCCATGCATCTGACTGGTGATGAATGCTTCCTGAGTATGCTCAGTCTCATCCCAAATTTGAGAATCTTTGGGTCTGTATGTAATTGGCCCAGGTAAAATTTCAAAACTTGATTTCTGACCCATCTACACTCCTTCTGAAATGATTGCCCCCTAGTCTTAGTTTTTTGAGCGGTCTTTCAAAAAAAATAATCACATAGGAGTACCATTTATTTTATGAATTGTTACACTTCTTTCATGAAAAATGCAGTGAAATAAGATAGAAAACCAGTAATTTAAATTATTTATCATTTCTTAGCTAGAGAAGAATTGCTGTTTGCACCCCGTGGTTGTTGGGTTTTTGTGTTTGTTTTTGCCGTGACATTTTTCTTTTATACTCGGGTTTCTCTTTAGATTGTATAAATCTTTTGCCTTTTTTGACATTTTCTCTCTCTTTCACAATTGTCTAGCTCCTCAGTTGTTGATTTTAGTTATCAAACAAATGTTTAGGTATATAAAGCCCTTTATTCCTAAGATAAAGAGTCTGTTTAAAATCCCTCCATGGGAGAGTGGCTGTCATGTGTTTACAAAGGAAGCCTTGATTTTATCAACCACAGGAGGAGCAGATGTACCATGTGACTATGCATATAAGAAGCCTCAGGGCACACAAAGGCATTAGATTTAAACTGCAGGGAAATGTTAGGCCATTTGAGGAACAGTATCAGCTATTGCAATGGTTCTGATATCCTAAAGGCTGGGATTGTATGACTACTTTTAACAACTACCACCTACCCATGTTATATATTGCCCCCGCCTAAGACCTTTAAACATCATTTAATCTTTCCCTTTTATTGTGTCTCTTTCCACTTCCCATTTTTTTTCTGACATGTGTTAGATTATAAATCTCTTGTACACCACTCATAAATTGAGACTTGTGAAATAATTGTGTGGTTTTTATATCACGCTCCTACCTTTTTTATTACTCCTATCCATCCCTTTAGCTATCTGTTAAATACAGCCAAACCAGTTGTCGAACATAATCTGTTCCGGAAGCCCGTTCAGCTTCTGAAATGTTCGACAACCGAGGCATTACTTCTGTTTGGCTGCAGGAGCTTCCTGTGCTCAATCGGAAGCAGTGTTGGACATTCGGCTTCTGAAAAACATTTGAAAACCAGAACACTTCTGTGTTTTTGGCATTCGGGAGCCAAAACATTCCAAAATAGAGCTGTTTAGGAACCAAGGTTTGACTGTACACCATTCTTTGATATCAAACGTTACTTTTAAACTGCAGTATGAAAAACTGCTCAAAAACAATGCACTCTCATTTTTATATTTGCCTCCACCAAAACACAAAAGAAAACAGTGTTGCCATGATGAACTTTTCCAAAGAAATGCTGCAAAAGAGGATGCTAGCCAGTTAATAGACTTGGGGCGGGGGGAGAGACAATGGGAAAGTGGCCATTCTATGTAATGATCGCCACTCTGTCTTGCCTTTTTATGTATGTATCCAGTTTGTACTGTCTGTATGCAAGCTGCCTTAATTTCTTTAGTTTATAGAATAATTAAGATTAACAATATAATATTATTGGATTTGAAACTGATTTTATGTATCTAATTGCTGTTTGTTTAACAAAATTTCTATACCATTTGATTCTAAGCAGTTTACAAGAAATATTAAAATTATCGATTAAAACAGCTAAAAACGATTCAAAACATTTTAAAAGAATTAAAATAAACAGTAAAAGATTAAAACATTTCAACTTCTATATGTCTGGATAGACTTGCCTAAACAAATATGCTTTAAGCAGGCACTGTAGAAAGAGTACAAGAGAGGTGTCTGCTTGATGTCAGCCAGGAACAAGGTTGTCATTATGATGCCTCTGCCCTGGGCTCCCCTCTGCCCAACAACTTCAGAACAATCCTTGCTGTAGGGCATGCAGCAGAAAACAAGAAAGGGTTGCCATATCCTCCACCCACCCCCATATTCAGCTGAGAGCCCTCTCAAGCAGCTGCCTTCTTCATATACCAGCAGGCAGCAAAACAAATGCAGCAGCAATGGGAGATTCCCACATTTTCCCCCCACCTCCACATTTTCAGAGTTTCTCAGGCAGCTACCTGCTGACTGTTCCTTGTGGCCAGCAGGCAGCAAAACAAGTGAAAGGTGATTCTCTCATTTCTTCCTCCACCTCAGCACACACATTTTTCTAAGTCTTAGCAAAAGGGGATTGCAAGAGACATTCGAGAGGGGGAAGTGTTTAACCCCTTTCCACCACTGTGGAGCAGTGGGGGATGTGCAGTTAAACACTTCTTCCCAAATCAGACTACCACCCTGCTGCTTTAAACTTTAAAATCCATGGGAAATACATTGAGACTTCAGTCTGGTCCAACACTGCCAACTTCATTTATCTCTCTGTTCACGTTAGACTGCTCAAGTAGGGACAGTCTTTCCATTTTCTTGAAGTCTTCAAATTTTTCCTGCTCTTTTTTCCTGTAACTGGACCATGTACCTTTGATCACTTGCTTCATATATCCAGCTACAGAGAATACTGGTACACCCTTGTCACACAGGTTAAACAAGTATTATGCAGTTACTGTTTTGCTTGTCTTTCTCGGAAAACTTTATTTTCCAAAGCATTGCGTTAAACTAAATTATCAATTCTGTCCCATATTCACGTGGTATTTATGACCCCACTAGTATGTCTTAATAGATCATCCTTCTGTCTTGGCTTCTCTGATTTTAGCAGTCTGTTCTACTAATGCATCCACTGTGCTTATGATAATCTTTGGCTATATGAAAATAGAAGATACTGTACATTCCCTGAAGTATAACAACCAGAATGAGTTTAATCTCTTCTTCTTCTTTTCTTCTTCTTTTAAGTTGGCTCTGTATGTGCTTTCATTCCTGGAACCCAAGGACCTGCTGCAGGCAGCACAGACATGTCGATACTGGAGAATTCTGGCAGAAGACAATCTTCTGTGGAGAGAGAAGTGCAGAGAGGAGGGTAAAGTTCATTAAACTATTAATTCAATCATTAAAGTTTTGTTTTTTTTAAAAGATTTTTCAACGTCCTTTATGGAAAAACAATTCAACATGTTTTGTACATTGTGCTTGGTCTATGTGGTACGTGTATCTTCACCAGCAATAAAAATCCATATATGTGTCAGTTGCAGGCTAAATTAACTATACTTTGCATAAATTAATTAACTGTAAAGGTTAGGAAGCAGAATTGTTTTAAATCCAATAGAAATAGTGGGTTCAAAAAACTCAGAAGGTGAAGCCTATCAAGTGCAAGCAAAACTTCTAGTTTTTTGTGTTCTTAGCCAATAATCCCTTGAAGGAAAGCAAGAAGTGGTTATTTTAGTGGTTTCTTATCAACTGCACAATCTGGTTAGGTAAGAATTTTCAAAGGTGCCTAAACAAATCAGAAAGCCAGTGTTAATTAAATTCACTGCCTTTCTACCATATATTTTTGTGAAACTACTTCAAGGCAACTTACAAAAATAAGCTCTTGCTTGTTGTTGTTTTTCCCTGGAGAAAATATAAGTTTAAGAAAGACTCTCCAGATGTGAAACCTGGCTGTTGTGTTAGAGGCTGACCAAGTGGATGAAATTGGAGCAGCTTTCTCTGTACATAAAAAAAAGGATGTTGGTACTTATTGCTAGGATTGTGAGCTCAAATGGCTAGAGAACAAACAGACTCCAAGAGGTGGATGTTTATCCACATGTTCCAGCAACCAGAGTTTCAAGCTAGTAATGAGATGCACCAGAGGGTAAAGATAGAGAGGATAACGCAGAACCTAAGACTATCTTTGTAATATGAATGAATGAAAGAGATCACAGAATCATTGAGCTGGGATATACAAAACCTTTGGCAGAAAGAGTGCTTAAAAGCACTTAAGAGACTTTAAAAAAAAAATTAGTGTCAGTGGCATAAAATTCTGAATCCAGGTGCCCAAAGGAAATAATTAAATAAGTAGTATGAGATGCTACACTAAATCTGGGTTAGCTTAGCAGACATAAGCAGCAAGAAACAGTCTGCTGATCTCAAGAAAACAAATCTTAGAACTATGGAAGACTTGAAAATGAAACCAATATATGATTGATAATCTTTGCATAAAATGGAGTTTTAAGATGTAACAGCTGATATTTAAGAAGATGGGATTGAATTGGTGAGGATATGTGGATAGATACTCCAGTATAGGCTTTTTAGATACATACTTAAAAGGGCAATGAATATTGGTGAAAGCACCTTCTGCCAACCTGGTGCCCAGCAGATATTTTGGACATCCTGTTAGCCCTGCCCATTGGCCATACTGGCTGAGGCTGATGGGAGTTACAGCTTAAAACATCTGGAGGGCACCAGGCTGGGAAAGGCTGGATTAAAGTACAGAACAGATTTGGAGAGTGTTATCAGCTGGGAAGTAATGTTAGCGTATAGCAAAGCTGCTAATATTTTCATTCACTTGGAAGGAAGGGTGTGAGAGAAAGGAAACTGACATTTGTTGCCTGTTTCTGATTTTTGGTCTTAATATAGGAATTGATGAACCATTACATATCAAGAGGAGAAAAGTAATAAAACCAGGCTTTATTCATAGTCCATGGAAAAGTGCTTACATCAGACAGCACAGAATTGATACTAACTGGCGGCGAGGAGAACTTAAATCTCCTAAGGTAACCATCTTTGAACAAAGAACAATATATAATGAATTAAGTTGGATTGGGGCTTATTCTTATTTAATAGTAGCCAAATTGTTTGACATTTTTAAAAGACACCAAAACTTTTAAAAAAGAACTTTCAATCTCTTCAAGTTTTAGCATTTGTTGCATTTCACCATTATCTTTTGTCATAGCCGTAAGTGTTTTAACACATAAAATTGAGTGTTTATTGGGGTGTTGCCTATTCTTAGAACATTAGGTGGCTATATGATCCAGATTCATTGAATGCATGTGCTTACATATTCTGTATGACCCCATCCTTTGATATATCCATCATTTGAATCGTATCTCTGCTATTTTATGCAGTCACCAAGAATCATAGCGTTATAGAATTGGAAGGGACTCTGAGCATCATCTAGTCCAACCTCCAGCAATGCAGAACCCAATGAACTCAGTTGTTAAGGGGAAAGTAAATAGTCTAAAAGGCAGGGGAAACTTGCACAGAAATCACTGTGTTGGAGTAGTGTGCAGGTTTATATTATAATCCAGTGGTCTCCTCAAGCCTTTAGGAGCCCCATAGAAAGTGCAGCACTCTGCACACTGTGACACATTGCACCCAACTTGGGGATCCTGCAAATACATAAGACTCTCACTATCCTGTCCATGCCTCACAATGACACGTATTTCATTATTTGCATTATAAAATGAAATGATTTCCAACATACACAATGTAATACCTGATTTGATGAAAGGTTTTGTGTCTTCTTTCATATTGTTCAACTCCTTCCTCCAATCAAACTAAGTGCCAAGGCACTAACACGACTTATTACAATTTAGTTTGTGCTAACAAACCTAGGTGGGGCTATATATTAATACTTATCCAATAGTATTATGGTTAGTCATGGTTTTGTGAAACTTTTTTTAATGCCTTGGAGATTAAGCACTAAGTAATTCTAACCACCATGAGAATATTTAACTAAGGCAGATTAAAAATGCAGCATCTATCATTGTTTGGAAACCACAGGAGATTGCTGCAAGCATGTTCTAGGAAGAAGAAAGAACTACAACTGGTGCCTTACTGCTTCCCAGAAATGATATGGACTGTCCAGAGCATATCATTCACCAGCCTATGAATCAAATATTAGCAAGCCTTTTGATATGTAAATGGTTGCTACAGGGATTGTGCTTTTGGCCTTTTCAGTAGTAGGAGATGATGTTAAGGTGGATGTTAAGGTGTTAAGAGTTGGTAGCTACTTGTCCATGCAAGTAAGTAAGTAAGTAAGTGCTAATTTGCATGGTTGCAACAGACAAAAAAAAGTAAAATTGTTTGTTATCAAGAAAGATTGCAGCATTAAGAAGAGAAATCTAGTTTGTTCCTGTTGGTAAACTAGCTTTATGCGTAGAAAGCAGTAACAACAAAAAATTATAAGAATCCAACCTGTATTTTCTATACATGAGTAGTAGTGAAGTATATGTAAATTCTTCTATATTGTCAGGTGCTCAAAGGTCATGATGATCATGTGATCACTTGTCTACAGTTCTGTGGCAACCGAATAGTGAGTGGCTCTGATGATAATACATTAAAGGTTTGGTCGGCAGTTACAGGAAAGGTAAGCCAAATTGTTAATTGTGTTCTAATCAAATTCATCCTAAATATGTTGACAGAATTTTTCCTGATCAGACATACATTAGCTGCATGCTACTTCCTCTCCCATTCTGAAACTGAATTACGGTTTGTTTTAAACTAGAGATCCCAGTTAATGTCTGAGCTGGGCCACTGAGTGTTAACTCAAACTGGCTAGTAATTCTTGAATTCTGTTACTCAGACTTCATCAGAAAAGCACAAGAAAAGCTTTAAAGTATATGGGCCAGGTCAACTAAAAGCTGTTCTTTCACCAGTGCAAGAGATTGGAGGGTTTCTTTTGGGTGGTTGAGAAATGCTACAGAATTTACTGTCTCAGCACTGCATGAACTATACTGCACATGTTTGCAGAATAGCAACATAGATTCTCTCCCAGTTTACTGGATCCAACTCATAATTATTATATGTCAGGATATTTTTGTAGTATTCTTACATTTATTTACCTTTTAAACTATGATAGTTTCAAATGCACTTTGTCCTATTGAAAATGTTATTTGATTTTTTCATAAAAACTTGTATTTTTATAAGTTACTTTGTGTTCTCTACCAGAGTCACAACTCATACACCATTAGAAAAAAATGGTAGTTCTTTGACAGTAATTTTGCTATGGAATTATTTGCCACATGTTTTCCAGTAAATATCAATATATGTTTATCATTTCTGTGTCTGATGTATATTTTACCAACATGTATCATGTTTCTAAATGTTTCTCTGTCTGTCTTGTATTCTTTTATATGAATCCAATGTTATCAATGGTAATTTGTTAGCAATCCTTTATCTAAGCTGGTTTTCTCATATTCCAAATGGCAGATAGAGCAACTTCAGTAACAAATGTAAGACTTTTGTTAAACACTGGCATTGAATTAGACTTAAAATAAAGCTTGAAAGTCATTCAGTAGAATTCACTGGCAACAGATGTCACAAATAATGGCTGTCCTTGATAGTCAACCAAATTGTGGTTTCCAGAACCCACTTTCCCCTTCACTACGATCCAGTTAATGTCTACAGTGTCTAATGGGACAAACTCCCATTGGAGTCAAAGCACAGTGCTGCTGTGTAGGCTTCAACAGCAGATGCTACCTATTACTGGTATACTTACTGGAAGTTAATACATCTAGGATTAGGATTAGGCTGCTGGTCTCTGATCTTTATCTGTAATTCTGCTTGAAGTCAGGGGCAGTGCCCATCTTCCCTCCCCACAGTCCATGCTTGGAGCTGCACTACAGAGGACTTTAGAAGCTCAGTACAGTTGCCATGGTTATCCCTCTACAACTTCAAAGTTGTGGCTTACAATTCAGTTGAAGTTGGGAAGGAGGGTTGGGGACTGACTGTGCTTTTTCCTGCTTTTTCCATTCACTAAAATCCTGACATGAAAGGTATTGCCTCATGTAAAATTTACAAATCCACACAGGACTTAGATTTTTCAGTGTGGGGATGGGGGAAAGTGAGACACTCCCCCCTCCCATTTATAAATGCAATGCTGCTGCATTTGAATTATGATATAATCACTTGCCTGCCA
The DNA here is from genome assembly GCF_965153285.1 of Podarcis tiliguerta. Lineage (NCBI taxonomy): Eukaryota > Metazoa > Chordata > Lepidosauria > Squamata > Lacertidae > Podarcis > Podarcis tiliguerta. Next base: position 38,652,506 of record NC_139542.1, on the reverse strand, counting down.
GTGTAGTAGCTTCGTAACAAATTATAGCACATCATTGTGTGAAATATGTATGAAGAGTTGGGTAAATTCATCTATCTTTTGTCATCTGTCCTCTTTGTCTAAATGGTAACCATGACAAATGCTTGCTTTCAGTGTCTAAGAACACTTGTTGGACATACAGGTGGAGTTTGGTCATCACAAATGAGGGACAATATAATCATCAGTGGATCTACAGACCGAACCCTTAAAGTGTGGAATGCAGAGACCGGAGAGTGTATACATACATTATATGGGCATACCTCAACTGTGCGTTGCATGCACCTGCATGAAAAAAGGTAACTGTTTATCAACAATTGTAATTTGATTACTTCTTCAGCTTTTCTGTACTTTACATTAAATCAAGCTTAATTAAGTTTCAGTTGGAACAGACAACTCCATCAATGAAACTTATATAAGCTTCAAAAATTTAATTGCAAAAAATTAATATTTTAATATAAATCTATTAATACAATCTGGAATAAATAATCCTTACATTTGGAACGAGTTTTTATGCACAATTGTAGAAAAAAAACCCCAATCACATAGAAAACTTTGCAAAGGAGAAAAGGGGGAGAAGACCTGAAAAGTGCAGGAATAGAACCACAAGGTGGATATTTAATCATGTAATCAGATAATTGTTTTCTACTAATAGCCTCTTTTCTTTTATAGCCATCCTACTTCTTAGTGTGGTAAAATCACCTCACTTTAATTGACAAAAGGAAAGGCTCTTTCTTTCTCTGCTTGTCTAAATATTACTTTAAGTTTTTGCTCAGTTTGATAATTGCCTTTTTAACACTGAATTTCTTGCATCAAAAGTAGACAGAGTTGTAGCTTCTAAGTCCAGGTCTTAAAACAGAAATAGAGCAAAACTTTTAAGCGGAAAAGGGGAGAACTAAAGATAACTTCCAGATGCAATTTTGCTTTAAAAAGAATATTAAAATATCAATTGCAAACCCATTATTAAAAGACAAGTGACACATGCTTATAGTTTTGAACTGGGGTAGTTCATGAACCTGTAATCTTCATAGGCTGATTATTCTGTACCAGTTAAGGAGAAGTGCTAAAGGGGAAATACATCTTTAAAGTCCGGATCCACATTAGTAGGTTAATACTAATGTTGCTTCAAGGACATTAGCAGGTGCACTACATTTCTAACATTCTCAGAGGGTAAACATAGGTTCGTTGACCCAAAGCTACTAACAGCTTGCTGCTGGTGAGGATAAGGCTGTCAAATATGTTATGAGGAGTGGCATTAGAAAACCAAGCTTGCTTATATTTTTCAGTCTTAAAATCTGGTGCCAAGGTTTCAGAAGCAACGGTTGTAGCCACTGTGTCTGTCAATAGGAATGGGTTAATTACCTGCTTTTATACATAGAACTTATTTAGGTAGCCGTCTGAACTAAATACAATTAAAATGGCCACATAAAACTAAATGCAGCTTTTGTTTTTCTTTTTTCCCCCCTCCTAGAGTTGTCAGTGGGTCTCGAGATGCTACCCTGAGAGTTTGGGACATAGAGACAGGCCAGTGTTTACATGTTCTGATGGGTCACGTAGCTGCAGTCCGGTGTGTACAATATGATGGCAGGAGGGTTGTTAGTGGAGCATATGATTTCATGGTCAAAGTATGGGATCCAGAAACTGAAACCTGTCTACACACCTTGCAAGGGCATACTAATAGAGTCTATTCATTACAGGTAAGCATACTGCATCTGGTGCTATAAGTGTCCTTCAGTTTTCCACTAATAGTTATGGACGCCAAATGGAATATTTGCTGAGTAGCCAGCAAATAATAAAAGTGAACCATGTTCTATGCATCCTTAGTTTCCTTTCTCTTCCGTCCTTTGTCTCTCTAGTCCTCTTAATTACATTATAAGCTTTAAATAAAGAGAGCTTGACAATGTGTTCCTACAATGCTGTGAGAGCAACTTTCGTACCAATCTTCGCTTGCATTGTAGGAAAGGTCAACTGTATCCACATTTATCTTACATTTCATTCATTTAAAACCTGTCTTTCTTCCCATAAGGGAGCACTTGCAATCATACAAACCACAATCCAAAATTATCCATTACCAAACTCTACAACAAAACCACACTCTGGTTTTGTTTCAGTGATGGTTCCGTTTACTTTTAATTTTGGTAGTTATTGCTTTTTTTAATGTTTAATATTACTTTGGGGCGGAAAGGCAATTTATAAAATGTTTTAAATAATTAAAATAGAACACAGATTCAGGATTAACTGAAAAAGAGGTTTTAATATACTTCCTTATGGGGAAAAAAAAACTATACAGGCAGCAAAGGGGACAGTATTCCATAGGTAATGGAGGTTTCATTGCCAAAATGATTCTGCCCCTTGTAGAGGTCAGTCTCACTGAGCATGGCGCCACCATATTATCATAATGCATTGCGAGATATACTCTGGATGGCACCTTGGGCCCTAACCATTTAGGCATTTAACCATTTAGGTTAGTGGCAGCACCTTCAATTCAGCTCAAATAAATGGCACATTGTCCATGCAACTAATATTGGTTATTAACTGGGTTGGGGAGAAGGCTTCATTTGATCCACTGTTAGCATGGTGTTTCTAGATAGCAGAACCAGTAAACCAGAGAACATTTTTATCTGCTAATTCATCTTTAGAATATTCTGGTGCTTGACTTTGTAGAACATCCTCTAAACAGAGTGATGATAAATGTCAGTGAAGGAAGGAATAGAAATCTATTAATGACCTGTATTTAAGTTGACCAAATAGCTGTCTTTGCCATTTTAGCTTGTTATGGTGTGGTATAAAAGAGTGAATTCAGGCATTATTAGAGCCAGGATGTGGAAAATATAAAGAGCTATTTTTGTTGGTATAGTGCAGTGTTGCACCAACCATGAAAATAAGTTTTCTCCAAATAAATTGTGCTGCTGGCATTTAAATAAACTGGAGCGCAATACTTCTAGTGAAACCTATACACAAAGCATTGAAATAGTTCATTTGGTAATTATAAAAAGTTGAGTTATATGAATTTTATGTTAATTGTTTTCCTTGCCTCACACACTTGCTTAAAATAAAATTTCTGCTAAAATGTTTAATGTATGTATAACATCAGTAATTTGCATGATATGTTCTAATTGAATCTTTTGGGTCATAGTTATTTCAACTTAAAATAGATCAAGGTGCACCATATATAAGATGGAGAAATATTGCAAAAAAGGACAAAAAAGGAAGGCTAAATTTACAGTGTTTCCCTTTTCTCTGATTCTGATGTGTCGGGGAGAGTGAGACTTGGTGAATCACTTGTGAGGTTGCATTGTTGAGGCTTTTTAAATGAACTGTGTCAAATTGTGCAGTTTTTCTTTTCCTTAGACATGGATGCTGCATTGGTTCAATGAACACTTGGTTCCTTGAGAGTCAATGCGGTTTAGTGGCTAAATTGTGCTGTGAAATTTATCCGGGAAGATCTAGGTTACAGCCCACACTTAAGCATAAAACTCATTTGTTGGTAAGGATAAAATGAAAGGGGTGGGGGTGGGAATAAGAGCTCATGTGCAGTTTTACTCCTTAAAAGAAGCGTAGGATAAAAACGTAATATATGAAAAATTAAACAAATGCGGTCCATCTGTTAATTAACTTGGTGTTACTAAAACAGAGTTAAAGTAGTATCCAGTGTTCTAAATGGACCGTATTAAATTAGGATAATTGAAAATCCAATGAAAATACTTTAAAAAAGGATTGTAAGTGGTTTTGATGATTGCTGTATATATCATTGATGGGTATACTAAAAAGAATTGCAGGCCAAAAACTTAATTATATATATAAAATTGTAAAAAAAATTAGCACAATTTAAAAGATAAATAGAATAAAGCTTAATTGATACAGATAAGTTCATTTCATCTGATAAATTGCTTGGTCATGTCTTTCATCACTCTTGAATTTCAGAGGTGGTCTTTTAGCTTGCCTACTGGTACTCTAGCATTGTATGGATTGAAAAAGCTTAAGCAGAAGAATAAACAGCTATTCTTAGATATGCTAGAACTCTTGGACTAGACTTACAAGCACATTATATATAATGAGTAAATAATCCTGTAGGCCCTCCATAAGTACAAGATGAGTTTCACTCATGTGCAGAATGAGTTTTACCCCTCTTTGCTACTGCCTTGGGGAAATAGAGTTTATTTGAACACTGTAGTCTGACTGCTTTAAGTTGCTTTGCTGCATATGAAAACCTGTGCATTTACAGATGTACCACTTTAATCATGTGACACATATAAGAACCTTCAAATTATAATTATAATCTACAACAGCCCATCTTTTCATCATTGGTAGTGTAAGAATAAATGAAAACATCATCTGGCATTAATTTAATTTTGGATCTAAAGGCTGAAAAGGCCTGCCTTCTCATAGAGGAAGGAAACTTTTAGGTTCTTCTCTTGAGTTTGACGAGGATATTTCTCATTGCCAATAAATTTGCTTTTTGATATAACTTCACTTTAATTGCTTCTTTGAGAGGATTGAATGGAGAACAGAATTATGTAACAATTTAATCAAAGCTTTGATTACTAGATGAGAGCACCATATTTAATTGTTCCATCTGTTCGATGGTTATTAATGTAAAATATTTCCTATTAAGGTAATAAGCATGATATTAGAAATATTAATATTTCATCATTTTAAGATGTATTGACATTTTAACTCATCACTGTATGCTTCACTTCCTTGTGGTTCTCAGCAGTCTGTATTTTGGGGTGAATGCCAGAATTTTAGGGATTCTTTTTGGGGGAAGTGGGGGCTGTTCCTGCTGTTGCTGTATGCCTTTCAATCTTAATTTGTTATTAGGCAAGGACAAGATATATTTGGTTGATCAAGCTGGAAATTTAAACCAATCAAAGCTTGCATCTGTATTAAAATAATGTTTTTTTTTAATACACAGCATTAACAGGTAATATTAAAATAATATACAAGGATGTAATGAAACATGCTCTAGATTAGCCCTTTTCTCTTTGAAAGTGAAGTGGGACATATTACAGATCATCTTTGTGATTTAGGGAAACCCTTGTGTATCTGTAAGTAAGGTTCCGGCTAGTTTGGCCATAGTCACTTGTTCCAGGTACATGTGGAGTAGTTCCTTGAGCAATTTGAGTCACAGTGTAGCCTATATTTGGATATCAAGAAATTAAACCAGAGAAGCTGGGTTTAGGCTGCAGTGAGCAATCTGAAATGATCTTACTGTTTCTGAAAGTATATCAGAAATGCTTATCCCCAAAAAGTTTTTGATTTGAGTTTCTACTGAAATGTGGCTGCATTTTAATGTTGTGTTTTAATCTTGTTTTTAAGTTGTATTTTAATCAATTGTTTTTATACCTGGTGTTAGCCGCCCTGAGCCTGGTCTTGGCTGGGGAGGGTGGGATATAAATAAAAATTATTATTAATTATTATTATTATTACATATCTAGCTATGTATGGGACTGTAGAAGTAAACATAATAAGTGTTTACAGATTTTTTAAACAATAAAAATATATTAATTTAGTTCACATTTCCCCCCTTAGTTTGATGGTATCCACGTGGTGAGTGGGTCTCTTGACACTTCAATCAGAGTTTGGGATGTAGAGACCGGAAACTGCATTCACACATTAACAGGGCACCAGTCGTTAACAAGTGGGATGGAACTCAAGGACAACATTCTTGTCTCTGGGAATGCAGATTCTACAGTCAAAATCTGGGATATCAAAACAGGACAGTGTTTACAAACGTTGCAAGGTAAGCTTCTCATGGTCTTATGGAACTAAATGTAAAGTTCTCACAGGACAACGCAGTATTAATGACTCTACACATGCAGTTATAGATTGAACACATGCTTAAGATCTGAATACAATAAAGAGGATAGCCTCATCTGCTGGTCGGAAATGAATATGGGGGGAAATACTCACTTTTGCATTTTCCATCTCTGTTTCTGCTGTTCTCTCTTGATATCGTTGAATGATTTGTTCTGTTGTAATAGTTTCTTTTCGTTGGCAAGAAAAGTATAATAAATGGCAGTCAGATATGCTATAATAGCAAAGAGGAAGGAACTAGTTTTTCCTAAGCAATTAAATACTTAGCCATTGAGAGAGCGGTCATAGGAATTTTGACACCCATAAGCACCCTGTCTGAATTTATAATTGCCCATCTATGGCAGTGAGGCATTCTGGAGTGCTTTCTGCCCAAACCCTAAGTTGCCACCCAAAAGGTAGAAAAGGTACTTTGACTCTGCAATGGGTCACTTTGACTCCACCCCTCCCTCAGTTCTTTCCAAATGTGGTTTTCCTACGGAATTAGTTTCTGACCAGGATATTATGCCCTGGGCTTTCAAATGACACCTTGCAGGTGTAGAATGTCTGCGTGTCTTGGAACCTTTCTCTGGAAAAAGACCAACTGGCCATGTTGCGTAATTAAAACTGAAGTATTCTACAGGATAAAATTAACACTAGAGAAGTGCTTCAATTGTACATTTAGCCAAGCTGTGTTCTAAATGAGTACCTAGTACTTTGAAGAAAAGAAAGGAACATAAATTTTAACAAATAAAATAAAGCAAGAAAAACAAAGCTCCAGAATCAGACACATTCTCCCTGCTTGGGCATCATTTTTCTATGAACTGACTGCCGGTGGTTATGCACTGATCTAGTAGAAATATTTATTGCTGAAGAAAACAGTCTGAGACAGTTGAAAATTTGTTCAGGTTATTTAATCTAATTTATTTACTCTAATAAACCACATTAATCTGAAAAAATGCAGTCATTAAAACAGCAACTCATTATTTTCATTCGGAAGTTATTGAGACATTCTAGTGGCTGGAGGTTAATTGGAAAGGCAGACAGTACATAAGAACACGCTGCCTATTCATATAAATCAAAAAGAATGATTTCAGAGTACGTGTGGCATTTAAAAAGGTGAAGAGTGGGGGAGGGAAAGAAAACTGTTAGCGTTTCTTTTGTTTATTGCATGGACATATATGCATAGATATGTAGGCATATTCTTTTCAAAACAAGTCTTTAAAAATAAGAGTCTGTTTTTCTAAACATACTATCAGATTTGAAATATGGTTTTTACAGGCTTTTATCCGTAAGTTATTATGGAAAGTCCATCATGCAGTTAAGCCAAATACGCTTATTATTATTCTCAGACTGGAACCTTTCGTTAAAGTTTGGTTATTCATGTGGGTTGATGAGAAAATGTCATTAAGAAGGCAGTCTTGCAAATAAAAATCAAGAACTCACCACACACTGCTCTATTCTCCTCTCTGCTACATGAAAGAATGACTCACACAACTGCCACAGGGATGCATTGTTTTCCCCTAGTTGGAAAAGCACTATGGATGGATTTCAGATGGCAAAAGACGAGCAGCCTTCCCCATAGACACCTCCTTCTACAGTCTTCATAGCTTTGCAAGGTCATCTTCAGATAAGATGGACAAGCACTGCCAGCCTGCTTTAAACAAGTCATTCTAAAATGACTCTGTTTCTGTGCTCTCTTTCTTCTCGCCCAAGAAAGAGAAATCATGGTAGCTGCCACCGTATATCATGCTTTTTCCTCAGGTGTGTAAAGTGCAGCACTATGACAGCTGTTAATTTCATATTTGTTTCTCTCTCCTTTTCTCTCTGACAAGGTGTTTTTAAGCGAGGAGTACTTCTTCAGTTGCTTCATTGGCTACTGGCAAATTTTCCTCTACTTTCTGTTTTTGATCTATTGAACAGATTACACGCTAGCCTCTGTCTGACATTTCCCTTCTTTCCTGTCTTCAATTGCTTTAGGTCCCAACAAGCATCAAAGTGCTGTGACCTGTTTACAGTTCAACAAGAACTTTGTAATTACCAGCTCAGATGATGGGACTGTAAAACTATGGGACTTAAAAACGGGTGAATTTATCCGAAATCTGGTTACATTGGAAAGCGGAGGCAGTGGAGGTGTGGTATGGCGGATCAGAGCCTCTAACACGAAGCTAGTTTGTGCAGTTGGAAGCCGGAACGGGACTGAGGAAACCAAGCTGCTGGTATTGGACTTTGATGTGGATATAAAGTGAAGCTTGAAAAGATTATTTTGTCCAGAAATGCAAATAATGTTCTATCCTCCCTCCCTCCCTCTGCAAAAAGGAAAAAAAAATCCCTTGTCCTTGGTGGTGCAGGATGTTGGCTTGGGGCAACAGATCCTAAAGACCTACAGACTACGAAGGAGAAGACACAAAGTTGACGAACTGTAACTGACAAGAGAGGCATTTGCTGTCTCATCACATCGAAAGCTTCACTTTTGAATGGGGGCAGCTTTGCAAAATATGACTTTCCAAATCAAGCCAGGTGCAATTATTTCTTTTGTGTGTTCCTCTCAGTGCTCGTTGAGCATGGTGGAAACTTAAAAAGTTGTTACGATTCTTGTTAACCCTGTTCTTTTACCACGGAAATCTAGAAAGGAGCTTCATACCTCCATTATTAGTTACTGATTGTCTTTCAAAGAAGAGAGCATCTGTGACAGCAAAGAGTCCTTTCCATGTGTGGAAAAGCTAAAATCTTACTGTGAATTGTTTTTGTACAGTTTTACAGCTTTTTTATGTTAATTTTGCCAACCATTGCCAATGTCAATCACAGTATTAGCCTCTGTTGATCTTATTAACTGTTGCTTCCATCTATGCTCTTCAATGCATAAGTTGCTCTGAGGTGGCAAGTTGTCCAGAATTTGGAGATTCCTCAGATGGTTTTAATACATGATGCTGGTGCTAGAAGTAGGTCTTCAACTCTGGGATTGTTGTCCCACCCCTGTACTGTATTCCCAGTGGCCAAACTTATTTATGCTGCTAAATGAAAGGAAAAAAAGCAAATTATTTTTATTTTTTTTCTGCTGTGACGTTTTAGTCCCAGACTGAATTCCAAATTTGCTCTAGTTTGGTTACGGAAAATAAAAAAAAAAGACTTTTTGCCACTGAAACTTGAGCCAACTGTGCCTCTAAGAGGCTGAGAGTGGAAGAGTTTCAGACAATTTAGAGTGAAGTTTGCTTGCAAGTAAAGAATTGAGAGTGCGTGCAAAGCTTTTTCTTTTCTTTTTTTTCTTTTCTTTTTTTTTCTGGGCAAAAATTAAAACACATTCCTTGGAACAAAGCTCTTGCGGCCTGTTCTGTGGGGAAACGTTTCTTTGTGAGGGCTGTGGTGAATGGAATAAACAGACATAATGAAACTGACAAGATGTTTTTTAAAAAAAGAAACATACAACAATGAAAATAAATTGCTGGTCAGTCTTAGTGTTTTACAGAATTTGAGAAGAATGACTGTTACAGTTTTATGGTGGTGAGGAACTGACAAGCAAAAGCGATTTGGTTTTTGTGGTAAAGTTGTCACATGAAAAAAAAAATGCAATTATCAATTGGTTTGCCTCATTCTCCAAGAGCCACAACTCAAGCTGAACTGTGAAAGTGGTTTAACACTGTATCCTAGGCGATCTTGTTTCCCCTCCCCCCTCCTTTTTGGTTTATTTATAGTCTGATTTTTTTTTTTAAATCAGATTTCAGTTTGTTAATTTTTAGTTATGTAACAACCTGACAGGATGGAGGAAAACAACCTTTAAAGGGATTGTGTCTATGATTTGATTCACTTAGAAATTTTATTTTCTTATAACTTAAGTGCAATAAAATGTGTTTTTTCATGTTAATATGTCTTCCTTTCAATAAATATCGTCATTTAGGTTTGGATCAAGCATAGGATTTGGCAGACACATAGATTCTTAAAACAATCATAGTTTAATTTTACTGAAAGGTCTTTAACAAGCTGTTTTGCACAATCAATTTTAAAGAAACTTCTTAAATTTTAAGAATCTGTGAGGAAAACTGTCTCAAGAGCAACTATTCTTTCTCCTTTTCTGAGGGTTGTTGCCTTGCTTAATGAACCTTACTGAATTTCACATGGGGGTAATATCCAAAGATTTTATTCTGGAGCATGCTGGTAAAATAGAAGCAAAACAAATGCAATTTGCACTGTATGCAAACATGTTTCTTGAAGTTCTAACAGTTTCCTCTGAAAGAATTTTGAGATGGAGAACAGAGTATTAGAATTCATTCTTAATCTTGCTATGTATTTTGATTGAGGGAAAGACATAAATTTGTCATTCTCCCAAATCATGTCCCTATGGGAGCAGGAAAGGCCCCTACGGAAAGCTGAGAGAGAAAGAAGGTAGCAATAGACTGTGTAAGAAGGATCTGCAAATGAAAACGGCTACAAAACAACCTGAGCAAAGTGCCTTTGTGGCAGCGGCAGCAGCAGTTATAACCACATCTCAGACCTATTTACAGGCAAGTCAGAGGGCCTGCGCAGGATGAGGAGAGGGGAGATTGTTCCATTGGGCCAGCACAAATGTTTGATGGAATGCTCTTCTTAGTGCTACGTTGAATTCCACCCAGAATATTTTATGTCCCGCCTTTGTGGTAATACTAAAAATCTTGGTTGTGCTCTGCCTCCTTTTCCTTCTTCAACTTTGTCTTTGATTAAACGGAAATTCAAATTTGGTGAATGGAAGGGACAGATCCCAAGTATGTGCAAGCTTCCATTGGACACTGATGGGAAACATTCAAAATATAAAGGTGTTGCCACTCGGGGGCAGAGGAAGGTGGGTGTGGGCCGCCCCAGGTGTCACCACTGAGGGGGGTGACAAAATGCCAGGCGGCACTCACCATGGTGCCTGCAGCATGCCCAAACCACACGTCTCTCCTGGGAGAGACGTAATGGCTTGGGCGCGCGCAGGCTCCGTGCTGTCCAAATGGTCTGCCTGCTGCCTCCCCCCCCCCAGCTATAGGGCCGCTGAGTGGGAGGAGGCAGGCAGACTCTGGAGGCCCCACAGTGCGCCCCGCCCCTTGGGTGACTCGCCCCGTCCATGCGCCCGAGCGGCTTCCTCTGCCGTGGCTGCCACCACTATTTAAAAGCCCTGTCTCAAATTCTTACATTTCTCTACCAGTCTGTTTCAAGATAACTAATACACATTCTGCATAAAGACAGAGAAAGGTCTGCTTTGTGAAGACGGGATCAGGTGGTTCTTCAGCAGAGCCCATGCTATGCAAACAGCAGGTACAAGAGCTGATCCCTGCTGTCCATTTTTTCCATGGATCGTTCATAGCAGTTCTAGGAAAGACCACAGCCCAAGATTCTTGTGAGCTGCTGCCTGTTGCTAGTATTAACAGGCAGCCTGTTAGTAGGCAGACCGAGTCATTGTGTGTTTCTACCAATATAAGGCAGCTTTGCATGCAGTTATACACAGTCCTAGCTTCACTTTAACAAAATATTTTTAAGATGACGCCTCCTGCTCACCAGCCATTATTTTCAAATACTGTTTTATGTATTCATACTTTTGTCCAGTTTTCCTGTGGCATGTATATGTTCTTCTAAAGCTTAAGTGAGCTACATGCCACCATCAAACATGAAGGTGCCATACAATCAGTGGCTATTTAATAGCTATTGTTTAGATAAGGATTGGGGTGGGGAAGAAAGTCAGAGTTGCACAACATCTGGAGGTTCTCAAGTTCCCCATCCCTGGACACTAGATGCAAGAAGCACTATAAATATTTGCTCAACTAGAGGACCACCCAGCCTTTTCCCTGTCTTCCAAAAGATACAGGTATCAGTATTCTTTAACAGAAAGCATGTTTCCCAGAAAAGTGTGTCTAGCTGCTGCATGAGTTCTGATTTTATTGCTGTGGGTGAGGTGGAGGTTGTTTTCCCATACTTATGTTTCCATGGAAGCCACCCCATGGTGTAAAATACAACAGAACCTCTAATACAGATCCTGCTTCTGCAAGGCTTGTTTAAAAGACTTTTAGCTTAGCTTCATTGCCACCCTGGCTAGGGCATGTATGGAAAATGATCTCCCACTGACTAAGCACGGCATCTATACAGTCAAAATGCCTACTTCTGCAGAAAGAAGCTAGACATCTTCAAGATCATTTCAATTATGCTTTGACTTTCTTTCCAGCAAATTTCTTTTTCAACAGGTCACTGGAATGTAATGTGCCTCTTTTATCTCTGACGTGGGTGTCTACATTCATACTGACATTTTGTCATTTGTTGGCTGGTATTTCAGCAACCATAGTACTTGTATGGAATATGTTGACGGTTTGAAGGAGGCAAAACAGCTGGAATGTAGCAGTAGTTCCAAAATAGGGCTCTTATCAGTTTGTTGATCTGGGATATTCATTTCAGTGGTGTGCAGAGATACAGCTTTCATATTTATAAGTAACCACTGAGATGTCTGGATGATTTTATCATGAGCCCTAAAGCCTGTTGTTCCTTCACACACACCCTGTTCCCCAAATACATTTTACAAACCTATTAAGCCACATATTATCCGTTAAGTTTCATTGTTGGAAAATGTACTTTAATGGACTGCTAGCTATATAATATATAAAATATGCCTTGGAGTGATGATCCATGACATGTTCTTGCTATTCTGCCTACTTTAAACTTGCAAGAGTTGCTCTTTTCTCTCAAAAGCAAAGCACAGCTGTCTACGGTCCCATTACCAAAGCATTTTGTCGCATATATTATGCATGATTGAGTGGTTTTCGGGGCTATGATGTAGCTATATTTCATTCATGGATTGTCATTCTGATCAAGAGTAGCATTGCAGACCCCTATTCATGTTCCAGCAGAGTAATGTGATGCCAAAGCTTGGGAAGGGAGAAACAAGAGCTACAGCCTACAGTGAAATACTAAATGTGTTTGAACTAAAAGACCTTACTCTTCTGGCATATACAATGTACGTATGCCTCTCATTTTTCTTTATTTTCATTTGTTCTCTGTAGCACTTCTTCCTTCACCTATAGTCTTGTTTTCCAGTTCATCATCTCCCCTCTGCCATTCCCATTTCCCCCCACTATTCATTCTTAATAGAAAAAGTGGTCATAAATAGGGTTGCCTGTATGGCGTCAGTCCTCAGGAGCCCAGAATAGCTGCACAATAAATTATTGGCTTTATGTCATCCAGTTTCCTAAGAATATTCACTTTCATTTGGCCCACACCTCTGTGGCCTGAGAAGGTCCTCTTCCTGTTCTTTGGCTCCAACAGCTCCAGTCCTGAAATCCCAGCTGACATATGCTTGCTATCAGATGCATTCCCTGTTAACTCAGTCACAACTTCAACCAAAGAAGCTTTGGTCACTGAGGGTGCTTCTAGGTACCCAGATGGAGCTGTAGTTCTGTTTAAGGCTAGTGTTGCTGCTTGTTGAAGCCTTCTCTGGTGCTTCAGCTTTAACCTCATTCGGAGCTATCCAGGGTGCTACCTGCTTTACTGGACTTGCCAGAATCTGACCTCTGCCTTGTCTGACCATTCTCTCAGAACCTGACCTTTGTTCCCCTACATTTGCCATACATTTGCTTAGATGGGCAGAGTGACTCAGTGGGTTGGTTCTTTTCAGATCAGATTTTCAAACTTGTCTCCTTAATATATGAATGGTTTATGAGCTAGTTACGGCAGATTTTTGATAATCATCTTGTCACACCATTTTGTGATGCCACATCATGAGTGAATTTATTAATATTCAGTGTGAACTTGGTTTCTAATATTGATTATTATTTTCATAGAATCATAGAATTGTAAAGCTGGAATGCAGGAATCTCTTGTCCAGTGTGGAGCGCAAACCCGCAATCTTGAGAGTCTTATGGTCTACTGACTGAGCTATAATCTTGTTACTTTCATTTAACATACGTTGGATTAAGGTTGTGAACGAGAAATGAGTGCAATGCTACCTGTGCACAATATTTAAAAGGTCCTATCAAAAAGGAAATTTGGTATGCAATAAGAGGGAATAAGTGGGACACGGGTGGCACTGTGGGTTAAACCACAGAGCCTAGGACTTGCCGACCAGAAGGTCGGCAGTTCGAATCCCCGCGACGGGGTGAGCTCCCGTCACTTGGTCCCTGCTCCTCCCAACCTAGCAGTTCGAAAGCACATCAAAGTGCAAGTAGATAAATAGGAAGCGCTACGGTGGGAAGGTAAACGGTGTTTCCGTGCGCTGCTCTGGTTGGCTAGAAGCGGCTTAGTCATGCTGGCCACATGACCCGGAAGCTGTTTGCAGACAAACGCCGGCTCACTCGGCCAATAAAGCGAGATGAGTGCCGCAACCCCAGAGTCGGTCACGACTGGACCTAATGGTCAGGGGTCCCTTTACCTTACCTAAGAGGGAATAATCAACCAGGGAGAGGTATCTTGAAACAGGGATTGGCGGGGGGGGGGCAGGGAAGGGCAGTTGCAAAATATGGAATTGTCCTCCCTTATGTCATATGTCAACTTATGTTCACTCCTGGAAGTTCATTCAAAACCGTTTTTATAGCTTCTCAGAACAAGGAATGCAGAATTCTAGCAGCAACCTTCCTGGTAACTCAGTGGCAGAGAAGAATGCAGCAACGACCAGCAATTGTGGCTTTGAGTTCTGGACTATACTGATGCAACCTTGACAAAGCCAAGTCTAACTAACATATGGAGAAATGGGTCATAGTTCAGTGATGCAGAGCACATGCTTTGTGTGGAAAGCTCCAGGATCAATTTTTCATGTCTTCAGTTAAAAAGATCTCAGGTAACAAATGGGGCAGCAACTCAGCCTGATAGATTGCTGTCTGTCAAATACTGGGCCAGATGGAGCACAATGGTAGATTCATATTGATGGTAGCATTGCAGCATGACAATGATGGTTCTTGCATATATTCTAATTGATTTCTTTTTATCTACTGGAATACTTCTTTGCACGCCTGCACTTCCTCTACGTAACGGAGTGGTTGATTTTAGTGTTGATTAAATTATAGATCACCTTCAACAGCAGTTTCCAATGCAATTTTCACACACATAGTCAAAAACACAATAGTTTGGATCACAATATATGTTTCCACTCCCCTCTTCGGTCTCCGGCTTCATCTCACTGTGACGCTCAAAAACCTTTCCTGTGAGTCCCTCCTTCAATGTGGGATGGGGAAGACGAACAACCCCAAATCACTGGAATCATAAGGTAAAATTCAGAGAAGACATGTTTTCCTTCCCTGCTGCACACACCATGCCCCAACCAATGCTGTTTGGGAGGCTTTTCACAGGAAATGGGGGGAGGGGCTGAAGAGAGAAGAGAGGATACACTTATGATTTTGATTTGGATCTTAAGAGAACTTAAGTCAATCAAAAACAATGATACAGAAAATTCAAGAATCAAAAGGACTTTTCCTGGTGCCAAAAGAATGGCAATGTGAAGATTTCCTGGAGTGGGAATTCAAAGAAGAGGTACCACAACTGAGTGCCATCACCTATCTTGCATCAGCTGATGGGATACTTGGAGGACAGTCTCTGAAGATGATCACATTGTAAAGACAGGTTGGTACTGATTCTTTAAGGTACTCTAGTCCCAAGTGTAGAGCTTTAAAGGTGAGCACCTGCACTTAAGGAAGCTTTTTAAGGCACTGGTGTAGTTTTGATCTTTCACGTGTTTTGATGTGACAAGCTATTTGACTGGGTCCAAGAAAGTGAGCAGAGGAAAAGTGTGGTTGTAAAATAGTGTCGCTTATAATGAGTAGTGTTTCGGTCTGGCAAGCTAGGAATATGGGCAGAGAAAATGTAAAATTGTTGCTTATGACCAAAAACTCTGTTGGGTAATGTAATCTGAGCAAATGATGGGGAACTATGAAAGATGTTCTAGGCCTAGGCCTAGGTAGGTGTTATAGATCTCTGCAGCATGCAGGTCACAGAGTTATCCCTTCCAGCCTGCTTAACACCATACAACTTATATTGCCCTCTGACAATCAGAGAGAAATGAGGACATTACTGCAGCTTCCCTTTGCCAAAACAGTCTTGTTTCGCTCTGTTAGAACACATCAGGTGCTGATGGAAGGTAAGTGAATTGGGAGGGGGGGAGTCTCTTCAAGTACCTGTAGCCATTAGGTCTAACTGGCGCTGCTACAGATGCCAACATGTGAAGTTTGGGTAACAGGTTTCTATAGGAACCAGTGCAAACCAAAAAAGGGGGACCCAAAATACTAGGAAAAGGAGCAAAAGGTATGGAATGAGATATGTGCTTTTTCTTGCTTTCTCTATGTGAACCATCCCTAACTCAAGTGATAAGTTTTATAGTACTGCAGTATCGTATTCCCTGATAAAGACATAATTAGCTGGCTCAGACTTAAGTGTTGTAGCTGGACTGTGAGATGAACATGATAAAGAAAAGACCTGATTCCAAAGGCCAGCCATTTACTGACTTCCATTTTCTAGGAAAGCATCAAACCATAAGAGGTATATTTATTTGTCTGTCACATAGCCATGATCTGGTTCCCCCTCCATTTTTGTCCTTAGTACTGATGCCTCATTCATACTCCATTTCTGGCCAGATCAGTTCTTCCTGAAACCACCCATTTATATGAGAAAATTTTCCTACAATGGGACTTCCCTAGCTGGATTTCTGAAAGTATCTATGCATGTAAGCTGTTGTTTACCATAGTAAAGGTAGAAACGTTCTCAGAGCTGTTTGAAAAACATAAAAGAGTAAAATAAATTTAAAAAATAGAATTAACTAAAATGAAAGCATTAAAATAACATTCTAAATAAAAACAAAAATCTCAGCAATAGTGGTTAAAATCACAACTCTAAAACAGAAAGGCAACCTAACCTATAGTATCTCTGTGTTGAATGCCAAGTTTCCTGATTTTTTTTAAAAAAAATCAGTTCATTATTTTCATAATGAAATCTATTGCTTACATGTTCTGTTGGCCATGTGGTGGCTGAAGTTTTTTTTTATACCACTTCTGTACAGCTTAATATAGAAATATATATCTAAGCTGTATTCTGTGAACTGAAACAACCAAAATACACAGTAAGTAAACCCATTAATTCAAGTTACTAATAATTACTGATATAAATTATTTCTCCTGACACACTTCCCCACAACGCATCTCAGCCTACTGGCTCTCGGGGCCCCAACAAACTCATAGGTTATCCCTAAGGTCAACAGAAGGAAGAGAGTTCCTGGAACCTGCTGATATCATTCAAGTCAGTCACTCTAGGTTTGCTTTTATGGGCAGACACCGAGGTGGGTAGCGCTTCCTTAGGCTGGTGACAGCTGTCAAGTAGTCCAAAATACCTGGACGAAACCAGCTTGCTGAAGGCTCTTCTGCATACTACTGTAAGCAGACATTTTGGTTTTGTAGGAGAAACTTTGGGTTTCCCCCCAAATGCCTAGAGCAATAAAAGGATAGCAGTAAGGTCACTGAGGTAATAGCATCTGATTCACACAATTTTTATTAACCTTAGAAGATATTTAGTATACAAGGTTAGGATGATTATTAGTTTTGTTTTGTTTTTAAAACTACTTGACTGTAGATCACCAAAATCTCAGCAGTGTGGCTGAAGCCCTATGCAGTTTTCTCTCGTTTTTGGAATATTTCCCAGGCATACTCTACTCTCTTCTTAAATCCTGCAAAAGTAAAGAAGTCCTCTTCCCAAGGCTATGCAGAAGCCAGCAAAGGCAAAAGGCTGAGCAAGATATTTGTTCTGGATATGTAAAACTTCCCTCTCCTACTGCAGGAAGGAATAAATATTCATCTTTTTCATAGCACTGAACAAACAATAACGCTGAGATAAATAAATGCTATTAAATCTTGAGGGTGTGACTGGGCCAAGGTCACACAACGTAAACATCTCAAAGGTAAATACAGTGGTACCTCGGGTTACAGATGCTTCAGGTTACAGACGCTTCAGGTTACAGACTCCGCTAAGCCAGAAATAGTACCTTGGGTTAAGAACTTTGCTTCAGGATAAGAACAGAAATTGCGTGGTGGCGGCACGGCAGCTGCTGGAGGCCCCATTAACTAAAGTGGTACCTCAGGCTAAGTTTCAGGTTAAGAATGGACCTCAAGAATGAATTAAGTTCTTAACCTGAAGTACCACTGTATGTGACTTGGAAGTCACTTCCGTTGAAACATTGTGTCCAGAAATGTGAATTTCTGGTAGTCAGGAAATCAAGTGGGTAGTTCTTATTCCTAGGCAACATTATTTGACATTTACTGTAGTTTGGAGGTTTCTCCCACATCCATTGATGCAATAAAAGTAGAGCTACTGATCAATTAAAAGTCCTTGAGAGACTGTAGCTCTGTGGAGGCTGGTCTATTACGGCAAATGTGGCACTGCTCCATCAACCTTAGTTTGCCTTCAGCTGACCCCTCCTGCCTGCCTTCTTGCTTAAACCCAGTCCAGAAAGTGCAACTCACTGGCTGTCAGGTTCCTCAGATCCAGTATTGCCATTATAAAATTCAATATTGAGGATGGGGGCAAAACTAGAATATCGATCCTTGGGTATTCTAGAAGTTAGAATGCAAAGCTGCATTAGAATGGTTAATGGCAGAAACTATGAACTTGGTTTGAATCTCAGCTCTGCCATGGGTGGCTTTGGGAAACCATACTGCTTCAATTGCTCAACAACGTAATAATAGAGGGATAATAATACTGGCCCATCTTACAGGGTATTTGTCAGAGATAGAGCATGTAAGGAAAAGCACCAAGCATTTTAATTATTATTAAATTTGTAGTAGGCTTATGACATAGCAAGCAAAATGCATTGCAATTAAAGCAGTGCAATTTCCCCATTACATGCTGCAAATTGCTTTGTTTTTACTTCTTCACTCATCTTTCTTCCCATTTAAGAATGTTTGTTTTACGATAGAAAGCTAAAACTACTGTGCGCACTGAGCTCAAAGGGAAGATGAAAGTGGGTGGGATGTCACAAAGTAAAAGACAAGATAAAAAGCAAATTTTCTCAAATACATCTAGGGTTAAATTTCTAGGGAAAGGGTGCGACGGTTAGAGCAGCTCGTCAACAACACACTGCCTGGAGCGATTGTAGAACTTTCACTAAACATTTCTAAAAAAAACATTTAGAGTAGGAGGTGGAAACCTTTCCAAACGTATGAGTCAGGGAACACTCAAAAAATCTCCAGGTAGCAGCCCTCTTCCATGAATCAAGTTAGCCTTCTGCAGTTCAAATATTAGTTTCCATCATAAATGCAGGACACAAATGTATGGTTTGGCTTATGTGCCTTTAAAGGAACAACATCTCTAATAAAACAGTCCAGCTACTTAAGGGGCTGCATGCAGCACCTCCACAATCCTGTTCAGCCAGTGTGGTGTAGTGGTTAAGAGTGGTGGACTTGTAATATGGGGAACCGGATTCGCGTCTCCGCTCCTCCACATGCAGCTGCTGGGTGACCTTGGGCCAGTCACACTTCTTTGAAGTCTCTCAGCCCCACTCACCTCACAGAGTGTTTGTTGTGGGGGAGGAAGGGAAAGGAGAATGTTAGCCGCTTTGAGACTCCTTAAAGGGAGTGAAAGGCGGGATATCAAATCCAAACTCTTCTTCTTCATCATCATCCTCTTGTACAAGTTCCATTGTACTCAAGGGAAAGAGAAGAGCTTTGGCCTCATAGTGACAGTGGCAGCTGCCTGATCAGTGCTAAGATTAGGTAGGGCTTCTGTGACAATGCAAAGGGACACACTGTCTCCTTGTGCCAGTACTAACACATGCGCCTACCTGTCGAGAAAATCCTGTACCCTACATAAGGTGGAATGAATGCAAACTCAGAACACACCAACCACTTATACATATTGCTATGTTGCTGGTAAATCACCCAGAATGGTTGGCTGATGGGAGCTCAGGGTTAAGAGATAATTGGAGAGATCTCTTCTGAAGGAGGCCTAGTTAGGCCTGTGCATGTGTGTTTAGTGGAGAGATGGCTGAAAGGGAACACCTGCATCTCCCTAACACTTCAGATGAGACCTGCTCTTTATGAGGTAAGACTCCCTATGAAGGTGTGGGTACGCAACTTGGGGGTAAACCTATTGCTGTTACTCAGGTGTCCTCGGAGGGATGGAGTGCCTTTCATCAGCTTCAGCTGGTGGCCCAGTGACGCCCCTATCCAGACAGGGATAGCCTAACTTCTGTTGCTTATCCTCTGGTAACCTCCAGGTTAGATTACTGCAATGTGTTATACATGGGGCTGTCTCTGAAGGCACTTTGGAAACTTCAGCTGATACAGTATTCAGCAGTCAGTTTGCTCCTTGGGCCAAGATGGTTTGAACATATAACACCAATCCCGGCCCAAATGCCCTAGCTGCCACGTGCCCAATTCAAATTGCTGGGTTTTACCTACAAAGCCTTAAAAGCTCAGGATCGCAATAACTCAAGGACTGCCTCTCTCCATATGAACCAACCCAAACCCCGAGATGATCATCTGAGGCCCTTCTTCATGTACCACCTCTGCAAGAGGTCTGGAGGGTGGCAACACGAGACTGGGCCTTTTCTGTGGTGGTTCCCCATTTGTGGAATGCTCTCGCCAGGGAGACTTGCCTGGTGCCTTCACTACATATCTTTAGGTGCCAGGTGAAAACACCCGTCTTCTCCCAGTCTTTTGGTTAATTAAACTCTCTATGGCCTGTTGAACTGGTGGGGGGGGGGGATTGTTTTGTTTGCCATTATGTTAATGTATTTTTGTTTCTCATCCTGTACACCCTGTGATCCTTGGATGAAGGGTGGTATGTATTTTTTTAATAATAATAATACCTTATTCCCTTTCCCAAAGGCAATGTTCCTCCCTCACCATAGTGTGGGGATAGAAGGACAACAATCGGGTCCTGCAAAGTGCTATTTCGGATTCTTAATCATCCTTAAGACTTTTAAAGCTTTTGAATGAAATGGCCAAAGAGCCCAGCTGATTCTTAGGATGAGCCACAGACTCACCCACCCCGACTTCCTACATTCTAGAAATCCTACTTGGTGGTTATAGTCTCCTGACCCAAACACTCTGTAGCGACTCTGTGGTTAAATTACCTACTTCCATGTTTAGTGTCAAGTATATGCAAAACTCACTTGGTCAAGTCTGAATGAAATCAATAACACACAGTTGTGGCTCTGTGATCTAACTGTTAATTACAAATGTTTCCACTGACTTAACTGATAAAGGATCAGGCACGGTATTACAAATATAACAAAAGCAGTTTGCCATGGTTTCTAGGATTACTGACATATAGTGCAGCTGGGATAGCACTGAGCTGTCAGTGTGCATTAGAAATAATATTTAAAAACCTGTCTAAGACAATCCAGTGCACACTGTTTATCAACGCTTAATACGCAGCGACAGTTTATGCAGTAATAGTTCCTCACCCAATATATGCTACATATATATTACCCTAAAGTCAGATATATTTTAGCTGCTCTACTGATGTTGTACAGCCAATCCAACGAAGACTTGCATGAACATGCAAAGCCATGAATCGATTTACGTGTAATGCTATTAAAATAGTGTAATGGGATTCAAATAGACAGCAAATTAATGTTTAGAGAGCCACAAACTGACAAAAGAACAAAATGGCGAATTAGGCACAAAACCCCAGCTGAAGAGAGGAAGGACGGAACAGAAAATATAACACATTGCCATTTTAACAATATTTGTTCCATTCCTAATTCCATCTTAGCAAGTGGTAAACAATTATAGTTGCTTTTGTAATTCTTATAGATCTAGGTATCTCGGTTTGATGTATTGCAAACTCTTTTACCTGCATACATTTTAGTCAGATCCTGTTGGGTGTAATGGTGAAGCTTTCATAAAACATTAGAATGGGTTTGCTTAACATTTTGTTCTGTTGCTCATTATTATGATCTTTACTTCTGCAAAGGCCAATTTTATGAAGATAAATTACAGGGAGAAATGGTAAATATACTAGTCCATTCTCCTGGTTTGAACAGGTGTGGCAGCAGATCTAGCTTGCCATTTCTCCTTCATAAAGTCTGTTTGGTGGCTGGGGAATTGATTAGAATTAAATGGAATGCAAATTCAGGATCCAATAAACATGTGGCACATGCTCTGAGCTACTGTCTGCTTGTATCCATAGCACCCAAGATGTAAAAAAAAAATCCCAAAGGCTGAACCTTTCCTTCAGGTTCATGGTGATGTTCACAGAAACAACTTAAGACAAAACTATCTGGGAGGTTCTCTGCCGCATTCTCTGCCCTGCTCGTTTCATGTGTGCAAAACTATCCTCTGATTCACATTACACAATATGCTTTATTGTTACGTAGCACAATGCAGATGAGATGCATGGAGTTTCTTTCATCTTTGCTCCTTCTAAATATTCTGCTCTCTAATTCGCGCCCGAGTCCCTTCATTTATGCCCTTCAATCCAATATACATTTTCTGCATCAGTGAAGCACCTTCATTTAATGAGTTTTGGTGCGACTAGGAATAACAGTTATGCCTTTTCACTATGCTTGCTAGCTTTGTTCGGTGAGGAAGAAACAGACCTACTTAACCATAAAAACATGTCCACCTCAAATTGTTTTTGACATATTCGGAGGGAAATTCGAGCCTTAAATTAGCACTCAGTATAGACATTGCCCTTGCTATATCTTTCTCTAGCTGGGAAAACACACACACACACACACACACACACACACACACACACCACAAACACTCCCCAGTCAATATATGTTAATTGTACATAATCTTTCTATTCTGTCTATTCTTGCCAGATCCTGGTTGGTTGCTATATGAGTGCCTGAAAGACTGAAGGAGGGACTTGCCCCTCCCCTGAAGAAAAAAACCACAGTAGTTCTGTATAATAATAAAATAATAATAATAATAATAATAATAATAATAATAATAATAATAATTTATTATTTATATGCTGCCCATCTGGCTGGGTTTCCCCAGCCACTCTGGGCAGCTTCCAACAAAATATTAAAAACACACTAAAACATCAGTCATTAAAAACTGCACTCCTAATAAAATAAATGTACTGCAGTTTCCTCTTTCTCTGCTTATAAAGAAAAATCCCATGGAAATGTGCTGTGGGCAGATGATGTTGGTCCTGCTGTTCAATTTGTGCCCCCATGCATTGCATGTGAGGTTTTTTGGTTTTGTTTTATAGGACACTTATGTATTTCAATTGTTAATACAGGTCTGCAACACGTGCTTGTTGAAATCATATTGTGTAGATCATCTCTATATGGAGGAAAAAACAGTATGCTGTAATGGGAGCACACAGAAACCAGTGGTAATAGCAGACTAAATAAATCTAGTGTATTTAAGTACTACAGCCAGTGGTGGCTGGTACCCATTGGGATTGGTTGGGTGGGAGGTAGGGAGACCAACCGTAGGTGGAGCTAATGACAAGCAGAGCTATCCCTCGACTGGCTGTAAGTAACACAGCAGGCAAGTGGGGGTTGGCTAAGGGCAGAGTGTGGTTGGTGGGAAGTGCCCCATTTGCCCCAGTGAACCAGCCTCCATTGGTCCCTTGGTTACTTTGGCCATAGAGTTGCTATCTTGAAATGAACAGCCCATATAGCCTGTTCCGGCTTGGCTGATACAAGCCACCGACACTACCACAACTTGCAAGTAATGTCAGGCATGCTACTGGAGGATGTGTGGGTGGAAGAGTGCTTGATAACAAGGCTCCATCTAGTAACAGGACTGCAGTGTAGATGGTGGTTTGTTGCAAGGATTTCCACCAAAGACTATTCTGTTTCTGCAAACCTATTAACATACCGGTAGCAGATCATACTTTTAAATCTGCACCATGTATGGTTATGCTTTGCAGGCTAAGAGCTGCTGCACTTTAGCATGGTATGTTAGAATACAGAGTGTCTTTTGAGATTAGTGAGAGCAATTGACTGCCTAAAGTACTTTGTCCCACAGTCCCTTAGATATTTTCTGGCATCCAGCTGACATGCATTGAAGAATGAACACTTGGAATCTAAATATGTGATCTGGAAAAATCGCTAATTAATCAACAGGAGACCATCTAGTTGCGGCTTATACTTCACGATGCTTAAAGACCCAATTTGTCCTTGGAGTTTAGATCTGATGCTAAAGGACTTCATGGCCCTTTATTCAAGTTTCTAATTCTCCTGTTTATTGCAAATGGTTTACGATCCAATGAAGTAAAAGCTAAAAGCAAAGAGTGCATTAAACACTTAATTTTCCTTTTGGGACTCCCTCTAGTTTATATTTCTAAAAGGACAACACCAATAAACATTGGTCTCTTGTTCTACCAACACAATTCCCCAGTTGCCATTTTTTTCTGATGGGAGAAGAACCATCAAATTTGCTGAGCAAAGCCACATTGCATTTTGTATTCCGTGAAACAGATTTTGGAGGGAATGTTGCATATTTTATTGAAAAATCAGCTTCTAGGAAAGTGTTATATAAAACACAAAATTGAGCAAAGGCTTAGGAAATTCAGTGGTCAGGCACACTAAATGTAAGAGGTCTATCAGTGTTCTTGTTCTCATAATGGCTGACCAGATGTTCATGGGAGACCACAAGCAGGACATGAGTGCAATAACACTCTCCCACTGGTGATTTCCAGAAATTGGTATTCAGCGGCATAGTGGACTGTGCATGAGGGGGTTTGTCCATAGTGAAATGGAAAGTGGTATAAAATCCACAGTGGTCCTGGATAGGAAGCACAGCATGTTGCATTCGTCTATAAAGGCCATCCAAAATAGGGGAAGATGACCTTTCTACACAGGGTTATTTTACCATCCAAAGCCCCTCTTCAGAATGAAAGTTTTAACTAGGAAAACAATATTTTGAACTCCGAAAGCCACGTGTTCCCTAAATCTCATACTAATCGGTATAAAGCCATTGCTCTCTGGGATGACTTTATTTCAAAGCAGTTCTTCATTGCAGAGAAACATGGTCAAAACATGTGTGTGTGTGTGTAAGATGGCTGATGTAGGAGCAAGGCAGGATACAAGCAAGGCAGACATTTGATGGAACACTCGGTAACATTTTGCATCACAGTCTGAATATGGCTGTTTGTACTGCAGGTACCTTGGTTGCTTCCTGCTGATGTGTATATGGAGACCCTTCTTGCCTTTGTTGGAGCTACCCCCTTTCCTTCATTAGTAGCTAGCGTACGTCTATCTGCATCAAAGGATGTGCTTGTAGTACTGCCCCCCTACACTTGTGTAAATATGGCAAACTGCTTGGTATGAGTTTTGTGTGTGTGGATTCAGGGTATTTTCTCTCTGCTATGTTAGTCACATGCTAAATTTCCACATACTGAGAGCATCAACCTCTATTAATTATAAAGAAAGTCTTTCTCTGGACCTCCCACCTCCATTATATGGTTATGCATATTACTTTACTTGCTTCAAACTGTAGCAACCAAGCTATGCTATCTTTGGAAGCCCTCCTGTTCATTCTGCTTAGTGGGTCCCTTAACAAAATCCTGCCCTGATAGCACAGCTGCATTTAACATGCAATCCTCACCAGAGATGGCTAAACCTTTGCCTTTTAGGTGTTGTTTGTTCAGCTCCCATCACCAATAGAGTTAGAATAATAGAATTTTAGGAGTTGTTGTTGTTGTTGTTGATGATGATGATGTTATTTATTGAATTTATAAACCACCCTATACCCAGGGGTCTCAGGGAGGTTCCTGGGGTCTTATGGTGGTTTAGAAGAGACCACCAGGGTCATCCAGTCCAACCCGCTGCAATGCAGGAATCTTTTGCCCAATGTGGGGCTTGAACCCACAACCCTGAGATTAAGAGCCTCATGATCTACTGACTGATCTGTCCTAGCTGTAAATTGTAGTCCAACAGCTTCCAAAGGGCCACAGACCAGCCACCTCGGTTTCCTTTTAATTGGTTCCAGCAGAGAGCCTACACAGTACAGTGGTACCTTGGGTTATAAACACTTGGGGTTACACACTCTGCTAACCCGGAAGTAGTACCTCAGGTTAAGAACTTTACCTCAGGATGAGAACAGAAATCATGTGGCGGCGGTGTGGCGGCAGCGCGAGGCCCCATTAACTAAAGTGGTACCTCAGGTTAAGAACGGTTTCAGGTTAAGAACGGACCTCCAGAACGAATTAAGTTCATAACCAGGTACTACTGTATAGGTGTATAGCTATACTGTATAGCTAAGATTCCAAGGCCCTGTGAGCTACCAGGCTCCTTTTTCAGAGGAGCACCAATAAGCACCTACTTAGCTCTCAGGCTCAGCTCTGTGCCTCCCAACTATGCTGGCATTCAGGAACTTTCCAAGGAGCTGTTCTTCACAACGAGCCTAATAGGTGTGCACAGTGGGACCAAACGGCTTTCTGTACCACTCTCTCCAGAGCTGCGCTGGCTCAATAAATCAATAGAGGAGAAATGCTAAGGGAATACCTGTAGCTTAAAAAAAGGGGAGTGGGTTTAACCCCCTTAACGCAAAGGAAACGACGGTGCCACAGTTGGAATCATCTTAAGTATGCATTGACAATGCTGCCTGCTATGAGATACCGGGCACGCCACAATGGGTGCACTGCTGCGCTTGGTTCAGTAATGCGACGAAACAGGCCAGTAAGAAAATGGCTATGAATGATGGAGAGAAATGTTCAGCGACTGCCGATTAGGTTGCTTCCAAAGTGCAGGAAAAAGAAAAGAAAAAAAGCTTTCCTTCTTACTCCCACATTTTGAAAAGGTTACAAATCAGCAGTGTATAAAAGGAGTACAAGGTACCAGAAGTCCTTCCCCATAGGGAATCAAGTAGATCCCATGCAGTACAGGAAAACAGCAGGCTGCACAACACTTGGGGATGTCAGAGAGTTCCGATAAAACCAGAAAGAGGAGTGGAAATTACCAGTGTTTGTTTATTATTCCCAGGTCCAGAATGGAAACCAACTCAGCAAATCCAGTCAGTATTCATTGTTGTTGTTGGTTTCTGTCTGCAAACAATACGCAATTGATTATGCCCCCCACCTCATTTGCATTGCATTTCCTTTGCACTAAAATGAACAAGGTGGGACAAAGTAAGGGCGACATAACTTACATACTTTACACAAATTACGTTAAGTTATATAATTTTGTCACAGCAGACAGTGAGACACATAATTTAGTCCTTGGTGGAAGAAAAACTGCAGTGGAATGGCAACAATACTGTATGCAAAGGATGCAAAACAGGAAACAGTGCCTTCTTACATCTCTAGTGACACTGTAAGGAAACTGATACTAACTAGCATTAGTTATCATGGGGGGGGGGAGCAGGTTTTCCTAGGTGAATAACAGAGAGAACTGGTAAAGGTAAAGGGAACCCTGATCATTAGGGCCAGTCGTGACAGACTCTGGGGTTGCGGCACTCATCTCGCTTTATTGGCCGAGGGAGCCGGCGTACAGCTTCCGGGTCTTGTGGCCAGCATGACTAAGCCGCTTCTGGTGAACCAGAGAAGCACATGGAAACACCATTTACCTTCCTGCCGGAGCGGTACCTATTTATCTACTTGCACTTTGACGTGCTTTCAAACTGCTAGGTTGGCAGGAGCAGGGACAGAGCAACGCGAGCTCACCCCGTCATGGGGATTCAAACCGCCGACCTTCTGATCGGCAAGTCCTAGGCTCTGTGGTTTAACCCACAGCGCCACCCGGGTCCCATCCGAGAGAACTGGAAGTTACTATAAAAATCTGTTTGTGAGTGAATTAGCTAGCTAAATAGCTAGCTAGTTTCATTCACTCATTTATATTCCATCTCTTTCTCCAATGAGATCAAGATGGTTGTCCTCCTCCTCACTTAATCCCGCCCCCCATGTATGGACTATTATCCATGCAGGCCAAGAGCGGAGAGATGCTGCTCTGATGCAGGTTTGGTCACTTCAGCTTTTTGGCCAAAGCATGAACTATCATCCAAATCTGCCAATATCTGGAAGAATATTCAGATAATTTTTCGGTAAAATGATGCCCTGCCTACAGTGACTTCTATGCCTTGAAAGAGAAAGTGGCCTGCACGAAATTGTCTTTCAAATGCAAACATGTACTACAGCATGATAGAGCCCAGGTCAAAGTGTGATAGATTATCAAGGAGCTAAACTAGTGTATGACACATTGACGGAATATATTTGCATAGGCATTCAGGCAAAGGAAATCACTGGCAGGAGCCATTCTGTGTCTGGAAAATAAATGGATGATTAGCCTTAAAGATTATGATGGGAAGGAAATTAGTGACCAATTTACAAAGAGCTGTTGTAAATCTAGCTTGCTTTACTAGAGGCACCATGTCTACAGGGATGCGTGATGAAAGACAGCTTTGTTTACACTTGGCAAATGTGAAACAGAACGGACACATTGACTGCAAATCCAGGTTGAAAGAGCTGTAAATAAAGAAGGTGCTCTTAAAATAATTGCTGACTATGAAAAATGTTGCTTATCATGAATAAGCATATTGGTATGCGAGAAAAATTAAGAGTAGACAAATGCTTCGATAGACTTTTAAACTGTGAAGTACAGATCTGAAGGAAGAGTGAAATGGAAACAAAGCTATACCTGCTTTGTTCTTGCAAGAAACATTGATCATGTGGACTAAAAACTTTTATTGGGACTGGGACTTCTGGGAGGAAAGATGGCTGACCAGCCATCGACAGAGATAATTATGTGTTGATTAATGATAGCCAATCTTGGTTTCCAAGCTCTCTCTCTTTGAAGATAGGGAGATCAAGGGATCAACCTCAAAAGTTCAGAAGATAGCTATTTTTCACACTGGAGATGGGATGTTTCTGGATGCAGGGAGCATCTTGGAGCGAGGAACCGCCATTGTGCCCAGACACCGCATAACAGCCCTGAAGGTTAGTGTTCAGGGCATCAGATTAGTTAAACCTCCCTTCTTTTAATTACTTTTGAGATTGGGATGAATTATGACTGTGGTGATCTCTCTGCCAATTAAGCTTTCACCTGGAATGCAAACTGACTGCTGCTATAATAAGAGGCAGTTTCTGCAGGATTAGCAACTGTTTTTAATACATTTACTACAGAGTTCGTTTTCTGAAACCAGAGGTACCGTGTCTCAACTTCTGGAGGAATTAGATTTCTGTGAATTATGATGCAAACAGACATGATCAGCACCTCCTGGATTATTGTGAAGACTGGAACATGTTTATCCTTTGGGGTTTCAAATTTTGCAGCCCGTTCTCAGTTCAAAAACATACCAGAAAGCATAAAAACAGTATTTAAAAATATTTTTAAATTAAATATATACCTTAAGATAAAATATGTGTTTCAATATATTAAATATGTATCTAAAGGTAAAGGTAAAGGGACCCCTCACTGTTAGGTCCAGTCGCGGATGACTCTGGGGTTGTGGCGCTCATTGCGCTTCACTAGCCGAGGGAACTGGCGTACAGCTTCCAGGTCATGTGGCCAGCATGACTAAGCCACTTCTGGCGAACCAGAGCAGTGCACAGAAACACCATTTACGTTCCTGCCGGAGCGGTACCTATTTATCTACTTGCACTTTGACGTGCTTTCAAACTGCTAGATGGGCAGGAGCAGGGACTGAGCAATGGGAGCTCACCCCGTCGAGGGGATTCGAACCGCCAACCTTCTGATCGGCAAGCCGTAGGCTCTGTGGTTTAGACCACAGCGCCACCCGTGTCTAAGTATCTAAAGACATACTTAAATACATACTAATTGACAGACAAATTGTGGGAATGGGCTGGAGCAGCCTTACGAACGAGCACATGTAAAAGTGGCATGGACTTGAAAGAGACTGATCTGTCCAGCCTCACGTAAAGTGTCACCCTCTGATCAGAAATTGGCTCCCCAGTCTTCAATGCTTATTCTGTTTATCAGTTTACAAGTAATTTTCACTGTTGTCGGAAGGTGTTGAAAATGGCAGAATCTGTTCTGGAACAGTGGGAAGAAAATGGGCTGAATTGGCAAAGAAGCATAAATAACCCTGGTCTGTGAAGAAATCAAGCTACAAGCAATGTGCGATAACTACCTCAGAGCTTTTAATGACTGAACTCTAAGGATGTGAAACCCACCAGGAAGAAAATCTGAATTATACTATTCTGTGGGCACTTTTCTGTGGGAAGAAAAGTAACACAATCTCGTTCCAAAAATTAATACTGATGAGTATGACAAATACTAGATGAGAACAGAGAATTCTTCACAGTATTAGTTGGCAGAAGCAAATAGCAAAGTAGCTAAGTGAGAAGAATAAAAATGAAAAAAGTTTATTTATTACCGGTGTGTTCTCCTAAAATTTCACACCTACTGAGCTTCTTTAAAGAGGGACAAAATAGTCTTACAGAAAACTGTCAGTTACAAGAATTTTCAATGGAAGACAACAAGCATGAATGCAGTAGAAAGTGATGTATCTGAATGTTACTATACACATTTCCTTCATTTATACAAATTTTGGGGCTTATGAAGCTGCAAAACAACCTGACCAACAAAAACAAACAACAGCAACATAACTCAAATATTTAGTGCAATTTATAAACCTAATAAAACGTCCACACCTTTAACTGAATGGAAAGGCATTTCTAGCCTGTCAACAATAAAAGCCAATCATATATATAAACTAGGTTGGAAATTTCAGGACGGCCAAAATAAAATTTCAAGCACTGAAAAGTATTAAGGCTAGCTACGTATCAGACAGATCAAATTAAATCAGCTGCAAAGCCAGAAGACACACTGCAATAAAGAATCCATTATATGCATCATATTATGTTGAAGCAAACAGAAAATGTAAAGACATTTGCATTAACATCTATGCTAACAGAAACAATTGTGCTATCAGAGAAGTAAACACACACCTGAGTCCATCCCCCAGAACAACTGTAAACCTGATCCAGACATTTGTCAAGCTGCTCCTTATCCACAGATCCTTTGCTGAATATTAAAAGAGCAAATACCCATTTCCCCCCTAATATAATCTGAATAATTACAGGCAATTTTTTTTAATAAACTGCATTTCAAGTGACAAAGCAGTCTTTAATTATTTTCTGTTATTCCCCCTGTCCATTGGAACCAATGCTAAAACTACTTAGCAGTTGCGTTTTGCAAGCACAACAAAAATGCAATCTAATCAAAATAGATACCAAATATATATGTGTGTATATAAATACCCTTGAGTCAAAGGTTCTTATGCAGCACATTTTGTATATTAATATGAAAGTAGGACAATGGGATCAGCTTTTATCCACCATCATGAGGTCCAGAGTGACCACGATGATTGCTTTTCAGTTTGTAGAGGGAGGAAGTATAGCACATTTTATAAATGCAAAGTTCATCAAAACTAAGCATAATATCTTTCTGGAGATTTTAACTGAATGTACCAAATGTACCGTATTTTTTGTCCTATAGGATGCACTTTCCCCCCTCCAAAAATGAAAGGGAAATCTGTGTGCGTCCTATGGGGCGAATGCAGGCTTTTGTGAAGCTTGGAGAGCGAGAGGGGTCGGTGCGCACCGACCCCTCTCACTCTCCAGGCTTCAGGAAGCTATCAGCAAGCCTGGGGAGCCCGCAGGAGGTCTCGCAGGGCTCCCTAGGCTGCGCATAGCAGCCTGCTGCCCGGAGCGTGGGGTGCACTGAAGCCACAGCTGGGGGGGGAATAATTTTTTTTCCTTTATTCCCCCCCCCCCAAAAAAACTAGGTGCGTCCTACGGGCCGCTGCGTCCCATAGGGCGAAAAATACGGTATCTCAAAACCAAATCTTAATATGGCAAATTGGGGTTGAAGGTTCACTGGGACTCTCATAAGAACACAAGAAGAAGAAGAAGAAGAAGAAGAAGAAGAAGAAGAAGAAGAAGAAGAAGAAGAAGAAGAAGAAGAAGAAGAAGAGTTTGGATTTGATATCCCGCTTTATTACTACACTAAGGAGTCTCAAAGTGGCTAACAATCTCCAAGAGCCCTGCTTGCACAGTCCAGCATCCTGTTCTCGTATTGGTCAACCAGATGCCTATAACAAACTCACAAGCTGGACATGAGCACAATAGCACTCTCCCTGCTGGTATTCAGAGACATACTGGTCAGTGATGTGGGGCTTTTAAAGAAAGCTTTTCAAAAGTCTAATCACACATTGCAGACTGGCTCACCCCACCCCATGTTTATTGACACTTTCAAAGAACGCAGAAAGGTTAGTTAGACAGGGCTTACTCTTGCAGAAGCCGTGCTGGTTCTCTTTCAGCAAGACTTGTTTTTCCATATGCTTGGTAATTCTGTTGTTAATCATGCTTTCCACTGTTTTCCCCAGAACAGATGTTAAACTAATTGACCTGTAATTTCCCATATCCCTCCTGGATCTTGATCTCGCTCTCTTTTAAGGTGTTCTGTTGGCTTTTTTCCAGTTCTCAGGTATGAAGGCTGCTCTTAGGACAAAGTTACACATTTTTGTTAAAAGATCAACAATTTTCCATTTCAGTTTTTTAAGAACTCTTGAGTTGGACCTGGCGATTTGTTCCTTTTTGATATGTCAACAAGGCCTAGAACTGAAAGCTGACACTTTGGTTGTTCTTATCTTAGTTGCATTCATTTTTAAACTGAACTGAAAGCTGAAAGTTTTAGCTTGGATTAAAGTCTACACTTGAGCAGAAAGTTAAGTCTACATCTTTGAATTTTAAGCTGATTTTCACACTTAGAACTGTGTGGAATTACAAATTAGGTGCTTGGGGTTTTTTTTAATTGTTTTAATATTTACTTGAAATGTGAGACTAAATCTAGGCTTCTACCTATAATTTTCTCTGGCCCTCCCCCAAGGCTGCCCTGTGGGCTTATTACTTCTACGATTCAGCTCTTGGATTTACCCCACTGGGAATTAGCTCCTGATACACAACACCTTTTGCTGTGCCCTTGTAACAATTTGTAGCTGCTGCTCTAATAAAACAAATAAATACATATTTATTTACCCTATAAACACAGTTGCTTATCTCATTTGTTATCTTGATGCCTGGTCACTAGAGCTTGCCCTCTTGCTCATAAAATAGAAGCAGCCGTAGGTCTTCATTTCTTACATCCAAAATAGTAGCAGCCAGGGGCACCATCGGCGGGGGGGAGGGAGAGAGAGGCCGTGGGACGCCCAAATTTCAAGGAAGGGGACGGGTCCCCTCAATATTCCATGCTGGCAATCTCCCCCAGAGACGGGGAAGGGCGAACCTGGCGTGTCCCTTTGAAGACTGAAAGAGCACCTTCAAGGAAGGCATGCTGGCGATCTCTGTCAGAGATGCCACGCGATGTCACACACGTGTGATGGGCCCCATCCAATGTTGAGCACAACTTGGTGCCCCTGGTAGAAGCCCAGAAATGACCACTTGCACAAACAGGTCCTTTCTAAATGAGGTCCCTGTGACCAATCCACAAAGCCATCAGTTGCGTACAATATGTCACGTTCTTAAGCAACTTGCTTTTGTGGTAGGCCTGGTCCTAGCCAGACAATTTCTTAATTCTCTAAGGTGAGAACTTGCTGCTTGTGAGTGCAAGGGCCTGGGTAGTGGTCTGTGTCTAGTGCTGAGACCGCTGAAGAACAGAAAGCCATTTACTTCAGATTTCATACTTTTGCCTCCTACTTTTGTTACAGGTATGGTGTGCAGCCAATGCTTTCTAAACAGGAGAAGCTGGTGAAGAACTATGGCTGCAAAAACAGTGGGGAAGAGAAAGTGTAATTTTTCTCTTAGGATATTTAAAAATTGACAGCACATTTTTATGTTTGCTAAGCTGATTCTGTCTGGGCCTGACATAGTAACGATTGCACCTATGCTGAGGAACGTATACCCTCAAACCCCTCAAGGCCTCATTGCTCAGCACTGTTAAGGTTTTGACAGTTGAGGGAGGCTGTCTCAGGAAAGCCTTATTAATTTTTTAGGTGAAATACCAGAGATTGACACTTGTGGTTATTTCGTACAATAAGATTGTTCAAATGGTGCTCAAGGATAAGCAGAACAGAAATGGGGGTTGACCTTTTATGTACGTCATGATACATCACAGGGAATTGCTGTGTGTTCACGCATCTGGGATCATTTAGGGCTTTGCAGGTCTCTAGAAGTGTGTGTGAATAATTTACAGTAATTTATAGTGATATGAATGAGAGATAAAAACTAGATGCACACTCGATGAATCAAGTGAACTACGATTCTGATGGTAATGTAAGTTTTCCACTTATCTTGCTTTGTCTCTGCTGTTTTGGAGGTTCTAAAGACTCATCCAACATCTGTAAGCATTATGAACTGAGCCTGCATTCACATGTGAGGTTTTACTGATAATAATGCTAGCGCTTCTGTCCCAATTTTAAATGTTCCCTTTACATGGCAGTACTTTAAAAAATCAATATACTGCCATGTCACACTAAATTATAAACAGTGAGAAAGGCCTGTATTCCATGCTACCATAAAAAAATTCATCACATGACCAGTGGTGGAGTGATCATGAAAACCACAGGGGAAATTACAATGCAAAACTCCCACCATTTTCTGAGTTAACAGGATTGCAAACATATTTTTTTATGGAAACAATTAACACACGAACAAATGCTAAATGTCTGCTGGATTCCACTAGACTTCCAGAATTGGCATTTACTGTGTGTCAGAAATCACATAAAATGTGAAAATTAACATGTAAGGAAACATTGGGAAGATGGAATAAAATGGAATCTGAATGCAGCCCAAGAATGATCAGAGTCCCAGTCTAAAGTGGGGGAAAGTGTGACTTAAGCAGCCAACTTAAAAGGCAACTCAGATTTTGTGGCCCCATTTGACTCTGAAACATTAATCGGTTGGGAAGTGAATGGCGGTCACAGATTGAGGTTGAATCCTGACAAGACAGAAGTTCTGTTTCTGGGGGACGGGGGCAGGCAGGTGTGAGGGATTCCTGAATGGGGTAACCATGCCCCTAAAGGATCAGGTGCACAACTGGGGAGTCATTTTGGACTCACAGCTGTCCATGGAGGCACAGGTCAGTTCTGTGTCCAAGTCAGTTGTCTACCAGTTCCACCTGATACACTGGCGCAGAGACCCTACCTGTCCGCAGACTGTCTCACCAGAGTGGTGCATGCACTAGTTATCTCCCACTTGGAAGTTGCACATTCAATCCCTGTATGGGACAGCTGCATATTCCTGCATTGCAGGAGGATAGACTAGATGATCCTCAGGGTCCCTTCCAACTCTACAATTCTGTGGTCACAGCTGCACCACCCAGTAATAATGTTTTCAGCATAGAAATGACTTACAAATAAAAATAAATAAAACATACAACCCTTCATGCAGGTAACAAGATGGGGACTGTCACTGACCATGGTACTACTGTTTAGGTTGTCAAACGACGCATAAACAATAACAAAGAGAAATGGTAAATTGAAAGGGAAAGCTTACCAATTGATTAACTGGCCTATATGAACATGGGATGGGTGTGCTTTCGTTGGGGATAAGAGAAATCTGCAATAGATTGTCTGTGATAGCCTTTTTATGCAGTTGAGATAACTGCACCTATTTTCCCACAGAGCTGGTATGGAATAAATCTGTTGCTAATACTGAATATTTTACCTATTATCGCTTCCTATGCTGGCACTGTTATTAGTTGGGAATTGAATTTCACTACTTCGGTAATGTGAACTGAATTTTGGAATTATGGAAATTTTAATATTTTGACAATGAAAGGTTATTCGACAGAAAAAATATACATATTTATGACATGTAAATTTTAAACATGCTTTCTGAGCCATAGGGGAAAATACATTTTTAAAATAAAAAACAGTCTTTCAACAGTTATTGGTGAGCCATGCCATGGGACCCCATCGAAGTTGATCAGATGTTTGGCTTGTTCTCCAACTTATTAAGAAGTCTATATGTGCATAATATAAAATGTCTACCTATTTTCATATGGAAGCTATGTGTCACATGATGCAGTTCCTATTATTAGACATGATTGCATAGATTGTTCCATTACTTCCAGGCAAGCACTTATCTTTGTTCTTGGAGTAAAGCACTATGCTGTACTCTGAATACATCTAAAATTCAGTGACTTTTTAAAGTGGCAGGTTCTATCAGACAACAATACTAAAAGCGAAAGAATTGAAGGTAACAAAAAATGTCTGTCCTACAGTCCCCTTAGTATCTTCAATCAAGCTGTCACAGTTTCAGAGACGCTGTTCATCAGTTAGCCCACAAATCATAACAATGTAATATGAAAAGTTCTGACATGGTGGGAGGGCAATAGCATGTCCTCTATGTATGAGCAGTTTAGGTCTCCTGATAAAAGTTCTAACCTGGGTTTGTTTCATTTATACATTTCGGGTTAAGGACAAAGTGGGCAGCAGATATGTACCCTCTCTGTTGTTCCTCCTCCATCTCCCACCTGTGAAACTTCTCCTAGGCCATCAAAACGCTCTGTGGTAGCAGCAATGCTAACACTGGAGCTCCATCTCCACATGCCCCTTGTAAGGGGAGCATTTGATGGCTGCCAGAGGGATGAGAAAAGAAGGCCTACAAAGGCTGTGATTCATAGAAGGGTTTTTATTATTATTTCAGTTTTCACTCCAAGGAGACTACCACACAGTTCATCTTAAAAAAATAGGTGGAGCACTTGTGTGAGGCAGTAGAAATTGAAAATCTATCTGGGGACATCATCTACGAAAAAAGAGTCGACATCTTTAGCTACAGGCAACGGAATGGTAGTTCTGAGGAGGACAGGTGAAGGGCAGGTTGGGGACAGAAAGAAGCAATCCAATTTGGTTGCACCAGCTAGGGTGAAATTTACAACTGTCATCAATCCTCAGGCTTTAAAGCTGATACTGATCACCAGCTGGGTTTAAGAAAAAAATGTCTCCCTCTGGTACAGTATCCCACAACTGGCTGAGTGTATTTCTTCCTCTGATCATCATGCCTAGGCCACTGTCAGAAGCAGGATATGAAACTGGATGGATCATTGCCTTGTTCCGGTGCATCAATCTCTATGTTCTTAATTTTCTTCACAGTCTGCACAGATTGGGATCACGTTATTTATACCAGCGAAGAATTTTTCACAGCATATTGTAATAGTTCCAGCCATTCTGCTGTTATCTCAGACAGTAACTTAAATGATTCCAACACCTCATCCAGAGCAGTATAGTTCCTTTTTATAGGGTTTTCGTGATTTACTAGTTTTATTCTTGGTTGGGAAAAATGTCAGATGTTCTCGGCTTAATTAGATCCATTTTGAATCAAACATCAGCTACCGCATATTACCAAAGCAAACATTCAATATAACAATAGCAATAACATGAAGAAACAGCACTAGTGATCTCTAAAGATGTGATTTAGAATTTAGCTTTGGATTTATTTTAAAGGGAAGATGTAAGTATTGCCTTCATAGCTGAAAGATTTATTAGCACTCTGCCTTTCCATTATCCAAGCATCTCACTTGGCCCAAAGCACATCTGTGCCACAAAGACAATGAGAGAGAGTGTGGATTTTCTATATTCATAAATTACAGATGTTGCTCTGAGCAATACATCTATCAAGACAATTCTCTGGAAGGCTGAGGCCTACCTGTAAAGTAGCTGTTCTAAACATGCAGCAGAGGATATTGGAAAAAATGTTAGTATGTGAACACAGGCTGCCATCCCAATTTGTTTTATGAGGGATATTTTCATTTCTGACCCAAAGCTCTTTAATAGTATTGAGGGTAGCAAATCAAAGACAAAATAAGACCTTTGAGGAGCAAAGCAAAGCTTTGCTTTAATATCTCCCTTGATGCAAAAGCACTCACTCCAGTAAAAACATATTTCAGTTCATGACAGCACAGCAAACTCAGTGAATAATAGATGGGTCTGTTTTATGACTAATTTGTATTCGCTTTTTTAACTTGCACATTGAACTGTCCAAGCTAAATCACATGTTCAAACAGTTAACATTATTTATTTCCCACCCCCTGAATTTATAGCAACTGTGTTGTGTCTTGTCTCAGGGCAGTATCTTTATACTCCTTTTCTGTGAACATAGGCTATTTTTAATACACACTCAGAGAGACGGATAATTTGCAACAGGATAAACGCAAACTATTCTAAAGTGTACAGAATACTATGGCAGAGTTTCCCTCCCAAAAGATTTGCTTATTCCTTTGAATTATTTCGAAAACTTACTTTTTAAATTAGGAGTGAGCGAATGAAATGTGAGTATGAGGAGGAAGGAAGCGTGAGGAGGAGGAAGCAGCTGTTCTCTGATGGAGCTGGATTTCTCTTCCCCTTCCCCTGTTTTCTCCTCAGACACTCTGGTGGGTGCCTGGTTTACTTTGCCCCCCCCCCTCGCCGCCACCCCCAGGCTGCCATTTACTTCACAGTTCTGGCAGAGTTGCTCACCAGGGAGATAAGAGGAAGACTACAGCATGAATCCTCTTCTTCCTGCTTGGTCATCTTCTCTCGTCCCCTTGTGATATGGTTCGAGCTGCAGTTGCCTTTGTCTCTCAATTTTAGTGGGTGGAAGCAGAACCGGGGGTCTCAAGCTGCTGTCCACAGCCCTAGTAGGGAGGAGA
The DNA here is from genome assembly GCF_965153285.1 of Podarcis tiliguerta. Lineage (NCBI taxonomy): Eukaryota > Metazoa > Chordata > Lepidosauria > Squamata > Lacertidae > Podarcis > Podarcis tiliguerta. Next base: position 38,614,234 of record NC_139542.1, on the reverse strand, counting down.
GGTGACAGTGGCAGGCCGGAGGGAGCAGCTCTGAGGTGAAGATGCATGTCCGCTGGGGCTTCTGCTGCCTTCATCCTCGGGAAATTGGCTGCCCTCCCTCAGCATGAGGGGAATGGACTGTGGCACTGGGGAGGGAGGGGGTGAGCAAAGGAGGGAGACGGCGGTACACCTTGTGTCCTGCCCCTCTCCATTTTTTTCTTTTTTGGGTGGGGGGGAAGGTGCCGGTACTATGTACCATTGAGTACCACCAGAAAAAGCACTGCTCCCAAGACAGATGGATGCCCACAACAAGAAGTTACATATGGAATTTTGAGAAACTGCAGTGGGCACCAGTCACAAAATGGCTGCTGTGGGCGTGTGGTATAATACAAAATGGCTGCCAAATATAAAATGGCAGAAAAAGATACAAAATGGTTCAGGTGTGCCCTACCTCAGAGCTTTCCAAACTTTGTGTTGCGACACGTTAGTGTATTTTGTCAGCTGCCTGGGGTATAAAAGGTTAGTTTAACCTTCAGTCTGCTAGTAAAACTGAATTACTGTGTCACAAAATGATGCATGCCCCCCAAATGTGCCACCCACCTGAAAAGTTTTGAATGCTCTGCCCTACCTCCTCAATAGGGAAAAGGCACCTCTTTCGGTTGCTGTTGCGCTCTCTCATAGAGAGAAGTTATTTGCCCCTCTTGTTTGTTTAGAATGGAAGAGTGAGTGTCCGATCCTGGCATCCAAAAGGTAGACATCACAGTCAGGCAGGTTGATATGGAGAATGGGTGGTCCTTCAGGTACCCTGCTCCTAAACAACTTCAGATTTAGGAGTCAAAACCACCACCAAAATGGTTGCAACACATTTGATATCTCTGGTCTTGAAACAGACACATGACACAGCAATTATCTTTTTTAAAACATAGAATTGTGTTATCCTTAATAGCCTCCCCCATTCATCAATGAAACAAATTAGTGCACTGGAATTTCACATAAGCTGTGTGCAAGAGATGGTGGTCCTTTAGAGCAGGGTAAGCGCTGTTACCTATCAACCAGAAGCAAACACTTACAATAAAAAAGTCTAATGCCATTTCTGGATGCACAAATCCACAGGTGCCTTTATCTTTCCTAGTGGCCTAGAGCTTCAACTTAACCAAGCTGATGGAAGCGGGACTCAAAAAGCAATGAGAAAAATTAGTTTAAGAAAGAAAGTGACACACTAGGCTAAGAAAGAAGTGGCATATCCTTCAGGACAGTGATTGCAGCCAGTACTCAGAACACAGAGGTAGCATCACAATAGAGTCATGCAAAAACTCTTCCCCCAGTTTGTATCCCTGAGCCAAGCAAATTGTGGTTAAGTTTTTGTAAGTGGATTTTCTTCTTTTTCCACTTTAATCTCTTTTTTTGCTGAACTCAGCCACTGAAACTGGAACTCTCTTGTCAGAATTAATTCTGAACATCTCAGTGTGTGTCAATGGAAGAGTCTTTCCTGGGAGACATCTCAATCCCTCTCTGTACAAGAAAGAGCACAACAATCCTATTATGGCTGATCCTAACAGAACAGCAAATGGAATGAGCCAACACTCTATCCTGTGGGGACTTCAGTACCTTATTTTCTTTGGATGAACGAAAAGAAGAACCAAATACACCAGGCTTGTGGGGAGGGGGAATACGGTGGGCGATAAAAGAGGTTACACCATTGGTAATTGTAATGTCAGCTTTCTGTCCCTAATTCATTTCATGACATGCATGACCTTAACATCTTTGACGGAAATAGATTAACTTATTCATAAATGAGCCAGAAATGGTCAAAGAACACTGATCCTTGAGAAGATGCTATTGTTTATCTCAGCCTATTAGGAAATACATACTTTTATTCTATAGCAGCCATGGCTGAATTTTTGAAATTGGTTTAATCCAGGTACATAAATGCAATGTTTTGTCCCATTATGCACACTTCCCCATGAAATGTGCTAGATCCTCCTCACCATGGTACATTTAATATCATTACCCTTAATCAGTGCTTTCCCCCCTAGAAAAATAGGTGCCAGTGGTACCTCGGGTTAAGAACTTGATTAGTTCTGGAGGTCCATTCTTAACCTGAAACTGTTCTTAACTTGAGGTACCACTTTAGCTAATGGGGCCTCCCGCTGCCGCCATGCGATTTCTGTTTTCATACTGAAGCAAAGTTCTTAACCTGAGGTACTATTTCTAGGTTAGCGGCGTCTGTAAGCTAAAACGTCTATAACCTGAAGCCTCTGTAACCCGAGGTACCACTGTACTCATCATGAAGTTGTAACAGTAAGTGCCACACTTTTTGACAACAGAAAAAAGAGGTGCCAGTACTGCATACACTTGAGTACCCCCTGAAAAAATAGCACTGCCCTTTATAATATGTTCTGTGATTGTACATGGGGTAAATGTTGGGTTGATAATTATGCAAATTGCATCATTATACCGTTTAGTCACTGAGTGGTATTGGACTTAATTGTATCTGGGTGAAGTCAAGCATTTCCGTCTTGCTTCTTGTCAAGCTTTGTGACTGGTATGCTTTCAAAGGCTTCCATTACAATCACTGTGGATACCAGAAGTGGGAAACCTCGGTCCTGGGGCTACATGGGGCCCTCCAGATCTCTCTCTCTGCCCCTTAGGACTTTGCTCAGGCTGCTCTCCCTCCCCAGGCACACCACCTTCCCAAACACACACCAGGCCAGCTCTTATTTGCATGCTCCTTGAGTGTTCTTGCCTGGCTAGAAAGTGTCTTCAACTCTTATAATGCTTCTTGCATGCCTGGATAGAGGACATAGAGGGGTTCATAGTGTGAATGTGTGTAGAAACTAGCCTGTGGTCCCCAGAAGGAAATGCGGATGTAGCCCTCAGCCTGGAACTGCTTCCCCATCCCTGATATATACTAACAGAGAACTCCATTCTCCAAGTGCTGGTCTGTATGCGCTACACACACGGAAGGCATCAGGGGGGTTGGGGAAACCAACAGTTATACAGAAGTACAAAAAAGAAGAAGCGTTAATCAAAAAGCCTGCCCTCTAGCCTTAAGGCCAATGAATTCTGAGCATTCTCATTGGGAAGGAATACTAACTGACTGTTGGATGAATAATGGAATAGTATATCCTTGAAGAGGACACAACTGGTTGGCTGAAATTGAACTGGAGAACCTTATACAGTGGTACCTCGGGATGCGAACGGGATCTGTTCTGGAGCCCCGTTCACATCCCGAACAGTACACAAGACGCAACGGCGTGTCTGAGCGTGCACGGGTTGCATTTCACCACTTCCACACATGCGTGTGATGTCATTTTGAGCATCTGCGCATGCACGAGCGGCAAAATCCAGAAGTAACGTGCTCCGTTACTTCTGGGTTGCCGTGGAGCGCAACTTGAACACACTCACCCCGAAGCACATTCAACTCGAGGTATGACTGTACTGTGTCGTTTTGTTGTAGGCCCCTCTTGTAGATCTAAGGTTTTCAGAATCTACCCTACCCTACAGTTTACCTATAAACTAATAATGCTCTTAATGGAGGTTTTATTTACAGTGGCACCTCAGGTTAAGTACTTAATTCGTTCCGGAGGTCCGTACTTAACCTGAAACTGTTCTTAACCTGAAGACCACTTTAGCTAGACCACTTTAGCTAATGGGGCCTCCTGCTGCTGCCGCACCGCGGGAGCACGATTTCTGTTCTCATCCTGAAGCAAAGTTCTTAACCTGAAGCACTATTTCTGGGTTAGCAGAGTCTGTAACCTGAAGTGTATGTAACCTGAGGTACCACTGTATTTATTTATTTTGCTAATTATTCTGTTGTTTTCACATTTCATTTTTTTAGGAATCTGTATTCACTGGCGCAATCCTTCGTGCGCACACGATGGCCCTTTCATTGCTTGTGAGGATGCTTGCTCATAGATGTGTTTGAAGATACATGATGCAATAGTCCTGGTGAGGATGAGCAGGCTGCTCACTGCCTGGATGGGTAACCACCTGAGAAAGCCAGGTACGTTGCCTTGAATACCTTAATGGAAGAAAGGTGGGGTATATTATATGTTATATATAGAAGCTCTATGTTCACAGTTGTGCGCTGGGAAATCTGGGGTTTGGGTGCAGTGCTAAAATGGAGCATGCAAAGGCAGTAAATCAGTTACTCTAAATGCAAGGAAACAGTCAGCAACCACTTTGATCTCATCATCAGTGGAATCTGATAATTTATTTTACATAACCCCGGGAAACTGAAATACAATTAAGAGCTGGTTTTTGGCTTTTGATCCTCCTAATAATTTTCCCTCTTTCACAGAGGCATGCACACATAGTAATAAAAGAGTCAAGATTTCAGGTCGCGGTTGCCAACGGCACTATTTTCTGTAACTGTTCCCTCCTACCGTGCTAGGAAGAGCCTACAGCTTGTGTCTATCATCACTGCATATTATTCCCTAACGCAATCACTGACACCCACCAATCAAAAATGTGGTTGACCTGGCAACAGGATGCGCATTTCCTAATTTAACTGCCCTCTCTTCAGGCAATATTTGTTTGCTAAGTGGAAAACAGAGCTTAGAGGAGAAACTTCACATTAACCCATTTGCGCTAAATGTGAGGAAAACATTGCAGCCAACCCACACCCAAACGCCTACATGCTAGTCTAGTACCTGTAACAAGAGACAGACAGCTACACATCTTAGATGTTTTCCACTGAGATTAACAACTTGATCATCCCTCCCCCTCGCCCACTTTCAGTGTCTTACTAGTTAAGTGTTTGGTGGTAGCTGATGACGTTTAGACTTGGCAGGACTGCAATTTTTCATCTAACTGTTTTTCTCATAATAGGACTTAAAGGTAAAGGTAAATATACCCCTGACTGTTAGGTCCAGTCGCAGACAACTCTGGGGTTGCGCACTCATCTCGCTCTATAGGCCGAGGGAGCTGGCGTTTGTCCGCAGACAGCTTCCGGGTCATGTGGCCAGCATGACTAACCAGAGCAGCGCATGGAAATGCCATTTACCTTCCCACCAGAGTGGTACCTATTTATCCACTTGCACTTGACGTACTTTTGAACTGCTAGGTAGGCAGTAGCTGGGACTAAACAACAGGAGCTCACCCTGTCACAGGGATTCGAACTGCCAACCTTCCGATTGGCAAGCTCTAGGCTCTGTGGTTTAGACCACAGCGCCACCCGCATCCCTATAATAGGACTTGCGTAACACTTATTTGGGAAAGTTTGCCATTACACATACGCAGAGTGCCATGATCTCCTCACTGAAAAACTGAGCCAGATCAGATCAGGGTACAGCAGAATATATTTGCCATGCATGGCTCAGTCCTGGAAATGTGAAACAATAGTCTCTGCTCATGTGCAGAGTATATCACACCAGTGAGTAATCATAAACAGGCTTTGCTCTGTCTGAGATTAGGGAGAATATATTCTAGTTCTGGGGAAGAATAGGGAATCAGTCAGTGTGGCAGGCTTAGATCAAAGTTTTTCCATTTTAGAAATTCATGGGGGGGGAATTAAAAAGAGTAAGAAAATTACCAAGCCATAATCAGGAACAAAACCGATTGAATTGTCCCACCTCTTACATCACATTGCAGACATTATGTTAAAATACTGAAATACCCCATAACCTCCCTGCAAAGAAATGCTCAGTATAAACTTTTATCTCCCTTCCCAAGACACTCAGACTCATTTAAATTACCAAGTCCAGTGAAAAGCGTGAATTTTGAGCCTTTGTTTTGTGGAGTTTTAGGTTTCGAAAGGTTCTCACCCTCGCAGATAATACTGTTTTTAGCCACACAAAACTATTTTGTCATCCTTCCTTCTTCCTTCAGCCAGGCTATTTAGAAAGGAATAGCAGTCCTCCTTCCAACATTCAAGATGTTCTGAACTTAAGGTGGGAAGGGAAGGGGCTTGGTGGAAGTCAATCTCTGTATCTACAACCACATACATACACAAACACCTTTTCTGCACATAAATGCAAATACCCTAAAAAATACAATGTGGTAGGCACTCAAACCTAGTGATTCAGGATGCCATTGTGGGGCATTTGCCAGGCCCTGGGGGGAAGGGCCTTCAGAAAGGCCCATTGCAGATCACCCCACCCTTCATTCATTGCCCCAAGACACCAATCTTTCTGCTATGATTGCACATGCACTTGTGTAGGACACACCCTTGCAGCAGATCTTTGAAGGTTTCTGGAGGAATGTGAAGCAGCTTCAGTGAGTGTGCATGTGAAGAAATTCAGATGCCTGCACCCACACCCACAGCCACCAGTAACAGTGAGTGTGTGTGCCTGCCTGTATCATCAGAAGCTGCATCTTATCTATGGTGGTAACTCTAGAACAGGATGTCCCTGTTGTGTTTGTTAAAAGCCAGAAGCTACCCTATTCCCTTCCTCCTTCTAGCAAGTTGTGACCAAATTCCTCCCAGAGGCAAATTTAGGGCAGCAGCACCAGTTCCACCACAATTTTTGGGCTTGCACAGGGCACTGAAAGACCAAAGTCCAGCCCTGCTTGTTTACTGGAGAAGAGGTCAGAGGATAGGCATGCCACATTGTGTTCGTAACAAGCTAGCTAGGCAACAGCTAGCTATGGTTTTCATTTCTGGCTCTCCCACAGCTCTCTAGGTCTCTTGCTGCTTTGGGCTGGGTACAAAGACTTCATCAAACAGGAAATCAACCAAATAGTTGCTGCACATTTACAGTACAGTGAACAGCCTTGCAGTGCAAATAGGATTTCAGAAGTACCGGTAGGTCCCATTGCATTTAGTCCCATTGTGTTCGCTTCCAGGAAAGTGTGCATAAGATTGAGATCTTAATAGTGTACAAATAATGAAAAGCAAATAATTCAATTGTGAAGGTGGAATCTCTGCCAGGTATCAGTGGTTAAGAAGACTGATGGAAGGCAATGAGGGATGGAGGGACATTTTCTTTGACAATGAGGGACGGGAAATAGCGTTTGCTTTTAATTTTTCGCTCCAAGGTTTGTGTTGGAGACATCCTTGTGCTAGTAGTAACAAAATGCCCTGGGTGTGTGTGTGGGTGGGCAAAATGGAGTATCCATTTCGCCTCCCAAAATCTCCATACAAACAAAAAGGAACAATTTCCCTGCAGCTGGAGGAAGCCTGATTCACTAATCAACAGGCTGGCCATACTGCCTGCCTGACAGGGAAATGACACTTCTCAGGAGTATCATTCCCTGTGAAGATCAAGAGAATTGTAATTGCAGAAAACTTCTGAAGTTATTCTTAAATGGAATTAAAGCTAAAAAACAAAATAATAAAGAATCCAGTAGCAATGTAGGTTTTATGTCAGCTATTTCCATAGAACTGAAGAAAAACATGTGTCTTGATCTGATACCTAAAGACAGCTAATGAAGGGGACAGCTGTAGGTCCATGAAGAGGCAATTTCACATCCAGGGTGGCCCTGGTACTTACGCTATGGACTGCAGCTATAGATTGAACTACGAACAGGTCCTTCTCTACATAACTTAAGGCATGGGCTGGTTGGTAATAAAGGAAATGATCCTTTAAGTACTTGGGGCCCAAGTTATATAGAGCTGTATAGACCAAAGTCAGTTCTTTAAATTGGGTGTAGTAGCAAACAGGCAGCAGATCTTTAAATGGTAGGTATCACTTGAACTTGCTTCATGGTGCTGGTCAACAACCTGGCATCTGTGTTCTGGATAAGCTACAGTTTCTGGACCACGCTCAAGGGCAATCCAGTGTTGGACAGCAGGCAAGCCTGTTAGCTAGGGAACTGAGCTTTCTCATGTTGCTGGTTCCCCCACTCACCAGTAAGGGTTCTTCTGCCGCCCCCTTGCTTTTTGTGAAGGGGGTTCCTGGCAGGGATCAGATTTATTTATTTTATTGAAGGAAATAATATTTTGAGCCCTCCCACTCCCAGTCCAACCATTAGGTCACCCCTAATAATTAAATAAGCTTAGTTTCTATTTCATAGCATTCTAGTGCAATGTGTGAAACACCATTTCCATATTTCCAAATAAATACACCTTCTGTGAAGAGAAGGGCACCTTTGGATCCCCATTCCTGTGAATCTGCATAAGAAGAAGAGTTTGGATTTGATATCCCGCCTTTCACTCCCCTTCAGGAGTCTCAAAGCGGCTAACAATCTCCTTTCCCTTCCTCCCCCACAACAAACACTCTGTGAGGTGAGTGGGGCTGAGAGACTTCAAAGAAGTGTGACTAGCCCAAGGTCACCCAGCAGCTGCATGTGGAGGAGCGGAGACGCGAACCCGGTTCCTCAGATTACTGCTCTTAACCACTACACCACAAGGGCCATAGCTCAGTGGTAGAGCACAAGCTTTGCACACTCAAACTCCCAAGTTAAATCCACAGCATCTCAGGATGAGGCTAGAAAAAACTGCTGTGCAAAACTCTGGAGAATCACTACCAGTCAGTGTTGACAATACAGAGCTAGATGAAGCAGTGATCTGACACTCTCTATATCCTAGGTCTGCAAACATGATATAAAGGCTGGCAACATCAACCCCACCATGTGGGAATCCCAGACAACTGCAGTGCTTGGAGACGGACAGTCAAGTCGTGTATCCATAGCAATGACCAGAGGAGGAATGACTGCTGGAAGAAGCGCAGAGAGAAGAAATGCCATGGTGCATCTGCAGAAGCACAACTGGACACCTTCATCTGCCCCAGCTGCAACAAAACACGTTCCTCCCATATTGGTCTCTACAGCCACAGCAGGCACTGTAATTGTCCAACAGCTTGACCTCCCTCCGAAAGGCGCACTCCTCCACTGTCTCCCAAGACAGACAGTTGTCAACAGAAGTATATCCTGTGTAACTATGGACAATTTCCACCCTCTTGAATATCCAGAATGAAATCCTATAGAAGAAAGTGATTCCAAATTATTTTTCTATTAGCTGATGCAAATATCTTATACACACATGCACTGTGATCCAAAGACTCTCAATATTCCTCCTGGAAGCAGCAACCTATGCAGTGGGAGCCAATCTGCCTACACATCGAATGGCTCATAGCATTCAACCGTGGCAGCTGCTAGTTTTTTGTGTGAGAGATCTGTCAGTCCAAGAACGGTTGTATCTTGACTTTTGAATGTATTACTAACCAGGCTGAGGGACTCATCTTTGAAATCTCTGTCCTTTATTCGCTGCTTCCTTCTAAAGACATTATCTCCTATATGATTTGCGAAGGAGGAAGTGAGTCACGTCGTGCTCCTGTGGGGAAAAGATCTAGGTTTCCAACGGTTACTGTGTTACGACCGAATGTAATTTTGAAATTCTATCTGAATCAGTACATTTATATCCTACGCTAATAGACTTTGCCAAGAACTTCTCTCATTATATAGGGAAGCTGCATTACACAAATTTGATTTAAGGATGAGAAAGTCTTCTGGAAGGATGCTTTTTAGGAAGCGTCTAAAATCATTTGTAGTTCTGCAGCCAGGGGATGCATTTATGAAAGTCCGTATATAATTAAAGATCTTTCAGATGAATGGATCTTTGCATACCTTTCAGAGCACAATGGCTCGTTGCAATAGATCTCAGGAAATTAATAGGTAATATGAATTTTGCCTCTTTGCCCATGAGTTGGTGCAGTGCTTACAGAAACACCCTGTCTAAAAGAACATTCTTGCACTCATCCTGTGATTAGTGCTCTTTCCATTGGTGTCTTGTGGTCTGAGCAGCCACGACTGACATACACACTACCCAAGCTTGTGCCCTGAGGAAGTCACTTCATTGCTGCTCACACAGCAGTTTGACTTCACCCCTAGAAACATACTCCATCATTGTTTGGTGTCTAGAGCAGTGTTTCCCAAACTTGAGTCTTCAGCTATTTTTGGACTACAATTCCCATCATCACTGACCACTGGTCATGCTAGCTAGGGATAATGGTAGCTCCCCCTACCCCCCAGTTTCCAAAGTGTTTTCCCTTATCACAGGAGGTTGCTAGGAGGAAATGGCAGATGGGGAAGGATTGAGCATTCCTCTCACCTACCATTTCCCCACGGCAAACCTCCCCCACATGTTTCTAGTGACTGGGGATCTCGTACCCAGCAGGGCAGATGGGCCAATGGTTATGACCCAGTACAGTGGTACCTCAGGTTAAGTACTTAATTCGTTCTGGAGGTCCGTTCTTAACCTGAAATTGTTCTTAGCCTGAAGCACCACTTTAGCTAATGGGGCCTGCTGCTGCTGCTGTGCCACTGGAGCCCGATTTCTGTTCTTATCCTGAAGCAAAGTTCTTAACCTGAAGCACTATTTCTGGGTTAGCGGAGTGTGTAACCTGAAGCGTATGTAACCTGAAGCGTACGTAACCTGAGGTACCACTGTATAAGGCAAGTTCCTATGTTCCTTTTTAAAAAAAAAATGTAAATGAGAACAAGGGACACAATTAAAAATAGGCAAAACAGACTAGATAGCAATTAAAAAAATTTAAATGCTAGAGTATGCTGGCCACATGACCCGGAAGCTGTACGCCAGCTCCCTCGGCCAATAAAGCAAGATGAGCGCCGCAACCCCAGAGTCGGTCACGACTGGACCTAATGGTCAGGGGTCCCTTTACCTTTATGCTCTAAAATTCTATGATTCTATATAGATTTTTAGACCTGGTGCCGGAATGACTGCAGTGTTGGTGTCAGTCATACCCCTATTGGGGAGGGGAGCAGCCTTTCACATTATCTCCTAAGGGAACAATGATCATACTGTTGAGGAAACTGTTTCTAAATAATTCAGATAAACAAGACCCCCCCACCCCCAAAATGGTTTTCTGCAAGGGAAATCATCCATTCATCTGCTTTCTTAGAAAATGACTCTGCATCTGCTGTAAGCAATTTCATTTTGGGGGTAGAATAATTCCATTTATTTCCCGCCACCCTAAAATAAAGATAAGAAAGGGAGTGAGAGCCAGACCGCGGCAGTCTCCACCAGGTGGTGCCACATGCTGGCAGCGTTTGTCTGCTACCATTTTGATGCCCTCTCAAGCCTAGGTGCAAATGCAGCCCTTCAGCTTGTTCCCCACAGGGTGGTTGAAAAAAAATAATACGTTCAACGATCGGCTTTTTCCCCCCTGCCAAAGAACAAAACAAAAGCAGGTGGAGGAAAATGCGAGCGAATGTCTAGTTGCGCTGTTTTCATCGCAATTCCTGCCTGATCGTTCTCAGGGCAGCGAAGCATGTGGAGAAAGCTGTCCCATTTGTATGTCTTTGCTGGAGGTAAGATGCCTTTGCTGGGTAAGCATTGAGGAAGAGGAAAATAATAAGAGGGGAGATGAATAACAAAAAATAATGGAGCAGTTGCTGCCAGGGGGGAACTCTGCCTATTCTGGGTATTCAGCTAACAGCAAGAGAGCAGCTCTCTTTTTTTCTCCCAAACAATCCTCTTAGAGAGCTGTCTAATTACAGATTCTGGCCTTGGCCTTGGGAGGTTGGGCCTGACTCTCTCAGTACAAAGTTTCAGTCGGCTACCAGGATGGGGCTAAGCAAAACTGAATAGAAGCAAACTCTAACTGGGATGCAAATATTTGTATACGTTATATTAAGCTCAATTTGCCTGTCTTCAACACCAGCACCAGCACCTTCCCCTTTGAAATGAGCCAAACAAAACATAAGAGGGAATAAAATGTTATATAATGATAGGGTTGAGAAACTCTTCCCTTCAGCAAAAATTCATCTGCCAGTGAACAGCAGCCTAAGAGGAAATCTACACATGCTAAATAAATACATATTCCCGGAAGAACAAGAAAGCTTTTATGGGCTAGTTCTCTAGGGGCTTGTTTAACCTGAAATGCCTCAGATATATATATATTTGTAACAAACAAGGAGAAAACTCAAGCTCTTTTCTTGGTTCTGCAGTCACCTTGGAATAACTGACCGTAGGAAGAATGGGAAGCTGCCTTATTAATTAGTTATTTCCCACCTTCTTCCCTGGCAGAGGCTCAAGGCAGCTTACAGCTGAGATAAAAGGTAAAGGGACCCCTGACCATTAAGTCCAGTCACAGACGGCTCTGGTGTTGCGGCACTCATCTTGCTTTATTGGGCAAGGGAGCCAGGTTACAGCTTCCGGGTCATGTGGCCAGCATGACTAAGTCGCTTCTGGCGAATCAGAGCAGCACATGGAAACACCGTTTACCTTCCTGCCAGTGCGGTACCTATTTATCTACTTGCACTCTGACATGCTTTTGAACTGCTAGGTTGGCAGGAGCAGGGACCAAGCAACAGGAGCTCACCCCATCGCGGGGATTTGAACCGCCAACCTTCTGATCGGCAAGCCCTAGGCTCTGTAGTTTAGACCACAAAAATAATTAAACACCCAGAGGAGGAATGACCACTGGAAGAAGCACAGAGAGAAGAAACGCCATGGTGCATCTGCTGCAGCACAAACTGATGCTTTCATCTGCCTCAGCTTCAGCAAAACATATCTCTCCCATATTGGTCTCTACAGCCACAGCAGGTGTTATAACCTTCCAAAAGTCTGCATTTGACTTCACCCCAAAGGCACAGTCCTCCACTGTTTCCCGAGACAGATGGGTGCCAACTCCCAAAGATGATAATTACATATAGATTGTGGAGCTGTTGTAGCAATGGATTAGTCAACAATCTGACCGAAGCTCTTTGAGGTAGCTGAACTTTCTGAGCACATTTCAAAGGCAGCCCAATGTAGAGTGTGTTACAGTAATCCAAATGGGGTGTAACTAAGTCATGTGTCACTGTGGCCAAATCAGACATCTCATGTGTGGCTGGCAAACCATTTTTTTGGTATTTTTTTAATTGAAGTTTTTATCTATACAAAATAACAGAAAGAAAGAAAGGTTTACACATATGTACATGTTTGTGGCTGGCAAACTAGTTTCAACTGTGCAAATGCACTCCTGGTCACCGCAGAGACCTGGGCATCCATGGTCCATTATTTTAAATTACTTTGTTCTTAGAACCACAGGTCCAGTCTTAGGTTGATGCTACTGAGTTCCTCTTCTAGACAGCTTTTATTACTATAAGATCATTCCAAATTAGAAAACGGAGGGTTGGTGCTTTGCTATCTCACACTCAATGACAACTAAAGGTCTGTTTGGGGTCTCTGAAAATCTATGGATCAGTTTAGGAAGGGAGAATGGGAGAGTCAGAATTTGCTTGTTACAGCTTTCTTGCTGTATCTCCCCACCCAAAGTGTGTATCATAGTATGAACTGTCTGTCCCATATCTTTTCTGCTTCACCCTGGTAACCAACACTGACAAATCTATTGCTTACAGAAAAGCAAAATCCTAGGTGCATGGAAGGCTTGATAAGTCTATGCCTGGCACTTTCCTTCCAGAATTCAATTGGGCACTGAATTTATGGGAAACAGCATAGTTAGTTTGACACAACATTTTCATTTAGTTTACATGAGGGTAGATGATGAATTGATGGGTAAATGCTGTGTTGAAGCAATATTTGAAACCCACATCACACTTTTTGCAGCCTTAAGGTGCCTAGACTGTCACTGCTTTGCAGGAGGGATTAAAGTGCCTACCAGAAATTAAAGTGGATTAAAGCGCTCTTCTACCCTAGTATAACAAATACACTTTAAGAAAACAACAACAGACTTTTTGTGCTTAGGAAAGTGATAGGGAAATGTACAGAAAATTGTGGGGTGGAGGAATGATTAACTAGAAGATGCATCAGCACCCCACAAGCAAATATTGATAGATATAGTCTAACTTCTGCACAAGCTTTGTGCAAGCAAAACTGCTCAATAAGCAGGTCATTTGGAGGAGCTCTTAGACTCTAACATGTTATAGAAACAAATTATTTATTTCCAGTCAAAATATTGCAGTTGTTAATACTTGAGCATTGACAATTAATGTCTTCACCAATAAAGCTTTGCTAGCCTCAGTTATAGTAGTGATGGTAGCTTCCTTTAAATAGAAGTAATAAACTAATCAAATATTTTTACCTGCCACCACTGTTTCAGAAAAGCTGGGGGAGCGAACACATCTAACCAGAAAACGCTTTTTTGTCCCTTTCTTTTTCTCCTTAAAAAAAAGAGAGTCATCCTGAACTGCCATTTTGTACCTGGTCCTCTAGCCCCATGTCATGATTGCTGTTATTAACAGTCATTTCAGCTGACTCTCTGTCAAACCTGCTGTGAAAGGCAAGCCGAGCTGCCACATGCCTGGCTCTTGCTAGTCACTCCGAAGAACAATATATAGACCATTTTAGAGGCTCTCAGACCTGGCCTATATTTTCACCCACTCACCCCACCTCCCTCCTTCAGCAATGTCAGCATATATGTGGAAAATCATGACTCAATGCTGGGAGTAAATTGGGGACTTATACCAGGGTAGGCAAGATGTTCCGAAATTGTTCTTTTCGATCGATACATCTATCAGGAAAGGGTCTCTTGAAGCATCGGTTAATTTCTTTTGTTGTAAGGGATTTTTTGCAAGCTTAAGTGCTTTAAAAACTAAACTGAAGAGAAAGAAAGCAACGAGTCATCACATTGTCTTTCCAAGGAGATTCCCTGTTACAAGGCAATGCTGATTGTTTCAACAACCTCTGTGGTTCTTTCAAGGTTGAACTATTGGAAGGAAAAAAGAAGCAGTCAGATGGCTTCTTCGGTGTCTTTTCCCATTACTGAACACTGTGAATAATGTGCTTGAAGCAGGTTTTTCATAGGCATGACTGGGTGTCATGGGGGATAGTGCTGTTAATGGGATCATTAGAAGTTTGATACAGCACTGGATTTCCCCCCTAATAATATTGCTGTGTGCACACTAGTCTCCAAACCATGAGAGACTTAAGGGATTCCAGAGCTTACCCAGGGTTTGGGTTCTTTTTGAAAAGAAGGTCACTAGAGACAGTGGTATATTTAGGATATATGGTTGTATTCACACATATATACAACCTACGCATAAGTTGGTAGAACTCATGGTATCAGTACTCCAACAAATCTTGTTCCAAGGTGGGTCGTCAAAGTCATAGCTTTTGCCTCAGCAGAGAGAACAAGTTCAGCTTCTGTGTCTAACTTCTAACTTTAGGCAGGACTAAAAAGGGGGGAGGAACTTAATTCCTGAGGTACTGTCTTCGTATCTACAAGATTTCTTGGCCTCCAACCAGGAAAGGTGAGGTGTGGGAAGCCTACCAACTCCTGAAAGAGCACCACCATCCAGTTGTTCCCATGGCAACATTGCTAACTCTTTAGTCATGCAGGCAGGAGGCTTAACTGACTTGACTGAGCCCATTATCTCAACAAAGAGACCAATTTGACCAGTGCAGTGGCTGCTTCTGCTACAGATTCCAGCCACACAGATACAGAATCATAGGCTTGATAGGACCCACAGACATCATGCAAACCAACCCCTCCAGTCCTATAACGATATATACTGATAGGGATCTCAATTCTTCAAGTGCTTGCACCAAAACAGTAGAGAAACTGGTACCAGCCATGCACAAGAGGGGATATGGGGAAGACAAATGTTTGGAGAAACACAAACAAGAACAAAAGAAAAAACCTTTGGGAGAGAACCCCCCCCCCAATCCAATAAATGGGCATAAAATGCTGGGTGAATGTTGGTGGTTTAAAAGGAAAACTGCATGGAAAAGGGGGAGTGCAATGAAGTAGCCTATGAATTCTTCACCACAATATTTTGTTGCAGTCTCTACTTCTGCCTTTTGCATTCTTTGTTGCCCTTTAACCAGTGTGGCTGGTTAGAGTTTACGTCTGCCCTCATTCAGTTTTTTTTTTTAAGTTTCCCACAAAAATACTAAGGCTAGAATAAATGAACAGTCAACTTGTTTTGCAAATAAGTGAAGATTTTACTTATAGGCTGTGTAAATGTTCCAGATATGCAGTTTACCCACAGGTGGTTTTGTTTATTTGGGAGCTCGATGTGGCTACTGGCTTGATCCAAGAAGGTGTGTGTGTGTGTGTGTGTGTGTGTGTGTGTGTAACCACAAACCTTTAGTACACCAAATAACTAAGGCATCTGTGCAATAAAGAAATTAAGTGAAATCACCTAGATCTTTTAATGCTATCATGGGAATGTCATACTACCTGGTTATTTCTATATTGTCTCCATCAGTAAATACAGATTTAGCATTTAGTTTTATTTCTTTTCTTTCTACTTTAATGAAACAATCATGAGATCCAGCTATGACCTAAGCAAGCTATATGTGCGCATGGTTGACTTAAAGAGCATGTGCTGCCACAACTTTATTTGAAAGCCTTTTTCGGCCACAGCTCTGACAGCCAAAGAGGCAAGGCTTTGAAAAAACTGAACAATGGCTTGCTTCTTTAGTAATAACAGGAGATGCTGCAGCGGTGATAACTTTGTAGAAAGCTGTGTTTGCATATGCAATTTCCCCCTGTGCATTCATAAAATTTATTGGTGTTTCAGCTCCTGTCAGCTACATCTATAGAACGCATTCTTGGCATACCACTGGGGCAGATGCCACCACCACCAACACCCACCCACAGCAAATTGGGAGCAAATGCTAAATGCACAGTAAGGCCCAATCTATGAGACATGGCATCGACACTGCAGCTTCTAAAGTCAGCTCAGCACACCAGTATATAAATACCACAAAATAGCATGTACGGTACAATGGCCCTTTATGTGGCATCCCATAGATTGCATTCGCACACTGTTAGGAAAGTGGACCAATGGAAGCAAGAGATGAAGATCTCTAGTTTGAAAGGCAAGTTAAGCTTTATGCCTGGCAAGTTTAGCTTCCTTATCAGAAGCAGCAATATGCATGGGCAGCCAGCTTTGAATTTTTATTTTCAGCAGCAACTATGATGTGAGCCTTTTTCCCTGGCATTACAAATTGCTTTCCATATTTTTGCAACAGGTTAGCAGATGCATGTACTGCTGCAGGACTGGACAAACCCTTAATAATTACTGGCAACTAACATATGAAAAGGCAAGCAGAAAGTAATTTATTTTATGATTGCTCAGTTTTTGTTATTTACGGGGAAATATTCTTAACATCAGCCCTCACCACAGGACCCTCCTAGTCTGACTTTGCTGAACTGCCCTTATAATGGGGAAGATGAAATGTAAAGATTATACTGCTCAGTATTCGGTATCAGCCATATGGTTCTGAAGAGTAATTTATAAGGCAAATAGGAAAGAGATAGGCAAGCCATCATACATATAGAAAAGGGTTCTTCTACACTTCACTGGTTCTGCCCTACTTTTAGAGTCGGTAGTGTATCTGTAATGTTATTCTCTCCCCAACCTTCAACAGATGGCACCGTTTTCTTCAGTCTTTGTAGCATGGCTAATATGTTCTGGGTTTGAACAGCTCAGACCTCAGGCTATCAGTATGCTGGAATCAATTATGCAAAGCCAATTCATTTCAATACAAAGTAGAGAACTGCCTCTTTCGTGGCATTGCATAAAAAAAATAAAATCATTACAGTTTTATCACCCGTGCCCAAAGTTGCC
Source organism: Podarcis tiliguerta (assembly GCF_965153285.1). Classification (NCBI taxonomy): domain Eukaryota; kingdom Metazoa; phylum Chordata; class Lepidosauria; order Squamata; family Lacertidae; genus Podarcis; species Podarcis tiliguerta. The sequence goes on along the minus strand of NC_139542.1, from coordinate 38,596,828 downwards.
CTTCTTCTGTTAAATACATTGTCCTCCATTCTAGGATGTATTGCTTCTCTTTGCAGCTTTATCAAATACATGTTGCAGTTGCGGCATTGATAAATGGAGTGCACTTATAGTATGAAGGTAAGATGCAACGTGACCAGGGGTTAAATTCTATTCTATGCGCTAACAAATTTGGCCAAGAGCGAATAGTTATATTAAGGGAAGGTAGAAACATTTGCTGCAGGAAAGAATCAGGATAGGTTGACAAGGAGCAGGAAAGGTTGCCAAGAGAAAAAATGCAGGATTTAGAAGTGCAAATGTACACATTCTAAGACACATTATTGGTTTTAGTGGGATCACATGGTTTGCTTTGTAACTGTTGTCAACAAGCGTGTGGATTTTATTCATTATTATTTTTCCTTTTCTCATTTCTTTTTTTGGAGGGGCAATCTAAGGCATTTGTTAGATTCATTTGACTATAGAATATGTCAAGGTATTCAGAAATATGCATAACCATATTTATTTTCTTCTATTTATATCCCATCTTTCTTCCATCAAGGAACCCAAGGCAGCATACATGTGTTTCCCAGGTGGTCTCCCATCGAAACACTGGCCAGACCCAAACCTGCTTAGCTTTAACAAACACGGTGGTCTCATATGTCTTGAGATCATAGCTAGGATTTATATAACAAATGCACCCTAGCTGTAGCCAGAATGCTCCATAGCGAGTTTCCTGGAAACAGTGGTGCTTTTAGGGTTCCTGTGTCTCCTAAAAGCCCATAAGAAATAGTGGTCATGAACTCCCCCCACCCACTCATGAACCATTAATATAGAAATGGGGAACCTGTCAGACTCCAAAACTCATCCAACCCAGTCAACCTGGCCAATGGTTAGGGGTGATGGGGCCACAGCTTCTCCATCCTTACCCTAGTAAATTATTGGAGATGGTTATACATGTCTAAGAGTTCCAGCCTATGGAACCTTTACTCAGAGTGGGTCTTCTTGCCCACCCCCAATACAACAATCTGACTTTTCTTGGAAAACATTATTTCACTATGATTTAATGTTTATTCCCTTCACTTATGCCTGAAATGTGGGATTTAAACATTTTTAATGAATAAATAAATGGTTGTTTATAACATATCCTGCCCAAAGCAATATACACAGACGGAAGCCTACTGCATTAACCTTATGAACTTAAGTTTTGGCTGAACTGTACCTAGGTTCTAGGATCAGGCAGTAGTCTCCTTATCAGCAGGACAGCAGAACTGAGTCCCATTGTAGAGGAAGGATCCTGGGAGTTTTCAATGACACATTTGAACCAACTCGCAGCACATTTTGAAGGTGAAGTCACTTGACTTCAGAGGGACTTTAGCTCCACGGTTTTTGCAGCTCCAGATGATGCATCTAGTGTCACAGTCTGTGATGTGTTGTGTGATCCGTTTCAGTTTGTGTATCCTGAGAATGAGGACAAGGTATTTGTGCCTATACACCCGATGATGTGCCCTCCTGATTCATATCCTTTTGGGTTATTAAGTCTAGCAGAGGGGGCTTGACTGGTCAGATACAGAGGTTTCATTTCATAAGCGGTTGGTCTCTGTCACTCAGTTCACATATAACACTAAGCTATGCTTTACTAAAGAAGATTTATTTAAAACATGGTTTAACATTATGTGTGAAGCAGACTATGGTCTGCAGTAGCTATCATGAGGGGCATAGCATAAGTCTGTCTGGAGTTGCTAAACATACACATGTTGAGTTATGTATATATTTATACATTTGTAGCCTTGCATCATTAGAATTTATGAGGTTTTTTGAAGGTAGTTTGAAAGGATAGTGCTTAACTGAAATATGCGACTTATGAGACTTAAATTTTTGCTGTTCAGCTATCAGTTTAGACTTGTAACTTGGGAGCATCACTTATTTCCAAACCTTGACAAGGCCTCAAAGGTTTTTGTTTGAACCTGTTAAAATATGACATAATGAATCAAATGCTTCCTTGAGCCTGGAATGCTGCAAATTTATAATATTCGTTTCTTAACAGTATGTTCAGAAAGAAGGAAAGTGCACAAGCCTTTCATATCATCTCTTCTTGTCCTTGACACAGTGAGGAAAATGTCTGATAACCCATCAGAATCCTAATCATACAAAATGAATAATGCCAGTTTTCAAGGAAGAGAGGAAGCATAAAATGCCTAAGTGCCATAAGCATTCTTTATCAATATAGTTCATTGGCCATAAGCACTGCATGAAAATATTGGTTTGTTGGTAGAAAAAAGGGACAGGCAATAGTCTTTGAATGTACTCAGTATCCTCTGAGATGTCTAGAGGGGCATGGTTCCCATAGAAATGCCTTCCCCAAAGTGGTGCTCTATGATGGACTATGGACTACAACTCCCATTATTGGTCCTGCTGGCCAGGGCTGATGTGAGCTGCAGTTCATAATTGCCTAAAAGGCACTAGGTTGGAGAAGACTGATTCTTCCACATCTCACACAAAGCCAGATAGCGCCTTAGAGCACCACCTTTGTACTTTTCCCTTAAAGAAAGTAGTGCAGGCTTTGGGGAGTTTAAAGAGGCTGTGGTAATTACCACTGGTTCTAACTTGCAGAGCCCTTTTGTTTTTCTGGGAGACTGCAAAAATTCCCTGAGGTCTCTAAATAGGGAGTAAACCAACGACAAGCCACCACCCTCCTCCCTTATGGAGGCTCCAAGATATGCACAGGCAAGCCTCAAATTTGTACACACCTTCCCTGCCTCTATTAGTATTCCACTTTATCCATGGGCACAGAGGTGCCCTTCCAGAGGTTAGCAAGGGCAAGAACCACACATTTTATGGTGACCTGGCCCTTGTGAGTTGCCAAACCTTTCTTTAAAAGATAGTGTCATGTTGTTTTGTACAAAAATGGGGAGTAAATTCTGAGAGACAAAGTGGGTCTGAAAACCCTCCCTCATTCCAACCTTTCTAACAGCTCTGAGCCTGTTGAGCTGTAGTACAAGGACGCAAAAACCTTATGCCCACTTTCATTTTCTGCCTTTGCTGCTGAGGCATTAGTTTTCAGCACTTTCCGAACTTGTTCCTTCCTCATCTCCCAGGCCTCCCCCTTTCTTTCAATTCAATCTCAAACTGCAACGATCATTAAAAACAATGAGTATGTCTGGCGCAAGTAAACGTGCCCAGACTGTCAACTATTCATTAAGTACCTGGCACTGGATCCATAATATGGGATTCTGACACAGGAATAAAAGCTTTAGTGCTCATTGAAAAGAACAAGCTTTTCATGCATATGCGTTCAAAGATGCACCTTTGTCTGAGGGTGGTGGGGGGGAGTGTTTTGAAGTGGTATTGATAGTCTCATAATTTGTATTAGCTAATTCTTCCTATTTAGGAGCCCACCTATTTGAAACCACAGATTAATTAACTCAACTTTAAGCTAATATGGTAATGATTTGTAGTGAGTGGCAGAAATTCCCCTGTAATTATGCATGAATTGATGTGTGATTTCCTAATGAGCTTAACTGAAGAAATCATCCTTTTGTGATAAATGCTTTATTTCTTAAAATGCTAGTAACACGTTTCTAATAAATTTAATCAAGATGCTCTCACTTGTGTAACATTTGCAGTTATTAGCATGCAAGCTTCTATATTGCCTTTTTGCCTTAGCTGATTGCAGGATACAAAAAGTGTAGTATTTCTAGACAAGGCCATAATAACTCTTTATGTTATTTTCCCTCCAAACCATGAATTATTTCATTTTGCACTTCATTCAGTTCTGGGAATATTTCATGCCTCATCAGAAGCTGGTGCTACTGCTGTTTATATATTAAATTATGCACTGTTGAGCCAGGTTTTTCATTACCTTTCAGCATGTAACCTTGTCCACTTTGAACATCAAGTGTGTTGGACCATATCATGTGTCACCTTTAAATAATGCTTCCATCCCTCTCATGAATGATTTCTTCAACTGCCCCGACACTCCTGACAACAAGCCCCAAACTGAAGACGCTCCCACCCTTCCCAAATGTAAACCTCATTAGCAGAGACATCTATTGTACCAACATTCTGAACAATGTGGAAAGGACAGCCATTCCTGTGGATTGCAGTTTCTGACCAGAGGTATGAGAAGTGGATTTGAGTAACTCCATAAAACAATGCCATATAGGCATTTTTACATATTGCGCAGCGAGTCTGGTAATAATTTTAAAGCAGATACAGCAGTTCTTAAATAATGTGCCAGAGAGAAATAGGAAGGTGTCCTTTCTGGAATCCACAAGCCCACCCCGATTCCATCCAGTTTTAGCCAGATCATACCCTCCCCGACACTTTATCCTGTTATCTGGGAGACTCATAAAACTTAAGGACACACACACCAAGTCCTCCTGAGAGCCAGTGTGGTGTAGTGGTTAAGAGCGGTAGTCTTGTAATCTGGTGAACCAGGTTCGCGTCTCCGCTCCTCCACATGCAGCTGCTGGGTGACCTTGGGCTAGTCACACTTCTTTGAAGTCTCTCAGCCCCACTCACCTCACAGTGTTTGTTGTGGGGGAGGAAGGGAAAGAAGAACGTTAGCCGCTTTGAGATTCCTTCGGGTAGTGATAAAGTGGGGTATCAAATCCAAACTCTTCTTCTTCTTCTGTAATTTTACTTGCCTGAGACATTAGACCTGTTCACAAATTACACTGAACAAAGGTAAAAACGAACTCTACATGTGTATGTTTGTGTGAAAGAGTACACACTATTTTGTATACAGATATACAGTCTGCACACTCATTAAATGTTACATGTGATTAACTGTACAAGTGTATGCTTGTTCAGTGCAATGTGTGAACACCCTTAGTAAGTCCACCAATAGGACATAGGAACATAACAGGAGCTCTGCGAAATCAGGCCAATGGCCCATCTAGTCCAGAATCCTGCTCTCACAGTGACTAACCAGATGCCTGTGAGCAACCTGCAAGCAGGACTTGAGCAGAAGAACACTCTTCCCTCCTATAAGGTGAAAACGGATCAGGGGAAGAATGCTGGAATACGAAGGTGAAGAGAAAATACAAGCCAAAGAGAATCAAAAGCAGAGAAAGAAAGCTATATGACTCAGAGCTTCTTCAGAATTCTACAGTGTCAAATCACACACACACAGGATAAATTCTGCATGCTTAAACATTGCTCCCTGGAGCCGTGAATTATTTTCATTTTCTGAAACTCAGTCTTGCTGTCTAAAAATCTCCTGGGAGTTTTTATAAATAGTCCATCTTGTAGTAAGACTAATTTAGACACAGCAGACAGAATAAATGGGGAAGCAACCTCTCAACATTCAGTTGCAACATGGATGTCTTGCCCCTCTTTCAGGCAATCTTTTTGGAATGAATGTCTTCAAACAACACTCAGCTGCAATGAGGAAATCAGCACTAGTCAACTCCAAGCAAACTGGAGTGCGGTGGGTGGAGGGACACTAAATACTCCTAAACCTCACACAAAAGGCAACTATAATGACTGAGACTGATTTTTAGCAATCTAGCAGGTAGCCAACTAAGCAGATGCTGATTTCATCCACAGACTGTGCTGATGTATGTTTCAGTGGTTGGGGATCATTGCATTTCTTCTTGTCTTTGTGCCAAGCGGACTGCACACTAATTGTCCTTTTAAGCTACAGTACAAGGAGGAGAGGGTACACCAGCTGTTTCCAATCTTTCTTCTCCCTTGCCTCCTTTTTAGGCTAAAAAATATCCTTCCAATGTGCTTTACAGACAATGTATCAAACTACAAAATTCTATATATCAGAATTTCTGTAGAAAGCCCGGCTAGCAAAATGATGAAGGCTATTTCAACTCTTTCACTCCCAGGAGAGCAACAAAGACAAGCCAGCAGAGGGGATGGTAAACAACTTGCAGAGCATAAAACTTATCACTTGTAAACTTGCCTTAATTGATGGGAACTCTGGCCACACAATAGGAACATGCTAACCAGGAACTATAGTTTTATGCAACCTACCGGTTTCCGAATACTTGCATACTTGCAGTTTGTCATATGATGAACAGGTTCATATGATTTGCCTTCTGAATCCAGTGAAACAGAGCACAGATGGAGGCAAGTTATGTTTCTTAATGCTAATTGAGTGTGAATACAAATAATCTCTCTCTCTCTCTTTCAGACACAGTGACTTTCTCAGTATGTCTTTGTTTCCGATACCAGAATAATATTTTAAAGGTTTGCAAAATAATTATTCCAAGCACTGTTGTAACCAGGAACATTGGTTCTTAAGGGCTTGAGGTACAGGCACATGACATAAATTTGCACATGCTACTTTATACATAAAGATGCATCTGAAAAAGATAGTGCTTGCAGAGCCTAACCAGTGCTGTGCATTGCAAGAGTGCTCAGCCACTCTATAAGCAAATTTAAAACTTTTCAATATTTTAAAGAAAGAAATGGCCAAGAGATCCAGGCCTCAAGCACCCCAGGTCACTTTCTAGCAATGCTCCTTGCTGTAACCCATATCCAAGTTCCAAGTTTTATTGCGGCAAAAGCCAGTAACACTAAACACCACAAGATCAGACAAAAAGAATTCAACAATGGCATCAGAAAAAAAAGAAAAGAAAAAAAGAAAAAGGATTACACAAGAGGACTTCGCATTGTGCCATTCAACAGAGGAGATTTACGCTTCCTGATTACTAAAGTGCAAAATTTGGCCACCTCCACCTCATATGATATTAAACTTGAGGAATCTTCCAGAAGGTATTTTCATAAAATTTCAGGGGAGGATTCCAAATAATGTTGTAGGGGTATAAATTTTGATAAAAGCGGCAAAATAAATTGAACTCGTTCTTCACTATAAAATTTGCAAAATAGAAGGATGTGTGTGACAGATTCTACCTTATTAGACATACAGGGGCAGAGACGCGCGTGCATTGGTACCCGCGTGAACTTGCCGTACAGCACTGCTGAGGGCATTGTCTCAAAGCGGGCTCTAGAAAAAGCCCATCTATAGGCTTCGTTAGTGATTTTAGTTAAGTAAGGGGCAGCTGCAAAATTAGGCCAAGCTTTTAAACATCTATACGTCTCCGGAAGTAGGGCGTCTTCTTGTTGTAATTCGACATCGTAGAGTCTCTAATTGCTTTTGCCTTGTTCAGAGTTCCAATAAAAAGATTTTCAGGGTTTAGGCCAATTTGTTTGATCTTATTAGTTATTTGCAAAAGCCAAGGAGGATAGGGAACTGCGGCCAGGAAGCAAGGTAACAGTCCCTTAGGATTGTAATGGATTTTCAGCCAGAGGGATATTGCTTGCTCCCAGACTTTTAATTTCACTCTGGGCAGTCCTGCCTCTTGCCTTAAGACTGCATTAGGTGTACACCTTGGGGTAGCAAATAGTGATCTTAAGAACTTTGATTGAACTGTTTCAAGGGTCTTAAGGTTGGCAGAGGGGCTAATTTGAGAACCATACAGGAGTTGGGCTAAAGATTTTGCCTGAAAAACTTTTAGGGCCATCGGGAGGAAGCCAGCTCCTTTCCTTCTGAATAATCTAAGGATGGCATTTGCACTTCTTCCTGCTGATATAGCTGATGTAGTCAGGTGTGTTGACAATTTGGCATTATATGAGAAAGTAATGCCTAAGTATTGGAAGGTTTTAGTCTGTTCAATGGCGTTTCCCTTTACGCTCCAATTATCTTTCCTGAAGGAACGGTTAAAATGTACAATTTTAGTTTTAGCAAAGTTAATTGTTAACAGTTCAGTGTTACATTGATCACTAAACTTTCCTAAGGCACGTTTCAGACCCACTTTGGTTTGAGAGAGAAGAACAGCGTCATCCGCATACATTAAAACTGGTACTTTTCTGCCGTTAGAGGACACGGGGGGTGGGTTTCAATTTCACGGCAACATGTGACCAGGGAGTTAGCATAGATGTTAAATAAAAATGGGGCTAATAGGCATCCTTGTCTAACTCCTCTTTGGACTGGGATTTCTCTAGAGAGTCTACCGTCCTGTGCGAATCTTATCTGGAGGGTATTGTTCTCATGAAGCTTAATCATCAGGAGTAATAACCTTCTGTTAATACCCATATTGGCCAATTTGTCCCAAAGCCTACCCCTGGATACAGAATCAAAAGCTGCCTTTAGGTCCACAAAAGCCGCATACAATGACTTTTTCCAATGTTTCACATACTTATAGACAAAGTAATCTAACGCTAAGCAGTGATCTATGGTGGAACGTCCAGATGTAAATCCTGCTTGTTCAATTTCAGATCGTATAACCCATATCAAACACTAATTGTTATAGTTTTTACTACTTTTGTGGCATTTAAGGAAGTTCATTTAGGAAACAGGGTCATAAGCAGCTGCCTTATATCTTGCCAATTTGTCCACCTGGCTCTGTATTTGTTGGCACTGATTGGCAGCCACTCTGCAGGTTTCTAGACAAGTTTCTTTCCCCATGCTACCTATAGATGCTGTGGGCTGAACAGAGGACTTTTTAAATGCAAAGCATGTGCACTGAGATATAGCACTGTCAATTTAGGCAGCCAGAAAAAGCTTGTGCCTAAAGCAGGTGCAATTGTTTTCCAAATGAAGAGAGGTTGCAATTGAGACTTTTAGAGCATTCCATTTTAACATCTCACCCAGGATACCAAATGTGTAACAGCTCAGCCTGGTTCACCGGACTCACACTACTGGACCACATAAGATCCCACTCTAACACAAGGCCATGACCTAGAGCACGTATGGGGAACTGGTCACCCACCAGACAATGCTGGACTACAAGTCCTATTATCCCTGATCATTGGCCATGCTGGCTGGGGCTGGTGGAAGTTGGAGTCTAGCAAACATCTGAAAGGCCACAGGTTCCTCATCACTAATCTAGAGAACACCAGGGACTCTCATGTGCGTTGTTGGGCTTCTAACCTCCACCTTCCTCCATGATGCAACACAAACACAGTGCAAACACTATTTGGATTTCAAAAGCTGCTTTGTTAAGTGGCAAGTGATGCCATTGTATGGTTGGAAATTATTGCCCTGCAAGTACAAATCATCACCATCTGGAATAGGTTTAGAGAATACAATTGCTGCCCTTACAGATGAATCAGGGTTCAGAGCGTTGCTAGAAGTCAGTATATAAGGTTAGTCCCAGATAAGAATGTTTTTCTTCCATCAACATGTGAGATCCATTTTGTGGTTTCTAGCTAGCTTGAAAAACATTTTGTTTATTTCTATAAATAGAGGCCATATTGTTGTTATTGTTTTTTCTTTAAAAAAAACTCCTCAAAGTTTTGGAGCTACAGAATTGTTGAACAAATGAGTGTTTCTCTATTAAAATTGTACTAAGAACATTTCTGGGTCTTCCAGAGAAGTGTTTATAACTACATGAAAGAACTGGGCAGCGCAAACTACAGCTTGCTTCTGGCAAAAATCTCAACGGTAAGTACCTTCAACAATAAACATTTCCTATTAAAAAACTCTCCATCTTGACATTTTGTAATTACAGTTTCTTAGCAACAGGACTTTATTCCAGAAGAACTCTTGCTGTGTAAAGAGGCTGTATTGAGAATACTTTACTAATCCTTAATTCCCTGTATATATTTGAAGACTTAACTCTGCATGGGGCTGCCCTTGGTGACTGTTCAAAAGCTTCAGGTGGTGCAAAATGTGGCGCCCCCCACCTGACAAAGGTGTGTCCTGGAGAACACATTAAACCAGTGCTCCAGTCTATGTAGTGGCTCCCTATTATCTTCTGGCTAAATCCAAGGGCCTGGTTTTGACATATAAAAGCCTATAACAGCTTGGGTCCACTATGGCAAGAGAGAGTGCTTTGTTTTTCTGAGTTCCATTATGATTGTCAAGATCAGCAAAGAGCACCACTTGATGATGCCATATGTACACTAAGTATATACCCTGAGGTAACCAAAGCAAATGCCTTGGTTCAGAATTATTTAATTCTATGTATGTCTTTTGCACAAGGATCTAGCTGGCAAAAGAAATGGGGTTCTAGTAAAAAAAAGAAAAGTCCTGAAGTCACATATGGAGAAGATTGGATGATGGAAACTATGGAGAAAGGGCAGCTGACACATGCAGCTAGGTCTCAAAAACGAATATGGGAAGAGCAGACTGCTAACATCTCACTTCTCAGAAACCTTACAGGTGCCCTGTATATTGCTGTGCATGGATGGTCTCCGTATGTATCTGACTGCTGTGGACGCATAGCTGACATACCATTCTGGAACTGTGGGGGGTTCTGGGGAAAGTTGTGACATCCTCCATTAGGTTTGCTGTGGTTTCTAATCAAGTTTTCTGCTGGGCATGCACTGGATCCTGACTAAGTTATGCAATGAATGCTTTCTCATGGCTTGCATCCAATGCAGTGCTAAGTAACCATCCGGTCAGTGCAAGGACTTCTGCTTGCACAACAGGAGTTCCTCACCTTTCTTCCGCCTGCATCCCACCAATCCATTCTGGGATTCCATCCAAGCCTCTGGAGCAGATTTGGGGAGAGCAGTGTGTGTGTGTGTGTGTGTGTGTGTGTGTGTTTTGGGGGAAGGATAAGAAAAATTATTGCGCAGACAGGACAGTTATTGAGTGCTACATTGGATACAAGCCTGTGTCTCCTTTTCCAGTACAGTGGTACCTTGGGTTACAGACGCTTCAGATTACATACGCTTCAGGTTACAGACTCCTCTAACCCAGAAATAGTACCTCAGGTTAAGAACTTTGCTTCGGGATGAGAACAGAAATCGTACTCCGGCAGCGCGCAAGCAGCAGGAGGCCCCATTAGCTAAAGTGGTGCTTCAGGTTAAGAACAGTTTCAGGTTAAGAATGGACCTCCGGAATGAATTAAGTTCTTAACCCGAGGTACCACTGTATACTGTTGTGGCTCACTTAAGAGTGCAAGTTCTAGTCCCCCAATCCTACACACAGCGTTGTAGTCAACTAAATTTTACTCAGAGTAGACCTATTGAAATTAATGGGCTTAACTTAGTAATGTTCATTACTTGCAATGGGCCTGCTCTAAGTAAAACTTACATGAATACCACCCATATGTACCCCATTTTCCTGTATCATTGTCAACAGTATTCCATATGATATATTCAACCGGGGCCATTCCTTCCTGAATTTTGAATCAGTTCACAAATAAATTCCATGAAAGGCTTTAGGGTTTAGACTCACTGCTAATTTTGAAAGGTTTCTTTTCCCCTTTTTTGTTTTGCAAAGCACAGAAAACAGCCTTAGTTCCATTATCAGGTCTTGGGCTCATAATACACTGATAGTAATAATAATTAATAATTTAGCAAAAGCATCTTATGTTTTATGGATTTGGTACCAGCATTACAGCTGCCTCTGGGGTTATGAAAGTAATAAATAAAGCACATGTAAATTTCATTGCAAGTATTACCCAAATGCATACACCAAAGAGAAAAGCCTCACCCAAATATACTGTTGGTATGAAGGTAAAACTAATGCATTTATTTAAAAAAGCTGTTTTGCATTTTCTTCCAGAAACATAATGATACATTTGGTATGTGTACTTCATGTCCTGACAAGATTCTTCATGTAAATTATTGCGAATGCCCTACCCAATAATATTCTGCAAGTTTGAGAATCCTGTTCTAAGCAGTTTCTTCTATGGCCCTCATTAATTAATGTATTATCCAGTCACCTTCCAGCAGTGCATTAAACCATGTGAATAACATCTGTCATGCATTGTTCTTCTTTCTCATTCAGTGTTGTGGGGAAAGCAGAGCGCCTGCTAAAGGTTTTTAGTTAGTGGACAATTTGTCTTGCTATGTTAAATGTACCTGGGGGCAGTTGAGTTATTGCTAGGTCTCTTCTAGCATCCTTAACAGACTGGTCACAATGCAGGCAATGGACAGTTCTGAAGTAAGCTATAGCTCCCTTCAGTTGTTCTCTCATCATATGAATATGGTCACCTGAGAGGAAGGCTGTGCATGCTCATCCAGCCCCTTCTGTCACATCTTTACTCTCCCTTCCACCATCTATGTATAACTCAGAAAAGTCTGAACCAGGGAGCCTGCTATAAACACATAGGTTCTCCACACATTCCAAGTTGCATAAGGAGTCTACATGTGTGCAGCAAGGGCTCCATTTCAAGCCTTCTGCTCCAATGGCTGGACAGCAAGGCTGGCAAAAGTTGTGGTATTTATTCATGACAGTATGGATGCTGTAATCTTCGTTGTGATATATGTTATATGGCCCATCTGCTGTGGTGCCTCCAGATGGATGTATTTCTCAATGCCCTGCATGTGACAACTATAAAAGGACACCACTCTTTGATGTTACCTTAGATTTAGGGGGAGGTAGTGCAATGCTGGGATGGAAGGATCCATGTAGCCTCAAGTTTATGTTCTTTCCCCAATAGTACCCGTTGCATTGCAGCAGCTCCCATACCACTAAGATAATGTTACAAGAAACTCTAGCGATGCATGTGCATTCAGAAGATTGCAACCTCAATTATGCATTATGACTGAAAGCAAAATAATGAATTTTGAGATCTACCCTACCAAAAAGTTCAAACCAGCCATAAAACGAGAGCAGTAAGAAAGTCCACCTATGCACCTTGTGCCAGGTTTTGCTGATGGTGCTAAAATAAAAAATAATGATACAATTCAAATTAATTCAGTAATCTGTCATCCTGAGTTATCTCTTTCTGCAAGATGCTGCAGTCCCTAACACCTAATGAGGGACAATTACTATCTGTAGTGAGTTAGCCATTATTAGTGGCTGAACAGATCTGGGCTGAAAAAAATATGGAAGTGGCTAATTCACCAAAGAAAGAAAGTGTCAGACTAGATGAGATGGTGGAGGCCTATGGCTGAATCTCTTGTTTTTAAATTTTGTGATAGGTCTTTGGATCCTAATGAGATGGTGGTGCTGAGAGAGTTGAACAAACCAGTCCCTCACCATGTTGCATTTTTTGTGCTCTTCAGGAAAGCATACATGCACAGTTTACTGTGAACATGAAAGTTTTCTCTACTGGAACAAAGAGGAACATTTGTGTGGTGTGGGTGGGTGGGTGTTCAGTGAGTAAACAGTATGGGGGGGGAATATTAGCCTCATCTGCCTCACCCACTACTGTGGTTCAAATCCAATCCCACCCGCTCCATGGCTACTGGCTTCTATTTGTTAAATTTGCTATTATATTAGTCAAGTCTTAATTGCCCACTTTCTTTCACATCAGCAGTGTGAAACCCGTTTCAATCCAAGGACTGCAAAACTATGTTTACATAGTGAGGTGAAGGAGGATAATGCACACAAACCTGAGTTCCTCAGTGATACAAAGCATGATACAAATAAATAATATTATTCAGAGCAGGCTCCTTGCTTTAACTACATTTCATAGTCCTGATATTAATAACAACATGAAAATAAAATAAAAAGTTTCAAAACCCTGATGAATAACCACAAACAAAAAACACCACAACTATGTGCTTTTTCAAAACTTTGCTGTCTAAACTACCAACTCTCAGCTTGGCCTACCTCACGGGGTTGTCATGGCGATAAAAGGGGAAAGGAGAAGACAACTTATGCAGCCTTGATCTTGGTGGGGAGTGGAGTCAAGATACAAATACACAACAACACACAACCAATATGCACAGTTTCACAACTCTTAGCAAAACCCATGCACATAACATTTTGCCAACCTTGATAAACAAAAAAACCCCCATTCTGTTAAAAATAAGTTAGAGGAATTCTAACTTGCTGCAGCTGTAAGGTGTTTGCCAATTCATTTTGTATTTTACATTTGTGTTTATGGTTACTGTAGCTTAATAAATAAGAAGCATCCCAGTAGTGGTTGGGGGGGGGGGGGAGATTGTAATAGCGCATTTTTTTTTTCTGGTAGAAAAGAAGTCTTATTATTTCAAGCAAATTGCTTTTGAGTAAAACATAGGGGAACCAGCCAACTGGTTTTGTTTTTTTATTATTCTGTAAAGGCAGCATACCTGGGGAGCGAATGGAATAATGTAGACAGGGAGCGAAGTGCTTAAATAAACAAACCTCAGTATCCTCCTCCACTCAGTGCCAGGCCTGCAGCAACAAGCCTCTCCTGCTTTTTCTGCTGCTCTGGGAGGACCTCTTCCTGACTCCCAGGTAGGAGTGATCAGCATTTCTTCCTCTGCTTGCTTAGCAACAGTGACTAAGTCCTTAGCAATGCTGCCGCCTGCTGAGAGCTGAAGCCTCAGGGCTGCCTCTGTGTTTTGCTTTCTAACTCTCTTCAGAAATATCCTATTGACTTGTTTTTTTATAATGAAAGCTAAGTGTCGGGGGCCCTGCTGGTTTAGGGCCTGGTACCTGCTGTCAGCAGCCCTAAAGGCTAATGAGGTCTTGGAGAGAGGGCATGGCATGGGGATTTATTTATTTTTTTAGACTACAAGCATGCAGATAGAAACTGTCCTGTTTTCGTTGTATGTAAGCCACTCTGGGAACCTTTTTGGGTGGGTGGACTACTCCTACTCCTACTAATATTTCTGGGGGCCAGAAAAAGAACCCATATATGGCCCCAAAGACTTAAAGTTCCCCACCTCTCATACACACAATTCAGCCTGTACTGCCAATGCACCACAATTTGGGTGAGTATTTTTTTAAAAATCCTTTTTCCTGGATTGTAGGGAGACACAATTGTTGGATTGTTGGGCCTTATGGATTCACTTATGTAGTACCACCTTTTCTGCATCCGACTATAGCCATATAAGTTTTGTTGACTATGCTTCCCCCCACTACACATTTGTTAGTCTTGAAGGATTCTCGGTTGCTTTTGTAGTCCAGAATGTAGACAAATTTTCATTTAGTCACAGTGATGTATTATTCATCTAGCAGTCAAGTTTAATGTCAGAATTCAGAAGTTCCAGGCGGATTAAGGGCCCTTTAGATGGAGCAATATCAATACTTTTTTCTTCTTCTTTTTTTCAGAAGGAGACAATAATCCACAGTTACGGGGTATTACAATGACGCAAAGAATCATAAAAGTAATTGAGATTTTCCAAACAGCGTTATGCCAGTTAAGATAAGCAAGGGAAGCTTAGGAGGAGATCAGCTCCACATAACAACAAACTTGGGGGTGGGGGGAGATTTAATTCTGCTATTCACCTTTACAATATGACAGCTACACATTAGATTAAACTGCAACAATGGAAGTAATGGCCTGCATTGGAGCATGTAGCTAAACAGAGATCCAAATTCTGGCTGGGACTATAATCAGAGAGGGGATATATTATATTATATTATATTATATTATATTATATTATATTATATTATATTATATTATATATTATATTATATTATATTATATTATATTATATTATATTATATTATATTATATTATATTATATTATATTATTATTATAATTCTTTCTTTAATTTATATACTACCCTATATCCGGAGGTTACAGGGTGGTTCACATAAAAAGATTACAGTATATAAAATTAAAATAAAAGCAATAACCCCATAATACCACTCACCCTCCAAAAAGAGCCACATTTTAAAAGGGTATGTTGATCAAGTCAACCAAAGGCCTGGTTAAAAAGGAATGTTTTTGCCTGGTGTCTAAAGGTGTATAATGAAGGTGCCAGGTGAACTTCCCTTGCGGTACAGAAATACTTTGCATGCAGAAGGTCCCAGGTTCAAACTTGGGTGTTTCAGTGAAAAGCATCAGATAGCAGGTGGTGGAAAAGAGCACAACATAAATTGGTGTTTCCAGCAACTGATATTCAAAAGCATTGGTGCTTCAAACTGTGGACGTAGAGCTTAGCCATTGATAGCCTTTTCCTTTGTAGAATCCAAATGCTAATCTCTTCAGTGGAATTCATACAATATGACTTTTTAAAAAACAATCAAGCAGCATATAAATTTTATGATAATAAAATGATAATAAATAAATAAAATATAAAAAAGAATTCATAGTTATTGTCTTTGCACTAGCTTGATCTCCCTTTCTTTCTTTCTTTCTCTTTCTTTCTTTCTTGTTTGTTTAATATACATAATAATATAATTGTTATTGGGTGGTGGCAGAACATCTGTCTCATGAGCATATTATCTTCAAAAGCACCTTTTTCAAGCTACAAACAAGAGCCATCTTCAAACTAGAGCTTATCCTTGGCATTTGAGCACTGATACATATTTTTGACTTATTCCTGCATTTGCACACATCGTTTCAACTTCATGCGATTATAAGAATTTCAAAATCAATTCAAAGACTATACAGGGAATAACTTCTCAGCGTTCTGCTGAACTTGAAAGAATACCAACTATGGGAACATTTTTTTTCTGGGTTGCATAAAGTCCCCAGAGACTTTCTTATTAATATTATAGAGGAATGCAGTCTTTAAAAAAAACAGCCAGGAGTAAAGTTTCAAAATAAAAAGAAACTTATCTGCTGTTGAATTCTTCTGGGTATGACGTAGGTTGTTGCAGACTTTGAAATGCCAGAGGCTTTAGGGTTCTGAAATATACAATATTCATGGTGTATAATTTTGCATAATTTGTTTAGCTACCTAAGCATAATTTAGTAATTTTGTACATGAATCCATTACAGAAATAAAACAACAATTCCACTCCCCAAAGCTAATTCATGCATCAGATGACATATTATGACTGCTACATGTATCTATAGAAGAGAACAGGCATGTACAAAGCATGGACATCTATTATCCAATACTGTTACAATATTACTTTGTCTTCATTCTTAATTAGGATATTATGAGAAGTTATTGCATAAAATCTGGCATGTTCTTTCTATCCTCCAATGGATTCTCTTTAGCCTCAAGTTCTGATTTCATAAATACACTAGAGCTTACTGAAAACACTTAAGGGGAAAACCATCTAGCTAGACTCTAAAGTTAAGTGAAAACAAACTAAAGGACAGCAAAAACTGTGGACTGGTTGGATATGTACTTTGGCAAAACTCCCATTCACACTCCTTCCACCTTGTAATTTCTCTCTCTTGTAGTCCCTTGCATTGACCTCTGGTGGTTAACAGAAAAGGAGAATCTAAGGCTACATTCAGATGGCACTTTATTCCATCTTCCTGACATCTCCTTACCTGCTAATTTTCATTTTTCCATATGATCCTTACATAACTCTTCTGGAAATGTGGAATCTAGTCGTATCCCCCAATCATTGAGGAGTTTGTGCAAATTTGGGGGATAAAAATATGTCAGGAGTGCGTGCAGGAGCCAGGCCCTGTGACCAGTAGGACTTTGCAGGACTGGGGCCTTCCTAAATTTGTTCTGAAGAGGCAAGGTGTGGCCTCACAGGTGAGGCTGATTGGTAACTCAGAGCACCTGGTGGCAAGTGCCGGGAAGGGATATAAGGTCAGCATTTCCTTTTGGCTCTTTGCCACAGCAACACGTTCCCTGCCTTGCTGCATTTGACTTTGTGATTCCTTGCTTCTTGATCCTCGGACCCCTGACTTCGTGATTCCTTGCTTCCTGACCCTCAGACCCTTGGCTTCTTGACTCCCAGCTCTCTGACCCTCAGACTCTTGGCTTCCTGACTCCTGGCTTCTGGACTCCCGTTCCTGCTCCCACCCTGCCATCTTGCCCCCGGTCCCGACTTCCCCAGCCAGGACTTCGATTGCCTGTGAACTGGACCGTGACAAAATATAAATAGATACACATGGCTAGCTCCATGCAGGAGTGTGTTGGAAATGCTTACAAGCACAGCTGGAAAAGAAAGGAAAGCATCAAGGAGGTTTGCAAACCTGAGTGGAGCAGGCTGGATCCTGATCTTCCCCAGTTCTGATAAATTATCCCTGTACTTTGTAAACCTGAATTTACAGGGGGAAATAATTGAGATTGGAGTTGTCTGAGGGTAACATCATGTGGACTACATAAATTAAATGGAAATGGAAACAGCTGCAAACACACTGTAAGCTCTAGTGTGGAAAAGCCTTCTGCAGTTGGCTTAATATTGCTGATGACACACTTATATTTTCAGAAATGAAGTTTAGTCTTTGCTTCTTTGTCTCAGAAACCCTAGGTGTAACCTAAAACGTGCATAACAACTCCTTGCACAGAGATTAAAATTTATTGTCTATTTTAAAATAACAATATTCTGCTTAATCAACAGAAAACCTATAAGCAGCTCATATAAAACTAATAAAACTAGTCCAGTTCATTCCAAATTCATATGAGGGCAACATCTTTATTCTACCAACCAAAATGTCACAAAATTGTGTGCAAGCTTTCAGGTTCTCCAGAACTCTTCATAGGGTTAGAAATCAAACAAAGCAATGATAGGTGTTAGGGAAGGGGAAAAGGTTGGCTGAAAGTGCCTTGGAACTTGCATTTGGTCTCAGTATCTTAAGATGGGGTGCAGAGAAGGAAGAGATAACAGATATTCAAACATGGCTCTTAGAAGACTACATGCACCTCTTCACTACATATTGAGATTGTGTAATAGTCAAGGACAGCAAACCAGTGTTGGGGGGGGGGTGTTTCCCCTTCCTACCCCAACTTTTCTTAATCCAGTCTGTTAAAAAAAATTATGGGGAACTCAAAAGCTTCTCCGCAATTTTGATAAAGTACCATGCGCCTCATTCACCACTTTACAAACAAAATGGGGAAAGAAAACCTATTTCTATCCATTAAAAATAAAATGGAATATTCCCCCATCAACCTCAATCATCATTTCAAAATAAAAGAACTGTCTGCATACCATAGATAATTAAGTTTTAAAACAGTTTTAAGCCCAGGCTTTCCCCCCACCTGCCCCACCACTTAAGCTTTGGATAATTTGCTCATTACAATCATAATTGCTTGTATGTATGGCAGCCAACATAAAGCCATATAATTTCTGTACTGCCTGAAAGAAGGAATTTCATATATATTTTTGTGACTATCATAAAGTAAAGACCATTCAAGACAACCAAAGGCTTTGTGAGCATCCCTCGTTCTCCGCAAAAAGCTTGTGAATTTTAGTACCATATACAAAATTGATGATGCTTTAGACTGGATCAAAAATTTGTTTTCCTGTTAGGAATCTTCTTTGTACTGTGAAATAGTCAAGTATCAGAGCAGTAGTCAAGTATACATGAATTATTTTTTTGTCTTGATTTAATAATGAAATAGGATGAAAGGAGGCTACCTCCCATAAACCCTTGCCTGGTTATTAATGTAACCCATGAGAGACACCGGGTGGCCAATACAACCTCTTCTCTTTAGATATTGGTAAAGCAAAGCTGCCAAGTAAGGAATCAATAAATCTTGGAAGTCTCCTACAGAAATTGTTCACGAAGCCCTCTGGGCACAGGGATTTGTGTGCTTTTACATTCTTAATTGCCTGCTTAATCCCTTCCAGTGCTATCCTTGCATATAAGAACTAGTGAAGTTCTTCTGTTAAAGGTTCAGTTGTAATCTCATCAAGGTTCTGTCCCACTTGGGTGTTATAGATCGATGTAACTCAGCATAGTAGACTGAAAAGGCTCAGTTTATCAACATCCTTCCTGGTTAGTTAAGTGCAATATTATTCCTCACTCTTCTGTTTTTCAAGGCAGATGCCAAAATTGTTTCATTTTGATATTTAGCACATACTTTTGCTTTATATAAACCAGCACTTTAATGATTGAATTTACCTCTAAGCTATCTAATTATTTCCTTTTAGTCTCTGATTTTTTATATAGTGTTGATGTGCCAAATAGTTTGCATTTTTCCTCCAATAAATGCTGTTCCTATCATCTTTTGTTCTGTTGTTGGCATTTTATTTTTCTAATGCACATTCAGTTACTTTATGACTTCTTTCAAAATTTCTGCTTTTATAGCAGCCCAACCTGTCCTGTCTGCAGGGTGCAATCTCATAGTTTTGTCAGAAAAAAGTGTTGAACTCCAATTGGATTGAACCGCCAACGTAGGCTGTGATACGTATATAAGATACTGAACAATTACTGGTGAATGAGCTGATATTCTGTGGGAAATAATATTTCTTGTTGTTACAGAATTGGCCAGTGATGCAGAGGAAAATACTGGGACGCGGGTGGCGCTGTGGGTTAAACCACAGAGCCTAGGACGGTTGGCGGTTCGAATCCCCGCGGCGGGGTGAGCTCCCGTTGCTCGGACCCTGCTCCTGCCAACCTAGCAGTTCGAAAGCACAAAAGTGCAAGTAGATAAATAGGTACCACTCTGGTGGGAAGGTAAATGGCGTTTCTGTGCACTGCTCTGGTTCGCCAGAAGCAGCTTAGTCATACTGGCCACATGTATGTCTGGCTCCGGCCTGGTGGAACGCTCTGCCTCATGAGACCAGGGCCCTGCAGGATCTGATTTCTTTCCGCAGGGCCTATAAGACAGAGTTGTTCCGCCTGGCCTTTGGCTTGGAGCCAATTTGATTCCCTCCCTCCCTCTCTTTCTTTTTTCTTTTTCTTCTCCTCTTGCGATGAGGCTACATTTTAATATTTTAATGTTCCATTATTTTAATGTTGTATTTTACTTTTGTTTTTAAGTTGTAATCATTCATCTTGTTTTTATTATTGCTTGTAAGCCACTCTGAGCCCGGCCTTGGCTGGGGAGGGCGGGGTATAAATAAATAAAATATTATTATTATTATTATGACCTGGAAGCTGTACGCCGGCTTCCTTGGCCAATAAAGCGAGATGAGCGCCGCAACCCCAGAGTCGTCCATGACTGGACCTAATGGTCAGGTGTCCCTTTACCTTTACAGAGGAAAACATCTCTCTCTCACTGAGAGAGATGTATTACAATGAGAAAGAAAAGTAAAATCTGATCTCCCCAACCTCTTTGGTTCTCCACTCCAAAGTGCCTGCAAATTAAATCCACCTGATTTAGGTCTGCCATATGTCTGGAATTTTCTGGACATAGTCTGTCGGAAATTACATCTGGGTAGAAAAATATATGGGAAAGCCCGGGTGCAAATTAATTTCCCAATATTAAAGAGATTTGCCCCCCCCCCAAGAAAGCTCAACAATTTTGTGTCCAGATTTTCACTTTTTATTTTTTGAAATAGGGCAACCGTAACCTGTTTTCTTCCACTTTCTCCTATTCCGAGGGCTAGGTCTGATCAAATAAAGAGCATATAGACTGCTTTTTTGTAATACACAGCAGTATGCATGATGTAGAAGGCCCTGAGGCAGCTTCCCCATGGGTATCTCACCCACCTCGCCACCTCAGCCTCCGATTTCTGGTGAAGTCTCTCTAAAATCTTACAAGATTTTGCTGGAAATTAGCACTGAGGCTGGCACTGCTTCTCCAACGTCAGTGGAGTCAACAGTGCAAGTGGTGCGGCAGCATTTCCTGTTTTGCCTCAAGTGGCGACACAAGATGCACCAGCCCTGTTTATAGGCTTTGGGCCTACCCAAAGACTACACCTGTGGTAGAAAGACAGAGTCCCTATGTCTGGAATGTTCTGGGCCAGATGAACTTTAAAACAATATGTTAAAGCCTCTTCGTTTGCATTTTGCATGCATACATGCAAGCTTGAAGACTTCTCTTGGCTCATTCAGTTCTAATCTCTTTGATTTGCCTAAGTGATTTGCTTATTTAGCAACCAGTCATGGAGCTACTTGCCATCATCAGATGGTGTCACAGCTTCAGATATTCAAATGAATACCACGGGCTGGTTGACTATAATCTCACTTTGCAGTGGCCGCACCAACATCAAACACTGCTTACCTGTTTGCAGTGAAGCTAACTGCACTGTGACTTCATCACTCCAATGAAATGTGGAAGTCATGAGGGAATAGTAAGGTCAGTGCATAACTACACATGACTGCAGCACACTTGGATGTAGCCATTGCATGTGAAATTATAAACAACCCCACTAGATCTTCTGAAACCAGAGGATGCTGGTTGTTCAGCAACATTCAAACAATTTATTTTAAAAGAATGTTCATTCTGCAAACAGCTTTAAATCAAAGTGACAATTTATAGTTTGTACAAGCACATCTTTCAATCCTTATCTAAGTTGTATATTTTCAGCAGAGTTTTACATGAATGAGAACTCCAAGGTTAATTAAACTATATATACACATTATTATAGAGTATAAAGAAGAGAGAAGCTGAAACACATACATATCATTACATATGACATTGTGGAACAATGATTCAGTCACAAAGTGCAAAATCTGTAATCCTGCCCACAGGCTGCTTAAATCCTGCTGAAGCCAATCATGTGGAGGATTGCAGACAAAAATAATAGGGATTAATGGATGTAGTATGTTTTAATAGCAGCCAATTAAAAATCTGTCATGTGTGGTAAAGACCACTGACTTTGAGAATTATGTTGATGGTTTGAGATAACAGTGTAAACAGCATTCATTTTCTTTCAAAAGTGGCACTTAGTTTTCCTAGTGCCATAAGTCACTTCTTCATAGTTGTGCTGCTGTTATCACATAGCTATCACACAGAATTCAAAACGAAGCCCTTTGATCCTAAACATGCTGTCTTGATCTAGTGAGGGGGACTATGCAGGTGGAAATACGCTACTGGCTTTATTTTCCCCCACCAAATACAAGTGTCCTTTCTCCTGCAAAAGTCTGTATAGTTAAAGCTATGGTTTTCCCAGTAGTGATGTATGGAAGTGAGAACTGGACCATAAAGAAGGCTGATCGCCAAAGAATTTATGCTTTTGAATTATGGTGCTGGAGGAGACTCTTGAGAGTCCCATGGATGCAAGAAGATCAAACCTATCCATTCTTAAGGAAATCAGCCCTGAGTGCTCACTGGAAGAACAGATCCTGAAGCTGAGGCTCCAATACTTTGGCCACCTCATGAGAAGAGAAGACACCCTGGAAAAGACCCTGATGTTGGGAAAGATTGAGGGCACAAGGAGAAGGGGATGATAGAGGATGAGATGGTTGGATAGTGTTCTCGAAGCTACGAACATGAGTTTGACCAAACTGCAGGAGTAGAAGACAGGAGTGCCCGGCGTGCTCTGGTCCATGGGGTCACGAAGAGTCAGACAGGACTAAACGACTAGGCAACAAAAGCTTGCAAAAAGTAGGTTTCATATGTTGCACTGGATATGCTCCATTGGATGAGGAAAGGAAAGTCTCATTTATTCCCATTGAGTTTATTAATATAAATCTTTAGTCAGGGCAGACACTCATTCCTAATGTGGAATGACTATTTGAGTGTAAAAGTCACCAGTTTGTGCTCAGTGCACAACAGTTTTTCAGATACTGACCCGATTGTTCATGTGCACAGAGCAATCTAGACTGGGTGAAGATAATCTATATATAGAAGAATCTATACAGGGAGATAAACTGTCCCCCAGGTCTAATCATATTGCT
This sequence comes from Podarcis tiliguerta, assembly GCF_965153285.1. Taxonomy (NCBI): domain Eukaryota; kingdom Metazoa; phylum Chordata; class Lepidosauria; order Squamata; family Lacertidae; genus Podarcis; species Podarcis tiliguerta. The sequence continues at coordinate 38,573,623 of NC_139542.1, read as the reverse complement.
CTTCCAGCAACTGTGCTGGCTTTTATGCCTCACTGGTTGCCCAGGCAGGCGTGCAGCCAATGTCCTTTCAGCCAGCGACGCATACGCCCCCAGAGGAGCCCACTCATTGGTCAATTTGAAATACAGCATCTAGTGGGAAATCGAGTCAGCTACCCAGGCAGTCAGCTGGAATTCCCCCAATGGCCACCTGGTCATGTGCATTCCATTCTAATTGCCCAGGGATGGTGACCGAGCAAGACTCCACAACAGCTGCCCACCCAGAGGAAGGGGTAAACACCCATTTTGTGCCAAAAATAAAAAGCAAAGTGCAAAGCATACTTCAAAGTACCTCAAAAAGAAGCCTAGCCAGTCAAAAGTCTGGTTAAAAAAGGTGTCTACTTGGTTGCCTGAACAGTGTTTTTATTGTTATTAGTCTCTTTTTTTCAGAAAGGTGAACTCAAAGTGACTTACAAAAACAAACATTAGAAACAAGCCCATTCTCTGGAGTGCAATCTGTTTAAAAGTATTTTAGCATTAGATTTTTAAAAGTGTTGTGACCTGCCTTGGAACCTCTGGACTGAAGGGAAGGGAAGAAAGAAACACCAACAGAGGATGAGGTCACATGACCGTCTCTACTGAGGAGAGATGGGGCTGGGATTCTGACCCTTAGCCCAATCCAGAAGCATATAAGCAAGACGTAAAGAGATGCTTGCACCACCCCTTGCAACTTTGTGCAGTGCCAAGTGCAGCTTATATTAAGAGTTCAAAACAATCACACGGGTATGACCATACCTTTTACTTCTTCTAAATTTCACTCTGTCTCTCTGACAGGGAGAGGGTGGGGTGGGAAGAAAAGATAATAGTTATGAATGTTTGTGGTATGCCCATCATTCTTCCTAGGTTACAACAGAAATGCCAGAGTTAATCACTTTCATAAGCTTATCTGTCCCCCCACTTGCAGCTTTGAAATGCCTAGCTCTGAGTAGATGGTACCCAAATGACTCTAACACGAAAAGCTATAAATACTTACTAGAGTTGGTTCAACCAGCAATCCCAGACAGAGTAGACTAGAACGCTTTGTGGGCTACTTTTTAAAGACTGTCAAATTGCTGCGGGGAAAGAATGTTACCTCTGCCTTGACAATGAACAATAGCATATGGAGTGTCTGCATTTGCCATTTGCTTAAAAAGGCATCTGAAGAAGCCATGTGCGATGCTGCAGCTATTTAAAGACCTTTTGAAAACCAACCTGCTCCTGCTTCTTCTGCTTCTGCTGTTGCTGCTGAGCATTTGTATACCTCAGGCCACCTGAAGACAAGTTAAGTGTTGATTCAGAACCTTCGCATTTTTTGTTTTATTTCTCAGTGATAGGTAGGCTGGGATTTGCTCAAGACAATGAGCGCAAGCCATAACCCTTCTTCATGGTAAACATATAATTTCCCCAGCGATCCACTGAGTAATAACAAAAAGTTATGTGTAGTACATGCACTGTTTATATCCCTTTGGGTTTAATATTGCTCACAGTAAAATTGATTTTCTGGAATCTTGCAATAAACCTCATCAAAATAAACCAAATCCACCCTGGCTTTTTATGAAGTGATTGGAATCACTGTAATTATTTAACCCTCTCCAGAAGGAAAATATACATATCACACCCCTCCTGATAAGGTGCTTATATGATTAAATCACTTCTGTTCCCGCTTAGGTTTTTAAACATCTTATAACATTCTCTTTTCATCACTGAGGCTGCTAAGTGACATTTCACTTCAGTGTGAACGATGTACTTTTTACATGAAGAATGATGACCAAACCACTTCATTTAGGACAAACGAAAATACACATTAGGCATGAGGAAAGCCCACCAGTTGCCCCAGGGCCTAGTCTTGGAAACACTGGTTCCCAACTTTTATGAGGAAACTCCACCCCCAGAATTCACGGATCCCCGCTGCAAAGACTCAGAAAGGCTTTTAAGACAGCCCCCCCCCCCAGCCCCTGGAGGCACAAACGGGAGCATGAAGCATCTTTTAGCCCTTTGCAAAAGCAGTCTGAAACAGCTTCCCTTCTCCTTCTTTAAGCATCAATGTTTATTGAGAAGAAAGCAGCTGCTTCAAAAGTTGCTTTTGCAAAGCATTATTTAAAGCAGCTAGCCCCTCTTCCGTAAACATCAGAGGCAGAAGGTGGGCAGTGGCAAGGGTCTTCCACCTCTGTTGCCTGCCCACTCAATTTAAAGGAGAGGGAAGGCTGCTTCAAATGTTGATTTGCAGCTCCCCATGCATGTGGAGCATGTGGACTGTCTTAAAGCATTTGGCAAAAAGTGGCCTTTGAAGAAGCACCTCTTCTTTAAATATTAAAGGAGGCAGGGAGACTGCTTCCAAAGATGCAAAAGCTTTAAGACAGTGCCCATGCTCCAAAAGCTAGCACTGGGACTGTCTTAAAGCTGCACATTGCTCTTCAAAAGGTGCTTTTGCAAAATACAGAAGTGGGATGACTGTCTTAAAGCTGCAAAGGTTACTCCTTTAAGAGAGCAGGCAGTGATGTGGCATAACTTCTTGTTTGTAGACCCCTTGGGCTAATTCCATGGTGCCTAGCCCCATGTTGGAAACCACTGCTGTAGAACACCTGATCTTTATGTAAAACCTGGAGGGGAACTGTTCCAGACTCAGGTGAACTGGAGCATCTAAAACATGAATTGGATTTAACTTTACACAGTGGTTATTGCAGATATTAATATTGCGCAGCTTGAAGCAACTGGATGCATAAAAGCTGACTTCTTTAGGAATGAAGCATCGTACAGACCTGTTAAATTGTTCAAAACTTTACTTGCGGAACTTTCTTCAAAACAGAATGAAAACATCAAAGATACACCCAAAATAGCTATACAATACATTGTGATGTCCAGCACAGGCTCAGCATCTTCTTAGAAATAAAAGATAATTACAAACAGACTCAAAGAATCAAAGATTTATCTCCTTATAGCTTCCATTTCACCTGGAGCTGTTTTCCTGAAAAGCTTCATTTGCATTCTTACTCTCACAAAGCCTGAGAACATAGACTAAAGGCAACTCCCTTTCAAAATGGAGATTTGCAACCAAATACCTTTTGTCACATGGTCAAAGGCACGCGCGCACACATGCACGCATGCGCACACACACATGCGCGCAAACACACACACACACTCAGTTTAAGAGCAGAGACCATTCAACAGTTAATTATCAACTTAGTTAAAGCTCAAAGTCCATTAGAATACTGTAGTGGAACTTTCCAATGTTGAACCTTTTAGCAATACACAGGCACCCCAATTTCAGTGTGTAGAAAAATGATGACAAATTTCAATACAGCCTTTTGAAAAACAAAATCGTAAAGTGTTGAGGAAATGTGATTAATTTAAGATTGGGGGAAAGAGAGAAATCAGAACTGACAGATCCACCCAGCCCTAGTAGATTAGCCCATTCAAAGCACATCTCTATAAAAGATAATTCAGCAAAGAAAGAAGCTTTCCTTTAATGATAATTTTACTAATATGGCTGTGAATGATTGAGATGAGTGCTTTGAAAAGATAGACTTGACAAGCAAGAAGACGGATGTGATATACGTCTCCATTTTGCCAATCCCAAAGATCTAGCTCCTCTGTTAATCTACTGCACTGACATATATTCACACAGCGCAAGCTTTCTCACTGTATTCATTGCCCAAATAATGTGTTGATTCTTACCCAGAAAGACCGTGATTGTAAAATGAGATGTTACATGAGAAGTTTTTGTGACTAAGGAGACTGGCTGCATAAAACATAATCATGTCGGAAATGAATGGGGATTATTTGACTCCTGCGTTGCTCCCATTCATTTGAGTGGGTGTTTTTTGCAAGAGATGCAGGGCAGCCCCTTTCTTTAGGAAGAGTGAGGTGGCTTCCGCAGGCACAATGTGCAGGGAGAGGGAGAAACAGTAGGATTCTGAAGGACAGAGTTGCTTGCGTCAGGTAGCCCACCTGTTGTCTCAGGTGAAGTGGAAGCCACTGTCCCATTGCCAGTGTTCACACAGGATGAAACTGCAAGTCCACTTTGTTTTTGCAAATAGTAGTGGTAGTAGAAGTAAATTTTATTCATAGCCCGCCCTCCCCAGCCAAGGCCAGGCTCAGGGCGGCGAACAACCAATAATAAAAATGAGTTGAATGAATACAACTTAAAAACAAGATTAAAATACAACATTAAAATAGAAATAGATAGGGACTACAACATTGCAATTCACCTGAGGCGGCAACATGTCCTTGGCTGACCCAGAGGTCTTTTACTTACACTAGAAAGTAAGCAAAAAATAAAGGTCAATGGGATCTTCCTTTAAATGGTTCTAGTGCTAGCTGAGCTTGATGTGAGTTGTTAATTTAACACTTTGAGGGCACCAGGTTGGAGAAGGTTCATCTACTGTATCCAATGATGTGCCTGGGGAAAAATTCATGAAACATCTATTTGCATCTTATGTGCAATATGTATGAAAACAATTTTTATTTCCATGTTTACTCTCAATTAAATGAGTGGTAGAAAAAAAAATGTAACCAGTAGTAAAACCTCTGAGATTTTCTTTCTCATTTCCCAAGCTGTCCGGGGAGAAAAGGCAGCAGTAAACAACTATGCTTTGTTTTATTCCAGAATTATATGAATTATCATAATAATAATTACTAGTAGAACATCTGTTTCATATTTTTTTTACCAGGCAGACAGCAGGATTATTTTAAACACAATGTTCACATTTCTCTGTTGCTCTCTGGGCTCACAGTTTTAGAGTTTATCCATTTTTAAAGGAGTTAAAAAACAAATGTATAAGAGGTTATATGGAAAGTCTATTTCCCCCCACAGAAAGTTCATGTCAAAGTTTTATTCCAAAGTGGCTGTCAAAAGTTTTGTTGGTATACTATCATGCTTTTATTTCCTAAATGTTTAGGCATGGAAATGGACCCTTTTTGCTAAACAGGTGGAAAAATTGTGGCCCATAAAATGTGACCACATCCTAATTGGCTGGAAGTCCAAATGGGATGTTGATAAATGCTGGAGATCAAGAAAGTAAAGCAAATAGTAAGAATCAATAACTTTTTTTTTAATAAGAATAATAATTCTAGAAGAGACATTTTGGAGGTTGTTTATTTATTTATCTCCAAGGAGCTCAAGGTAGCATAAATGATTCTCCATCTCCCCATTTTATCCTCACAATAACCCTGTGAAGTAGATGAGGCTGAGGGGCAATGACTGGCCCAAGATCACATCCAGTGAGCATCATGGCTGAGTGGGGACTAGAACCCCAGTTTCCCAGTCCTTAATTCATCACTTTAACTGCTATGCCAAACTGGCTCTCACCACAAAGCCACAGAATGGCAATGCTACCAGATGCAAAGGCAGGTAGAGCGCCTGGACCTTTTAAGCAATGGTGCCATTAGGACATCCAGGACCTCACTCAGCAGAATTAACAGGAGGGCCCCCAAACACTCACATACTCACCAGAAGAATATTCAGTCCAGTAATTGTATCACTGCTTTTACCAGGATAAATTTCCTGCGGGTGATTGCTTATCATGCCAGAGTACCAAAGAGGTACGAAAATTTGTCTCCTACAGCTTTTACAGATGGAAGGGCCTTGTCCTCTATAGGACATACAAAAAGGAAAAACTCCACACAGCACATAGCTCACTTATGGAATTTGGTTCCACAGGATGTACTAATGGCCACTAATTTGGATGCCTAGAGACGTTCATGGAGGATAAGGCTATCAGTGGCCGCTAGTCATCATGGCTCTGTACTTCCTTCCAGGCAAAATGCTTCTTGGACTTCCCCCATCTGCATCTGGGTGGCCACTGTGACAACAGGATGTTGGATGCAGGATGGATCATAGCTCAGTGGTAGAGCAACTGCTTCAATCACTGGCATCTTTGTTCCGGTGAAGTGCTTTCTTGCCTGTATCGAAACAAGCTTACCTGAATCACTTCTTGCCATGAGCTCACATTTATATCCTCCTGCAAGCCTCACACACATGAGTTAGAACAGTCGCCATGCCAATTTTGTACTTTGCTTATGGGGAGCAATTTGGGTGACTCATATGTGCTGTGTGTGCATCAATCCAGCACAAAAGAGCAGCGTTCTCAACTAACAGCAGAAGTAGGTGTGTGATTTGGCTCCTACAGAAGTAATGGAGGATAATGAATCAGGCTGAATAGCACAGGTTTCAACAAACTGGCACCAAAGTCAAGCACATAGTTTGTTCATTGACCCTGCTACCTCTCATAAAACTACTATTTATGTTTGTACACTTGTGTGATGTAAGGATTATCTCAGAGAAGTGTATTTTACCTGGACTTCTCTAAAAGGGGAAGAGGTAGACTAGGGGTCTTCAAACTAAGGTCTGCGGGCCGGATCTGGCCCAATAGGATCATGAATCCAGCCCGGCTGGCCAGGACGAAGCCTGCTTAGTCTCCTCCCCTGTCTCTTACTCCCTCCCCGCCCAGGGAAGCCGCTTTCCAGTGAGAGAGAAGCTCTCGGCTCTCTAAGGTGCAGATGTGCTGGCAGAGCTCCTCCTGCCTGCCGGAGGAGAGCGGTGCCCGAGATTTGTTTTTAAGTATCTACCACCCTTCAGGAGGAAGTGTGATATAAATTCAGTAAGTAAATAAAATAATAAATAAAATACTGATGATTTTTTGCAAATTGGTGTGAAAATGTGGTGTAATGAACTTAAGACTGAAAAAAAATGAGAAACTGAAAGAAACAGAATTGGACAGAACCATTCTTTCTACTGGGTTGGAGGATAATCCCACCCGCAGGATTCCGGCTCCCTAAATGCAGTCTCTTAACATATTACCTTTCAGATGATGCATTTCAGAAATAATTCAGGATGAGAAAGTAGACAGATATGTGTAGTATTCAGAGATGTGTGGGATGACATAATTGAAGATGCTATTTATGGCTGAGCACAGGTGTAGTTTCAATTTTTAAAAAAGGCATTACCATTTTTTGTCAGTTTCTGCCATTTAATCAAGTGGCAATGATTTCTGCTACCTGCCATTAAATGCCATAAAAATGTAATCCAAGAGTCATTTCCAACATTAATCACATACATCATTTGTTTTTGTGTATAGTATCGTGTATTACAGGGACAGAGGTTCGTCAAATGTTGTTGACCACAACTTTTTTCACACCTGACATATCCATGATGGAAGGTTACATCTCTAAGCTGCAGAGGATGGCATTTCCAAGCTGCAGAGAGTAAGGGGAGGAAGCAGCTAGTTTTGCTGAGTGCTACATAGTTACCTTCACTGCTGGAAGAATCCCAAAATCCACAGTAGCTTAATACTTTTCTTAGGACCAATCAAAACATCACAAGATAGCCAGCAAACTTCCTAGCTTTCCAGAATACTTCATCAGAATGGATGTTATGAAAGGCAGAAGAAAGGATGGGGAAACAACAAAAATCTTTTAGCCAAACTTATAGCCAAACTTAGGTCCTCGTTTACACTCGTCTCAAAATGGATATTCCATTAGTCTCTAATAAATGCTGCAGGTCTCAGTTGTACCTATGATTCTGAGACAAATAAAGCAATGGCCCACTCCCATTCTGAGAAACATGAAGTTCAACAGTGTCATTTTGGTTGGTCCTAATGTAGATGCTGTCCAACTGTGTAACTGTTCTTATAGACCAAGATGACTTCCTGTACTTTTAAATTGCAGATTGAGATTCAATGGCGAGTGAGACAGAGAAAGAAAGAGAAAATGTGTTTCTTTCATTATTATATCCGGCAGAGAGTTTCTGTTAAGTACAATTGATTTAATTGACACAGGAATGGAAAATGAAGGTTTAAAATGGAAAATGGCGAAATGTGTATTGCTAACTTTAGGGTTCCTTCACAGTAGTTTTCTAAGTGGACTCTGAGCTCTTGCTGAGTTGTTAATTAACTAACTGTTGTTTTCTGTTAGCTAACACTTGAGTGTTGTAACCTTAGATCAGGTGATAAAGCATTTGGTTGCAAATCTCCATTTTGAAGGAAGTTGCCTTTGAGTCTTTTGTTTCCCAAACTCCATGGGGTGAAGATGTAAAAGCTGGAAAGCAGGCTGTGGGGAGAGACAGACCTCTGCTTCTAGGTCTGTTTGGATTATTTCATATTTTCTAAGATGCTGAGCCTTTGCTGGACAGTGCAATACATTAAATGGATATTTTGGATGTATGCTTTGATGTTTCTGTTTTGTTTTGAAAAGTTCTCACTTTGAATAATATTTGTATGGGTCTGGACAATGATTTTTTTCTGAAAGGACTCAGTTCTTATGCATCCAGTTGCTTCAAACTGTGCAATATTAATATCTGCAACAGTCTCATTGGAAATATAATAGAATTATCATAGTGGTTATCCTTGTGTCAATGAAAGCACTAACCTCTGGCAAATTTTGGAACCTACCAAAAAAGAAAAAAACAATAATTTCACATTTTACAACTCTGTGAAATATTTGTAAAGGACTCATACTGATAATGTTTGAGCACCCATCAAGATTTAAGATTCAAAGTGTTTATTGGAATCATGGGGGGTGGTATGTAGGTTGCTCAACTACTGTTTCCCAGGATTTTCCAGGATGAAAAATAGTCATCAGTCTGTGTATCTGTTTATCAATCTCTTAACTCTTCATTAAATGTTTGACCATATGGGTTTAAAGTACTGGAACAGCAACAGTGATATCCATTTTTACACTCCTATTTCTGCTTTCAGATAATGTAGATGCCTGGGTCTTATAATCTAGAAATTTAGGGATACAACGGAAGAAATGGCTGGAAGGATAAAATGCCATGGAAAAGTTAAACACGGCTATTATTTCCCAATTGTTACATTGACAGACGGCAATGTTTATGCAATGTATAATTCAGAGCAAATTTGCCTAGAGGTCCAAGATAAAGATGTTTTATCCTCCCGAACAAATGTTGTGCTGCAACCTTCAAATCTAAAGTACATAGCGCAACCTGAGACTGAACAGAATCTCGCCCTCTTCCAACTGCAACCAAATCAACATGATGGTATTTACTGTTTCCAAATAAGGAACCTGGCCTTCTTTCAAGTCCTTATAGTAATCAATCGTTTAGCAGTAGGAGGGGGGAACATATTCTCCCTTTCCAAAGTCTTTAAAAACCAGCATCCACAAACTGTCTCCAAGGTCACATTGTTTGCCAGTTGTTCAGTTTACTCAACTTCTGCTTTGAACCAAATAACGTGATCTTTGTTTCATTAATATTTAAGAGTAATTTAGATTGTGCCAGATGATCTTATAGCTCGTTTAAATCAGTGTGAAGATAATATTAAGATTTCTCCTGCATAATCTACTACCATACATGATTTGTGTCGTCTGCATATAAATGGCAAGCTGAATATGATAATTAAGTACAAAGATTATCAATAGGGAATGACAAATGTATCTGACAAGATAAATCCTCCCGGGACCTATTTATTTGGTTTCAGATGGTATATATAAAAAAAGCAGTGCATTGTTTCGTTCAAAATATTCTACAAAAAGGCATAAATGATGTGGATCGCTGGGGGGTTGGCAGGGGTGGGGGCAGATCTTATAGTGAATAAGGGAGGCAAACCCCAGGCCCTCTATTTCTGCAATTCTCTTTGTTTTCAAGCATAGCAATTACCGTTCATGCAAGCCCCCTTATATTTCCTTATCTTGATTCATGGCTATATTTTGAAATACGATTATACATAAAGATGTATTTAGAATACATTTTTATGGCCATTTAAACTGGTTAATATTAATTGCCAAGTAAATGTCATGCCCACAATAAAAATGCTATACCTGAGCAGCATTAATAATACGGCACCCAGTGCAATTACTTCAGAAAAATGACAGCTGGGAGGATTATTGGGAAACCCCACAACAGTCAGGTTGACAGTTGTAGATTTCCATTGTCAAGCGGGCGGTTTCATTTGTGTTGTTTAAAATCAGCTATTTGATTTTCAAGCAGATTTTAAACTCATGACTGGTAGATCAAGGACAAGGAAGGCAAAGGATGGGTTAATGCATGCCCACAGTGCAACTTAAAGTTCTGCAGTATTTCTTTGAAGGATTCAATTTGAGTCAGGATTCTGCCAGGTTATGTGTACGAAGAATACCCAATTTGGTGCCCTCTAGATATTGTTGCACCGTCTTTTCCATCTGTTCAAGGGATAACCCATCCAAAGAGGACATACAAGTGTAAAAATACTGTAGAGGCAGAAATCACACAGGAGATTTGTGAATTTTACATGGGGAAGAAGCAGTGTGATTTTTCCTTATATGTGTAGGATTGTGGGGTGCATATGTCTCATTTCAATGGATGGCAAAGGTGAGGCCAGAGTCCTGATTTTACCTGTAGGGTCAGGCAGAAGGAACTAGGTGACTCTGCTGTCTGTTTTCTGAAATGAATGTTAACAAATTAATCAACTATATACAGGGTGTTTTACTCTAACCACTAACCACCGGGGGGGGGGGGGGGATATCCCACTATGTTCTCATTCAGAACTTCCTTGCCACTTGTGCTGTCAATGCTATTTCATCGTCCAAAAGAAGTAGAAAATATGTGGATGCCAAAATGAGAGGCAGAGGAAACGTAGGGTATTTTGCATGTTGTGCTGTGTACAGTGGTACCTCTACTTAAGAACGTGATGTGTTTCGGGGTGCCATTCACACCCCAAAAAGTCCGTAAGTAGAGTGCCACTACTGTGCGTGCGCGAAGCACGATAGAGCAGATTGCTTCTGCGCATGCGCATGCAGCGAACCCGGAAATAGACACTTCTGGGTTTGCCGCATTCGTAACCTGAAGAGCCGCAAAGTGAAGCAAATGTAACAGGAGGTATGACTATATAGGGTTATAAACTTGGCACTTGTCTCTGAAGATAAGAGAGAGAGAACACCAAGTTGTACCACAGAAACCCCAACAGATGTGGCAGGACTACTTCTCATGAATTTGCTCATGAAAGCTATTCTGTGTCTGTTCCCAGATACCGTATTTTTCGCCCTATTGGACGCACCGGCCCATAGGACGCACCCAGTTTTCAGGGGGGGAAATCAAGGGAAAAAATATGATTCCCCCCCCCCCGCAGCTCTGGGAGCAGCGGACAGGCTGCACGCAGCCTGTGCGCTACTCCAAGACCTTCTCCCTCCTTTTGCGGGAGGTGGCGGAATACCCCCACCTCCCCCAAAAGCCCACAGGAGCCCTGCGCGACTCCTACGGGCTTTTCGACCAGGAGGGAAAAGGGACTGAAATGGCCAGTCAGTCCCTTCTCCCTCCTCGGGGAAAAGCCCCCAAGAGCGGCAAGCTCTTCAAAGGGTTCGTGGCTCCTGCTGGCTTTTCTACGAGGTGGGGGAATTCCCCCACCTCCTAGAAAAGGCAGCAGAAGCCAGGGAGCCTCTTTAAAGAGTGTGCGGCTTTTGCCTCCTTTTGCGGGAGGTGGGGGAATTCCCCCATCTCCCGCAAAAGCCCACAGGAGGGAGAAGGGACGGACTCAGCCAGTCAGTCCCTTCTCCCTCCTCGGGGAAAAGCCCCCAAGAGTGGCGCGCTCTTCAAAGGGTTTGTGGCTCCTGCTGGCTTTTCTACGAGGTGGGGGAATTCCCCCATCTCCTAGAAAAGCCAGCAGAAGCCGCAGAGCCCCTTTAAAGAGCCCGCGGCTTTTGCCTGCTTTTGCGGGAGGTGGGGGAATTCCCCAATCTCCCGCAAAAGCCCACAGGAGGGAGACGGGACGGACTCCAGTCAGTCCCTTCTCCCTCCTTGGGGAAAAGCCCCCAAGAGGGGCGCGCTCTTCAAAGGGTGCGCGGCTCTTGCGGGCTTTTCTGCGAGTGGGGGAATTCCCCCACCTCCTAGAAAAGCCAGCAGAAGCCACGGAGCCCCTTTAAAGAGCGCGCAGCTTTTGCCTGCTTTTGTGGGAGGTGGGGGAATTCCCCCATCTCCCGCAAAAGCCCACAGGAGGGTTGGAGAGTAGGGGGAAGGCGTCGCGCGCCTTCCTGCTGCCCCCCATCCTCTGGGGCTAGCCATGGGGGAAGCGCTCCTTCCCCCCCCGCCAGCCTCAAAGCCGGGTTGGAGGGTAGCAGGAAGGCGTCGCGCGCCTTCCCGCTGCCCCCCATCCTCTGGGGCTGGCGAAGGGGGAAGCGCTGCTTTCCCCCCCGCCAGCCTCAAAGCCGGGTCGGAGAGTAGCAGGAAGGCGTCGCGCGCCTTCCCGCTGCCCCCCATCCTCTGGGGCTGGCGATGGAGGAGGCGCTGCTTTCCCCACCGCCAGTCTCAAAGAGCAGACTCTCCTGGCTTCAGTGGAAGCAACGCAAAGCCTCTGGAGCGCAGGCTTTGGAGGCTTCGCGTTGCTATCGCTGAAGCCAAGGAGCCTGCATTCGCCCCATAAGACGCACACACATTTCCCCTTCATTTTTGGAGGGGGAAAAGTGCGTCTTATAGGGCGAAAAATACGGTAATTCTTTACAGCTTTCCATCACGTTTCTCTTACAGGCTAAGGATGGGGAGCCAAAGCAGGACAAAGGTAAAGGTAAAAGTACCCCTGCCCATACGGGCCAGTCTTGACAGACTCTAGGGTTGTGCGCCCATCTCACTCAAAGAGGCCAAGGGCCAGCGCTGTCCGAAGACACTTCCGGGTCATGTGGCCAGCGTGACATCGCTGCTCTGGCGAGCCAGAGCCTCACACGGACAAGGACAAGGGGGAAATTAAAAACAGTGATTGTGATACATCTGATTATTATTTTTTTTAAGTCTGTATAGATGACAGTATATGAATCACTTGCTTTTTTTAAAAAAAAGTGCTCCCCTGTATTCATTTTTGTAAATACCTTCATCGCTATCATATAACCATTTCGCTCTGAGAATATTAAATATCTCTACGGCTGTGTTCTTCCACAGAATGATAAATGACTCCATTGATTTGACAGATGTTGCTCCTGTCCAGCGGCAAAAAAATTAAGGAAGGATTCCTAAGCTACATTTTTCTTCCCCAGAGGAATGCCAACGAAACCCACTAACTTGAAATACATGCATTTCCTTTTTCAGGAAAAACACATCTAGAGGAATCTTGGAAGCTGCCTCTCCGGTTTATGAATTGTGTAGCCCAACGTTTCTCAAGATGAGGCTCTCCAGATGTTTTGAACTACAAATTCCATCAGCCCCAGCCAGCACAGCCATGGCACAAAATATTTGGAGGGCATCAAGCTTTTGTAGGCTAATGTTCTGCTTTCCCCTTATATGTATTTTCCCATAGATATCCTCCACTACAAAAATGTCAATTCTGCAATGTCTCAAAAAATGGCTAAGACTGTATTATCACTGATAGCTCAGCCCAGTATTTTGCTGTGGTGGTACTGTATTTTATTACCCAGCCCAGCATTCTGAAATGGCAGCAGCTTCTACACAAGGGGTTGCCACTGTTTTTGAGTCAGAGGGCACATTTGTATTTTCAAAGTGTCATGGCTGCCAATTCCAAAATGTGGTGGTGTGTGTGGTATCAAACAAAATGGCAGTCATATCTAAAAGTTTTTGAGCATTTTAAAAGGCAATTCACCAAAATCTAACTTCCAACATGGATTTTCCCAGACACTTCAGTGACACTGTTTCTCGAGTGCCATATTCTGGTTATGTCCAGGAAATTCTGGACATATGGCAGCTCAAAGATTGATGACCTCCCTATTCGGTATACAGTGGTACCTCGGGTTACATATGCTTCAGGTTACAGACTCCACTAACCCAGAAATAGTACCTCGGGTTAAGAACTTTGCTTCAGGATGAGAACATAAATTGTGCAGCGGCTGTACAGCAGCAGCGGGAGGCTCCATTAGCTAAAGTGGTGCTTCAGGTTAAGAACAGTTTCAGGTTAAGAACGGACCTCCAGAACGAATTAAGTATGTAACCAGAGGTGCCACTGTAACCAGACTCCTACTCATGTACTTACATTCCATAAAATCTAGTATAATCTAGCAGTACAAACCATCAACACGGATTCCTTGAAATAAAATCCGTGTATTTGTCTGGTCTCCCCTCCCCCCCCCCTGCGAATTCAGTTCTAGTGTTGGTCATTACCTCTTCTGGTGGCACAAAGTCAATTCAGTACTCAGTGGGGGCGGGAAGCTTTGTTTTGTTTGTTTTGAAACATGTTGTGTGTCAATTTAATTGGGCAAAACTGTATTACTAGTGTTATGTGAAAGGCTAAACATCTATCCCCTGCTCATTTTCACCAGAAGGAGCATGAGGTTAAATGCTATAAAGAAAAGAGGCAAAAAAAGCAAGCAAACAATCCATGAGCAAGTCTGTGGCAGAGATAAAAAGCACAAAATGCAGACCAAAGCAGGAAAGCTGTTTTATATGATCAAACTGCAACAATAGCACCTAGATCAGAATGACTTAATAATACAAAGACAAAGAAGTATGTAAGAGAGGACACTGGAACAGGAATTTTGACCTTGGAAGAAAAGTGGGTCTATTATGTAGATACTTGAAGTTTTCTCCTAAAACCCAGAAAAATATATACAAGTGATTGGGAAAGGAGGCACTTTGTAGCATAGAGTCAGACCAGAGCTAGAGGCTCTAGTTAAGTATTGTCTACACAGTTTGGCAGCAGCTCTCCAGGGTTTCAAACTTGCTCTACCTGAAGATGCAGAAACTTAAACCTGTGACCTTCTGAAAGCAAAGCATGCTGCTTTTGTTATATTGTGCTGACATAAGACTTCTTAGATATTGAGGTTTACCTCTTCATTAGTTATTCGTTAAAGTACCTAAAATATGCCATACACCAAAAAGAAAACAGACGAATGCTCCTGAAGAATAATGACAAAGAGAATAAAGCTAAGCACATGCTTGTTACTGAATAAAATATTCAAGAGGATATATTTTGTGCCTATGTTCCCTCTTATCATGTAACCATGGCTTGTTTTCATTTCAAGTTGCCTACAACAGGTGCCAGACTCCGAACAACATAAATGTATTTTGTACCTTCTAACAGCTGAGACTAGAGGAAGAATTGAAATCTTAAGGAGATATTACACAACGGGACTGTCTCGGATGGCTATGAGCAGTTCCAGAATTTAAAACATCTCCTTGCCCTGAAGTTAAATTGGGCCA
The DNA here is from genome assembly GCF_965153285.1 of Podarcis tiliguerta. Lineage (NCBI taxonomy): Eukaryota > Metazoa > Chordata > Lepidosauria > Squamata > Lacertidae > Podarcis > Podarcis tiliguerta. The sequence continues at coordinate 38,558,544 of NC_139542.1, read as the reverse complement.
TGGCTGATACTCATTTTGTAACTTAATATCACAGGACTTTGAGAGACAGACAGAAAGAGGTGACATTTGGAACCTGTAGAATTTGCAACACAAGCAGGATTTGGTTTGCATTTTGTAAAATATGTCCTACTGAGTTCAGTGGGGCTTGCTCTCAATATAATCTTGGAGCCTAAATGTATTGCTGAGTGAGGACTAAGAAGACCCCATGGGTGGTGAATTTCTGTTTTGGTAAGTGAGGTGTAGGCATAGAGAATGCTAAAATTTAAAGATGGGCTGCAACCTTCTTTTCACTTACCTGGGACTCGGCACCACTGAACTCAATGGTAAACATACTTCTAAGGAGATGTGAACATGTTTGAATGGACAAGTTGCTTTTATTTTTATTGCCTTTAAAGCGTGGAACACTGCCTCTCTTAAATCCATTGACATCTCCTGTCAGGATCATCAAGTCCAGCCCCCTGCAATGTTATGTATTTTTGTGCTTATATTGTACGCCACCTTGTGATTCTCAGGTGAAGGGCAGTAAAGACATTTTAAGAACAACAACATAGTACTAAGGAAATTGTTTCATCTGTATGAGCATTTCTGCTTGCCCAGCAAAGTGATCTCCCCTCTCTTTCCTCCACAGGCTGTTCTGGGGGAGGGGGGTTCTTCAGACCCCCCTGAGCAGACCGAGGGAGGTTCAGGGTAGAGGAGTTATTGTACTGGCTTCTACCAGCATAAAGGGGTAGTTTAATCCACACCTACATCTTTAGCAATTTATTCCTCAAATTCTTTCCAAGTATCCCTTTTTGTCTGCTTGCATTTCATCTGCCAAAAATTCTGTTCCTTTTTGTTCATTTGAACAAGACTTTTCTTTTCCTCTCACTTCTAATAGCTTCTTTGACTGTGCTTGTTAATAACACAGACATCCTCTTGGCCCTTGTGGTACCTTTCTTGACCTGTGGTATATATTCTAGCTGAGCTTCTTATATTCTGGTTTTAGACAACTCCTTAACATTTCAGAGAAATTTGACCTCTTGACTTCTCCTTTCAATTTCCTTTTAACCAATCTCCTTGTTTTGATTCTTCAAATGTGACTTCTTTTTCCTTGCAATTGTCCATTTATTTAGATATGCATATATATTGAATTTGATAAAACTATGGTCACTGGTTCAATAACAGTTACATCTTGTACCAGGTCCTGGGCATTACTTTAGTTTGCTTAAACTAACCACCCTTTTGGGAAGTTGATCTCACTATAATGTATATAATATATCAAACCATCTCATTTTAATGTGGAAGACTGTGATCAGATTATCTGTGTGCCTGCTCAGTCTCCTGTCCAGATACTAACTACTGACAGGCAACTTCAACGCTCTCCTCTGAGCCACAGACAAAAAATTGACAGTTCAAAAAATGGTGGTATCTTATGTAAAGTAGGCTATCCATAGGTAAGTGGATATAGGATTGCAGCCTAAGTGACATATAGCAGAATCTCACTTGTAGATCTCACTTCTGTGATTGAAACCAAACCCTAGAAGAACAATTCTATAAGAATGTAAGAAGAGCCTTCTGAATTAGGCCAATATCCTGTATCCTGTTCTCACAGTGGCCAACCAGATGCCTGTGGGAAACCTGCAATCAGGATCCAAGCATAAGAATGCTGTCTGCTCCTGTGGTTTCGAGCAAGAGGTATTCAGAAGCATTACTGCCTCTGACCATGGAGGCAAAGCATAGCCATTAGTGTACACAGTCACTGATAGCCCTTTCCCCCTTGAATTTGTCTAATCCTCTTTTAAAGCTATCCATGTGGATGGTCATTCCTGCCTCTTGTGGAAGTGAATTCCATAGTTCATAAATTGGAGGATCAGGTCCTTAATGGGATTAAATGAGTTCTGGGTCTTTTTTTTAAGAATAGGAAGCAAGTCTGAGTTGGGTCTTGGAAGACACGGTGGTACTTGGTGAGTTTCAGGACAATCAATTGTAACGCAAAGTCGTGATTTCTCTGGTCACCTAATATTTTACACTCACTAACTTGTAAACCTGAACAGAATTTAAAAAATGGATATAGCTTGTTCAATATAATAGTGCTGAGCAGTTTACCATAAGGCACTAATGGAGCTGGTATACCCAGATTTTTATTCACCCCCGATTCATAATTACTTTTGTAGCCCAAAAGGAATGCAGTCCAGAAACTTGGATTATGGTTCCACTTTCAAGTAAACTCCGTAAGGATGATAGCATAGGAACCTTCACTAGAGGTCAAGAAATATCACCTGCGTCATTATTTTATAGTTTAAATCTATAGAATTAATTATGCCCCGTATTATATATGCTCTATGTCCACGTTAAAGGTCTTTTCCAGATTTATTTACTTCATGACATTCAAAGGCAGCAAATGTCATCATATTAGTAAAACCAGCACAAATCTTTTACAGAGAAATGCTCTCAATTCGAATCCTACTTGCTGCCATCTTTTCCTTTAGCAATTTCCCAAGACATGAGGAATAGTTTTTGTTTATTTATTTTTAAAAGGAACAACAGGGTGCTTACTGCATTGGTTGTGGTGAAATTACAGAGTCCAAATACCCCACTGTTTTGTATATGCAGCTATATAGTGATGCATTGTAATGCATGACATAATTATAAGAAACAGGATGTTTGTAGCATTAGCTGTGGGAAAAAAATGTATGCAGCTGCATAGCCATGCATAGTTATGTATGGCACTTGATTCCTTCCACCTGAAGGCTACATTGCAATCTAGGCAGGAAACCAAGCAACCTTTAATGTTAAATATAATAGATAGCTTTCACGGAAATTAAGCTGCAAGGAATTTGATGAATGTGATGGGGTGATATATAAATAAAATGCAACACATTCATCACATTCCTGTTCTAAGAATAAAAGGATCAGTAGCAGTTTCCATTATAAATACTATTTTGAAGGGGATTATGATTAATCTGTTTTAATTCATTCCACACAGATTCAGGAGTGTTTATATTTACAGAGGTTTAATGGATGGTATTACATGTTTCCAGCATCCCCTGGTTGTGGTGATTGTGCCAGGAGCTCTTGACTTTTTGTAAATCTTCCTCCTATCTTTTCTCTCGCCTCACTGATTTGTGAGAAGTGAGAGGAACCTATCTGTAAATAACATTAAAAACCTATACAAGGAATCTGTTTATGTTTACAGTGCATTCGTAATATTTAAGGCCCCATCTTTTCTATACAAAGCAGTATCATACCACTTTAAACAGCCATGGCTTCTCCCAGAAAACCCTTGAAAGTCTGATTTGTTAAGGGTTCTGAGAGTTAGGAAACCTCTATTCCTCCACCCCCAGCTACAGTTCTGAGAGTGGTTTAACAATCAGTCCCTCTTTCCAGGAAACTCTGGGAATTGTAGCTCTGTGAGGGGAATAGGGTTCTCCTCCAAACAGCTCTCAGCACCATGAACAAGCTACAGTTACTAAGATTCTTTGGGAGAAGGCATGACTATTGAAAGAGGTGTGACCATGCTTTAAATGTTCAGTGCAGAAAGAGCCCTAATTTTCCAACTATGCAGCACTTTCTATGCTCAGTCTTCATTCGGTTGTTTTGGGATTTTCTCTTCCAACCACCTGCTTGGGATTCCCTTAAGCTTGCTAATAGTTGTCTCTAGTGCATGAACTGTGTCATTTGGACTACATAAAGATAGACCAAATATACAAGCCTTCTTTTTTTTTTAGAGAAACACACACACCAAATAATCTAAGCAGAGGAAGAGACAGATTGCATTAACGTGCATGTCTACAGGCCAGTTGCCGCTTTTATTTCAAAATATGCCACAATCCTTTCATTATGACCAATTAAAATGCCACAAAATAGTGAAAAAGCTTTTGTGTCTATCAAAATCAGGCTGAATGTTAAGCAAAGGATGGACATGGGGAAAGAGAGTGAAAAACCTAAAAAGTTATTTTTTAAAAATCCCTTTATGTCTAAACTCTCACTTTCACCATCCTGCAAGAGATGTCTACATATCCAGCTTTCTTAAATAATCTGTTTGCTAGCTGACACAGAGTTCTACAAAAGAAACTTGTTTTTGACGTTGGTTCCCACATGTGCTTCCTCAAGAAACCTTTCAGTGGATGCATACATGTGGAAATTATTGCAGTGGCCCAGATCTTCCTTAGGGATTTGTTTTTAAAAAGGAAGGCTCTGTGGGCTGAATACCAAATGATCTTAGCACCATTGGAGCAGAATCTGCATGCAAGCCCTCTTTTGGATACAAATGCAATATTGAAAGAGATTATGCTGGTTCTGTTACTTTTTTAAAAAAGTGCAAATTCATTCCAATTTATCCAGTTTAGCTCAGTCAGTAAAGCACAAGACTCTTAAATGACCTCTGTGGTCCTTTCCAACTCTACAATTCTATGATCTTATTAAAGTTGGAGACATTCACACTGGTCTCTTTCCATACTTTCCACTTGCCTCCTTGAAACCCACATACTATTTGGTAAGGCAAATTAACTGTGCACTCTTCCCTTAAGAACAACCCAACCTCCCCCATTCCTTTTCTTCCATTGGAGCTACGAGGGAGCCCTATAAAACCTTACTAATATGCTAATCAACACCAGTGGAATGCCTGAATCCAGTAATCAAGGTTCAACCAACAGCTCTTAGATGAGTGGGAAGTGGAGGAGGTAGAATGACAGAACTATTTGGAACAATTTACATCCCAAAGCTATGCAGGCTTAATCATATGTAATTTTTATTGAACTTAGTAGGGCTCATGTCCAAGGAACTGTGCATTACCCCCCCATAAAATTTATACACAAGGCTTATCTGATGTCCTCTGTGCTGTTCTTTCACTAACAAGAAAAAAGCTTTTCAAACATCTGTTTATGTCATTTTTACTTTATCCTGTTGCTATGCTGCTTTATCTATTCTGTTGACATTGTGCATGTGTGTATAATTTTATTCAACTGCCCTGAGAACACTGCTGAAGAGTGGAGCAGAAATGGACTAAATCAACATAGTCAAAGATTGGGATTTCTTCAAAACATCACTCCCTACGAAGGAAAAGGAAGGACAATAGCTTGATGTCCTTTGCATGCAAAAGATCCCATATTTAATTCCTGCCATCTTCAGGTACAGCAGAGGGACACTTCCACCTGAAATGCTAGCAAGCCACCAATAGTCAGAGTCGACAACACTGAACTGACTGACACAAGATAAGGCAATTTCTCATGTTCCTAAATTTCTCCATTTTCCCAGCACTAACGATTCCCATTCCCCCACCCATACCAACAGGCAAGAAGTGTGGCTGGGAAGAAAACTGGTTCTTCCTTCCTTCCTCCCCCAACTCTCAGCCTTTAATGGGTCTTCTGTGACATCTTGTAGCAGGAAGTTCTCTTACAATGATCCAACACAATCATTGCACACGAACGCACTCCCACAACAGAAGCCTTCTCCCTTCCCCTCCCTTATGATAAAGAAGAGCTTTGCTGGGAGAGCGCTCTAGCCCCAGAGCTTTCAAACTTTCCTGCAATTCTTTTTCTTTCTTCTTCTTCTTCTTAAGACATTGCCCTCTCTCCACACAAAGAATTCTTTTTACGGGTTTTTGTTTTTCATGTGGTTGGCATACCACTCCTACCTTCCGAATTCCCAGCAGCAGCTCAAACACATAATTTTCTAAAGTATAAGTTTTTTAAAAATAAAATAAAATTAAAGGTTATATTTCAGCTGCATGAGCGAACAAACTTACCTGGCAGTTTAAAAGATGCCATTGTGCACTGAGTCATTTTTAAAAATCAATCTTATAAAATACACTCTTGAAATGCAACTTCATCCTATACACAGCCTCATATTCCACCACTTGGACCTGCAAGCTTGTGGACCAGCAAACTCACTCGTGTCACGTCATCGCCAGCCTGAAGTCTCTGAGCTCGTTGATGGAAGAGGTATAGCTCTAGAGCAGGGATGGGGAACTTGTTGCCCTCCAGAGGTTGCTGGACTACAACTCCCATCATCCCTGGCCATAAGTCATGCTGGCTGGGTCTAATGGGAGTTGTAGCCTAACCCAGCCAAAGTTTCTCCAGCCCTACCATTAGGTAGAATGAAGCAGTCTGCAAAAGACAGTAAAATATACAACTAAAAACCAACAAATTGTAAAATGTAGTTTATTAATAAGGTGACTACGTCAACAATATAATCAATGTATGAGCTCCATTTGGATATTATGCCTCAAGTACAAAAAAAAGGAGACTTGGATCCCAGTCTACCTACTAGCAATTTCAATATAATTGAGCAGGGCTGTGCAACTCGATGATATTCTGGGGAAGCCACAAGATTCAGCTCAACAGACACGCCATACCCAGAAGAGAGAGGAGGGCAATGTGTATTCTTGTCATTTGGGGCCAGTTCAGTTTTATGCAATTAGAACAGACATAGCAGCTGCCAGAAGTTGTAAAATAAAAGTTCCAGAGTTTGACACTGCTGTTATCCACTTTGATCAGCCTTTACAGTCTTAACGGTTGAATGAAATGTCACCACCACTCTCCTCAAATTTGCTGCCCCGTTAACATTAGAAAAGTCCTAGTAAATCAGTCGAAAGGTCTATCTAGTCCATTATCTTGTTCTCAAAGGGGCCAACCAGATGCTTGTGGGAAGCCTACAACCAGTATCATTCACTTGGTGTTTGCCAACAATTGTTATTCTGCCTGTGATCCTGGAAGTCAGATGCAGCCATTGTGATGAGTAACCTTTGATAGTCTTCCCTTCATGAATTATAGCCCTATTGGTGACCATCACCACATCTTTTGGCAGTGAATGTCAGAGTATAACTATGTGCTGTGAATTATTTTATTTAAAAGCTATATATTTTATACGTACCTGGCACCATCTACAATGTGTTTTAGGCATCAGCTTAAAATGTCCCCCACCCCAGCAAGTCTTCTCTTGAATATTACCCATATTGTATTTCTGTGAACATGCTGTGTTTTATTATGCATTCTGTATTGATTTGTTTTATTTTACATTGGTTTAAAATTGTGTATTCTGTGTGCTGCATAGGCATATTTATATGATTCTGTGGTATGAAAATCTTGTCCGTCATTAGGGGATGAGGTGTAAAGAAGTCTGTCCCAAATTGCCCACAATTCAGTTAATCCCTGGTTCTATAAGGGAGAAACCTTTCTCTCCATTCATTTAATATGCACACAATGCCTTTTAAAAATTAAAGTTCTCCAATATTTACCTATTTGTCTTCCCCCGCTCTGAACTACAAAATTCCAAACCTTTCCTTGCAGCGATGTTTCTCCAGCCCTCTAGTAAGTTTGCTTGCCCTTTTCTATACCTTTTCCAGATCTTCAGTATCCTTTTTGAAATCTGGCAAACAGAACTGCACATAGTACACCAAGTGCGGTCACACCATAGAATTGTGTAAAGGCATCATAATTGTTATTTCTATCCCTTTCTGATGTTCCTAGCATGAAATCTGCCTTTTCTCACAGCTGCTGCACACTGCGGCTGACATTTTTATTCAGCTTTCCCCTGTGACCTCAGGGTCTCTTTCCTGGCTGTCACCTCCATCTCAGACACCATGGGGCATCAGATTTTCAGGGGAAACTCTTCAATTTGAGGGGAAAGGATGGACTTACCGCTTGTGACAATGCAGCAGGACTTTCTCTCCCTCTCTCTCTTTTTTAAATGATAACTATGGCACCCTTTTGTATGCAATTTTGTCAAATATATACATTTTTGCAAGCAATTTCCCCAAATAGAAAGCATCTTTGTATGTTATTTTTCTTTTATAGATGCATTTTTATGTACACTTTACCCTAGTATGTGCATTTTGTACACACGCCTTGGCTTGCAAAATTTGGAGAAGTGTGACTTTCGAGGATAGCTGCTCTTCAGTTTGCATGTTGTTTTGGGAAGTGAAAATTAGGAAGTGAATTCGGGACATTTGGGAAGTGAAAATTTCAGTGAGGATGGAACCAAATTTTGCCCTCATCCCTAGCTGCCATGCCCTCATTGGCAACCCCTTAAGCCCTTTGGAAAACATTGAGTGGTCCTCCTAAATTCCTGTTTGGGAAGCCTTTCCTTGCCATAATGTTTCTCCACCCACCTAGCTGAAATTTCTCCTCAGAGAATGTTAATCAATGTTTCCAGATTTTAAATTCCAGAAATATCTCCCCTGCCCCATTTATACAGATGGTTCCTCTCTGACAGCAGGCCTACTAACAGGAGGAGAGCAGAAGGTAGCAGCTGTCTTGGACCATTTTTATTTGTACTGCCTTTTGCCAGCATACCGTTATATATAGCTATTATCCGTCTCACCTTTTCAAACTGTTTGCCAATGGTTTGGTGAGCAGCAGAGCTGCCCAGGATCTGGTGTACTGGAGGGGTGAATGATAAATACACATTTTACATACGCCATATACTCAGGCACCATACAACAAGAGCCTGAATAAAGGATTATATGTCTAAACCCGCCTCACTGTCTGCAGCCGCAAACCAGACAATTAAATACAGCCCGAGATGTAATTAAAACTACTTACAGTATATGGGGGGAATTTGTCAGCATGAAGATAATGGACTCAAAGAGCACTGTTTATCTGAGAATAAAAAAGGATGTGCTCTGCATCCATCTATCCCCAAAGGATGTATCCTCCGAGGCTAATAAAATAAAGTGCTGTGCTCATTCAGAAGTCTGCTAGCAGAGAGAGTATGGCAACAACCTAATTGTCAAATCAGGGGCAGCTCCTGCTGAGAAATCAAAACCAGGTTTGGACATTGTCCAGGGTTGAAATGTTGTCTCTTTTTGTTGTTGTTACTGTTGTTGTTGTTTTCTCAGTGTTGTTGCGCCACATGTGTGCTGTGTTTGAGGCATGTTGACACACACTGCCTTGGCTCATTTAGCATTGCCAAATCAATTGCTCCAAATCCAGTTGGAAAAGACTTGAAAGGGAAACTGCAGGGCATGTGATTTGGTTCGCTCTCAAGCATTGCTGGAGTTTGGCTGACCTAGTATGGCTTCATCCTGCTGGAGTGTGGCTGAGCCAGCCTGCCATCATCCTACTGGGCTTCTTCAATTATACATTTCCTCGCTGAACACCAGGGAGATTTTCCAGCCTTTGATTGTACTAGCCAGATTTCCCAGTGGCCATCTGAAACATGTTGATATAATTTCTTTTTAAAAATAATTTATATTTATGATTGTGGAGATATCTTGAAGAAACAAAACTGACATAATAATGGCAAGCTTTTCTAACAAAATCTACAAAATGTGTGATGTGGTGTGTGTGTGTTAAAGCAAAGCACTTTTAGTGAATCTACTAAAATGGAAAATTAATGATCTCAAAATATGAATTTTGCTGACTTGCAATACTCAGTTGAGTAGTTCCCTTGCCACAACATAGTTGTTCCATTAGTAATTAGAAGTCAAGATACTTTGTGAGGATGTGTGCCAATTTTGCTCCTGCATAGTTTGCATTAACTGGAGTCTGCATTTAGGATACATAGCTGCGGTTGGTGCATGACCAGAAGTTGATTATGCAGGAATGAAACTATACCAGTTGCTGAAACTGACCTGAATTTTTCAGACAGGAATGCATTCTGCAACACATGCACCATAGTTTGTCTCCTAGGAAGTCAATTGGCTTTGGACTGTGTTACAAACTATTCAATTTAGCTGGAGTCAAGATGGGTGAGGATTTTACTGGGTAAGTGAGGAAAGTCAAAGCCTGCTGTTTTCTTTAGGTTTTGGTCAGAGTAGTATTCCATTACCACCCATGCTACAGGTCCCATGCGGCACTGCAGTGATCCAATTTTAGAGCTCTAAAGTTTTTATTACTATTTTAAAAATGTTCAACAATTCATATTTGCACATCACAAAGCATTTCTGAGCACGCATGAAGTGAGCCAGCTTTATGTCATGGTTTGGACTTTGAAGGAAGCAAGTCTGCTGTTTGATTTTAGGTAGGGATTCAAACCATTGCATCCAGTCCTTCTGTCAATCCAGCAATGCTTGAGAGCTAACCAAAGCTTGTAATTGCCCCAATCATGTAGATATGGTGATGGGGGTGAGGATCTCATTTAGACAAGCAAAAGGGTGAGGAGGACTGAAAAACTCCCCCTTTTGTAGCTTGGACTACATGCATCCCTTTCCCCAAGCACTTTTCTCTAATCCACAAGTCTATCTTTATGAGCTTCCATAGAAGTGCATTGGTCACATATTACTTGATTTCTGGACCAGCTCCAGAATGCGAATTCTGAGACAGCAACAGAAGACTGAACTCAAAGCGAGCGCTTAAATTAATGCCTCTTCCTTCTCACTTGCAATGTAAACTTTTCATGAATGGGCAAAGTAGACCATTTCCCCAAGTGTTTTACAACACTTATTATATCACAAATTAGAAAGCCTAGCCTTTACAATGGGATTTCAGAGGTTATGCTATTAAGAGTTTCCACCCATCGTGGGCAGGTTGGAGGAAGAAGATTTGATCCCATCTGTAGACTAGTTTGCCTAGGTATTGGGAAATTCTTAAGGCTGATTGAGCAAGTGGTGAACTAGGGTTTACTTACTGTGGTGACAGGCAACTGATCCACACACCTTGAAGCACTTTGCTGGCTCATTAAACTGGGTTTGGGGTTGTTGTTATTGTTCTGATGGGATCTGGAACTTCAAGAGGGAAAGTATCATGGACAATATAAGTCCTAATATGGATTTTAGAATATACATGCAGTTCATCACAAGCTCTACCCACAGTTTGTACTTTGATGTTCTGCATTTGATTGACATTCCATGGGGGTGACTGACAATATCATATATAAATAAGCAATTGCCCCTTCCTTCTATTCACAGCATTAGATAGACAAGGGGGAAATCAAGAAAAAGATAAAAGTTTAAAATGCCATTAGTAAAAATGTAGCAGTAAAGTTGAGCAAGCTGCTCGCTCTCCTCCCAGCCATTAACTCAGCTTAGAGCTCTGCCTATCAACCATGAGAGACCATGGAAACAGGAAAAAGATGGGAGTATTTAAACTAAAACCTATGCAGTTAATATTTTGTGGGAGGAAAATAAAATAAATTGTATATGCTTAAACCATAATCATTTGCAGACCTTAAAATGTGACGCCCAATTAATGAATAGTATATGGAATAAGTTATGGAAGCCTCTATTCCTTTCGCTATCTCATGTCACAGTGCAGAGTTAAAGCTCTAGTGCTTGCCACCAAGGGCAGAAATTGCTCAACGTTGCATTTCTTTGCTTTTTAGCATTTAAATTGCCATAACGTCCTGCCGTAAAACCTTGCAAGTAACAGATTTTTTTGCTGCTATATTTAATATATATTGCACATAGCAAGATGGGTCATTACGGAAGAGAACCATGTCCAGAATCATACAGATAATCTACATATAAAGGGGAGGGGACACACACACAGGTGAAGAAACCTTGAATCCAAAGTGATCACTGATCATTTAATTTTCCAACAAAGGATGCAGTTAAATAATGTGACAAGAAATATTGCGGTACAACTCTCCTAGACCTGTATCACTTCAGAATGCAGGTGCATTTAAGTTTAAGCTAGTAAACTTTGCTAGCTTAAAATGCAGTTAGATCATTCTTTTTTCTCAATTTGGATTTGAGTGAAAACACAGTATTTCATAAGAGAGAACAGAACAGTAGATATGGGTTGTTGCTAACATGTGTTCACCGTATTTCAAACTGGCAGCAGAGGTGGTTTTAGGGTAGCATGACCAGTTCGGCTGCACTGGGAGCCATGGTGTAGGGGGTGCCACAACAATGCTGTAGAACTGAGTGTGAGATGTGAAGGGGCACCAAATTTTGAGAGCCCCAAGTCTGCCACTCTTGGCAGTCAGAGTGCACTGAATGTAGAGTAAATGGGAGCGTGTAAGGTAAAGGTAAAGATAAAGGACCGCTGGATGGTTAAGTCCAGTCAAAGGCAACTATGGGGTTGCGGCGCTCATCTTGCTTTCAGGCCAAGGAAGCCAGTGTTTGTCCACAGACAGCTTTCTGGGTTATGTGGCCAGCATGACTAAACCGCTTCTGGCACAACGGAACACTGTGACGTAAGCCAGAGTGGTACCTATTTATTTACTTGCACTGGTGTGCTTTCGAACTGCTAGGCTGGCAGCAGCTGGGACAGAGCAATGGGCTGTGTACAAAGCCTGTATCTGTATGTATATAGAAAGTTGTATAATTGAATGTCAACTGAACCACATCAGAAACCAGCATATCAGGGAGAAGGATTCCAACCTAACTTTCTCCTTGCAGAGTTGCTTGTCTTTGTGCAGAGAGCTTTTGTTTGGGTACTTCTCATGTAAAAGAAGCAACTAAACAAACAGATGCTTCTTCACTTGTCTTCTGAACTAGTATCAGTACAATACTCTCTCCCCACTCTTCCAATAATTCTGAATTCTGCCAATTCTAGCAGTTGAACATCCAGTCCTTAGCCTCAGAGCATGTCTTCATTGCTGGCAGCTCAAGCCTTAAACAAGTGGAATGGAAATAACTGGGTGTCTTTGAGCATGTGCAGAATGCCTTTCAACACTAAGTAATCACTGTCATTCCCCCAACACCTAACATAATGATCACGTAGTCACTTCTTGAAACCAGAAGGTATGGTGATAAAATCTCCATTATATTAACTGTGTAGGTAGCTCTTGGAGGATATGTGTCAGCTGCATGAAAGTGGAGCGTGTACAGGTTTATCTGCATGACTTTAGGTGAGGGACGTTTAATGGCCACTAATCAAGGAAATCTAAAGTCAGGAAGAATTAGAGGAGCTCTTTTTCTTTCCCTGACTTCCATCTCTGTGTTGGCTTTTCTAAGGCCACCTTCCTTTATCTAAGTTCTAATAAAAATAGACAGTTTTACATTATGGAAATCATCTTATACTTCATGAGCAGTCAATGTTTTTACATATTCATATTAGACTAGAAGGCAAATATGAGAATATGAACGATATCATATTAATAAATGTATCTGGGTTTACAAAAAAAAAAACTCTCTCTCCTTAGTATTAAAATTTTTGTGTTTTTTAAAAGTTACTTTAGGAAGACAGCATGCATGAACATTTATTATTAATTATCATTATGGCATTTGCAGCCTACCCTTCTTTCAAGGATTTTAAGGGGGTGTTCTTGGGGTGATCCACTGTTCTACTCAGGACCTTCTCGGTAGTAGTGCCCGCCCTGTGGAATGCCCTCCCATCAGATGTCAAGGAAATAAACAACTACCTGGCTTTTAGAAGACATCTGAAGGCAGCCCAGTTTAGGGAAGTTAATGTTTGATGTTTTATTGTGTTTATAATATTCTGTTGGGAGTCACCCAGAGTGGCTAGGGAAACCCAGCCAGATGGGCAGGGTATTATTATTATTATTATTATTATTATTATTATCAACCCTGTGTGCTAAGGTCATAAAAACATAAGAAGAACCCTACAGGTGTCTCCCCACTTCACAAGGGTGTTATGTTCCCAGGTACTGTGTGTATACATGAGAAATCATACACACCATCTAGAAAGCCTGTAAACACTCTCTAAAACACGCATTACCATATTTGGTCCTCCAGATGTTTTGGGACTACAATTCCCATCATCCCTAAACACTGGGATGATGGGAGTTGTAGTCCTAAAACATCTGGAGGGCCAAGTTTGGCCATGCCTGCTTTTGTTAACCCTTGAAAACCCATTTTTAAAAAAACCCCAGCAGCATTTACCACGCTGTCCAAACTCCACCACAATCGCTTTCCCCAAACCTCCTTTCTCAAGCTCCAACTCTCCACAGGCCTTCCAGGTTGGTGCAAAGGATCCTGGGATTGCAGTTGCAAAGGATCCTGGGGATTGCCAGCTGTTTCCCCATGCTTTTTGTGCCATTTTTGCAGGTTTAATTGATTTATTTAATTATATCCCGGCACCGTTCATATAGACGGTCGGACGCAAGTCGAATGCGTGCAAGTGGGGAGACACCTGTACTGGATGAGGCAAAAGGCCTATCCAGCCTCCTGTTCTCACAGGGAACAGCCAGAGATGCCTGTGGGAATCTCCAAAACAGGACTTGAGTTCAACAGCACTCTTTTCACATGTACCTATCATGGTAGGCTAAGGATTCATGGCTATGTGAAGATTTAAACCTGATCTCCCTGGACTCGTTACACTGCCTCAGATGTAAACCTCTTATCATCTTTCTGTGTATTCCGTTTATATATCAGGAAAAAAGAGAACTCAACAGGGCAGGAGGCATGCAAATAAAGTCATGTAAACATCTCCCTTTGTCAGCAATTGCCTCCAATGCTTTCTTTGACCTCTACCCTGTAATATTATCGTGTCACACATTTTTGAGAACTGTGGGATCTGTTATTGCTGACACAAAAAAGTCTGATCTGAGTAAGCAGGGTTATTTCCCCACCCCTTAGATTTAAAAAGAACTTTAGGAGTTAAGTTTTAAAATGACGAGTCTTCCTGTCCACTCTTGGGAGGTGGATGCTGCAGAAGCAAATTGGAAAGCCCACCAAGAGTCCTGCCACTAAATTCTGGCTTATTTATTACAAAATAATATGGATTTGTCAAGGGAGCCATCTATTCAGCTTCTCTAAGCCATTATCATTTACAGAAGGAGGTGGGAGGATCTTCCCCAACACATCAATAAATTATTTTATGGCAGCTCGTGTGAGAACTACAAAAACATGAGCTTCTTTTACATTCATATCATAATGGCAAACAGATCCCCAAGCATAGCTGAGTGCCCTGCTATCCCTAGAAGTCTGAGTGTCTGACTATATTGGTGTTGACTGAAGATATTTCTGTAGCTCCGTGTAATGGAATTGTGATACATTCCTGTTCTGCAAAAACAGTTTTGGATTAATGAATTTTAATGCCGGGTTGGAGGTGCATAAATTATGTAAATCCTCCATAATTTCAATGGTCAGCTCGCTGTGGCAGTACACTCATCATATTTCTGACACATGCGCTTATCTTCTTCATGGTCTGGGCACAAGGGGTTGTTCAGAAGCCAGATTAGCAGGGTGCTAATTAGCCAGAACTTGTGTCATTCATTATTATTTATTCTCTCATTATGGCATTTCCTATCAGCCCAGCCCTAATTGGCTAGTCATTGTGCCAGTCACAAAGCCAGAGTATGAGGTCCAAGCCCTAGAGAACTTGTCTGACAGAGAAAAATGTCCATGTGAACATGTTGCCTTTCACCTCCAATCTCCTCAGCTGTGGGGAGCTGCCAAGCTCACAGTGGTCATTTCCATAGCACCATGGCAGGGGAGAAGCACTGTCCTAGCCTTGGCGAGCGCCACTACATTGCAGAGATTAGAGAACCAGCAAGGCCCTAGTTGTTAAGGCCTTTGGCCAAGAGGCCCAGGAGTTTTCCAGCCAGATGACCTGCTCCAATAGGGCATGTTCAACATGCCAGGGTGTGGTCCGATGGCTTCAACTCCCAACAGCCACTTTTCCCCATCTTCAGATCAGTAGGGAAAATGCAGAGGAAAAGCATTACAAAATAAGATGCTCGATGAACCTGTTATCTGATTATTATGTAGGTGCTTGAGAAACAAAGCAGAACAAATTAGGTCTCTGTTGAGAGCCAGTGGAAAGGTAGGGTTGTTGGTGGGTAAGCAGAGCTCACACTGCTGCAAAAATCTTGCACCCATTCCTGCTTCTAAGGAGTGTAGACAGCCTAGAAGAAAAGGGCTGCGGGAGGCCTCTTCCTCATACATTTAGTCTAAACACTGCAGCAAGCAGTTGTGATCCCAATTTCTTCTGGAAAGGAAATACCTTTACATTTAAGGAAGTTCTTCTGTGCCAGGGGACAAGGACAGGGATCCTTTTAGCTGGCATTTCTGTTTTATCTCATTTCTAATGGTTATACCCAGCTCCATAGGCTTTAGGGGTTAAGACTACTTAAAAAAAAATATCAAAGAGTAAAATAAAATGAACAAATAAACAAGGTGGGTCAAGAGAGGACATAGAAGGAGAGAACCTGTCATGGTGCTGTTTAGTTGTACAGTGTAATGGTCTGGGGCAGAAGCAGGGACATGCCAAGTAGCAATTCTGCTGTACTGTTGAAAGAGTTCAGCAAAATTCCAAAGACAATGAGAAATGCTACAAATGTTCTAGGGCTCATTAGCACTAGGAAGCCCACGCCCATGCCGCCTGCTCTACTCACCCACAGTCATGATGCTCTCGCAGCTGCCTTTTCTTTGCCCTTTGAGGTTTGGAGAGGCATCTGAGATGACTAGCTGCTCCACTGAGAAAACTGCAGTACAATATGATGGGGAGGAGGCTGAGCTTTTCTCTCCCACTGTCACGCTTTCTTCTGCCAACTTGAAAGGACTACTGCGAATGGTCTTCTGAATCTTCACAACTACCAAGACATTGCCCTTTTACCCCTTTTCAGTAGCATTTCTTAGCTAGGAAAGAAGGTTGGGTGAACAGAGAGCAGGATGGGCCTCATGGAGGAAGGGCTATCTGTCAAGAACAGGGATGGAAAGATCTGTCAAATTTGCCTCTCTCGGTTTCTCACTCTCCCCCAGTCTTAAATCTGGTTCTCCACATTTCTGCAGGAGTTTGCAAAATTTCTTCTCTCGTGAAAATTCTCCAGCATTTTTGTGTTGCTTTCTCCCAATCAACACATTTCTGTATACAGCTTTAGCAAATGTTATACTTTTTTGGAATGCATTCCAAACCAGGTCATTATGAAATTAAGTGACATCACTTCCAGTGCTACTGAAAGTCCTTGCAGGCCAGTACTGCATTACTTTCCTGAGATCACAGCTAGCGTTAAGTTGGAAGGGATCTGCACCCAGCCATTGGACCGGAGGGGGGGGGGGAGGGGAGTGAGAAAGCTACTACTTACTAGTGGGCTTTTACAAGTCCTCTGTTGTTAGCAGAATGTTATAGTAAGAACAGCCCCTCTCAGTGCCTCAGGATCTGGCTGCAACCCCTTCCAGATGACACTACACAGCCAGGGAAATGAAGCCTCTGGATCCAACTGAGAATCTGTCTCCATATCTACTCCGAAAGTAACACCTCCTTCCGCCTTGTAAGCTTAAGCATGTCATTTTCTTGAAATGGCAAATCCTAGTTTCTATTCCCCTCTCACTATTGTCATTATCTGACACCCTCTTCCCATATCCAAATGTCCTCTTGAGGCAGAGATTGCCAGTGCAATATCAAACTAGAGGAAGGAAATAACTCGATAGCCTGAAAATCCCTCAGAAATTTCACTGATATCTGCATTAGCTTACCTAAATCTTCACAGTGCATTAAGTCACAAGCTGCTGCTTTATAAACCATGATCCAGGATTTCTGTGTTCACCTCTAAGACTATTGCATTGTTTGTATACTGATTCTCTCTCTCTCTCTCTCTCTCTCTCTCTCTCTCTGTGTGTGTGTGTGTGTGTGCATGCATAACTATAGATTTACAGAAATAATTGACAGTCTTCCCGGTAGATTCATAATTCTTCTACCACAGCAGCAATGCAGCAGTAATTGCTGCCATTTAATTTAATCTATCATTAATGCCATGAGGCAGCTGGGGATTCCATGTGAACCAATGAGCATTAATGTAGTATTTATTTATTTATTCACTAGCAGTAACATTTTTTCCTCCCTCTCTCACTCTGTGGAGACAAGGATGGGAAATGGAGTAAAATTATGTGGAGGTTGGGATTTCTGGAAGTCAAATTTGCAGCAAGAGAAGGTCACCCCTTATTTGCCCCTGCAACTGTAATAGACACACAAATGTGCATTCTGTTTGCGTACACAGAACTGGTTCACACACTGGCATTTTAATGAGGTTTGCATGCATAGTTTGAGCACCTGAAATCCTGTTGGAAGCTACCCTGCAGCAACTAACCACAAAATCCTATAATGTCTTCTTAGAAGTAAACCTGACTGAATTCAACAGGGCCTACTTCCAGGGAGTGAGTATAGGATTGTAGCCTAAATGGGAAGCAAGTATCAAGTACCAGCCACTCCCAGAACTTCCCTCTGCCTGCAGGGGGGGGGGGGGAGAGCAGGTGCTAGAACTACTTGTGAGTAGGGATGAGGAAGAAATTAAGTTCATTTCATATGTATAGTTGAACTTATGTAATTTGTACTTTGTGAAACAATAAGCAAACTGAAACATAGCCATCTTTTCAAATTTACTTTTCTCTGAATTTTTCAGTGCAGTTTTCCAGCCAAGCAATGCACATACAGTTGTACCTCGGCTCCCAAACACCTTGGGAGTTGAACGTTCTGGTTCCTGAATGATCAGAAACCGGAAGAGAGTGTTCTTGATTCTGAATGTTCTTTTGGAAGCCAAACGTCCACCAGGGCTTCCGCAGCTTCCGATTGGCTGCAGAAGCTTCCGTTTGACTTCCGAGGTACGACTGTATTGGGGTAAATCGTGCACATAACTGCATATAATAATGAAAATGGCAAACAAAGGTCATTATATGAGGGGAAATCATTTTGCAAAAATGTGTATATTAAGCAAAATTTCATAGAAATAAATTTGTGTAAATATGCTGCCGAATTTTCACGAATTTTTAAAGGGGTTTTTTAAATCACAAACTGTTGTGAAAATGTGAAGAGAGCATTCTGCACTGTAGCATTTTGTTGCAGGTCCCATTTGTACTGCTTGGAATCAAAATCAGAAAATTATGTTCTCTAGCTATCCCCATCCTAAGCTGTAAAACTATAAAACTCAAACTTTGTAGATAATACTTGGTGCTGGAATAAGATATTTTAATGTACTATAGCAGAACTACTTAAGCACAACTCAAAACAAATACACACATGGATACACACATTCATTTTTTTGTACATGTTTAGGAAACGTTATGCTCAACTCCAGGGTTCATTCATCTGGGTTGGCAAGGAAACCAGTTGCATTGTTCTGTCAAGCCAATTCAAGTGCTTCAATCTGAAAGAAGACAAAGATTTAATCTCCCCTTGCCTGCAGTCATGAATATTGCCCCTTGTATTTCAGACTGGATGATGCAATATCATGTATATTCTTAACAATTCCAGGAATACCAGGAAATGTATGGTAATGGGTGACATTACAGAGGTACAAAATAGAGGTTATGTAAGCGTTAATTTTGTATTGAGCTAAATAACAAGGCCGGTATGTGTAGGTGTTATCTTTAAGTACAGCACATTTTTTGCAGGTTAAATAGCATATGTAGGTGTTCTATGTAGGTGTTCTTGCCGGAAACACTGAACTCCATCATTTTTCATTCTTTTGCAGATATAAAATTTAGATCATTAGTGCTGATAGTACAACAGCCATAATTGACAATACAACATTATGCTCTCTTTAAATGTATGGGTCCCTCCCCACACTATTTCAACAGCTTGAAAATCTGAGATGTATGATTCGTAACCCTAACAATGTGAGTTTGTTATTTCCTCTTACCACCTCTCTTTACCGTCTATATCTCAAGCTCATTCATCCATTATTGCTCATGCAATTGATCAATCTTATCTTACTTTTTCTTTCTTTAGGGATAGTACAATGCAGTATCTGTCAAAAAGCCACATGAGCATGTGACAAAGACATAAAACAGATAACGTACACATGCTTTGACAATATTTTCTTGTGTGTGGCCAATACTGAGGGTTAAATAGGGTCCCTCCAATACTATGACACTATGCAAGGGTCTAGAGATGAATGATAAACCAACAAGAAAGAGGCTTCCTTGTTTGTGCTCAAAATCTGAAGCAAGAATTCCCTTGATGCAGTTATCCTTGATCTGTTGTCCCTGGGGCTGCTGAATTTAATGCATTGCCAGATGGTAAATTCCACATAGAGGTATGTTGTAGCAAACAAATTCCAACGAAACAAAATCTTGCAATCACAAAAGGGGTTATTCATTCTGCAGCTCTAGACATTCCGGAGCACTGTAAGAGAAGAACTGCTCTCTACAATACTTTGGGAGCTTCAAACATGTGAGGAATTGATAAGATACTTCAGGCAGAACACTACGACCTCAGAATTCTCTCTTAATGCCTGCAATCAAAGACAAATGTGCAGTTCTGTGTAGCAATGTGCAAACTCTCCCATCTACATTTCTGTTTACTTGTTTCAATCTTTCCCAGCTCTTCAAGAAACCAAAACCAAAAAGGCAGCAAACCCTCAGGTTCTGGGGGGCTGCTTTGCAAAAAAAGAGAGAACGAATTGTTGTTGTTGTTGTTTAGTTGTTTAGTCGTGTCCGACTCTTCGTGACCCCATGGACTAGAGTATGCCAGGCATTCCTGTCTTTCACTGCCTCCCGCAGTTTGGTCAAACTTATGTTGGTAGCTTCAAGAACACTGTCCAACCATCTCGTCCTCTGTCGTCCCCTTCTCCTTGTGCCCTCCATCTTTCCCAACATCAGGGTCTTTTCCAGGGAGTCTTCTCTTCTCATGAGGTGGCCAAAGTATTGGAGTCTCAGCTTCAGGACCTGGCCTTCCAGTGAGCACTCAGGGCTGATTTCCTTAAGAATGGAGAGAATGAATTAGGCAATTCCTATTTCCCCAACCACTGCACCAATCTTTAGATACCTCCCTGCTGCCTGTTACCTTCTTGCCAACTTATCGGGTGGTGCAGCAACAGCAAAAACAGCAAGATCTCCCCATCTGCCTCTGTCCTCCCACTTTGTCTAATAGAGGCTTCTTTCTCCCTATCTTTTCTCCTTTCCTGTTTCTGGCACTCTGAATGGTGCAACAGCAACATCCCAGGTTGTTGGGATTTTGCCAGGGCTCCCAAATCCAGAGTGTCACCAAAGGGGAGGATAACAGACGGTAAGGACTCCTAGAATATATATATATATATATATATATATATATATATATATATATATATATATATATATGCACACATGTAATCACAACTATTTGATACGTCCTACATTCTTTGTTTCATTGTATACATAACTTTTGGTACTTTACGGAGAAAATGCCGGCAAACTTTAATAATTAAAAAATGTTACTTTTGACTGTGCCATATTTCACCGATGAGGTCCTGCAACTCTACTATAGTTGTTTGTTACTTCTCTGGGGTTTTGTCATTGGGTAGGCTTCTTTAGCAATTATGTATTTTTATTGCAATGCGATAGTTTTATGCTTATGCCAGGCATGCCATTCTCAGTGGTTCAAGGGGAGAGATGACAAGGGAAGAAGCATATTATGTTATAAGTTTTGAAAAGCCTTTTGAGAGAAGCTGCTTACTTTCCCCTACCTAATAAAGCTGATCTGAGCGAACTAATTTCTTCTAGGTAAATAGCAACTGGAACATCAATTTCCTGTCAACAGCAGCAGCTTCAACAGTTTCAGACCTTCATTCAAATGTGTGAATGCTTTGCCTAAATTGCACATTTTTCATTTAGCGCACCTTGAAGGACTTTTCTGTCACTCACTCATAAGCTCAGCAAAGGATATTTGGCTGTACACTGGATGGCCCTGGGAAGGATCTGCAAAGTAGCTTCCCACACTTCCCACACCTAAGTCTGGCACTCGTAGGGGATCTATTTTTGATAATAAAACACCCAGCAACTTAATTTGGGTGGGCTACTAAACTTCGACGAAAAACCATATGTTAAGCTTCTCCAATTTTTATAATTCCCACACAGCTCCAAGCATCTTTCTCAATATGAAAAGTTCCATCTAAAAACAATTTGGAGAAAATTTAAATTAGAAAGCCTCAGGAAAGGCTCTAAAGTTAAGGTGTGGAAACTACAAACATTTTATTCCTTGTAAAACAGGCATAATTTCCCCTCCCCACTGTCATGAACTAGCAGGACGATGGGGTAGATCCCAGAGAGGGGGGTAGTGGGGACTGGGACACACCAGGGAAAGCAGAGGATGGGGGAGGAAGTACTCACAGAGTGATGGAGGTCAGTGTACAGGAACCAGAGCAGGAAGCAGGACGCATCAGCAGAGCCAGAGAAGCTCCTGCTCCATGAACACAGTGGGCTCTGAGGCATAGGGAGCAGCAGGAGTGGTGCTCTAGGAGGCTGAGGCAGGCAAGGGCCCACAGCTTAGCTCCCTAGTTCCCCAGGTGGGGCTCGCTACCTCTAGGAGGAGAGATGTGATTCCTCAACTGGAGAAGGCCTGCAACAGCATGCAATACACAAAAGGGAAGCAGAGCTGAGGTGCTGTGTCTGTTCCAGTGCCCATATTGATAGATATTGCCTAGCATGCTACTGGACTTATATGGGACTGTGCTTTGGGTTTGACTCTGGACTGGATTCTGACTGCTAGACTTCAGACTTGGCTACTTGGATTGATCCTCGGTTGTGTTTCCTGATCTTTGGACTTTGCTTGTGTGGCTTGACCCCCAGACTTTGGTCTTGATGTGCAATGCAAGCTACCACCTCTAATCTTCATTACAGTTCTCTGTCAAGGGATCAGGTAAATTATTTCCCTTCACTCATCAAAAAGTATTAATGTTTTTGTTTTTCTTGCTACCTTTTTGTTTGCTTTTTTCCTACTTTTTTTTTTTTTTTTTTGCTTAGTGTACATTTTCTCTCTTGTTTAAAATAGACTGCAGAGCAAACACAAAAAAATCACAGAAACTTGTATTGCAGGTCACACATTGAAACTCATAGTCTACAGGCCTCCAGAGACTGCTTTTGCCAGACAGAGCCTAGTAATGGCTTTGATATGCCTGCCATGCATTCACATTATTTCTAAATACATACACATAATCTTTTCTAAACTGATTCCGCCCCCACTCAAAAAGAAGTAGTCACTAGTGTCCAAGTCACTTAGGATATTCAAGAGGGTGTTCCTAACTTACCACTAATGATCTCACCTAGGGAAAGGAAATTCCAGTGGAGAATAATTTGACAGGTAGGGCTTCTTTTTAATGAAATTTTTAGTATTCAGTCTTGTGCACTTCACAGTGAAATTGCTCATCCTTTATTTATTCTACAAAACAATGAGAAGAGAAGCATGAGGGTAGTAGAGTCCTGGGATTAATTATTAGGTTCTTTATCAACAGTACATCAATGGAACCAATCAACTTGAACAGTGCAAAGTATTTCTGTCAAGAAACTGGTCTGAATAGAATGGCATTGATAGTCTTTGATTCACTAGCAGTAAACATTCCAAACTGATAGAAGCCAAACTGGGAATCCTTAAACTGGAATTCTTAATTCTATTTTTAAATATATGGGATATAGATTGATCAGTACCTATTAGGCATGATAGCTAAGTGGAATCTCCCATCTTCAGAGGCAGTATGCCACTGTTCAACAGTTGCTCAGGGGAAACTATGTGGGATAGTTGTTTTGTTCAAGCCCTGCTTGTGGATTTCCTGGAGGCATGTGCTTCTCCACAGCGGAAAACAGGATGTTAGACTAGAAGGCCTCATCCAGGAAGGTTTTCCTCATGTTCTTATGCTGTTAATTAGCAGCCAAAAAATAGGCATGTTTGTGGAAAGTCAGTGAGGCAAAGCATTCGGGATCACAGAGAAAACAAAAAAACTGAAGCAGAGAAAACTGCTTATACTTAAAATATTAAGGACTGTTCTTTCCTGAAGGGGAAAAAACCCTCCACCACTACAACTTGTGGTGCTGCAAGTGGTTGTTGAGGCTGGCAGTGTGGAAGGCAGGGATGCCAACAGTATGTGGACCCAGAACCAATGACAGGCAGAGCTGACTTGTTCTGGGTCCCCCCCCCCCCCCGTCCTCCTGGGTCCTTTCCGCAAGGGCAACACTGGGAGTAAGGAGATGCAAATAATTCATTCAGCTTCTCTGCACTCTTCTTATCCTCATTTTGCATATCATTGACTCCCTTGTCATCCACGGGTCCAACAGCCTCCTTTGATCGCCTCCTGCTACTAAGGCATTTCAGTAGTTTTTTGTTGCTGGCCTTAATGTTTTTAGTAATGCACGCCTCAATTTTGTTATTGTCCACATGCATTTTTTTTATTTGGTCAAATTCTGTGTTCCTTTTTCTTCTCCTCATTTGGTCAAAACTTCAATTTTTTGGGGGGAAGGAGAAACCTTCTTGCCTCTAATAGAGGCTTTGACTATGTAAACTGCCCAGGGAGCTCTTTTTAGAGCAGAACTAATTTATAAATAAAACTTTTAAAAACCTTCAGTATTCCTGCCATAGTTTTTGGCAAGTAGTAAATGAATCAATACAAGCAAGGGGGAAGAAAGTAGAGCAGAAAAAGCTTTGAACACAAGATGCCACATCCCCCCTCCCTTTGCCTGCCCACTGTTGCTATTGATACAAGATAGGTGTTGAGGATATCCAAGCAAGTTATTCCACTTGGGAGGGACAAAGGTCAAGCAGTTTAAGTGTAAAAGATCAATGAGGTGTTTTATAAGAATGCATAGGGGGTTAGAAAACGAGTTTGAAGTTTAACAGCCCTGGTGTCAAAGAAATCCCTGATGCTAAGATATTACACTTCAGACATATATGTTCATGTCACAACAACTCTTATTCCCACTGGAAAGTAGCTTCAGCTGACTGTAAAATCAGTAAAGTATCACCCTCTTGGTGCTAATCGGCACACAAAATGAATGACCGCAGATACAAGCCAGTTAGGAGAAATGAAAATGCCTTGGTTCAAGTGGCAAAATATTCCATAACAGAATTTCATAGAATTGTAGAGTTAGAAGTGAAGCCGGTCTCCTAGTTCAACCCCCTGCAATGCAGGAATCTCAACTAAAGCATCCATGACAGATGGCCATCCAGCTTCTGCTTTAAAAGGAAGGAGAGTCCACAATTTCCTGAAGGAGTCCCTTCTACTGTTGAACAGCTCTTACTGTCAGAAATTTCTTCCTGATACTTACTCAGAATCTCCTTTATTGTAACTTTAATCCATGGATTCGAGTCTTACCCTCTGGAGCAAGAGAAAACAAGTTTGCTCCATCTTCAATGTGACAGCCCTTTAGATATTTCAAGATGGCTATCACATCTCTTCTCAGTCTCCTCTTTTCCAGGCTAAACATACCCAGCTCCATCAACCGTTCCTCATAAGGCTTGGTTTCCAGGCCCTTGATCATCTTGGTCGCTCTCCTCTGCATACCCTCATGCTTGTCAATATCCTCCTTAAATTGTAGTGTGCAGAACTTGACATATTATGCCAGATGTTGGCTGACCAAGGGAAAATAGAGTAGTACTATGACTTCCCTTGATATGGATAATAGACCTCTGTTGATGCAGCCTAGATTAGCATTCAATTTTCCAGGTCACTAAAACCAGCTAAGGTAAGCTGCAATTCTAAGCAGAGTGTTCTCTGTGGCCACAAGTCACTGAAATCACTAAAGATTTATATGTGTATAACAGTGTGCAGTGTTGCTACTATAAAATTCATTATTTCATTAATAATTCCAGATCCAATGCAAGATTTAGTTGCTGTGAAATAAAGTACATAAAGCAGAGCTGTGACAGTTACTAACCTTAATTTACTACACTTATGAGTATTGTACTGAGTGTGCTCACTAAGACAAGCCAGCAGCTCATGTGACCTTCCACTGTGTTCCGTAACATTATTAGTGGACACTGGAGGGCCACAACAAACGCGACACTGTTAATTTTCAGGGACTGACAGCTTGCATTTTATGAGTCTCACAGGGGATCAGAAATGGCAGCGGCTTTCTGTGGGATGGAGAATGGAAGAGAAAACAGCAGAGGTACCAAGGACAGAGCAGGAAGAAGGAAAAAGCAGCCAAACAGATGGTTCTCGAGATAGGATGGACAGAGGCAGGATCTGATGTGAACAACTCTTAAGTGTTTATGATTCCAGGAGGAAGCTGGAGTGGACTTACTTAACTCTGGGCTCATCCACACTTCTGCTTGGTCCATATTTTGATTGTATTGCGTACCGACCAATTCCCCTGGATCTGAGAGCTTTACTTGTTGTTCCATGGCTGTGTCTTGCAAAAATCTTATCTTAACTCACTGAATTGAAGCTTGCTTTAGCAAAATCTCTCATTGGATTTTCCATGCATCTGATAAGATCGGATTCAGCAGATAAGATCGGATTTTCAAGGGCACAGTTGCAGAACAAGGGGGGGAGGGAAGCAAAAAAAGCTCCCAGACCCAGGAGATTTAATTCGTACACAATACGATCAAAATACAGGTCAAGCAGAAGTAATAATAATGTATTAGTTATACCCTGCCCATCTGACTGGGTTTCCCCAGCCACTCTGGGCGACTCCCAACAGAGTATTAAAAACACAATAAAACATCAAACATTAAACTTCCCTAAACAGGGTTGCCTTCAAATGTCTTCTAAAAGTCAGATAGTTGTTGATTTCTTTGACATCTGATGGGAGGGCGTTCCACAGGGCGGGCACCACTACCGAGAAGATGTGGATGGCCCTCTTTGAAATTCACATATGATCATACAAACCAATGGCTGCTTTGATTTCTTTCCATCCACTTCTGAAGACTTTCCCAAAACTGCTTCCAGTGGTGCTGTCCCTGTATCAATCTGGCTTCTGCTCCAACTATTCAGCTGAGACTATTCATATTCATAGCCTATTCATAGCCGTTACTCAAGTCTTTTTTTTTTAATCCTCCTTCAGCTTTTCATACAGTTGATTACTCTATTATTCTCACCTCCTTGAACTCTTTGCATTTTCATGGCCAAGGGCTTTCATAGTTTGTATCCTCTCCAATCATTTCTAAGCAGTAAGTTTTCAGGAATTAGTGTGGTTTTGCCACTTGCATCAACACAGGTAACTAGACCAAGATGTTAATTCTGGCCTGATGCTTCCATCCTATCTTTAAAAGAGAGATCTAGAGAATATTCCTTGTGCTGGAAACAAGTTTTGGATCATGGGGCACCTAGAGGAGGCCACACTAAAGCCCACAGGATGTATACAAGCCCAAACTTGAATTAGAACAGTGATTGCAGTGACACATGTTACGATATGAGTGCAACGCAGCTGCAAACCAGTAGCTCGATGTTGACATCACATGATGTGACTAGTCCTGGTATCTATATCTTGCATCAATACATACCCATCTTATATAATGTGTAGATATCTAAATGCACATGTCCACAATGTGTGACCGTCTAAATGCACATATACAACAAGTACGCATAATGTATTAGCCCGTCATCTTTGAGTCACTTTACATAATTTTTATGAATTTCCTTTGGGCCTGCATATAGAGGCACATGTAAGTTATTCTCATTAATATTAAATAAAAATATTCAACTAGGTTTTAGTTGCAGTGAGCACTTGTTTTTTTCCTCTCGTTGCATATTCCATTTGGTTTCTCTTGCTGATGTCTGTGTTTGCATCAGCTCCTTCTGTTCAGCAGGCAGAAAGAGAGAACATTTTGCTTTGAAGCTGGTGCGAACACTATTCCATAAATCATTCAGTGGAGGCTATAGCAAAGCTGCTCTATCATCCCACGGCCCATGCTAGAACTCGACTTTGGAATCCATTGCCAAAAATGTGAACAGTACAATATGTCTCTTTAGCCAAGATAAGCAAGGGTTGGTGAAGCTTACAGTGAAATATCCTATAACCTAATCTGATCTACACCATAATAAACCCTACTTAATATTCACAAGGTTCCATTTTAAACACAGTTAATAAATTGAAATCACAGATTTATCTCTCTAGAGAGCCTAAAAATATTTTCCTCCATTGTACTGCAAATGGAAAATAATCCTCCAGTGTCCAGGCACATTCCACTGGAGATTTTCTCTGCTTTAAATCAAAGCAGCAAAAACAAGACTTTTATTGTAGCTGCCCACAAGGGAAGCATCATTTCCAATATCATGATTCTTTGCAGCTGCTCACACCCTACGGATATAGGCTGGGCACAATGCAGTAACAAAACAATCCCACCAATTCTTGCTTCCCCCCACCAAAAAAAAATATGATCTATGGATCTTTAAACCCCACACTTTATGTTCTAAGAGAGTGAAGATTAGACATCCACAGCAACCCTATTAACATATTTTATGAATCAGAATAGCACCTTTCCAGTGACATTTATTTCCACTCTCTGAAACTGAATGCTTTGCAGTTCATCTATATGAGCATTTCACACACACACACACACACACGTATTCTACGAAGGATAAGACAGAACTTCAAATAAGAGAAAGTTAGAAAGCAAGTGATGGGAACTTTGCTCAGAGTTTAGAAAATTGTACAACCTGCAGCACAAGCATAAGCGTATTTATTCGGCAGTAAGACCCACTGAGTCCAATTGGATTTCCTCTCTAGTACACATGTGTGGGATTGAAGTTCCAGGGACAAGTTTGGTGTAGCTATTAAAGTGT
The DNA here is from genome assembly GCF_965153285.1 of Podarcis tiliguerta. Classification (NCBI taxonomy): domain Eukaryota; kingdom Metazoa; phylum Chordata; class Lepidosauria; order Squamata; family Lacertidae; genus Podarcis; species Podarcis tiliguerta. The sequence continues at coordinate 38,530,308 of NC_139542.1, read as the reverse complement.
TGGATTCCGTAGTGTAGTTTGGGAGTAGTTATTAAAATGTTGGATTTGAAGACGTGGCTTCAAATTCACACCCTGCCATTAAGATCACTGGATGACCTTGAGTCAGTGATTCTTAACAGCACCCCCCCCCCAACAATGTCAAGATAAAATGGGTGAGTTGAGGGAACCCTTGTGCCACAGTGAGCTCCTTGGAAGCGTAAAACTGCAATAAATAACATGTGTACATTAAATTTATGCTGATTTATTTCTGAGTAAACATGTGCAAACCTAACACATTGTATAGTTCCATGCTTTTAGTTTAGCCTCTAGAGAACTTTTACTTTGGAAACTTCAACTTTAGATTTTCTCCTGCAGCAAATTATCCTGGAGGTTTGTTGTACTTTCACAAACATTTCAACAGAGATATTGTCAAGTGAAAGCATAAATAAATACCATAGCATCTGTGTGGATATTATATATATATATATATATATATGCAGGTTTTGGTGTCCTCGGGTGTCTTCCCGTGTAAAAGTTGGGGTGTCTAGGCGACGTTTCGACGAGGTCTCACTCGTCATCTTCAGGCTGGTGCTTTCGGCTTCTTGTTACTGGAACAGAGCAGGATCTCAGTGTTTGAGTTCCTATAAATACTGTTGAGGAGGTGTGGTGTATAGCCTCCAATGTTCTGGGCAGAGAGGAGGTTCCCAGGCTAGTGTGCCTTTTCTTCTTTTGTTCCTTAATTACTTGAGGGATATCTTGAGTGATTTCTTGAGTGATTTCCTGAATCCCACTTAGGTGGGTCATTAGGTGTGGATTAGTTGCTAAAGCCTTCGTGTCTTGAACTCTTGAACTTTGTGAAGAGTTTTTCTGAGAAGATGGCTGTACTGCACTTGGTTGTGCTCTGGCTTGGCTTCGTGTATAGGGGCGAGCTGTGGTTTTGTGGCCTGTGTCAGCCAGATCTGTGTAGGGATTGCAGGGGGGTGCAGCATCCGGAGGTGCCACCCTGGTTTGGCTACTGGATGGTGTCTGTAATTTATCTGTGGAGAGGGTCTGGGTTTGGGTCTGGTGTGGTTGATTGGTGATGGCGTTCTGTGTGCCTCTGGATCTGGTGTGCCTCTGGATGTGGTGTGCCTCTGGTGTGCCTCTGGATCTGGATAGACACACTATCTACCGGAAAAAAACACACACCAACCGCTACTTACATGCACAATCACACCACCACCCTGCACAAATAAACTCCGTAGCCAAGACTCTCATCTCCAGAACCAAACGCCTGGCTGACGAAGACCACTTGACAACTGAGTTACAGAATCTCTCAAATGTGTTAATTGCCAATGGATACCAGCAAAACAGGGTTACGAAGCTAATCCAAAAAGAAACACCCCCCAAAAACCAAGACACAGAAGAAAACAATGGCATAGCCCTCCTTCCTTATATCAAGGGCACTACAGATAAAATTAGCAAAATCCTCCATAAACACAATATCAAAACAGCCTTTTGCACCAACCAAAAAATAGCCAATATCCTCAGAAACCCCAAGGATAAAATTCAGTTGGAAAACCAAGGGGTCTATGAAATACCCTGCAAAGTCTGCCCAGCCACGTACATTGGACAAACAAACAGACGAATAAATGCACGGATCGCAGAACACAAGAATGCCGTCAAAAAAGAAGAAAAAACTTCCTCTCTTTTCCAACACATGAAAGAAACAGGACACGAAATTAATTTTGCAGATTCCAAATTGCTCTTTAACATGGAACATCACCACAAGAGAATAATCATGGAAGCCATCGAGATAGAGAAACACCCTCACAACATGAACAAGCGTGACGACACATCCCGCTTGCCAGACATCTGGAAATTAGCCCTCCCCACAAAATCTGACACCAGATCCAGAGGCACACAGAACGCCATCACCAATCAACCACACCAGACCCAAACCCAGACCCTCTCCACAGATAAATTACAGACACCATCCAGTAGCCAAACCAGGGTGGCACCTCCGGATGCTGCACCCCCCTGCAATCCCTACACAGATCTGGCTGACACAGGCCACAAAACCACAGCTCGCCCCTATACACGAAGCCAAGCCAGAGCACAACCAAGTGCAGTACAGCCATCTTCTCAGAAAAACTCTTCACAAAGTTCAAGAGTTCAAGACACGAAGGCTTTAGCAACTAATCCACACCTAATGACCCACCTAAGTGGGATTCAGGAAATCACTCAAGAAATCACTCAAGATATCCCTCAAGTAATTAAGGAACAAAAGAAGAAAAGGCACACTAGCCTGGGAACCTCCTCTCTGCCCAGAACATTGGAGGCTATACACCACACCTCCTCAACAGTATTTATAGGAACTCAAACACTGAGATCCTGCTCTGTTCCAGTAACAAGAAGCCGAAAGCACCAGCCTGAAGATGACGAATGAGACCTCGTCGAAACGTCGCCTAGACACCCCAACTTTTACACGGGAAGACACCCGAGGACACCAAAACCTGCATTCCTGTACCCGTGAAAATCTACGAAAGCATATATATATATATATATATATATATATATGAGAACATTATCAGCAGTGCTGGAGGCCTTGTCCCAAAGCAAAGAGAGACGTGGGTGACAACATGGACTTACTGAAAATCAATGGGAGGGAAATTTTGTGCACCAGGTCTAGGGGGCTGGAGTAAAATTGAACTATTGATAAATATAGTGGTAGCTCGGGTTAGTACTTAATTCGTTCCGGAGGGCCGTACTTAACCTGAAACTGTTCTTAACCTGAAGCACCACTTTAGCTAATGGGGCCTCCCGCCGCTGCCACGCCACCGGAGCACGATTTCTGTTCTCCTTCTGAAGCAAAGTTCTTAACCTGAAGCACTATTTCTGGGTTAGCGGAGTCTGTAACCTGAAGCATATGTAACCTGAAGCGGATGTAACCCGAGGTACCACTGTACACATACCTCAAGTGTCCCAGAAAAATTGGGACATGCCGTTTGTTTATTGTGAGAGAACAGCAGCCATTTTGATTGCCACGATCTCGTGTGATTCCCCCTCTGAAACAGCACTTTTTCGGGGGCCACAGTCATGCCCAGCCCCCCCAAAATGCATGCTTTGGGGTGCCATGCCCCCAAATGTGCACCACGGTGTGAAATCACATGGGATCATGGCAACCAAAATGGTCACTGTGTTCTCACAATAAAAAAAAGGAAGATGGTGTCCAGGAAGATTTTGTCCTGGATTTTGGCTTCAAAGTGTTGGAGGGTTTGGATATGTGAATGGGGAAAGGGATATAGGATGCAGATTAAGTGTGGTCTTCTCCTGTCCATCCCTATACCACTCAGTATTTCACCCCACTTAAGCTATTCTGCCATGGGCATATTCCACTGGATTTTATTTTTTTAATGGCAGTGGCATATATAGCATTCAGATGATTTAGTTGTACTCCTATAGCCCCTCAGCCAGCAGATCTTCAGTATAGCATCACACCCAAAGAGGTCTCAAGGTAGCTGTACACATATCTGATAGCATACCTCAAATATGAATCAAACTATCTTTCAAAAAGTTCAGTTATGTCTTGTTAAAGATTTACAGGTAGTCTCTGCAAGTGAGATTCCCCACTACCACCCATACATCTAAAATATGAATGTTGACAATAACTAAGAAGCATTCATAAAACATGCCTTGGAGTGATTACATTGTCACAAGTTGGGAGGAGCAGGCGATGAAGAGTGGATTCAAACCGTGTTTCCAAGTCTCAGTCAAGTATTATTTGTTTAAATCCCTTAGAAATCATAATGAAATATATATATATAGAGAGAGAGAGAACAGGATTTGGAATGTGCTCAGCATAACTGCTGGACCCAGCAGACCTTTACTTACATCCTGAAGCATTTTATCTCATTATATGGTCCGATTTTCATTCCTCACAAAGTTCCTTGCATCTTATGAAAACACCCCATTGGAGTTTTTAAATAGATGTTCAAGCCCATATTCTTTTATTTATTTCAATTATTTACATGCTGCATTTCAGGATACAAATCCTTCAAAGGAGGCTTACAAATAACATGAAATTGTTTTTTTAAAAAAGAGAGAAAAAGAGGACACAACAAACAAGTAATACATAAGTGTTATCAAGATGTTTCTCTCAGGACAGTTACTGGTATAAAACGTTGGGGGAGGTGGAATCATTCTGTGGAGGCAGGACTGAGGTGCTCTTCACGTGCACCCTTCTCTCTATTGGAATTATTTCTATGGGGCAGCAGGTGGCAGATGAGCTCATGGAGCCAGGGAGAAGGGGGAATCCTGCTAGCGCAGGCACTAAGGTTTGGGGTTTTGTATTATTATCAGTTACCATTGCATCCCATCCTTCCTTAAAGGAACCAAGTTTGACATTCATGGCATTTCTTCGTCTTGCCAATAAAACACCCCCATGTTGATTAGATCAAGAGAATGACTAATCTTAGGTCACCCAAAAGACTTAGGTTGAGATTTTCACTCAGCTTCACCAGTCAACCACCACCACTTTATCTACTAAATCCAATTGGCTTCCTCATATCTGTAGAGCGTTCCTGGACAAATATATTTCTAACTCAGTTTCTCTTATGGTCTCCTTGGCCAGACTGAAAACCTGCAAAATTGCCTCATTCACCATTTCACTGCCCCTTCACCCAGTCTGTGGAGAGTCTTTTAATGGTCCTTTAGTGGTGTAGTACTTACAGTGTTGGAGTAGGACCTGGGAAAGCAGGGTTCAAATCAGGTCTCTCAGCCAGGGTCTATGGCTCCTAGCAGCCGAGCCCTTTGTGCCCAACAATATTTTTGGGGTGGGGGTCAGGGCCCCCAGTGTACAAAAAGCACAGAGGCAAAGCGCAGAACCAAGCACAGAATGGCTCCAGTGACCGGTTCCTTCTCCTCCTCCTCCTGCTGTGGCAGGGAAATCACCACCTGTCTGTGGCAGTGCCAGTAGGCGGTAGAGGAGGACCTGCCAGCCAATGGAATTGTGTAGCTGCTGCTTTCGGCTCTGACCCCATGGCTCCTGATGTCACATGTGCATTGGGACTGTGATGTCATGCACATGACGTTGGGCCCCCCAATCACCCTCACAAGCTGACGCCTCTGCTCTACCAAACAAGGTGGTTGTTGTGAGGATAAAATGAGGAGGCAAAGATCCAATTCTGCCACTTTGAGCTGCTTGTTGGAAAGGTGGGATCTCTCTCTCTTTCTCGAGTTTACAAGGGAGGTAATGTCACCAGGATGTTGAGCTTATTGTTTTCACATTACTGGTTCCAGTGCTCTGAGCCACTGGTTTAACATTGGCCCTCAGGGAGCTGAATCAACTGGCTGAGTTCCAGTTTGTTTATATAGAAGAGCTCATTCAATATAAAAAGCACTGTGATCTTCAATTATATTTTCCTTCCCAGAATGTTTGGGAGAGATATTACAAGTATGTAATGCAGGTCAGATTCAGAAGGAGGCAATGTGTTGCCAACGCCCCATGGTAAATTCACTATTAGTAATGGCATCTGGAATAAACTCAGGATGAACTGAAGTACCTTTGCATTGCCAGCATTCTCTCTCCTGTGGGTTAAAGGATATGGCTTATGGTAAATTATTTAAGTAGCTTTAATAATTCTAGAGCATTGTTGTTATGTTAATAAATTATTCAACAGATTTAAATGCTTTGGTACTTTTAAAAATATCTGATATCCATTTAGGAAAGGAAAGGAAAGGAAAAATAAGCAGATCACTGAAAGCTAGACAGAATTAATTTCGCTGCAAAGGCTTGTGGCAAAGATGCTGAAATGTCTTGGTGAAATGGTTACAATACAGCTTCCCAAAATGCCTGCATTTTCTCTGTGTAAATTATCAATTTTCAAAGGATTCACAGTACACCAATAAACAAGATAAAGGGGTCTGTTAGTATCAATGCAACTCTGTGCAGTATTATTAGTATTGAATATGGCATATTGATAGAACTAACTTGCTTGAAATATTAACAGTAAAAGAATCCCTGGGTTCACCTTAGACATAAATGTAGCATTCAACGCTTCTAAGTAAATATAGAGCCAGCTCAGCAGAAATACTCCAGAACTGGGCATTTTCAGTGATCGCATTTACACACACATTCATGGACGGTCATGCATAGACTTTCCTCAAAGAGATGATGACTAATGTTATGCAATTATCATACCTACAGGCACTAAAAGTAAAGCAGTGGTGTATAAACTGTGATTACTGTCTAGAGATAAAGATAGATTTCCTTTTAAATTACATGTTTTGCTTTTAGATTCTGCACACAGTAATTGTCAGGGATGTTAGGGTCATGATTCAGTGCTGTGCAAGCGAAATCAGTAGGAATGGAAAGATGTTGAGGAGTAGTAGCGCATAAGAACATCAGAAGAAACCTGCTAGATGAGGCCAAAGGTCCATCTAGTTCAGTATTCTGTTCTCACAGTGGCCAACCAGATTTCAGTGGGAATCCCTAAAGCAGGACGTGACCACAATAATACTCATATCAACCACAGTTGAGCTAGGATCCAGAGAGATCAGAGGACATCAGAAACGGACTCAACTGAATGCAAAACTCAGAACTGAGTACAGGCATCCCCCACAAGCGGGAGAGAGCTGGAGAGTCCTCATGGCTCGTGAGGAGACCCTTCCCAGAGTCCAAAGAGGATGTTAATGAGGGGGAAGAAGCCCCAAAGAGACTGGAGGCAAAGCGGGGCTTTGTTTAGGCTGCTCATCCTCCCTGCTCAGCCACTTTCCTATGTGTACTCCAGCCTCCAGGAGGCTCCAGAGCTTCAATTCTAGTTGTGGATATTTTTGGATAGAGTATTTTTGACATGGATTGTAGAGAGAAAGCGGCAGAGGGGGTTTTTAGAGGTTGCTCTCCAACAACACGATTTTCGCTTATGCTCATGCGGGCCTGGAACATAACAGGGGCCCTGCCTGTACAGTACACAGGAAACTATATTAAACCAGGTACCAGGAGGCTATGGGAATGTTGAATACACACAGTAAGAGGCATTCAGGAATAAGGAGATAAGGTGATATAAGACAGAGGCACAGTGGGCCTAGAGGAGATAGATATGATGAAATTACCCAGATATGAACCATTTTTGGTTTGTGGCATCGTCTTGCTTTGGGTACCCATTCAATACAAGGCTGTTGTCAAGAGGCAAGCAGCTGCAGTTATTTAGCTGGTTTCTGTAATGCTGTGAGCCAGTTGTGGGACAGGCAAAGTGATTGTAGAGAGCTCTATAGAGGCAACAAGTAACAGGAGGCCATAGATCAGGCATAGGCAAACTCGGCCCTCCAGATGTTTTGGGACTACAACTCCCATAATCCCTGACCACTAGTCCTGTTAGCTAGGGATGGTGGGAATTGTAGTCCCAAAACATCTGGAAGGCCGAGTTTACCTATGCCTGCCATAGATGCAAGAAGGGTACATATTACACATTGTGCCCACTGTATGCATATTTCTATGGCTAAGCAGGGAATTCAGATACTTGGAAAAGGCTCAGGAGATCATGGCAGGTGGACCTGAGGGAGGGCTGCCTCCCTCAGGTCCGCTCCCCATGCCCTGTCCACCCTGCAGCTGCCGCAGATTGGGTCTTTTGGGTGGACAGGTTTTGGTGGGAACCCGTGAGCTACTGAGGGGGATGGGGAGACAGGCAAAGATGGTGTGGCACACCTGAGGGGCCACAAGGGACCACGTTAGGCCACAACCACTTCTTCTCCAGGAAGGGCAGTAAACGGCCATTATTGTATACTGCCTAGAAACATATGGCAATGCAACTCAAATAATAATAAAATAATTTGCCTTTGTCCCTTATAACACAAAATTAAGTTCTACAATGCATTATTGGTGGGGAGAGAAAAAAATCTCTTGACAGCCACTCCTACTGATTATAAAGTGCAGAACCAGCTGCTGCTTAATGATATAAATGGTCGATCCCACAAACATCAGCTACTCCTTCCATAATATAAACCAAGTATATCACACCATTCTTGCGTACCTCTCAGGCCTCCCCTGTTCTGCCCTTCCCTTAGCTCATCTTTCAACTGCTTCTTCATCCTCTCAGTGCATCAGCCAAGGGATTTGCCCACGTTCCTAACCAACATATGGTGGGGATGGCGGGTAGCAGTTTTCCCATGCTTTCCCCTGTTCCATCTGCCTCGGTGGATGCCACCATTTGTATGAGGGAACTAAATAATGGAAGCAGCTGCGAGAGATCTAATACAGACATCAGAGGGCTTTAGCAGTGGCTGAGAGACGTCTCTCTCTCCCCCCCCCCCCCTGTCCTCTTACTCCTCATGCTCATCTGTAGATTCCTTCATCCTCTGCACAAGACAAATAGTGAAAACATTCCCGGTTTTCATAGTTATAAAGCAGGGCATGTATTTACACTCATTTGCTTTCAAAAGCTTACGCAGCTCATGTTTATGCTGTTGTGTGACAAATAGCATTCTGTAGCAACCCCCCCAAAATGTTCTATAACAAGACTTGACAGGAACTGTGCAGCTCCTTGTGACACAGACATTGAAACCACAATTACGGCAATGGTGGCACCCATCTCTAATTATGCAAATCAGCAGTGCAGTCCTGCCACAGTAGTTTGTTTAGAGAGGATGGACAATAATAGAATTATGACCCCTGCTCAGCTACTCAGTGTGACACAACAAAATGCTTACAGCAAAACACCATTATGTATCTGGCCCTTGAGATTCTTCCCAGGCCTACTCCCACCCTGCCCAGGCCACCACCTGCTTGTCCTCCACACCTTCCTCAAGTGATTTTGCTTGGATGGAATATGTATTTGAACTGTAAGAACTGCAATTACACCTGTGTGTACATAAAATTTGACTTTTAAAGGCTCCTATATAGACTATTGCACCAAGTCACATCTCTTGCTTTGGCCACTTTTGCCTCTGGCCTGCACCAGGGCCGGCCCACCCATGAAGCAAGGTGAGACGAACACCTCAGGCAGTAGGGTCCACCCAGGACAGTGGATCCAGATGTAGATCTTTCTTTTCTCCCTTGTTCCCAATCTAGATCTTCCCTGACCCTTTCTTTCCTGGTGGAGAAGAGGGCAGCACCATTTTGTGGTCTGTCTCAGGTGCCAAAATATATTTAGCCTGCCGTGCCCTGCACTCCACTGGCAGGTAGGCCCCATAAAGTAGTGCACGAGACTGATGGAGACTTCCCTTTTCACTTAATGTGTACTTACGTTGAAATACTTTTTTAAAAAAGGAGAGAGAAATTTGTAAACCATAATTTTTGGAAAAGCCATCTCTGCTGGTCAGCCATCTCTTTTGTTACATATGTTTTGGGTTAATAACCCCAAATGGTCCTGGTGATAGCTAACCATGAAGAGATAGTTTAGCTATTTCTCAGCATGTGTAGGAATAAAATATTCATCAGAGCTTGTGGAAGCAGAGACATGCACACAAATCCCAGGTAAGAGGAAGGAGCAGGTGTTTATGTAGAAAGACAGAGGCAGACAGAATATATGAGTTGGGTAAAGCCTCCTTGAGGGCTTTTCTCTGAGACTGATGTGGGGCAGCAAATCTGCTGCCCTGTAGGAGTGCCAGCTAAGCACCACCACTTATGTTCTGTTTGTATATTTGTAAATCAAGCAAATATTGGAGAAACACCAGTGATATTTCAGTCAATGCAAACCAAACCTACACGTTGCATCTGGAATGCCTCACCTCTCAGGGAGGTGAGAAGCAATAGACCATAAGCCTCATATATGTAGTTCCACACATTGAATAATCTGTGTACAGCAGCTCACAAGCTGGGTCAGCCACTGCCCCACAGTTTGCCTACAAGCCACTGCGAGGTATACAAGTTAAGAGATGTGCAGGGGAAAAGGTTGAATGGCATGTGGTACGTCATTGCACATGAATGGCTTGCTGTATGGTGCCGCACAGAATGTAGCTTCAAGTGACCTCCATCAGGGAGCAATGGCATATGATGCAGGATCTCGACTCAATTCATCACCTTTCAAGACCCTCTTGTCTGCAGGGCAGACTCTGTTGGCCAGTCATACACTCTGTAAGCCTGTGACCCACCAGTCATAAGTGCAGATGCAGCAGTGAGCAGTGCTGAAATATTACTTGAAGGATGAAGAAGTTACCTAAATTGTAAAATTATGTTCATTAATTCATGACCCTCTAAAATGCTCTATGACTTCAGCTGGATTATTCATGAGTGTGCAGAGATTGAGGTCAATATTTGCTAGTTATGCCAATGCTTCTTGTTCTGTGATCTATTGCAGGGTACCTTTTACTTTTTAAAAGACGTGATTAACTGATTTTTCCTGATATAGCCATGTGAAATTGGAAGTGAGTAAAAAATGTTGTTTCAGCTAGAATGAAGAGAGAGAAATTAAACCAGGCAATAAATTATAAATTGTGCCTCGTTTTAAGGACAATAACTATGAAATAAGACCCAGAGACCTGAAATTGTGCAGAGATTATGCTGCAATACCTACACTATAACTGGGATTAACATCATATGAAGTGTGCATTTTTTAAATGCATTAAACTAATTTAGCAATGTTTGCAAAGTAAGTTATTGGTGCAAAAAATAAAATAAAATTCAATCTCCAGCAGTTCCAGCTGTAGAAAGTATTCTTTCAGACTGATGCTGAGAACTGATATAGTAAATAAATCCTACCTCCTATTCCCAGCTGGGATAGTACAGTCGGTAGAGCTGGAGACTCCTAATCTCAGGATCGTAGGTTTGAGCCCCATGTTGGGTGAAAGGTTCCTTCATTGCAGGGGGTTGGACTAGATGACCCTCGTGGTCCCTTCCAGCTCTAAAATTCTATGATTCTCTTGCCTTAAATAGGCAACTATGGAATGAATATTAATTCTCACCGCTGGTAGTCAAGCCCCTGACCTACCCTAGTATGTCTTTATCATGACCTGGGAAACAAAAATGCATTAGCTTGTTTTTAACCAGCCCATTAAGTAATCTAACCTGGAAAATGAAACTGATTGATTTGCAAAATGGTTAAAAAAACACACCAGTCAGATCCTGGAAATGCCGCTGGGCAATGAAACAATTGCTAAACTAATAAAATGTGAGTTCAAACAAACAAGAAGGAGCCTGCTGCCTGGAGCATGTCAGTTATTAAGCTTTGTCTCTTCGAACTTCAGTCCCTCCGTATCACTAAATAGTGACATCCTGCTAGCACTACTAACTCCCCTTATGCGCAATCCCGAAAAGGGGGGAAATAACTCTGCAGCATTTCCAATAGTTACAATTCGGTTACAGAGACACTCCAAATAGTTTTATGATCATAAGGTCCATATATCACAAGGCTTTATATCAAGTCAGGCAGTTGGTCTATCTAGCTTGTGTATCTAATGGCAATGTAAACTTCATGTCCTGTGCCTCAATCAGTATGCCATTAATTTTGTGATATAGTAAGTTCTTTGAACGGGCCATTAGTTAGCAGGGACTAATTTATATGAAAACGACCATTTCAGGAAAATGCTGCTCAAGCTGGTATAGATCACAGTGACAGATGGCAGAGTTCTTCAGTGAAGAAACTTCCTCAGGGTTTGGTGGCATGACCACAGAAGTGAGCAATGTAGTGAGTTGCCTTTTGAAGGCTCTGTGGTGGAAATCATCTATCTAGCCCTTCCTGCATGGACATGCATGCAAAACTGCCTAGCTCTTTGGGAGTTAATGTGTTAGGAGAGCCATCTGGTTCCTAGAGGTGTTTGGAGAGTAGAATCTGGTAGAAACATTCTAAAATGGTTGTCTGTGTTGGAGTGTGTGAAATGCCATAGTGTAGCGGTCATACCCCCGCCACTTCCCATGGCTTTCAACTCTCTGACAATTCCCACTTAAAATTAAAAAGCAATCACTGTCTCCCCGATGATAGTTGTTGTCACTTGCCACCATCGCCACAGATAGGACACTGTCTTTTCCAGGAATGTTTCACTTTCACATCTAAATCCCACTCCTACTCCCGACTAAGCTTAGCAGTCATGGAATAAGAGGAGAGGTCCTCTTGTGGATTGGTAACCGGTTGAGAAATAAGAAGCAGGAATAAAAGGGCAGCTCTCCCAATGTAGGAATGAAGCAAGTGGAATGAATCATCCTCTGAGGATGATTATTAGGACTTGTAATTTTTAACTCATTAACAAATAAGCTAGAGTTAGGAGTGAGCAGTAATGAAGCTAGGTTTGTGGACCATAACAAATTGTTCAGGGTGGTTAAAACAAAAAGGAATTATGAAGAGCTCCAGCCAGGGCTGGTCCATCCATGAGGAAGAGTGAAGCAGCCCTCCTCAGGCGGTGGAATATCATGAGGTGGTGCTTCTACAGGTACGGTGTATGCCCCTGCTGCCTCCGGGGTTGTGTGGTTGCGGCAGCTGCTTCCGGAAAGAGCTTGCTTGATTTCAACTCTCACAAGCTCTTCCTAGAACCCACAACAGCAGTGCAACCCATGTAAGTGAAGCTTTGACGAGGTGGGGTGTATGTGTCTGTGTGCCACATGGCAGGCACCTTTCTGCTTTGCCTCAGGTGGCGAAATGGGACAGGGTGCCCCCTGGCTTCAGCTGGGACCACAGCAGAGGGCAAGGTCTTGAAATTCCTGGGTTGGAGCTAGACACGTCAAAGCATAGCTGTCAACTGTTTCCCTTCTTTAAGGGAAATTCCCTTATTCCGAATAGGATTCCTCACAAGAAAAGGGAAAAGTGACAGCTATGTGTCAAAGCAGCATCTCAGTTCAATGCGTTGTAAACTCATACAGAGAAATCAGTAGGGAAAGATGGGACTCCACAGCACCATCTGGTGTCACAGTGTTATATCGTGTATACAACACATATAAAATCTTCACGAATCTGGCTGAGTCCCTGTCCTCTCCCCATCTGGGTCCCAATTTAGTTCAGCACCAATGCAATTAGTAATTGCTAGTCATACAACTGGTGTCTTGTCTAGATATCCACATATCTGCAACAAATGGCTTCTAATAATGCCAACACATAAATATAGAAGGCTGGAAAGTTTGGTGTGAGAATATTGATGGAACCAAACTTTTTAAAAAGAGACACAGAGAGAGAGACTCAGCTAAAGAACACCTACAAAAGGAATAGCAAATGATTCACTGACCTCCTCTCTGTCTGAGGTTATTTTCCTTTCTGTCTGAAGGATAGACATATGTGCTGGGGCATCATGACAAAACTCAGTGGGTTCGAGAATGGGATGTCTCAAGGCCATCTTTTGGAAACCTTACTGCAGTATCTGCAGTCTAATATTTGCTTATTAGAAAGAAATTTCCAGGCCTTACTGCCTGCTGATAATCTGAAGACATTACTTCAGAAGACAGTGTGAAAGTTTGGTGTGGAAGGATTTTATTAATGGAAAATGAGAAAATTAGGTGCCACATCTGAAAGAAGCCCATGCATATGGGTAAAGCAAGCTATGCAAATAGAGAATACTAAATACTTTAGAACTGAATAAGGCTACGTGATCGATGGAGTGTCACAACCGATATATTTCCTTGGCTTATGCCCTACTATTTATTCGTTAAGTACTTTGTTAAGCACATTGACAGTTGAGACTGGTTGATATTATCCCAGTTTTAAATATAGGAAACTGAGGCACAGTAGACATTTGCACAATATTATCCCAATTTTACACATGGAAAACTGAGGCAGACATAGAAATTTGACTAAGGCACAAGATTGGGATTGAGTAAAAAATGAGAAATCATTTAACACTTGTAAGATGATTTACATGAGAAATGTATGGCCTTGGTTTCGACGAATGGTATAAAAAAGCCCCCAAACAGCTAGCACCTACCTAGGAATTAGAGGTCACTTTCTAGCAAAGAAGGTCCTTCAAGGATTTGGTGCTGCTAATCAAATCTGGTTATTTAATCATTCATTTATTTAAGGAATCCATTCAGTGCTATTCTCTTGCACAACCTCAGATTTATTACTAAAAAGCTTTAAAATCATTTTATGCAGACAAGAATATACAGCAAAATCAAAGTGAAGCAGAACAACAGTCACGTTAAGACAATTATGTGGGATAACATTTCTTCAGCTTTTGCATTAACTGGATTAAATGTGGCTGTCCTTCCTCACTCTCTCTTTTAAGCTGCCTTACAATTTTAGACCACTTTTGCGTAACTTTCTGAGACTTGCCTCTAAATGCCTGAAGCTAGTTAACATTACTGTCCCCGAACCATTTCTCTGTATTATAAAATGCAAGATAAACTGCAGACTTCAGTGGGGAACGAATTTTCCATTTACCCTAATTTTGGCATGGGCCTAGCTAGCTAGACCAGTTTGGAGTAGGAGGTAATGACCTGGATTGCCCAGGCCCAGCATGATGACGGAATTTCAAAAAATGATTACTTTTTCCTTCCCTTTCCATTTTTTTTTAACATTGTACCGAATCATCTCACTTTCCAGGGGGGAGTCAAGTGGTGACTCTACATATTTGGCAGCTCTTTCTATTCATGATATGCAGTTGAGCATATCCACAAAGGATATATAAAGGTACAAGATGGGAACCATTAAAGAGAAAGCACCATATAACACTGAGCTGGAACCTGTAAAAAAGAGAAAAGAGGATTCAGTCAGAAGAAATGGTTCGCTGACTGAAAATTCAAAGCTGACAAAAATATACAATCTTTGAGACAAATGTATAGGAGGGAGAGAGGAATCTAAAGAAAAGAGAGATGGGCAAACAGAGCCTCTAATAAAAGGAAATGAATCCAGTACCTTGGTAGGACTGGGGTTTTTTTTCCACGGTATGTTAGGCTCATTGCCAATGGTAATAACTTTCACTGAAGATCAGCCTTCAATTCACTGACTCATACAAATAAGAACAGTAGTGACTTGGCACTACAAGGCCATAAATTCAAAATAGAAGAAAAGAGCATTCACAAGAGGTCAGTTTAGAATATATTTTCAGATGATGCAAAGGCATATTCTAATTAAAAGACTGCAGGAGGGGATCGAGGACTCTGAGGGTCCGTGTTTCGAACATTTAACCTGGAGGGTGTTAAGCAACAATTGGGAATTAAAAAATTATTTAAAAATATGTAAAAAAAATATATGGCTGCCTCAAAGAAAAGCTCTCTCCTTGAAAAAGGAGAACAGAAACAGAAAAGCATAGCAGCGGCAGAAACAGAACCATTTCTCTTGGCTGAACTACAGCGTAACAAAATTGCCCCCTTAGTCTGAAAGACAGGTGACCTTTTTCAGGGCACGACTGGGCCATTTTGATTGGACACATTTTAGAGACTATATAATACTAACCAGATATAAGCACCTGGAATACCAATGAATCATTTAGAACTTAAGTCTTCAAGAAGAAGAAGAAGAAATAGTGATAAACCTGAGAACAACAAATCGTGTCCTCCCTAAAAGAGGGCATGTGTTGTGGTGAGACCTGGAGAATGACTTCCTGTGTTGTGGGTGGGTTGGATTGGTTTGCCACAACACCTGACTGGTAGGTCCCTCGATGTTGGGTTTAATCTGACCAATGGGGCACAGTCCAGACGGATCGAGGGACCTATTTATACCCATGCATGTGACCCAGAGCTTCCTCTTTCAGCTCGTGCATTCGGTACACCCTCCCACCTCTCCCTAATTTTAGGGATTTGTGCAATTGACCTTGCTATGCTGTCGTGTGTCTGTCGTTGGGACAGGGGCAGGGTAGGAATTTCCCCACTTGGCTGATTGGCTGTTGCCATTTCGGTTTCGCCTGCCGCATAGCAAATTGTCACAACTTGTAAGGTTGCGGATAGGCACTGGTGCAGATGATAGGGATGGGAGAGCAGTCTCACCATCCCTATGTGAAGGGTATTCCGTTAAAGGAATTCAGGGACTCAACTGGTTTGGTCAACCCCTGAGAGGGGGTTGTGCCCGTACCTGAGTCCAGGGGGGCTTCTGGGTGGTGAACAGAGTCTATTCCTGGCTTTTCACCTTCCCAGGTGTTCACCCTTGGCTGACCTATGCTGGTGCCCTGGGTCAGCGCTGCCTGCAAGAGTTCAGGAAGCTAGTCAAACCTATTCAACCACTCACTTTCTGTAATCAATAAAATTGTGGCCTAAATTCTGCCAAAAACCAAAACTAAAATTGGAGTCATGTGTGAATTTATTTAGGGGGGAGGTTTCTGGGTCTGAACACGCAAGTAAGGAAATCTATGAAAATCCACTCTTGCCAGTTCAAATAAAGCTGCTGTCTTGAATGGGACTTGTAACAGCTCAACGGTGTGCTGCATTAATTTATTTTATGGTCCTTGGAAATGGGTTGAAGGAGTGGGTTCTGTTTATCTCTCCTACACCATGATAAACTTGGCTGTATTTCGCCATAATTTCATCATTCTCAGGAAGTACAGAAAGCAGTCATCTTCTGTGAATCTGCATTTAGCCCTGTTATTGGCAAGTGTCTAAAACATGTAGAAACGGCATTGAAAAGATATGAAGGCAGACTGACTCATACACTGTGATTAAAAGGCAGACTGCAGCTTACTCTGCATTTTCTGAAAAGTGGCAGACAGTAGTGATTGTCCAGCCAGCTGCATTCATTTGGTGTGCATGAGAAATCATGAGAGTCTCATAATTTCTCAAAACTTGATTTTGGCATTGCAGCAAACAACAGTTTGCTGGAGATGCCTGTGCTAGCTCTGTGAGTAGCTTATGATGAACAACAACAACAGAGCTATCTTTGCTCATCATGTGCACTCTCATTTTATTTTGTCCACCAATAGAGTCTGGTCAAATGGCTTTTCCAGCTCTGCCCCAAAGTTATGACCCAATGGAGCCTTGCCCACATCCCAGTGCCTATTGAATCAAACTTCTGTTTATGCCCAAGTTATTCATGCATTGTGAGTTGTGTGTGTTTTAATATCCTGGCTAATTATATGCAAAAAATTGGGGAGGTAGTAGATAGTCCTGCTTTGTCAGCTTTGTACATGCCGACTGAAATCAAGAAAATAATTAGATTTCAGATTCTGGTTTAATTGCAGTGGTATGAAACTGCTTTGGACATCATTGCTGGAGAGAATCCTATCCCTATGGCTTATTTCATAAACTAGGATGTTCCTATTGACTTGAAATATGAGTATTCATTTCTATTTGGTTCCTCAGGAACAGAATCCAATATGGTGCAGAAGTCTGCAGTATGTGTGTGGGAGGCAGTGCAAATCAGATGTCTTGAGCTACGTCACCAGAAACATTTTCCACCAAGGCCAATTTAGCACTTGATGTAACCTATGGTATCTATGTCACTGAATTTACAAAAAGGAAGGAAAGAGCAATGATTCAGTCTGTCCATTTACAAAAAAATACATACAAATGTTTTCCAAAGGTGGGGGTGTATGCTGCCACCTAATATATTATAAATTCCCAGAACTGTGCATAGAAAGAAAGAAAGAAAGAAAGAAAGAAAGATAGAAAGAAATAAGTACAGAGCAGACATAACCAATGAGAAAGTTAGAGGTCTCTGAAAGGTCATGTACTTCGTGAAAAAAATTAGTTTCAAACTTAAAAAAAAAAAAGCATTGCAACTGAGTAAAATCAAAGATAGCATATATTCTGGCCAGTTAAATGTCAACATTCAATAAGCCTAGATGAGAAGTAGCT
This sequence comes from Podarcis tiliguerta, assembly GCF_965153285.1. Taxonomy (NCBI): domain Eukaryota; kingdom Metazoa; phylum Chordata; class Lepidosauria; order Squamata; family Lacertidae; genus Podarcis; species Podarcis tiliguerta. The sequence continues at coordinate 38,512,712 of NC_139542.1, read as the reverse complement.
CGAAGACCTGCTCACTAAAGACCAAATAAACAAAACAAAGTATTTTAAAAATTTCAGTGGAAGCATGAAGCTTGTCAGAAAATTGGTGGGGCCATTAAACATCCAAGATGTAAAAGGAGTCTTCAAGGACAAAGGTATTGCAGGGAAACTAAATGAATTCTTTTCATGGTTCTTCATTCCGGAGACTTTTGGGAATTTATCCTCATGTAAGCCTTCCTTTTAAAGTGATAAATCTGAATAATTGCTTGAAGTTGAAATGCCGGTTGAAAACGTTTTAAAGAAAATTGATAGATTAAACAGTGATAACTCATTCAGAATTACTGTGGGTAAATGTAAAAGAATGGTAATCTGTCCTGAATATGGTACCAACCAGCATAGCCTCACTTCTTACTGTAGAGGGAAATCTTCAATGTGGGATTAACAAGAGAAGAGAAGTGGGACCGTCTCTGTCATTTAAAGGAGTTCAGGCAGAGAACCTGGTATGCTAATTGTAAGTAAGACACGTAATAATGAAGACCTTTGTTCAGTAGAGGGACTCTGCATATCATCAAACCAACATGGTGCCCTACGGATGTTGTTGGACAAACTCCCATTGGTTCCAGTCAATGGTAAGAAAGAGTGGAATGACTGATGTCTAGCAATGTCTGGCCAGCTCCAAGGTGGCTACCCCCAATTTCAACCAATGTTCACAGTAGAACTACAACCTTAATCCAAACTATAGAAACGACAAAAAGTATACATGCCCATTTTAATAGAGAACCTTGCCTACTGCTTTTTCACTGGCAGTATGTAATGAAGGGGAAAAAAGCTAAAGCACGGTACCCCAATGTTGCACATGGCAGCAGGGCATTTTTTTCAGTGGGAACTCCCCAGAACTCAGATCCTGCACCTCTCAGGTGGGTGCCATTGCCAATCTAAGAGAATGGGGGGGCATGTTCATGGTGAGTTCTGGCACCTCTTTTTCTAGAAAAATAGCACTGCGTGACAGTACAGTGGTACCTCGGGTTACAAACACCTTGGGTCACAGACTCTACTAACCCAGATGTAATACCTCGGGTTAAGAACTTTACCTTAGGATGACAACAGAAATCAGGTGGCGGCGGCAGCGGGAGGCCCCATTAGCTAAAGTGGTACCTCAGGTTAAGAATGGTTTCAGGTTAAGAACGGACCTCTGGAATGAATTAAGTTGGTAACCAGAGGTACCACTGTATTACTTTCCCCAGCTCAAGCTTGCTACTGCTACATTTGATGGGCTAGGCTGGGCACACTGATATATCAACAGGAAAGCAGTCTTTCAGAATTTCTTCTGGGCACTATGCTTCACATCCCAACTCATCTCTAAATCTACTGTTGGCAAACAGAGTTGTCAAAGGAAAAATTAAGCTTCTAACTTTCCCTAAGCATAAATGCTCTTTATTGGTTGCCTAGAGTGTATCCATAGTACACATTTAAACTGGGTTGAAACAGGTTAATTGTTACAAAATCTTTCAAAGCCCCTCAGGTATTGACACTTTGCAAGCCTGCAGAGGATTCTTGTTACAGATCCCTAGTCCTTCACAAAATTACAATTCTCAGAGTACCTTAGTTGAAAATCGCATTAGGCTTCAAATAGGCTTAACGGTCCTATGCTCATAAAAAAGCACTTTACTAATAAGATAGTAGGGTCAACCCTGTGGGGTCAATGCCAAATTGTTACAGTTTGGGGTGTTCCTGGTTAGGGTTCCAGCTAGCCATGCCTCCCCCCCCCCAATGATTCTCCATTCCATTCCCTCTTTCACTCCAGGTTTTCCATTCCTCATCCCAACATACACTCCGATTCTGTGGCTACTGGATCAGTCAACATTGGGTTGTTTGGGGAAAGTTTGCCATTTTAGTCCCCGCCTCCCATATATTGTTTCTACTTCTACAAATTTTGCCGTTTCCCGGGCCATACTTGTTTATAAGTAGCCACATTTGGGCTAGACAGCTGTCATAACTCAACATTTGAGTTTGCTATATATCAGGGGTATCAATCTAGTGCTTTTTCCCGTTTATTTTCCCAAGCAGTCTGCCATCAGTTGCCACTGGGAGGACTGCTGCTGCTGCTGCTGTTGTTGCCACTGGTGAGTTTCACTTCACCTCCAGCTTTGCACATATTAATTCCTCCTCGCCCAACTGATGGGGGGGTTTCATGTAAGAACTTTTATCTCCTACACAGTCCTTTAAAATAATAATAATACTGAACCGCTAACATCTCCTTATCTTAATTACATACTCTACTGTGTTGTTAAATGAGAGTTTTCACCCTGTATTACCTAATATCTTCTGTGTTGTCTGTTGAATCTGACTAAGGCATTTGCGTTCCACATAATTTAATGGGCTTATTAATGGAGTTTTATACAACCTTTGTGGCAGGGGCTCTCAATGCCAGGAATGCAGCAGAGTTTCTTATTGGACGGAGAGGGAATGGCAATCTGGGTTTCTATTTATTTATTTATTTATTTATAAAAGTGTTTATGTACCACCATCTTATAAAATAGCAAGGCAGTGTCTGTTTGTAATAAAACACAAAACACCCATTTAAAAACAGTACATAACAATCATTAAAATAACTGGCTTATCAAGGTTTTCATCACTGTGAAGGCCTGTGGAGATTTAAAAAAAAAAAAGTCTTCCAATGATGCCTGAAAGTCTAAAGCCTGTCAGCTCTATGACTCTATAACTTTTTGCAGGCAATGTTCTACATTGTGGTGATACATGGCAATACTTATTGCATGACTTCAAGAAAACAGCTCTGAGCATGCTCAGCTCCTGAGTCCGCCAGATCAGTTAACCTCATAGGTTGGATTGACTAATGACAAGAGAAGGGGGTGGGAAAGCTATACAATTGGAGCAAATTAAGCCCAGGTAAAAAATTGGAGGCTGATGGGTGGTGCCTCCTGGCTACAGCAATGCTTTTGGACTGAGATTGGCTGAGTCGTATGTATGCCACAACAGCAGCAAGAATACTTATTGCGCAGTATTGGAAGACACAAGAACTACCCACTCTGGAAGAATGGCAGATGAAGGTGATGGACTACATGGAATTGGCAGAAATGACTGGCAGAATCAGAGACCAGGGAGAAGAGACGGTGGAAGAAGATTGGAAGAAATTTAAAGACTATTTACAGAAATATTATAAGATTAATGAGTGTTAGAATGACATCGGATTGAACGTAAAAGGTTATTAGTAATAACGTGGTGAAGGAGTATAGAAAACTCAAAGTTCAAAAGGTGTAAAATTAAAAGGTTTAATTTATTAAGATATTAAGGAGATTAATATATATTAAGATATTAAGATTAAGATAAAGATTAGTTAAGATAGAGGGAAGGGATTTGCTGATCAAATATATGAACTGGAATACAGTGAGGGGAGGTGTGAGGAAGTCTGAGAAATAAGTAAATGCAAGGAATACTATGAAAATGGAACTGTTTTTATTCGCTCTTCTTTTTCCCCCTCTTTTGTGTTGTTGTTTTTGTTGTTTTGTATTTTTGTACTTTTGTATTTTTCTGTTGTTTTTTCTTTTTATGTAAAAAAACCTAATAAAAATATTATTAAAAAAAAGAGAGATTGGCTGAGTCGTGCAGAGAGCTGGTTGGCCAGAGAATGGGAGATTGACAGAAAATATATCCAGGACTCTCTCTACATGTATATTATAGAAGGACCTGTGGAACAGAAAAGAACAGGGCTTTGAGATTGGGGGCGGGCTTAAAAATAAATTGCTGGGTGTTTCACTTAGTAGGGCTCATCCTTAATAGATCAGCCTCTGCTGATGTGGTCACATTGGGGAATAAACTGAAGCAGAAGAAATCCACCAAGGATGCATTATTATGTTGCAGAATACACCTGGAATAAAATACCTGTCCTGGGGGCGGAGGCTTATACTGTTTCATTCCACCTCCCTTCATTGGGGTCTGAGCAACACAAAATCCATTTTCATGAAATCTTCAAATTAAATCGCACACCTGCCACCTGCCACAAAAAGTGTGGAAGTGGCGTTGCACTTATGAGAGTGGTAAGAAGCAAAGGTTGTCCAGAGGATAACACCAAAAGGAGAGAGAAGTTCTGTGCTCTTCACTTTCCTTTTGCCATGCAAGGAGGCAGGGGATCCGCTGAACCATCTTCCCACCTTGCAGCATACAATTATCTACAAAGAGGGGGGAAAACATTTAGTATTTGGCCAAGAGCAACAGAGCCAAGGAGGTATTTTTATTCATACTAAATGTGTCTATTTCACTATTTGTGTGCGATTAAGGTGAGATTCTCAGCTGCTTGATGCATGGTTTTAAAAAACAAGAAAAGATTTCTCTTTCTCTTTTTCTTTTTGGCAATGGAGGGTGTCTTTGATGTAGGACTCCACTGTACTTTCCAAAGGAGTAAGAATGTCAGTGGGAGGATTTACAGCTGTTTGAAGTATTCCTCCACCCCTGCGATTGATTTTAATGGAAACAAGTGAAATAATATCCTGTACACATGCAAGGGCTGTTCTGAATTGCTGGCCTCTGTACGGAAGGAAGGTGCTTTTATTAAAGTAAAAATAGGTTGCGATGATATCTGTTTCGGAGGGTCTGCTGAATTTAAAACTTGCTGAGGGAAAGAAGCAAAATCCGCTTGTTCAGAAAAAAGACAAAAGGGGCCACTCTAAAGTAGATGATGCCTCTGTTTCGGTTTCCGGTCATGCATGAGATTATTGCCTTTTTGTTGTTCTGGAACATCTCTTCATTGAGTGGAATGGTGATTTCTGGGGACCTTGTGCTGGTTAAGTATTTCTGCAGGAATATAGCAGTGGTTTTAATGTGCAGTGTTCCATTTTAATAGCCAATTGAAATTACTATTAAGCTGCAGCACTGCACATTTAGTTTCTATGGCCCAAGTAAATAAGACTGCCGAATGTGTGTAGTCTCCAAAAAGCACTATTCATCTTAATGGAGAGGTGCTGCCTGCAACAAAGGGAGGAAGAAGAAAAACCCTTAATAAAAATGGAAAATGGGGAGGAGAAAGTAAGCAAACTAGCGAGACTGTGCCCCGTTTGCAAGAGAAAATTCTATTTGCTCTGCATTCCTAGCTGCTGAAACCTCTTCACATTGGCCTTAGCCTGCTATTTTATTGTGTTTTCTATTGAGGAAAATGGTAGTCTATAGCTGCAAGGTTTCAGCGCCCTATAGTGCTCAAGTTACACTCTAGTTGGAGCACAGAAGGTAATAAAATGTGATACTTGTCTTAGCTGATATTTCTGGAATACTAATGTGTTTGTGTGTCTCCAAGACCAGTATCTATGGGGTTCTGTTTTGGTTTCGTTGCCTGCACAACCATACCACATCCTAGAGCAGAGGTGATACTTCCTCTCTAGTCAAGGCAAAGACCTGGCTTCTAATATTATACAAAAGTCAAGTCTCTGGTTAGCCATTCGCCAGACATCAAGCAGATATTTGTAATTCTAGCCAGCTGCTAATAGTTTAAAGGAATGAAGATGTGAGAGGTGTAGCTAAAAACCTGGACACTGATATTACAAGAAGACAGTTCTGGACGCCATTAATGTGCAACACAGTTTCCTACTGAGTAGAATCGATATGGTCCAACTGAGTCCTGTAAAAGTTGCTTTCAACCATTTTACAGCAGATCTTATTTTCTGTATGCACACACATGAATGGAGAAAACTAGTAAGTCTTTTTTTTTTAACCACAAGAGCAGAGGCATTTTTGAATGTTAAAAGCAGCTTCACATATATTATCTCAGTAATCCTTACAGCAGTGCTGTAAAATAAATAGGTTTGTTATTCACAAACTGAGGACAAGAGTGATTTCCAACTAATGATTTTGTGGTTGAATGTAAGATTCGAATGCAGGACTTTAAAGCAAACAGTTCACACTCTGACAGTGGAATCTGATGGACTTATTCTCAGGTAAGTGTAGATGGGGTTGCAGCCTTAGTCACTGTAACTAAGCAGTGTTTAGATTATTTGGAGTTGGTGCAGATGTTACCACAGTTAGTTTAGCTGCATAAATTCACACAAGGCAGGGGTGGTGAATCAGGCCCGGGGCAGAATGTGACTCTCCAAGGCTCTCTCTGAACCTTGGAACATCAGGCCATGCCTCCTCACAAAGGTACACTCCTCATCAACCCTGCTCCACACACTCCCCAAGTCATAGGTGTCAACTCCTAGGGGTTCAGCTCTTTTGCCAATATTTTTTTGGGGAGCCAGCCCCCATAATGTTCAGGAGGTGGAGGAGGCCAAGCGTGGCACAGCTTCAGTGACCGGTGGCTGATCCTTCTGTTACTGCCATGGAGGGGAAGGAGGGGAAAGCCGCTCCCAGCCAGTGGCAGCAGGAGGAGGAGGAAGAGGAACTGGAACTGAACACGGCACAGCTTCAGTTGCTGGTGGCTCCTTCTCCTGTATAAGAGAAAAACAAGGGAAGCAGTCCCCAGCTGGTGGCGGCAGTGGGAGGAGGAGGCCAAGAGTGTCACTGGCTCCCTCAATCTTAGGTTCAAGTTGGTGCCTCTGCCCCAAATGCTTTTGTTTGCCTGGATGGAACCCTGGTATTGCTTCTTGTTTGCCTGGATAGAGGATAAACTCAGGGGTGCAGCCCTGCTGTGACAAAGCGGGAGGCTGTTCAGAGGTGGAGAGGTGCCTGGTGGTGTTTCTGAGCAAAAGGCAGTGCCTCAAGAGAAGAGGGGAGACTTATCCCCAAAGATGAGTGCCTGACTACAGGTCAGGAATTCACACAAGGACAGGGATTCTCGCAAGGAGCTGAACTTTCTCTGCCTCTGCTTAAAAGCCTGGCAGATAGGTGGGGAAACTTGCTGGAACAACTTTCAGTCTAAATACGCTTTCTACCAATTTGGATTCCTGAACCTTGGCCTTTGCTCTAAGACTGGCTATGAAGTTGATACTCCTTGCCTTGTAAGATCACTTGGATTAGATTCTACCACTTTCTCATCATTGGATTTGTACTATTAGACTGCTGTAATAAAAGTTTACTGCTTTACTTACACATAAACCATAGCTGTCAACTTACAGATTTGAAAATAAGGGACCAGCAGCCTTGCAAATAAGGGACCAGCAGCCAAAATAAGGGACCTGCGACCCCACCTGTTCCAGGCACTCCAGTCTTCCTGTCCTCCTGCAGTCTGGTCAAACTCATGCTGGTTGCTTCGAGAACACTGTCCAGCCAACTTTGTAACCAGAGGTTCAACTGAATAGAATCTGAATCACATGCACCACAAGGCTTATGCAGCCTCAACTTAAGACGGCTCCCCAGCCTGGCTTTGCACTGCAAAGTTTGCAGCAGCACGTGCAACAAAATAGCATCCAGCATTCAAAAAACCCCTCAGCTTGCATTAACTAGCCACACACAAGGCATGCAAGCTCCACCCCCCAGTCGTTCTTAGACTTCTTATTGGGTGAGCAATACAGCCAAGCAACACAGTTTGAGCCTCCCTCCTCCCTGGCCGGCAGGGAGGGAGGTAGAGGAGCTGCTTCCTTTGAAATTTAAGGGACATCATTTAAGGGACATCCATCAATAAGGGACAGCAGCGGGACATGGTGCTGGAATAAGGGACACTTGACAGCTATGACATAAACACCTCTGTAGATGGAACTACACTTGCTTTTAGGTCAACATCTGCTCTGTGTTTCCACACCAATTGGGACATGGTGGTCTGACATTTGAGAGCAACAGAGCCTTTCTGGTTGTGGCACCTAAACGATGGAGCATGAGGGACCGATCTGATCACATCAGTGCTGATCTTCATTGGCAGGCAATGAAGATGTGACTCTTTCAGCTGACATTGGGGTTGTAAATTAATTGACACAGGATTTGTTTGCTCCATTATGGTTTCATCATTGTTTTTAATTGGGTTGTTAATTGGCTTTGATAGCCTTTTTAGCTAAGAAACAGGGGCATTTCAAGTAGAAATAAACAAACAGAAAAAACTCTGTCGTGTGGTTAATCTCTAATTGCACGATGTGAGAGCACTTTCTGAACAAATACTTATGCAAAAATGATGAAGTTGTCTCAGGGTTGCTCTACCATGACAGAAATAAAAGTGAGAATTGGGTCTAAGACAATGTTCTTAAAATGAGATGGCCTTGGCTGTGTCTCAAAGAAGTGAACTAATTAGCAGAGAGCAGTGGAATGAGGGTTAAAGAAATGTTACAGATCTGCTTTGCTCCTACGAGTGCACATTAAAATAGCAGATGGTGGGCATTTCGAAACAGGGTCAATTGCTTCTATTGCAAGGTTCCATTTTTAAAGTGCCTATTTTTATTATATGGGTTTGTTCATTCTTACTAATTAAATATGGTATTTATATATATATTTAAAGACATTAAATGGCTGTCTAGAAATTAATTCGTATTCTGAAATTAGGCAAACATGAGACAATGTGACCTCTGTCTTTATTATTATTATCTAGCAACTTCCCAGGAATAATTTACTTTTTGCTTCTGGCTTCTTCTTGCAATTGGGCTTCATATTGATTCTGCTGTACATGACCATTGATATTCAACATAACAGATTCAAAATGTGGGTGTGATCAATAGGTACTTGGAAGTTCTTGCTCCTCTGTGGTATATGGGAAAGAGTGAAACAGGGCAAATGATTGCTTTTCTTTTGAGCTTTAAAAACAAAAATGTTTTGAATGAGTTTCAAAAAATAGTGCAGAAAGAAGCCCCTTTTTAAAAAATAAAGAAGGCACAACTCTCTCCTTAGCTAGCTCCTCTGGGAGAACTCTTGTGACAGTTTGTCAGGTGTGAGTATCCTGTATGCATATTAAAAGTGCCTGACTCATCCTACTAAGCAGAACTGCCAGGCAATAGTATTTAAAACACAGGGATATGATAAACAAGCTGCAGACTCTGCAAGAGGCTCAGAGAAAAAGAAGGCGGCAGAGGTTCTTGCAAAGCGTGTCCTCCCTAAAAGAGGGCATGTGTTGCGGTGAGACCTGGAGACTGACCTCCTGGTTGTGGGTGGGTATACTGGATAGCCACAACCCCTGACTGGTAGGTCCCTCATTGCTGGTTTTAATCTGGTCAATGGCTAGCTGTCTAAACAGACCGAGGGACCTATATATACCTATGCACGTGACCCAGAGCTTCCTCTTTCAGCTCGTGCATCGGAACAGTTAACAGCGTGTCCTCTGTGCAGCCGAGAGACTTGCCTTTGGCGATCGTCTTGGTGATATCTTTCCGTTATCCCCTTCGTTTTCTTTGTTAATTCATTTATTTAATTTCCTTCCTCCCTCCACCCCATCTCAGCCCGGCCGCCATTTTGGGTTCCCTTTTGCTTGGGAGAGGTCCCCCCCCCGCACTGCGTGTGGGCGAAGTGGTGATGGAGTCAGCACAAGGAGGGTTCTCCCGGGGCTTGTTATTGCAGGATGTTCAGCTTTCTGAGGGGGAGCTATTTCTCGCCATCTGAAATTCCAAAACGGACCAGTTGGGCAGGGGTGCCTTGATAACTGGGGTGCCTGCCACTGGTAAGCCCAGCCCTTGTCCAGTCAAAGATGCCAGGAAGTATTTGTCACGTCGTCTGCCTGGAGATGGTCCCTTCCTGATTCACGAGGATAGGAACCCATTAAGCTAAAGGTAAAGGTAAAGGTACCCCTGCCCGTACAGGCCAGTCATGTCCGACTCTAGGGTTGCGTGCTCATCTCGCTCTAGAGGCCGTGAGCCGGCGCCGTCCGAGGACACTTCCGGGTCACTTGGCCAGCGTGATGAAGCTGCAGCTGGCGAGCTAGCACCAGCGCAGCACACGGAAACGCCGTTTACCTTCCCGCTATAAAGCAGTACCTATTTATCTACTTGCACTTAATAGTGCTTTCGAACTGCTAGGTGGGCAGGAGCTGGGACCGAACGACGGGAGCCCATTAAGGAGGCATCAATTTGCTGCAGTAATGCACAAGGCGCTGGGAGCGTGTGGCCTGCTGGCCAGTGATATTGCACCTCATTCTTTCCGCATTGGCGCAGCTACTACCACTGCACACTGGGGTCTGTACGTTGACAGGATCAAGGATCTGGGCCGCTGGAAGTCTGATGCATACAGGGATTATGTACGGAAGCAGCGCTGAGGTGCAGTTATTAATATTGTTTTGCTCATTCCTATGTCCACCTGTCCTGCACGTCTGGGTAGTCAGGCACAGCATTGTCCACTGGGCCGGCAAGAGGGCAGCGGAGTCTGGATTCGGACGCAGGCTCGGACTCCCCGACCACGTGTGCCTCTCCTGGGTGTCCAGATGAGGAATGCGTTGGGAGGAGCTTCTTACGATGGTGCGGGCGAAGATGTCTGCAGAAGGCACGCCTGCGGCGATGGTGGCGCAGCTGGGTGAGAACGATTTGCAAGAAGCTCCCGGCTTGAGCCTGCAGACCTGCATGCAGGAGGACTTGGAAGAGTTGAAGGCAACTTTTCCTGGACTCAAATTTTTTTGGTCGCAGCTGTTGCAGCGATGTGTGTGGCGTGGTAGCCAGTGTCCAGTTGCCACCGAGAGGGCCAGGAAGTGCATCCAGAGCGCTGTGGCCAAGAAGGTTTTGGTCTTAGGCAGGACGGTGATCCATCACCCAGGCATTGCCTTCCATAATGCGTCCCTTTACAGGCTTGATGGGGTTCATCTGCCTGTGATTGGGAATGATTTGTGGCTGACAGCAGTGTCAGCTTGGTTAAGGGATTGGTTACAGGTGTGAGTGGTTGGCGGTGAGCGTGGGTGCTCGTGTGGTGGATGGGCACTGGTTCAAGTGATAGGGATGGGAGAACGGTCTCGCCATCCCTATGTGAAGGGTATTCCATTAAAGGAATCTAGGGATTCAACTTGGTTTGTTCAACCCCCAAGAGGGGGTTGTCCCCGTGCCTGATTCCAGGGGTGCATCTGGGGAGTGGACATAGTCTGTTCCTGGGCTTTCCACCTACCTCACGTGTTCATCCTTGGCTGACCTATAGAGTGCTCTACCTGCAAGGGTGCAGGGAGCTAGTTGAACCAGAGCCTATGCAACCACACACTTTTTGTATTAATAAAGTTGTGGCCTAAATTCTGCCAAAAACCAAAACTAAAATTTGAGTCAAATGTGTGTTTATTTAGGGGGGAGGTCTCTGGGTCTGAACACGCAAAGAGCCCCAGTCCCAAGACCTTCCAAATCAGGTGATGATTTCTTGGATTATTTATCTATTCGACCAGGAGTGATGGCATGGTGGGGCGATGGCACTCGCCTGATCACTTGACAGCTAAGTCACTGCCGCTTACAAGGACTGAGAGGGAGAAGACTGTGGGGAGTGTAGTGCAAAATAAATTGTAGGATGTTGGTTGGGTGTGTCAACTGAACTAGTAGGATACTCCAAGGACCAGGAGAGAAAGGTCGGGCTCTGTAGGACAGACATGCCACAGGAACCACAGTCTTTGAGTAGGGCTCAACTTCACTTCCCAAGTGTCCCCAGCCACAAGACACTAATATGACCAGCACCTCTGACTAGGAGGTGATGAATGCATTGATTTTGGTTCCTCTCAGTTTCTCAGTCTTTTCCACATTTACGCATCATTCTCCATAAGGATTTGTTTGCATTTTAGTGTGCATTTCTCCTAATGTATGCAGCCAAGCTGATGCCAAATATAATGCTCTGCTTTCCTTTGGACCACATCAGTGAGGCTGAGAAGGAGGGTCTTGTCATCTGGGCAGTCCAGGACCTTCATACACACTGCCCAGGCTTGCATCTCAGAGAGGTCACTTCCGTGTTGCTAATGCGGCAGTTTGACTTCACACTTCATTCTCTCTCGAGACAGATGGATGCCAACCATGCCAACCTAATATACATATGTTTGCAAGCAATTTTCTCTGCTATAAAGTCTTGTGTATGTTTTCACTGACATGCATTTTTTAATGCACACTTTTATCTAGTATATGCATTTTTGTACACATCATTTGGTTGGAGAACTGCATAGAAGAATTCAGAGAAGTGTGGTTTTTGAAGGATAGCTGCATTTCTGTTCACATATTGTTTAGGAAAGTACAGACAGGCCATCTCTCATTAAAATGTGACCAGACCTGAATTTCTCTCTCATCCCTACCTGTGAGGAGTAATTGCTGAACCATTCTATCCTTCTGCCTCTTCCACTGAAGAGAGAGCAGCACTTGAGAGGCTAAGTAAAACTGTTCCTTACCTCCTACCCTCCATCTTCAGGATACAGCAAAGCATGCAGGAAGAAATTCTATCCTTATCCTCCAAAGGTACAGCCAGACATTTCAATATTACCACTAACAGTGGTGTTATCAGTAGCAGTAGCAGCAATAGTACATCTCACTGCAGGTTTTTTTTTTACCTTACTTTAATTGTGTCTAAGGTGTAAATGTTTACAGCAAAATCGATATCATCCATACTGCTCTAATCTGGCGACCATAAATTTTTAGATATGGTTTGTAAACCTGTCTGAAATTTATATCCCTCTGTTTGGGTTTATTCCATATCCTTAGCTGGTGTGGATGTATGAGAAATATCCTGTTAGCTCTGTTGTCAGCATGTTAGGACACTCTGGCACAGGAAAAAATAGAGACTCATTCTACCTCAAAGGCCAAATATAGGGCATTTTGTTTATTACAGAAATGCTACGGAGCCATATGCATAATGGTAGAAAAGATAAATTGGATGATGTTTTCATTCTGCTGCTCATGAAAATCTTTTTCTGACTGCAGAGTATTTTTCCAGTGTTTTGTTGCGCTGGCTTAAATTATAGTCATTGAGGTTTCTAGTACTGCCCTTGGAATGTGTTTCCTTCATTTAACCAATCTGTTGGCTGTAGAATATTTCCAAACATTAAATTCTGAACTCATATTTTTCAGTCTGATGCTGCTCTTCAAGTAATTCCACATAGTCAAGAGTACAGATGTAGTCTCTCTGGCTATTGCTACAAACACTTGAAGAGTGAACGTCAGGTCTGTATTAAATATTTGAACTGCTGCATCTCTGCAGCACCAGCTAAAAGCTACATTTTGTGACATTTGGCTGAAGTCAGTGGGAAGCTACTATAGACATGTTTGAATTGTTCCCAGTTTAGGGATATATTGACTAGCTCATTTCGTTAATTGTTGTTTAAATCTTTTTAGTAAACATGTCTGTTTTTAATAATAAAACTCATTTTCCTTAATGTAGCCCACTGGTGTCTCTAAAAGTCAACAAAAACCCTTAGACAACTTTCCCTCTGCATTACAGATGGAAATGAATATTCACAGATGAACGTCATTTTCAATTAATTCATTCATTTACATTTGATGATTGGACAAAGTAAACAAGTATGGAAAGTAAAGTTCAATTTGGCTCTAATTATAATGGTGACAGTTTCCTATTAACTTAAGAGGAGATTGTTAGACCTTGTTTGTATATTGACAGAACTACTTTGCTGTGAGGATATGATTTATTTTATCTTAAATTCCTTCGCTGCAAACACTGTCATAGATTAGATTCTATACATACAGACCAAATGCCCCTTCTTTTAGTAGCAAAGGAATGAGAAATACATGCATGTAGTAAGGCTATGTTTCAACTATGGGCTAAAACGAGTATAGTTAACATTTGTGTCAAGACAGGAGGGAGTTTAGACTTTTAATTTTTACAGGGAAATGTCACTGCAAGATGAAAAACTCCTGCTGATTCTGCCATGGTTGCTTCTTGCTATAAATGAAGAAATAATAGGTGACACTTATTTCACAAAAGTTGGTGACAGAGAACAAATTCAAACGAATGAGTAAGCAAATGAATTGCAGATATTTCCTACCTCCTGGTGACACTTTCTTGTAAAAAGAGATAGTTTGAAGGTAGAGAGCAACACCAACCTGGCAGAGTTAAACAAATCACGGCTAAACAAAGATGTCAATATATAAAGGCAATGCCTGGTTGAATTAAAAACCTGGGATAGCAAAGCTCATGGATATGCCAGCCAGACTTTCTTGGCACCATTGCTAATGAGGTGGTTGTGGGGTCGGCCTTTGTGCCAAGTGAGTCTGTTATTCTACCAACACTATTTCCATTTTCTTATCTGCTGGGACACAGGCCTGCTCTCTTCCTTGGGAACAAACCCTTCCAGTTCTGAAGTGAATGTTATTCTTCTCGCATTAGTGCCATGTGCAGAAGGCAGAGGTTTTTCACCTTTAATAGTTGTGTAGAAGAATCCCAACTATTAAAGGTGCCTGCAGGTGCACTGTCATCTTGCATCTGGCTTAAAGTCTCTGGAAATCCCAGGTGGAAATTATAAAAATAACTAATGGCATTCAGCCATACATCTTTTTTTAGCTGGTGACAAAGTGAAGGCTACGTTGCATTGTGGCATATTCCATTATGGCTGCGTACAGAGTCACTGGGCTTGCCTCCTCTCCCAGGACGCTTCCATCCTTGATTCGGCCTCATTTCGGAGAGAATAAAGTTTCCCTACTTGACAAGGTGTCCAGGCAACAAGCAAATCAGGCACCAGTATGACCTAACAAATCCCAAGCTCCCCAAACCTCTCAGAAAAATAATAATTGTAATAATAACCAATTTAAAAAGGTAAAGGGACCCCTGACCGTTAGGTCCAGTCACGGACGACTCTGGGATTGTGGTGCTCATCTCGCTTTACTGGCTGAGGGAGCCGGCGTACAGCTTCCGGGTCATGTGGCCAGCATGACTAAGCCGCTTCCGGAAACGCCATTTACCTTCCTGCCAGAGCGGTAGCTATTTATCTACTTGCACTTTGACGTGCTTTCGAACTGCTAGGTGGGCAGGAGCCGGGACCTAACAACGGGAGCTCACCCCGTCGCGGGGATTTGAACCGCCAACCTTCTGATTGGCAAACCCAGAGGCTCGGTGGTTTAGACCAGTTTAGATGGTGTTAAAAAGAGGATAAGACAACTTTGCGCAGGATGAAGCTATCAGTGGCAGCTACTGCAACAATTAATATTATTTATATTTATTAGTCACTTTTGTTCAGAATAAAGAACTCCAACCAACTTACAAAAACCATTTAAGTGTACAAACATTAATGAAATGCCCTAAAATGCATATGCAATATTATGCTGGATGGATGTGTTCTACCTCCATAGCTTGGAGACAGTATGCTTCTGAATACCATTTGCTGGGTACCACAGGAGGGGAGAGTGCTATTGTTCTCATATCTTGCTTGTGGGCTTCTCTGGTTGTCCACTGTGAAAACAGGATGCTGCAATAGATGGACCACTGGCCTGATTCAGCAGGCTTTTCTTACATTTGCAGTTATACGAAGGGTGCAACCCTATCCTTAGCTGGGAGTTGAACACCACATTGAACCAGAGCTTTTTTTCCCCTGAGGGTACTCAATGGTACAAAGTGGTACCGACACATTTTTATTCTAAAAGAAAAGCACTGCATTAAACATAGTAATACTTCTAAGTAAGTATGCATAGGCTTGTGCTGTAAGGTTACCTTTAATGAAAGAAGCAAATAATAATGATTTTTGAAAATGTCCATGCTGTGTAGGATTTTTAGTGATACTTGGTTAGACATCTATAAATATATTCTACCCTTGGAATACTTTGTAAATACTTCTTCTTCTTCTTCTTCTTCTTTACTTCTTCTTCTTCTTCTTCTTCTTCTTCTTCTTCTTCTTCTTCTTATTTCTTGCATTTCTATACTGCCCCTCATCCGATGATCACAGGATGACTTACAATATATACATATATGTCTATACACATGTAATTTTTAATCTAGATTAATTTTAATGATTGATCTCTTTTTGAGATTACCCCAATGAAGCATGTTTATGTTAAAATATTCTGAGATCTGACATTTCCTGAGAATGACCCTCCAGACCAGCTCATTGAAAAACCATGCAGTTTTTTTGTTTTGGGAGGCCTATAAAAGTTTTTGTGTATCTATCTATCTATCTATCTATCATCTATCTATCTATCATCTATCTATCTATATTAGTGCTAATCCTATTCCCAAGATTGCTTTTTGACAATCATTTCTGCTTTCCTTTCCATCCATTTATTTTTCCTGGGCCATTTTGTAACATGCTCCTTCAAAAAGGGATTTGCCACCAGCTGCATGATGACAAGCTCCTATGGATACACATTTTTTCTATATATATATAAAGAAAACCTCCCACTTCCTTGGCATTTTAGCAGCGAACAATGACTAGCTCTCAGAAGGCAGGAAACTGTTACATAGCTGGATGAAATCCTCTTGTCCTTGAATAGGAAAATATAGCAATACAAATATGATGTGTTTAGTACATAGTCAAAGCCACTTTCATTCTCTCACTCTTTGACATGATCTAACCCAAAACCTTCTACTTCAATAAATAAAGTAAGAGAATGTTGTGGCTTTTGCTGCAACACACTAGCACAGCTACTCTCAAAGAAATGTTACTTTTTTGAAATCCCAGAGCCTTTAATTTCATTGTTATAAAGTTTCTGGCTCCTTCATCTTACAGCTCATCAACATTTCCGCTTGTCCTGTGCCTAAAGAGCGTGCCTCTGAGTGGTTTTCCCTTTGTCCAGCTCCTTTCCCAGCGAAAACCAACTCTTTAGCTCTAAACTGGAGCATTCAGCAACCCCTGGAAAACCCGATTGCAGTTTGATCCGATTGAACACTAAGTAGCAGTTTTACCCAGGGGAAAGCAGCGGGGCAAAGAGAAAATGTGGATAAGCCCTTAACACTGGAATTTGGGATGTGTCATTAATTGATTAATTATAAAGGTTTATTGATGGTCAGCATTGATTTGTTTGTGGGGCAAAAAAGACCAAAATAAAAATAAAAATTAGGGCTCTGAGGCCTCCATATGTTCTTGGACTCCCAGTTCCCTTCAGCTCTAGCCAGCATGACTAATATGCTGAGAGTTGTGGTCCAAAACATTATCGTGGGGGGGGGGGTGAGTCTTGTATCCCTGCTTTAAACCACATATTAAGCACAGAAACTACTTTGGTCACCCTGTACAATTACCTATATCAGGAGAGAGACAGATGTGTGACCCCAATGATTTTCCTTGATCTCTCAACAGCTGCAATACAATCGTTGATGATATTCCTCTGAGGTGACTGTTTGAACTAACCACACTATTCTGTGGTGGTTCAGCTCCAATCTGGATAGTGTAGGAAGAGGTGTTTTTTTTGGGAGAAATCCTGAGTCCCTACAGGCCATCATCCCCCATGCAATTTAACATCTCATTGTGTAGAATCACCCAGTGGTTGGGTGTGTTGTGTCATCAATATACTGATGAGGTGCAACTGTGTTTCTCCTTTTCATCTTCAGCAGGTATGGCAAGCTCAACCAGGGCTTGCTTGAAGTAATGGACTCGGCATTTCATGGAATTTGAAAAGTTTTTAAACTTGATTTTTCCACACATGTATCTGTTTATCCACAGATACATTTGAAGCACATTTAAAATATGTGGCTTTCCCCCAAAGGCTCTTGGGAACTGTAGTTTGTTGAGGGTGCCAGGACTCTGTGGGATAAACTACAGTTCCCATGATTTCTTTTCTTTCTTTCTTTGGGGGGTGGGGAGTCCTGTGCTTTAAATGCATGGTATGGATATGACCTATCTCACCTAAAGAAACATCCTGTGTTAGGCAACTAACAAATAAACAAACAAACAAACAAACATAAAGTCACTGTAACATATAAACGTACCAACTTTATCTTAGTTTTATCAAACTTTAAATTTTGCCTGTTCCATCTAGTTTGTGTCCGAAAGCATCAGAAAAAAATACTATAGCTTTACCAAGAAAAATGCAAGCTTGATTTGAAATCTCTTCTCCAAAAGCATGATAACCATCTTCCTGAAAATAGGATTGCATCCATGGATTTGCTGTTCAAAGCCTCTTATATTCTCTGTTGTGCAGAGTCCTCACTTGTTATGAAACCGCAAATGCACCTGATGTGCAGATCCTTTTATAGCCTAAGCAAAACCATCCATGTGCAATAGGAATGCATCAGCAGGCTTGAAGGAACCCTAAGGTTGGTGGAAGACAGTCATTTATTTATGGTTCATAGACTACAAATAGTAGAACAACATCATATAAACAGAATTTGATTACACAAAATGTGTAAAAATTACAGCAGTAGATAAAATTGATTAAATCTTGAATTAAGCTGAATAGTTTTATTTAAGTAAAGCAACCATAGAGCAATGCTAATATATTATTGTTATTATTTTGCAATTTGATTTTTAATTAAAATATTAGTCAAGTAAAATGGTCAGCAGACATTCTGAGGAATGACCTGGGGGAAGATGCATAAAGGAATACTATATTATTATTTTTTAAAAAATCTAACCTCCTGCAGAATACTAATTTTTAAAATAATATGTGAGACCTTCTTTACCTCATCTCTGTTGCAAGGGCCACATATATTATTTACTTGGACCCTCATATCTGCCTTCTGAGAGCTTAGATAGTAAGACATTAATATGTGCTCCTGAAAAAGCTTCTTTATACTGTGGAGCAGATAGCCAGCATAAGAAAGGCATCCCAATCTTGGAGTCTGTTGAACTCTGAACAAGGCAGACCCAATGACCAGAAAAACATAGCTCCCAGTCTCTTATGAAACAATAAAGAAATGTCTGTGGTAGTAAATCTGGCCAGTAAAAAAGATAAAGGGACCCCTAACCATTAGGTCCAGTTGTGGCTGACTCTGGGGTTGCGGCCCTCATCTCGCTTTATTGGCTGAGGGAGCTGGCGTACAGCTTCCGGGTCATGTGGCCAGCATGACTAAGCCGCTTCTGGCAAACCAGAGCAGCACACGGAAACGCCATTCACCTTCCCGCCGGAGCAGTACCTATTTATCTACTTGCACTTTGACGTGCTTTTGAACTGCTAGGTTGGCAGGAGCTGGGACCGAGCAACGGGAGCTCATCCCGTCGCAGAGATTTGAACCACCAATCTTCTGATCAGCAAGTCCTAGGCTCTGTGGTTTAACCCCCAGCACCACCTCTGGCCGGTACCCATTCATAAATAACAAATAAGGAGAACGCAGCCCACCCAGGAAGATTTCTTTCACCCTTTTCCTCTTCCAGGTATATTCATAACTGCCCATTATCACTTGTACTATGAAGGCCAGTCACAAAGTCAAAAGTGAGTAGAGCCTGTCCAAGCCAGATTACTTAAGGAGTCAAGACCTGCTTCCAAACTGAGAGCAGCACTGGCACCACATCAAGGCATGCCAAATATAGATCTGAGAAAGAAGGACTGAACTTCTAAAGAGACTTTAAGGCCTGGAAACCATATAGGAGCTCCAAAGAGAATATGAGATACAATGTTGGCTCTGAAAACCGAGGGGAGGGATTTCTTGCCCTTTGCAAATAAAAAATACTATTGCTGCAGTACTTTGGCTTTAGCATTTCCCAATTTCACTAGGACTCCAGTTATCTGAGTCATGATACCAAACAACCAAATATGTATATGGATTAACTTGATTGAGTCTATAGTCAGGCAAGACCCAAAAACATCTAACCTTCTTCTTATAAAATGTTGTAACCAAATTTCAAGTTTACAATGGTTAGAGATTCAAATCCAGTCAGTGAATGCTTAAGACCCAGATGTGTCTGTGAGATCAGAACTGCATCTTCTGCATAAATCTTTCATTCAAAGTAAGCAGGTGAGCAGATCTGGGAGCACAGAGAGGGCAAGTTGAGCAGAGTCCCACTTGTGGCTTGTGGTTACTGTGACAGTGTTCCACACACAAGCAGAATTCTATACCCAGTTGCATCTGCTGCTATCCTATTAAACTGTCTTTGTCTGGCAACCTTGTTGGCAATCTCTGGAAAGAAGCAGCTACTGAAAGGACATGGGGGGCAAACCACATTCTTGCTCTCTAAGTTATCCTGCTAAATCAGAACTGAAAAGTGAAGCTTGCAAGAAGTTTAAATTGTCAGAGTCAAATGCAACACAGATTTTGCAATCTTTAGTGGTGTCAAAATTGATTTGCTTTAAGTTTTTACTATAAAAATAATTCATGTTGATTTCCTACCCCCTCAAGCCTGTTTTGAATGTGTTAGCTATTTGGATACTGTTAGGAGGGTACTGCTTAAGGAGACATGGCACTGGTCATAATTGTTTTTTTCCCTGTCTTTCTGTCTGCATTTGGCTATTTTCCCTGACAACAAATATTTCTGCAGTTATTGCTGTAAACAATTAAATTAGCAAAAATGTTTCAGTTTATATGTCGTACAGTGGTACCTAGGGTTAAGAACTTAATTCATTCTGGGGGTCCGTTCTTAACCTGAAACTGTTCTTAACCTGAAGCACCACTTTAGCTAATGGGGCCTCCTGCTGCTGCCACGCCGGTGGAGCATGATTTCTGTTCTCATCCTGAAGCGAAGTGCTTAACTTGAGGTCCTATTTCTGGGTTAGCGGAGACTGTAACCTGAAGCGTCTGTAACCTGAGGTACCTCTGTATTCATGTTCATTACATGTTCATTCAAGCTACAAAATGCTGGGAAACTAAAACTCTTAAGGGCTATGCCTTAAAGGTTATGCCCTTTAGAGATGTGCCATTTAGGCAAAAATGATGTGATAAGGTTTTATGCCCTGTGGTTAGTTCAAGCTTCACCAATACTTTGGAGCTGGATGACTCTGTGTAGAGTTGGAAAACAAATTTGCCTGGTCATTGCAAAGGACACCTGAAGACTATACAACTTAAAGCTACACTAAATAACATGTCAGTGCAACAGCTGTACCCTATAACTGAATGGGTTCAAATTTTTCCTCTTTAAAAAAAGTGATTATTTGACCTATTGATAACATTGCTGTAGTTATCAAAAGGTAATCACAAAACAGCTCTTAAATCTTCCACCCTCCAGAATTTTCATGGGCTGCAACTTTCATTAGCCTGAGGTAGCATGACAACAGTCAGGGATGATGGGAGTTGTGGTCCAACAATATCTGGAAGCCACTACATTGGCAGCTCCTGCTTTTATGCCTTGCTGTTAATAATGTGCTGCCACCACTAACAGGGAAGGTAAAATGTGATCTGGAATGGAATCTTTGAAAGTTACAGGATAGGGTTTTCTTAGAGGGTCTGAAGTCATGAGGATGCTATTCTTCCTAGCAGAGTCCTCCTACCTGTTAGTTTTGTCTGACTAGATTTTCAGTGGACCTTTTGAATTGGCACATTTTTAAAGGCCTTCTGCTTGTCTGAGTCACTTAGCATGCAGTGCGGAAACATCCCACACTCTGCTAATAGAAGCACGGGAGTAGACCAAACTGCACAATGATTCTTGAAGAGCCTGACAATAGCTACACAATGAAATTATGCTTTTGTGTTGCCTTATGCATTCATCCCATTTGTCTTAATTGCATGTTTTCAGCATGTTAATTATCAACGCACTATACTGTACAGTTGGTCTCTGGTGAGACAGAGATTTGACTATGAAACTATTGTCTTGCAGACAATTTGAAGTAGATGCGATTTTTCTTTTGGCAATAAATAAAATTAAATTCCAGTATTTTACACATTTTACAAATATCATTTTGCAACCCAATAAAATATTTAATAAAAATTATAAAAAATAAAATATATATCATTTTGTAAAAATGATACATTATCGTGCAGCTTCAGGGACGGTCACTTGAATTCTACCATTGATTTGTCAGCAGGTAGATCACTGAAACCAGGGAGTTTTCTTTTCAGCTGTCAGTGAAGCAGTAAGATCCAAAATAACAGTAGAAGTCATTCAGATATTGGGTTCTTATCAGATTTCTGTGAACAGGGATATCACTGGGGAATTGATATTCCCCTGCCCCCTTTTCAGGAAAGCCTTGCAGACTTCAGTGTTGATAGCACACAATATTCATGTGGTGTGTCCTCATGGGAGTTAAGATGGCCTAATAGGGTGATGGTTAAATGAGATGGCTCATCTTTATTCCTCTCCCCCATCTAGCCTGGGTGTGTATAGAGTTATGTCTGTGTGCAGTCTGTGAGTCAGACAGAGTTAGGGCTTAGTATGCAAGGATGTGAGTTGTTTGTCTGGAGAGCTGGTGTGGGAGCAGTGGCTACTAACTGTCTGCTGGTGTATTCAAACAGTTCCTCTACTTATGCTCAGCCTGCATATTTGTAAATAAACCCAAATACAAAATGCCAAGAAGCCTCTGTGCCTTCATTCCAACAGGCCCTAAGTCCAGGCAAGTGTGCTTCTCTGAACTTCTTACTGCTCAGAGAAGTGTACTTAGCATAGCCGTACATCTGTAGGGCTGCTTGGTTTTTCTTTTCTTTTTAAAAATGGTATTCAAAATTCCCTCACATCATCTTCTCCATATAATCCTCGGGGGGGGGGGGGGTGGATCCTGTTAGAATTGTCTCCAAAAGGCTCAGCAGAAGAGAAACTTAAATGAAGGAGTAACTGTGCTCACACACTCCTTAGGAATTATAACACATCATTACAGCAAAATGAGCAGCAAAGCTGGCAAAGTCAATCAGTAGGATACCCTTAGGTAACGTAGCAGCTCCTATTGATTTTTACCTCTTGTGCAGAAGCTGTGAGGTGCTGAGAGCCCACTTCAGATTAAAGCAGCTACGAGCTGGATATGCTTTTGCTTCTACCAGATCTGGCTCAGCATCTCTCAGGATCCACAGCCCTCTTGTATAAATGGGATGGAAAGTGTTTAGAGAAAAGATAAGCATGGAGGAGAATGAAGCCTGAATATTTATATCTTCCTAATTAAGCAAGTGCTTGAGGAGAAGCAGATGTACATGTTTTCGACATTTGTAGCCAGTTAAATCTGTGCTGCTGCTAATCAGAATCCGACTGGTTTCAACCCTGAAGATATGTGATGCAAAAGATAGCATTGAATAATTCAACAAACAGTAGTCCTGAACTCACGTTTTGTTTCATAAGGAAACACCTCAGGCAAAAAGTTTCAGTCTATCAGGCCTTGGTTATTCTTTTCACGCCTCTGCTCCTAAGTGTAGTGTAAGCGTGAAAGGCTGTATTACTGTATAATTTTGCTGGGATCCAGCTTCCAGGTGCCTGTTTTTGCTTCACTTCCATACAAACAGACACACCCAAGTCGGAATCCTTTTCATTTCCCTACAATAGACAATTTTGCTCTAATTATTCCCAAAGTGTGAAATTTCAAAGAATAGTGCTCAAGTGATTTCTGATATTTCTCTTATCTACACATGAATAAAATAGCAATGCATTTTCCCATAATGAACTTTGAGATAAACAACTGAAAAAAGTAATTTGTTTTTTTGACAATGCTGAACCTTTGAATAGAGAAAATCACAGAGTCGAACACAAGAGTGCAGTCCTGTGTGGTAAGTGGTCTCCATAGCAACCAATAGATTTTATGCTAAGTCTGGCCTTTAAAAACATTTCACGTTTACCACTGAGAAAAAGATGGCCTTGATTTTAAAATGATACAAGTATCGCGAATGAGCATGCTCCCCTGTTTTCTGCCGCAAATAAAATTAACAGCCATCTCTTTAGCGTGGAAGCATCTCAGTGCTTGTGTGTGTCACCACTGATGCCCATGTGCGGCCAGTTTTAAAACAATAATTTGGCTTTTTTTCTTCTTTTGCTGATGACTGCATGATATTAAGTGTGCTTTTGAAATGAAAACGAAAACATTGCATTCTGAACAAAAATAATCAGCTCTAATCTTACTCTGTGGGCAACTATAAAAAATATAATTTGCTTATTGATTTACTTATTTTGCAAGATTTATATACTGCTTGATTGTAAGAAAATCTCAAAGCAGTTTACAAAAAAACCAGTAAAATGATCTGTAAAAAAAAGTTTAAAACAACTATTTAAAGTTTTCAAAAAAAATTATTAAAATCAACAATAAACTGTGGTGGTCTTGTAGCAAGGTTAAAGCTTACTGGGAAATGATATATAATGAATTAAAAAGGATGTTCAAAATAACTTTTATTTTTGGAATAAATAAGTTTTTCTTTTTGGAAGGGACAGAACTACCTAAATTGTATAGAAATTTATTTATGTATGCTACTACAGCAGCAAGAATGTTACTTGCCCCAAAATGGAAAGAAGCAGAAGTCCCAGTAAAGAAAGAATGGATACAAAAACTTATGGCAGAAACGGCAAAACTTACTGGAAGAATAAGAAATCAAGATAACACACTTTTTATAAAAAAAAGGAAATGGCATATTGAATATTTACAGATAAACTGTAAACAGATAAAAACATCAGTAAGATTATTGTAACAATCTGCAGTTTTATAAGACTATATTTTTACAGTAGATAATTAAATGAGCAAGTTAAATTAATTTGGATATGTAGAAGATATGAAAAAATAAATTTAAGGAACCGCAGAAAGAGGGGGAAGGAAGTCAGATTTCGAAATGTTAAATGGATGGTAAAATTAATGAAATGTATATATTTGAAAAGTATAAATAAAAACCTAAAAATAAAAAAATCAACAATAAGCTAAAAACCAGATTAAAACACATGTCAACTTTTTACATGTCCAGATAGGCTTGCCTAAATAAAAATATTTTTAGCAGGTTCTGAAAAGAGTACAGTACAGGCACTTGCTTGACATCTATAGGCAGGGAATTCCAAAGTGTGGTTGCTCCCACAATGAAAGATGGATGTCTTACAAATGCAGAATGAGTATTATGGAGCAGTTGTAACAGCCCCAGTTCCACAGATCAAAGTGGTCAAGTGGGCATATGCAACGTGAGGCGATCTCACAAGTAAACTGGTCCCATCTTACCGCAGCTCCATTCCTCAAGGCTTATAGTAACTGGCAATAATAGACGCAGCAGTAGTAACTATAGCTACAGAGCCTGTGACTGCCTAAGCATCCCAATTCACTTTCTCTCCACATCCAAATAACAGAGTGCCAAGAAAATGAAATGTGTTTTTAATAAGGGAGTCCATCTTGAAAATTAATTGATATATAATTACTGATAGTGCATGTAACAGCTAACCGCAGTGATAATAATGATTAGCACTTAAGCAGGAAGTAAAAGGGTTTGATCAGCACTACAGTAGGATAGAAAATCTGTGACTTAACCAAGCTTGATTTGCTATTTAAAACACAGCTTTCTCTGATCAGTTGTCTCTTGGGGGAAGTGTTCTCTTAGGTCGTTTTATTTTGGACAGCTCAAATCTGTACGCTGAAGATTCTGAAACTGAAGGATCCACTATCAAGAGATTTGTGAATGTAAGGGCCCCATCCACACCATGCATTTAAAGCACTCTTATACCAGTTTAACAGCAGAGAATTCTGGGAACCCAAGTTCATTAAGGATTATGGAAACTGTAGCTCTTTGAGATCAGCACCCTAAACAAACTACAGTTCCCAGAATTCCCCATTGTTTAGGTAGCATAAGAGTACTTCAAATGTCTGGTGTGGATGTGAACATAATGTTGTTTTACTGCTATTGTTTTGAAGGCAGCTGACCAACACCAAAGGAGACCTAGCACACAATCATGTATATTTATTCTAACTTCTACAATTTAAGCAAAAGCAGCTTTGGGAGGCTGACAGTTAAGGTGGAGAGAAGGCTAGAAGTGGAGGTATTTAACTGTTTCCTCCTTGCTGTTGTACTTCTCAATTACCTCCCCATAGCTGCTCTTCATCCCATGGGAAAATCACATCCAGTTCTTCCTCCTGTCAAAGTTTCTTCTTGTGCATGCAGGGTACATGAGGGGAAAGTCCAGCCTAAAACCATTCCCTCATGCGCTGGCCTTTTAAATGCAGAGCATGCTTGATGTGTATCTGCCCAGTGTGGTGTAGTGGTTAAGTGCGGTAGACTTGTAATCTGGTGAACTGGGTTCGCGTCCCTGCTCCTCCACATGCAGCTGCTGGGTAACCTTGGGCTAGTCACACTTCTCTGAAGTCTCTCAGCCCCACTCGCCTCACAGAGTGTTTGTTGTGGGGAAGGAAGGGAAAGGAGATTGTTAGCCGCTTTGAGACTCCTTAGGGTAGTGATTAAGCGGGATATCAAATCCAAACTACTACTACTACTACTACTACTACTACTATTCTTCTTCTTCTTCTTCTTCTTCTTCTTCTTCTTCTTCTTCTTCTTCCCACCACCATCACCACCACCTTCTGAAGTGTTGCAGTCCAGAGAGACTGGGATATATTATATGCATTTTTTTAGATAAACAAAAGTTGGGTCTGATTACATAGAAGGAACATAGGAAGCTTTCTTATGGCCGTTGGCCCATCTAACTCTGTACTGTTGACACTGGCTGACAGCAGCAGCTCTCCACAGCTTCAGGCAAAGTCTTCCCAGCCCTACCTGGAGATGCCAGGAATTGAACCTGGTATGTGCTATGGCCCTTCTCATATTATGCAGTGGGAAAGTTAAACTGAACATAGCAATCCTGTTAAAAATATGGAAGCATTTAGGTTAATTTTATCCATACTAATATAAAGAAGGCTGATCGCCGAAGAATTGATGCTTTTGAATTATGGTGCTGGAGGAGACTCTTGAGAGTCCCATGGACTGCAAGAAGATCTAACCTATCCATTCTTAAGGAAATCAGCCCTGAGTGCTCACTGGAAGGACAGATTGTGAAGCTGAGGCTCCAATACTTTGGCCACCTCATGAGAAGAGAAGACTCCCTGGAAAAGACCCTGATGTTGGGAAAGATGGAGGGCACAAGGAGAAGGGGACGACAGAGGACGAGATGGTTGGACGGTGCTCTCGAGGCTACCAGCATGAGTTTGACCAAGCTGCGGGAGGCGGTGGAAGACAGGGGTGCCTGGTGTGCTCTGGTCCATGGGGTCATGAAGAGTCGGACACGACTAAACAACAACAACAAATTATATTCACCCATCTCTTAGAATAAACAGTTTCAGGATTAGTTTTTAATGCTAAAAACAGAGGATGGAGAGAGATGACGAGAAGTCATAGAAAGCATAGTATAGTGGTTAGAATTTTATACTAGGGCCCAAGATACCTGCATTCTATTTCCTATTCAACCATGAAGCTTATGGGATTAATCTTGGATCTACCATTACATCTTTGCCTAACCTACCTGCCAGGCAAGTGAGGTGGTACCACTCTCAGTGCAGCCAGTGCACTCTCTGGTGCATGACTGGACCAGAAATGGTGGGGTGGTTGGGGCATCAGCAGATGCTTTCCTGCTTCCACTGCAGCTGTGTAAACGGTAGCCTGTTGAAATGGGAAAGGAGCACAGCAGAGTTTCAGTCAAAGAAGATGCTAGAGGTATGTTCATAAATGCTAGCTGATACATTTGGTGAGGGATATGGGTTTGGAAAGCCTGGCTGCTACTTTTGCCCTGCACAGCTGCTGATGTACAGTGGAGACCCAATAGAATGCTTGCTCCTCCCCAGCGGCATTCTCAGTTCTTTGTTTCTCCTTGTCCATGCAGATCAGGAGAGTGGAAAAACTACGGTCATCCAGATGAAGTTGGACTTCAACTCCCATCTGCTCCAGCCAGCATGATCAGGGATGATCCACAAGTCCACAAGTCCCCCATACCTGATGTAGCTTGGCAGTGCCTCCACAGCTAATGAATTGTTTGTAGGACGCATCATAATAGGCAATAGATATAGTACTTCCTGCCCTTGTTCTTCCTCAGCTTTGGCTGAAGGAAAGAATGCTAATGCAACAATATGAGTGTCTTCTGCTATGCCAAACCTCATGCAAGAATTGGGTTACTACCCAAAGGTACACGTTGTTCCATATTATCTGCACCTGACAGCTCTACCTGGACTTATTAGTTATGAGTTTACTAGTTCAACATGGAGTCTTGGGGCAGATTCACACCTTACAGGTGCTGCCCCATAACAAACTATAGGTCCCAGGATTCTTTGGTGGGGAGTCAGGTGCTTGAAATATGCACTGGGTGTGCTTTAAATGTTTGGTGTGGTTCTGCACACAGATTCCTCCCCCCTCCATTCATTCCAAATTAACGTGAGAAAATAAAACTTTCCCAAGTATAATAATGAAACTGCCACCAGTAGACAATAAAAACTACTAGCCCCAAACAGAACTTTCATAAACTATTTTTACATGACCAAACACTTTGGATCATGTGACCCTGTGCTATAAAAACAGTGTCATCATAAAAACAGTCAAGTCAGATTCAATATACCGGTACATAAATTCCGTGTTAAGTGTTGCTCTTCAAAGGCAAGCAAATAGCTCTCTTTGCCCAGTGGTGTGAAAGTTGATTGTTTCACACTGTGAATCATAAATCCTTCAGCCTTAAGATTCTGTTAACTTTTACTTATAAACTGTTTTAATGTAGAAATGTCAGGAACCTGTGAAAATAATATGTAGTGACAGGTTTAGGATTAAAACATTCTCTGGCAGTTAGGATGCTGAGTTAGACTGCAAGCTAAGTACAAAGAGCAAAGCCATGATACAACAGGAGCTTCAGAAGGTTCCTAAAACCCGACACCCAGCATGGCAGCTGAATGCTAGTAATTCATCTTAATTATTTGTCAGCAAAGCTGCCTTAATAGGATGTGTCTTTCATTTTGATTAAAATGACCCACACAAATGCAGTCTTCATACAAAGCTGTCAGCCAGAAGTAGAAGGTTGAGTCTCCTGGCACTACCAATTTTATGTCAAGAAACCAAGAAATGAGTTTCTAAATATGCATATCTAACTAGTCATTCTTGCTTTGCTTAGTTTGGTGGATTTCTGCCCTGTGACATTAGAAGAGTTTTGCTGTCTCTTCAGTGACTGAAAACTCACATGACAAACTGAGGCTTATTTGACATCCATCTGATTTCCACTAGTATCACTTTCTGCAGCATCGCCGCCTGGCCTTGTCAGTGTACGCTCAATGGTTCCATAGAGTTTGACGCTATTTAAGTGCACTTAAGATTCAACATTTTTATTTAGCAATGCTTATGTTTCTGTGTATCCCCTGCCCCCGCTGCATGGATTATTTTGGGGGGGGGTTGCTGCCACATTTTGTGTTAAGTCAGCCCCCCATGCAAGAACTTCCTCTTATTAACAGTGCCACCTCATTGACAGTTGATTTTTGTGAGAGTGCTTTGGTCAGTGCTGGGTGTGATTTCAACTCTCTAAAAACAGTGGACTACAAAGGGTCACTTCTCACACATTGTTCCAGCCAAAACCTATAAACTGCTGATCTTTGCCACTGCTTCCTCATTCCTTCTTCTCCTGCTTCAGCCATTTCTCCTCCTCCATCTTCTTCTAAGCACTGTGTCCTTGTGCAATCACATGGGCAAATTCAGTTCAGAATTATATAGTAAAGGGGACAATGCAACTTGTCAAAAGCCAAGCAGCTTTGGTTACTGTACAATGTCACTAAGGGCTAATAAAGCCAGTCTGGAGTGATAGCAGTGCTTCTTACACTAGTCACATTTCTGATACCAGCCCATGAGAGGTGTTGTCCTCATTCTGAATAGGCTTTGTTTGTTTTCAGTGACAATGTCAGATCTGATAGTCACATTCATCATCTAAATTTTTGCAGACAGAAACGTGGGAGACCACTGCTGAATTCCAGCTGTTGAGGCAGTTCCTCAGCTGTAACTCCCCTCTAAATGTGGAGTCTTCCATGTCAACCATTGTGCAGCTGATGGGTCCTTTTGCTTTCCACCCAGATTTTCAGTTCAGAAGCCTGATAACTCTCTTTGGATTCCCTTCTTCTGTCACAAAAAGCCTTCTATGTCAGAAGCCTTTCTTTATATTTCAAACAGCCCTTTCCTCAGCTAACACTTCCTACTTCCTCCTTAAATTCCTCCCTGGGGCATTTTTACTCTCTTTTCTGAGTCCTCTGGTTTCCATGACAACCTGTTGCATTTCTCACTATAACTTTTAGATGGCCACTATTCATACAGGGTATACTGGGCCCCACTTAGAATCTGTGATTAGCAGTGTCCAGTTAGTCTTACAACCTGTCTAGATGAAGCAGAAATACATTTATGAGGTAAAACCTCAAGATCATATTGTAGCTGGAACAGATATACTGTACGAACTAAGCCTGCGCTGGTCAGGGCCCCTGTAGCTTTTCACAGTTGCAGCTGAAGCAATTTCAGCAGCTTGTCATGTTACAGCACTGCCAGGGTTGAGAATATGCACCTGCAAAAATCGCTCTTCTAATAATATAGAGGCACAGGAACTGTAATGTTGACAGGATGGACTTACCTGCTCTGAGCAGAACCTTTAGTTGCGATGTGTCAGTTTTCCTCCCCGTGAAATTTGCCAGAATTTAGTGAGACCGCTCAAAACACTCTTGTCAGTAACCGAGGCTCTATTTGGTTCTCTGTCCTTCACTCTTTCTTCCTGATTGGTGTTTTCAAACATCTTTACACCCTGTTGATTTGAGATCATGATTTGACTTAAAGGATAACAATTCTGACAGCTACTCAGTGGTAGAATTGTATCTGCTCTTTGCCTATTTTATTATTCAGAATAACAGTAGTGTTTTTATTCTGGTAGACTAAAATGTTCACTGATTTTCTTTTAACTGTCCCCCCGCCCCTCCCATTTCTACTCAGAGCTTTTTATTGCCTGTGTGCTGTTGCTTCACTGCCATTTCATGGCTGTTTTTTGTTTTGTTTTTTATCTTGGAGGGACCCCAGTCTGTGATGAATCATAATGAAGTCATGAAGCTATGTAGACAATGTCACTGAGGGCAAGAAAAGTCAGTTCAGAGTGAATGCGATGTTATAAAATTAGCATTGACCTCATTCTGAATGAGCTTTGTTTACTGCCACCCATGATGTCATCAGGTGGCAGTATAATTCTGAAGGCAAATATTTTCATTTCCTTTTATCCTGACATTCAAAAAAATTACCAGTGGATGAGTATTTTCATGAAGTGTCCATCCTTGTAGTTTAAAATATTGTTTCTCCTATTTCCTGAGACAAGTTCTGCCATGGTGCATGTATCAGTGTTACTTAACAATATCATTCCTGTTCCAAGAAATCAAAATTGCCAATTATTGTGTCTTCAGGCAGCATGGATAGTGTAATGCAGAGACCACAAATTGACCACTGTGTAATTCTTCCAGCTAGTGCTTAATATCTGGAGAGAGAAACATTCATTGCTGCAGTTTTTCTGGCAGATATACCCACAGTTTATCAGAGATGTGGCTGTCCTGTGACAGTGCTTCATTCGGCAGTTATGTTTTCTTCCTCTTGACTCCATGTATTGTGACTTTACCTTATTCTTCCAATCTGGGGCCTGCAGTCTTAAAATTATTTACAACTGTTGCATTAGTGGCTTAACTACCCCCCCCCCCCGGTAATAATTATAGATGTGAGAAACAGTTGCACATTAGTGTTCCTTTGTACCATCTGGTAAGTTATTTCTAGGTCTACTGAAAACACAATATATTTTCCATTTATAACCTTTTAAAAAATTCTGGAAAAGAATCTGTTCAGACTTCTTAAAATAGAATATATTTCTTAAGCACTGACAGCCACTCGGCCTGATTTTAAACTTTAGAACCCACCTTTTCCAATTTTTTGAAGTGGGCTATAGTTTAAATAACTGTAAGTGTGCTCTGAGCACTTCCAAAGCACAGCATAAGTTTAAAGGCCTCATTGGTTCCAAGATAGGCAGTGTCCTATGGCCCTTCAGAAAAACATCACAACTGAAGGAATGACCTCCCACTCTCCTTCATTTCCAAGCTCAAGAGAAGGGTTGGGGCTTCCCCATGTTGCACTGTATTTTAAATGCATTCCACGCACCCCAAGGGTGACAGGAGTGGGGGTTAAGCCCCACTCCTCCTGGCAGCTCCAAAATCAAGAAGACAAAGGGACACTATCCCGTGGTGAACAAACTTGTACACCACCTCACAGAATTTATATATGTATACAAGTATAGGGTTGCATTCAAGCAAGTCCTACTTCGAGTAGGCCCATTGAAACTAATGAACCTAAGTTGATCATGTCAATTGACTTCAATGTGTCTAATCTGAATAGTACTAGCATTGTTCTACCATTGTTCATAGATCTTACCGATCCTTGAGGGGGCGGGGAGATTAGAGAAAAAAGCATGTGCAGAAATAGTAGCATAGAAGTGTAAATGCCATCGATGTGGTAGATTGTGTTGGGTCTTTTAACCACTGCTCGTGGCAAGATGGAGAAACTCCCTGGTATTCTTAAAGATACAGCTAGACAGGGGCGGGGGGAGAGAGATTAAATAAACTGAAACACTGTTACCCTCAAGTATTGAATGACAGAATTCAAAAGAGGGAAATTTTCATGTGAAGTAGAAAAAGACAGGCAATAGATTGGCACAAGGGAAGCAGTTTTCAAACACACTGTTCTTCAGCTTTGACCACGTTCGTTAAATTGATGATACAGATAAAGTGACGAATGGGACAAGACTAAAAAGTACCAATTTCTGCAGCACATTCAACTATTTCTCATCCTGTGCAACTTTTGAGGTTCTCTGTACTATAAAACCAACTTCAGTCAATAGAGGAAGTTTCAGGGCTATTGTCAGCCCATTATAATTCAGAGCATATTCTTCTTCTGCATACCCAAGAAACTTCAATATTCTTTTATTCCCTTGTTTTCAGTATTCTCCTTCCTCAAGCATCAAAGAGAATCCTGATAGTGAATATTGTTTTTTAGATTACAATGCTGAGCATACGTATTTGATAGCAAATTCCTTTGGAATGCATTTTGGAGCCTCAAGTTTGTTTAGATGGTTATTGAAATAAATATTGCACTGAGTTTGAGTGGCAATATAAGAAAAAATATTCCGGGCGACTTTTCTATGCACGTGAAAAGCAGCAAATTTAGCTTCTTATGTTCCAGTATTCCTTTTGCCAGCTGTTGTTGGCAAGATTGAGCTCCATGTATGAAACTAAATCTCCCCGCCCCCTCCAAGGACAATAACAACGAAGTCAGAAATGTTTCAGTGAACCTCAGATTTTGATGTGCTTACTGTTTATGAAATTTGTCATTTTGGTGTTGTTCATATCTGAGAGGTTGAAGGTAGAAGCTCTGTATCCTTAGCAGTTTATATACATGTTGATAAGCTAAGTTCCTCAAAGATTCCCCCATGGTGCTGCAGAGCAGAAACACTACTTGTGTAACAGCCTGTTTTCATTTACAGCAGCAGAAAATTCAACATTCTCCATGGAACTTCCATCTATCTATTTTACAATTAGGTAGAAAAAGATCAAAGAATTCCAGAATATTGAATTAGCAATGCTGAATACTGATTGCTGTGTTAATGCATTATCACATCTCTTCTGATGAGTTTTTATCCTTAACAAAAAGTACCCAAGGACATAGCATAAGTGAAGTAGTGTGTGGGGTGGCGCTCATACACTTGTCACAGACTAGGTTCATCACTGAGCTCATGCACAAGGTTCGTACTGGGTTACAGAGGGAAATGCCTGGGGTGTCACTTGGGACATGGACAGGTACCATCCAAGAAGCATTCCTGTTAAAACAAGAGTCACTTGAATGTTCACAGATACGCCAAAGAACCACATGGGTAGGGAATGTGCATTTGTCTTTCTTCTGTGCAAAGAAAGCTCTGTTTTGCAGCTTCTCATGCAGGACAAACCTATGCATATTTACTTGGAAATACAGCCCAATGATTTACACGGCATAGTCCCCAGTAGTAAGTGCACAAGCTGCAGCAGTGATGGAGAACTTGTAGTCCTTCAAAGGTTCCTAGACTTCAACCACCATCAGCCTCAGTCAACATGGGGTGGGTAGGAGTGGTAGTCCAGCAATATTGGGGAGGGGTGGTGGTACAGACTAAAGGCTTGTTTATCTTATAACTGATTATGTCCTTTCTAACTATGGAATGACAAGGAGTGGCAAAGGGCACCAAAACTTTCCTCTGCTGTTTCCCAGCCTTTGTGCTGGTTTCTGAGTTTCCCGATTTTTTGCCTATAAATTTCTAAGCCAAATTTGCAGCCATGACAACTAGAACTTGAAAGCTGAAACTCCCTGGATGCTTAATACCACAACCAGTATCTTGTTGTTGTTGTTGTTGTTATTTTGCAATGTGTAAGAAAAGACAGAATAAGCAAGAAAGGCAAAATCAGTATCGTTACACAGAAGCAGAAGAGTCCTACCATCTCACAAGATGTCTGACTGCAGAACTAAGTACATTTCCTTGGAAATAAATTCCATTTAAATAAGTAGAGCTTACTTTGAATTAAATTATTTCTGCCTTTTACAAATAACACAGATTTATTCATTTTATCTAGCCAAACAGTGTGGGCCTAGACTCATTTTTTTGTGAAGCACTGAAAGGAAGAATTATAATTCCTGAGATTTACCAAAAGGTGCCTAAAGCAGCTTACTCTTTCTCTTTTGACGAGAGAAAACAGTTTTTTAAGAAAGAGAAGAAGCACTAATAGATTCCCATTTATTTCATTTTAGTGGGTTTGGGGTTTTTTGCCTTCATTCTTTTTCTGTTGTATCTTTATCAAGGGATAAGGAATGGTTTTCAAAGAAGGAGGTGGATTTTCAAGGCAACACAATAAGAGAAGAATGGGAAGCGCTCAGTGGGGCCCCTCTCATTTTGTACGGCTTTGGACATTTAAAAAAGGCTGCCTGAACAGCCTGTGCTATGTGTTCATTGTTATAAATCACATGCAGACATTCAAGACACTAAATCAATACTGTTTCTAAATTCTGAAAGAGAAGCCTGCAGTCAGCGAGGAGGGAGAAATGTGCCTGCTGCCCACACTGCCTGTCCTAAATAGGCCTCCTAGTGAGGAGGATCACCCTCCTTTGCACAGACATTCATAGAGCAGGGAAGTGGAGGGGGAGATTCCACAAGTTATTGACACCCGCCTTCCTGACAGTACACAGTAGAAGCAAAAGATTCACCTTCCAGTAATGATTGATTTGAAGATTATGCTTGGAGACGTATAATTGGCATTTCTCTAGCAACCACGTTGTTGCTTTCCAGGAAAGACACTGAAATGGGGGAGACTAGAAAATCCCATAGAGCCGGTGGCTTGGATCCTAAAACAGCTAAACTTAAGGAAGCAAAGGAATGAAAAATCCCCTCCCCTTCTTTCTCCTACAGTCAGTTGCAGGCCCCCCAAAAGCCTTTTCATGGCATTGAGGGCCTTTCCTGAACTATGTGGGATGGAGCAGGGGACAGGCTGCCAAAGGAGGATAATATGAAAAACTTATCTTTCATTAACTTTTGCATTTTCCTTCTTAAAATGTTAAAAATTAAAAAAAAAAAAAAGTTCAGCCTGTTTTTCAGATGAAATACATGGTGAGTTGCATTTTTTTTTAAAAAAAGGAATAATACAATAATCAACAGTTCAACCAAATCGCAAACAAAATATTAGCATTTTAAAAACCTCAAAATACAGTTACAAAGCAGCCACCAAAATTCAGACATCAAAATATCCAAAAGAGGAAACGTTCGGCTGAAGGCCTTTTAAAATGGTCAAGTCTTAAAGACAGTGTAGACTGAGGGCCTGATGCAGATCACTAGCCAAGGTGTGTGCCAGTAAAGACAGGACCCTAGCCCTGGTCACCACCACGTGCCTCAGGATATTGAAGGAGCAGGATCCAAGGTGATAACTGGAGCATGAAGAAGGGG
The DNA here is from genome assembly GCF_965153285.1 of Podarcis tiliguerta. NCBI lineage: Eukaryota > Metazoa > Chordata > Lepidosauria > Squamata > Lacertidae > Podarcis > Podarcis tiliguerta. The sequence goes on along the minus strand of NC_139542.1, from coordinate 38,477,233 downwards.
GGGTTCCTATAGAAAAAGGTACCCAGTTCCCAGGTTGCTTTGGAACCTTGAATTGACCCAAGAAACAAACTGGCAGCCTGTGGAGATCACACAAAACTGGTATGATAGGCTCAAAGCAGTAACATTCATCAGCATCTTAGCTGCAGCATTTCACATTAGCTGCAGTTAATAGATCTTCAAAGGCAGCCCTGCATAGAGTGCACATAGGATTCAAGTTAATATTCCTTCCAATTCGGGGTGGGGTAGGATGGACGAGTTATTGACATAAGACCAGTTATTGATGGAATATAGCTCAGCATAGCAAGAAGCCCCATTGACAAGTATGGTCACTTGGATACAACATGTGCTATGGCTGGTGGTCATTGGATGGTAAGAGCTTATCTAGCTGACCTCAGCTCCAAATAAGCATTGTGTGAAGTGCTTTTTGCGAGCAACCACAGAGGCCAAACTAAGTGTGCAAGAGAAATTCAAAATATTCCCAAGGGAAGCATGTTGGGTGGGAGGGACAAGCCCGTCTCATTTCTTAAGTGTTTAGAAACTGCTGATGAAAAGTTTTTCTCCTAACTTCCAGTCTTAAGATGCTCAACCTTCACAATCTACTGAAACAATCCAGACATAAAAGTATTGAGATAAAAACATTTGCATTTAGATATACTTAACCTCACCACAAAAATGAATAGTATTTTAATGTGTGCCATGGTTATAAGATGTTCAAGGTGAGTTGTGACTCATGGGACATTATGTGCTGGCTTTTAAAAAACTTTTTTTGTACATCAGTAACTGATATTGCTGCTATTTTTTTCTTCTAACTACTTAACTGGAACAAGTACATAAATGAAGCAAAGCTATAAAGGCTGGAGGATGAAAGAGATAAAACTGGGCATTAATGTACTCACATAAAAAAGAGGGGGAGACCCAGACAAAAATGGTATATCCAATAAGTGTGTTAACTTGCTCTAAAATGTTCAACTTGGATTACTTTATGGCTTCGATCACAAACCTATTTACCCGTAAGCGTTCCTAGTAAAGTAAACAAGGCCATTTTGCTATAAGTAAATGATGGTTAGTGGTATGATATGGTCATGGTCCACAAAGCAGCTAAACTAAAATGTTTGACAAGTGCTATAGCAAACATACTGTTTCACACCACCTCAGTCTCTGAGCAGGGCGAGATTCCAGTGGTTCCAGGTGATTACCCAGGGTTCTTGTTTCCTTCCGAATGAGATACAACAGAGACTGTGGTGTCTTTGTAATATATGGTTTATTTACACACATATACAACCTGAGTCTATGATGGAAGGGTCCACAGCAGGGGTGTCAAACTCAAATTCATCGGGGGCCGCATCAGCAGTTTGGTCACCCTCAAAGGGCCGGACGACACCCCCTTTATGCACAAGGAGGAAGCTGGTAGCTAAAATATAACTCATTCTCTTTGAAGGCATGCAGGCATAGATGGAAGGGGGTATTAGTTCTCTGCAAAGGTCGAGGACCCCAACATACACTCATGTAAGAAGACTTTTAGGTGCAGCTGCCCCCCATTGAGAGGAACAAGCGTCCTTCCACTATGTACAGCCTCCCTCGATTTCCCACTCCTGCTTAAACATCAGCCCACAGCCCCACATAAAGGCAAACCACTCTTTAACATTCAAGTGTGTGTGATTAAAAGAAGCAATTTGCTATCATCCCCCTCCACACACACACTTTGTAAATATGGGAAACAGATAAATGACGTCTAAGGGTTAGGTTTCATCCTTTATTCCCCAAGGAGGAGGGACGTAAATACTTAAAACAGGGAGGCGCCTTTTCTCTCTGTGTGTTTCTTTCCCCCTTTTCTTTTCCCTTTTTGGCAGGCGATAGAGCAAGTAGGTCTTAGGGAGTGGGTGGGGTCGGGCTTGACTTCCACACCTGCGAAGGTAAACGGAGGGAGATAACGGGGTGAGACGCGGGGGGGGGGGGCGTGGAGGAGAAGATATGAGATTGGAGGGAAAGAAACCTTGCAGCCCAACAAAAGCAGATAAACGTGCTAAGCCTCCAGCTTGCCCACAAAGGCGACTCCTCTTCCTCCTCTTGTGTGTGTGTTGCTGCTGCTGCGACACGGCTACTATTTACCCCTCAGGGAATCGGTTGATTAAAAGCACATTTCTATGCCACGGAATACATAAAATCTGTACGGTGGCAGTACCAAAGAATGTAAAAGGAAGGAAAGAGTCTCTCTCTCTCCTCCACCCCCCCCCCACTTCCTCACCTGGGCACGCAGCTGGGTGAGCTCCGGTCCACCTCCCAGGTGGCGTAAAGGTTCATCTGGACCGGGCGCCCCCCTGCCGTCGCCGCCGCGCCTGACCCGGGAGCCCCCGAGCCGCCTCCCCCCGGGGCCAGAGAGCCTCCTCTGGGGCCAGGAGCGGCCGGCTGAGACAACGAAGGCGCCGCCGCCGGAGGAGGAGCAGGACGCGGCGCCAGTTGCTGCTGCTGTAGCACTGCCGTCGGCGGCGGAGGCTGCCCTGAAAGGCTCTGTGCAGCCGGGGACTCCGAAGAAGGTGAGGCACTGGATGCTGGCTGGTGCAGCGAAGGCGTGAGTGAGCCCCGCTGGCCGCCGAGCGCCCCTCTCTCCGCCATAGCTGAGGAGGAGGACGACGGCGACGAGAGTCTCCCTCAATCCCCGCCAGCGCCTCAGCCGCCACCTTCTTTCCCCTTCAGCCGCGCGAGAATAAAAGGTGAAGGCTGGCGGCCGGTGGCGGCTACACGGGCCACATGACGAGGTCTGGCGGGCCGGATTCGGCCCGCGGGCCTTGTGTTTGACACCCGTGGTCCACAGCATTATACCCCAAAAAGGTCTTGCTTCTTCCATAGCTGCAGCCTATGGATTCAGGCAGAAATCAATCATCACTCTTACTCTCTGTCTTCCCAGCCTACCGCTTCTAGCTTCTAGCTCACACCACTCAACTCTCAGCTCTGGTCTTTGTCTTTCTAACTACCAGCAGATTGAAGAAGGGGGTCATTTGCTGTCTGGCACAGAGTCACCACCAGTGTGGTGTAGTGGTTAAGAGCGGTAGACTCGTAATCTGGTGAACTGGGTTCGTGTCCCCACTCCTCCACATGCAGCTGCTGGGTGACATTGGGTTAGTCACACTTCTCTGAAGTCTCTCAGCCCCACTCACCTCACAGAGTGTTTGTTGTGGGGGAGGAAAGGAAAGGAGATTGTTAGCCACTTTGAGACTCCTTAGGGTAGTGATAAAGCGGGATATCAAATCCAAACTATTCTTCTTCCTCTTAATGGCCCTAGGCTATCACCTCACCAGGAAGCTAGCCTTGCTATTCCAGGAATTTGAATCCTTTCTTATATTTTAACAGGTGCTGGATCCAGGAGTTTGAAGGGTCTTGGCATACAGCCTGTCCCCCCTCCCCCCCTGCCAACCTGCCAAACTCATAACAGTACAGAGGGGCAGTGGGATAGCCCCCACCCACCTACAACACCTCTGACCTCTTCATACTTGCCATATAATCTACAAGTGTGTACAAATGACACTTTATTGGGTCTGCATGTGTGGGACTATACACACACCAATGCAGCCAATGTAAGAACAGATTTGATCTGAGTGAATATGGGAAATTACAGACCTGTCAGTCTAGCTTTTGTCTCAGATACATTGATAGATAGCAGTATTCAAGTTGAAATTGTTAAAAAAAAAACAACTTCCAAGAACAAGCCTTGCTAATGACAAATCAGCAAGATTGTGCAAAGGAAAGTCCTGCTTTGCCAAACCTTTTAGAATTTGTTGAGAATGACTGTCAACAAACAAGTTAATGGGGCAAACTGGTAGTTAATATATACTCTAGTTCCTAAAAGCTTGTTAACAAAGTGCTTGATCAAAGTCTTCTCGGTAACTTAACAAACTATCTAATGGTTTAAAGGGGCAGAGTAGAAGAATACCCGATAAGGGGACAGCTGCTGAGACTGCTGCTTTCTAACATTCTTAAATGATAATCCACAGTCAGAGGGGAGTCATGGAGTATGTAGATTAGCAGATGGCATCAAATTAATCAGGATGGTGAAAATTGAAGCTGCCTGCGATGAGCTCCAAAATGATCTCTCCTACCTTGGGTGAATGTGCAATGCAATGGCATATGAGATTCCATTGGAATGAATTTAAAGTGATGGACCATTGGGACAAAATCTCCCCTCTTTCGCTCTTTCCATCTCTCTCTCTCTCTCTCTCTCTCTCTCTCTCTCTCTCTCTCTGTGATCTGAATTGGCTTTGACTACCCAGAAAAGACATTTTGAGGTCAAGGTGGACAGCTCACTGAAATGAGCAGCAGCAATACAAAATGTGCCACTGTTTCAGGAATTATTAGGCAACCGGTTGAAAACAAAATTGCCAGTATTATAATGCCTTCATAAATATATATGGTACAGCCACATCTGGAATACTGTGTACACCTACTGTTGCCGGGTCTCAAAAATAGTAACTTAGCATTGGAAAATAGATAGAAAATTGCATCTAAAGATATGAGGAAGAGCTAAAGCAATTGGGGCTTTGTGCAGGGAAATGATAAGGGGGTCTGCATAGTAGAAGTTTATGAAGTTATGAATGGTACAAAGAGACTGGATGGCAATAGATTTTTCTCCATGTCATCATAATAGAACGTAAGGTCACCCAAGGAAAATTATTCAAATTAGAGAGACCATCTACTTGTGAGTCCTGCAAGACCTGATCCTCTGACTCATTTCTACCTAGCGTGGCAGGGTAGGACTCTGACTCCAGCTACAAAGATCCTTTCCGCTGCTCAAAGAGTCTAAAGCACGGGTGTCAAACACAAGGCCCGCGGGCCGAATCCGGCCCGCCAGACCTCGTCATGTGGCCCGTGTAGCCGCCACCGGCCGCCAGCCTTCACCTTTTATTCTCGCGCGGCTGAAGGGGAAAGAAGGTGGCGGCTGAGGCGCTGGCGGGGATTGAGGGAGACTCTCGTCGCCGTCGTCCTCCTCCTCAGCTATGGCGGAGAGAGGGGCGCTCGGCGGCCAGCGGGGCTCACTCACGCCTTCGCTGCACCAGCCAGCATCCAGTGCCTCACCTTCTTCGGAGTCCCCGGCTGCACAGAGCCTTTCAGGGCAGCCTCCGCCGCCGACGGCAGTGCTACAGCAGCAGCAACTGGCGCCGCGTCCTGCTCCTCCTCCGGCGGCGGCGCCTTCGTTGTCTCAGCCGGCCGCTCCTGGCCCCAGAGGAGGCTCTCTGGCCCCGGGGGGAGGCGGCTCGGGGGCTCCCGGGTCAGGCGCGGCGGCGACGGCAGGGGGGCGCCCGGTCCAGATGAACCTTTACGCCACCTGGGAGGTGGACCGGAGCTCACCCAGCTGCGTGCCCAGGTGAGGAAGTGGGGGGGGGGTGGAGGAGAGAGAGAGACTCTTTCCTTCCTTTTACATTCTTTGGTACTGCCACCGTACAGATTTTATGTATTCCGTGGCATAGAAATGTGCTTTTAATCAACCGATTCCCTGAGGGGTAAATAGTAGCCGTGTCGCAGCAGCAGCAACACACACACAAGAGGAGGAAGAGGAGTCGCCTTTGTGGGCAAGCTGGAGGCTTAGCACGTTTATCTGCTTTTGTTGGGCTGCAAGGTTTCTTTCCCTCCAATCTCATATCTTCTCCTCCACGCCCCCCCCCCCCGCGTCTCACCCCGTTATCTCCCTCCGTTTACCTTCGCAGGTGTGGAAGTCAAGCCCGACCCCACCCACTCCCTAAGACCTACTTGCTCTATCGCCTGCCAAAAAGGGAAAAGAAAAGGGGGAAAGAAACACACAGAGAGAAAAGGCGCCTCCCTGTTTTAAGTATTTACGTCCCTCCTCCTTGGGGAATAAAGGATGAAACCTAACCCTTAGACGTCATTTATCTGTTTCCCATATTTACAAAGTGTGTGTGTGGAGGGGGATGATAGCAAATTGCTTCTTTTAATCACACACACTTGAATGTTAAAGAGTGGTTTGCCTTTATGTGGGGCTGTGGGCTGATGTTTAAGCAGGAGTGGGAAATCGAGGGAGGCTGTACATAGTGGAAGGACGCTTGTTCCTCTCAATGGGGGGCAGCTGCACCTAAAAGTCTTCTTACATGAGTGTATGTTGGGGTCCTCGACCTTTGCAGAGAACTAATACCCCCTTCCATCTATGCCTGCATGCCTTCAAAGAGAATGAGTTATATTTTAGCTACCAGCTTCCTCCTTGTGCATAAAGGGGGTGTCGTCCGGCCCTTTGAGGGTGACCAAACTGCTGATGCGGCCCCCGATGAATTTGAGTTTGACACCCCTGGTCTAAAGTTTGTCATGATGTGGTCTTCTTTGTGGGATGCTGCTGGGGCAACATATAGTTTTGGAGTGGTGTAATTTGTGCTGTTCTTTAGAGCACGTTTTTGTATTTCCATTGTTAGTTCTTATAATACATTATTAGTGGATTTTTGATATTTGTAGATGCTTATGAATATCAGATGTTCTTATTAGCCAAATAAGACTTGTATGACTATTTAAATTTTTCCTCTTGTAACTCTCCATGCATTGGCTTGAATTTGCTGCGTAAAGTATTCTAATGTTGGGAGATGCTTTGAGAAGAATTGACTGTGGAAAACTGATATATAAATAAACGATGGTAGTGATTCAGAATAGATAAAAGAAAGTACTATTCCATACAACAGAGAGCTAATTTATGAAATTCATAGCCACAGGATGTTGGGACGAGCTTAGGGCACTTTTCAGAAGATCCATTAATACCCTTCTTAAAGCCTTTACCATTGCTAGTCTTTCTACTCCTTTGATCACATATAAAAACATATTCGTGGAGTGTAGGTCTATTAGCAGCTAAGATCATGATATATAAATGGAAGCACCATGGTCAGTGGGAGTAGATTCTTTCTACCAAATGCTCGCAAGGAAGGTATACAATGAGAAGCTATCTTCACAGACTGCTAGGAGGGTTCCCAGCAGTCTTTGACTGGCTCTTGTTGCAAACAGGATGCTGGGCAAGATGTAATCTTGACAGGGTGCTCATGTGTCCTTCATTAGAAAGGATATCCCTTTATTTGGAAGAGACCTCTAGCGCAACACAAATCAGATCAAAGACCTATCTAGCACAACATTTTGTTTTCACAGTGGCCAACAGATGCCTATGGGAAGGCCACACTTGCTGTTGTTCCCAGTAACTGATATTCAGAGGTATGCTGCCCTATCCTCCATCAATTTGCTAATCTGCTTTGAAGTCCATCAATGATGTGGCCATCGTTACATTCTGTAATATGGAATTAGGGCTGCCATACGTCTGGATTTTCCCAGACATTACTGGGATTTCGAAAGTGGAATTGACATCTGGGGGAATTTCCTAAAGGTGACGCTCAACAATTTTGGGGTCTTCCTAAAAAAAAATCCTGGTTTTTACTATTTGAAATACAGCAGCCCTATATGGAATTCCATCATGACAAAGGAAATACAATTTCCTTTTGTATTGTCTTGCATTTCTCATTATTCAGTCTCATGAGATGATCCCAGGTTCTTGTATTATGGAAGAGGAAGAAATGTATTTTTCTATTCACCTTCTCCACAGCATGCTTAATGCACCTCTGTCACGTCTCCTCTTACTTGCATTTTCTCTGAATAAAAATGTCCTAAACCTTGTATCCTTTCCTGCTCCATCCCCTTGATCACTGGCTTTTCCAGCATCTTTTCCCTCTCTCCAGTTTCCTTTTTGAGATGAAATGACCAGACCTGAGGACGGTATTCCAAGTGTGATTGCACCATAGATCTGTATAAAGGCATTACAATATTGGCAGTTTTGTTTTTTGATCCCTTTCCTAAAGAAAGGAATTTTACTTTTTTCACAACCACCACACATTTTCACTGATAAAGATAGGACAGCAAGAGCCTTGAAGCTGCTCATCAACAATTTGAACGTCCACCTAGTCACAGTCTTCCCCACTAGGGTGAGATGTATTTCTATTTAAATCATAGCAATTAAATCTAATTTTGTGCCTATACATGTAAAGGAGCATATGTAACTCTGGGTCCTCTTTGTCTTGTTTTCGGGTGCTATATAAGTGGCCATCCTAACTCTGATCTAATAGGATTCTTGTTGCATATGTTCTTATATTCTTGCAATGTAGAAAATACATGCACGAGGCTGGAAACAGGGCAGCCTGGCCCATGGCCCATATGCATTTACAATATTCCATATGTCAAACATGTTTATACGTCCTCTGTATGAGATTTAAAACTTTCACAGCTCAATACTTACTGACTTACAAATAAGTTCTTTTCAAGATGATCCAGCTGCCAAGAAAATATTTTTAGGCTCCTAGTGTTAGCCTGCATGGGAATTATATCTTAAGTGCTTAACTGCATATTCCTTCATGAAATGTGTTCATTTTTAATTCGATGAAACACAAGTGTTATTCCCTGAACAACTGGTCCGGTTTATTTCTTTTTCAAATGTGTATTACATTTTAAAGATTGTAGCAGCAAAAGAACCTACAGAGCATATCACCAGGCCACAAACTTCCTCCTTGGCTTCTAGTGAAATCAACACATTGGAAGTTGGGCTGCAGTCAAACATTTGAAAACTAGCCGTGAAATTTTCTGGTCACTTTTAGCCCATTGGAAAGTACTTCTATTTTATGTTTTCTGATTAATCTGAACAGCCTTTGCATGCTTTTCACCCAACTGTAAAATACTATTAAAAGTCTTTCTGCTCCATTTGTAGCATATCGTTGCAGTGATGCCACCCCAATCTCTGAGCGGTGTGAGATTCCAGGGGTTCCAGGCATTTACCCAGGGTTCGTGTTTCCTTTGCGAATGAGGCACAGTGGAATCTGTGGTGTCTTTATGATATATGGCTTATTTACACATATATACCACCTGAGCCCACAATGGAGCTGTTCACAGCATCAACACTCCAAAGGGGTATTGTTTCTCCCATAGCTGCAGTCTTGGATTCAAACAGAAATCAAACAAGGGTCTCAAACATTGCTTTAAGACTCCTCTCTCTCTCTCTCTCTCTCTCTCTCTCTCTCTCTCTCCAGCTTGCTGCTTTACTTCTAGGTCACATTCTGCAGTATTATCTGCAGAATTTAGAATTTTTAGGAGAAGAATGTCCAAACTCAGTCTGACTGTTTAAGTTGAATGAGTAGATGCCATTCAAAGTAGGGGAGCTAGCAGAGCTTCAGCTTCATGAAAATTGGATGCCAATCCACCATAATAGAGATGGACCATGGAGAGGCAAGGGCTAAGGCCAAAATAGCTGGGATCCAAGGCAACAGAACTTGTCAAACTGGTGAGGCTTAAGGTTGAAGTAGTTTGGATTTAATAGGACCCTAGTAGTTAAGAGTGTTCAACTTAAACTAAGGAGACCGGTCTAATCCTTCATAGGCCACAAATCTCCTAAGTGGCTGTGGGCCAGTTGCTGTCTCTCAGTCTAACCCTTCCTCACAGGATTGTTGTGGGTATCGTGCACATTACCCTGAGCATTGCCAAACAAAAACTAAGTGTAACATGTAGTTTTCCCCTGAGATCATGGAACAAATGTTTTGGATATAGCAGTACCACTTAGGTGCCAACTGTGAATAATTTCCACCAGAAATACCATGAGAATACAGTATTGTGGGGAACAAGCCTGGAGGCACCGGAACCAAGTAATGAATTCATCCGGAAACAGCATTTGTCAGTCACAAAATAGCCCTGGTCATTGGCTAGAGCTTAGGCAGCTTATGGCAAGTCTATAAGAAACACTGTACCAATTCCTTCCCCTTAGGCAAAAAATGACTCTTGCCCCTGATGGATGATTATACACTGTGCTGTCTGTTTAAAAGGAAGCATTGTTCCGCTTGGAAAAACCCAAATAGTTTTAATGAGCATACACATGAAAAGGTACTGTGTTTCGTAGCATAGTTCTAACTGAAACCCCTTGAGCCCTTTCCTCAGACACACATGCCTCTGTTGTTTAAGTATTGGCATGCTGGAGTCCAACAAATTTTCATTTTTGTCGCCTGGAGTTACACATGTCCCATTCCAAATGCTTCCTTGGAATGCATCCCAAACTGATTTCTCTACTGTTTATTTTCTTTCTCCGCTATTTTGCAAGCCCACCCACTCCCCTTCCCTCTCCCAGAGATCTTTGCACTTGGAATTTCACATTGGTGATTTTCAGGTCCAATTAAGGCCCAAGAGACAGCCTTCCTGTTTGCCTCACCACCAATCGCTGCTGCTGAGAGGCATAAATTTTGGGAAAGAGAAAAGACTGGGAGCAGCTAGGAATGGGCTGAACTTATTTACAAGTCTAGTCATGTTTCTAAAGGTTTTTGACTGAAATCAGAAAAAGCTTATTATTTCTGAAATGAGTTTTGTTATTCCAAAACTTGGCAACAACACTATTATAAATGCAGACTTGGAAAGACTCTGTGAGGCAAAATTTGCCCACTCCAGAAACAGATTCAAATAGTGCCCATGAAAGTCCAGTTTAGCAGTTGAGTATCAAATATGTACAGTGGTACCTCAGGTTACATACGCTTCAGGTTACACACTCCGCTAACCCAGAAATAGTGATTCAGGTTAAGAACTTTGCTTCAGCATGAGAACAGAAATTGGACTCCAGCGGCGCGGCAGCAGCAGGAGACCCCATTAGCTAAAGTGGTGCTTCAGGTTAAGAACAGTTTCAGGTTAAGTACGGACCTCCGGAATGAATTAAGTACTTAACCTGAGATACCACTGTACTACAGTAGATACCAGAGTACTATATGTACTTTAATACCACACAAATTCTTGTGTGTCCACTCTTTCGCCACTGAAACAACACTACTGGCGCAAAAGAGTGAAGTGGCTGGACCCCCCCCCCCCCACAAATAAACAAAAAGCCAAGAAGGGAATAAAAATTAAACATAAAAGCAACCCAGTGATTCAGCATAATTACACTGAGGAATAATGAATGGGTGAGCCTGTCAGTTTTGGTTTCTCTCATTTTCTGAGCTCTGCTCTCCACATTTTCACATCAGTTTGTCCTTTCTAAAAAAATATATTAAAAATCCTCAAAATTCATTAGCATTTTAGTGTGAATTTCTCATAATACACACATTATTATTGCAGTTTCGCTTAATATAAAATTTTGCATATTATGCTCACTAATGTGTACATTTTAATGCACACTTGAACCTCATACATACATGTTTGTACATACTACTTGGCCGGAGAACTGCATTATAAAATTCAGAGAAGTGTGAATTTTGAATAATAATTATGTTTTGGTTTGCATATTCCTTTGAAAGTGAGGATTTGGTAGGTGAACCTTTATTTGTGAAACAAATCAAATTTCTCCTCTATCCCTTGCATGATCAGGACTGATGATTATTGTGGGTAAATGTTGCTGTAGTGAGGAAACAAAAACCCAGGGGGGCAGATGGAGAATAGTGGCTGAACTCTGCAAGGTTCCATTTGTCTATAATATCAGTTTAGTTGGATGCTGGTCTATTAAGTGAAATAACATAATACCTTTCAGTTCAAAATTCAGCAACAAACAGGTTCATTTCTGTGGGTTGCTTCAAAATGTCAGATATATATAAATATAAAACCTGAAGAAAAACATTATTTTTTCAAAAATCATAAAGTTCACTTGCTTCCCTCCTCACAGAATTATTAAAAGGTTAAAATGCCCAACTGATGTGTGAAACCTTTCCTGACTCAGAATGACATTTAAATGAATTGTCCTTACTGCTTTTATCCGGAACAAAACAATGTGGTTTGGCAGGTCCCTTACAAATGTTGGCTCATCTGATTTACAATATACTATCTCATTCTGATTATTTGGATAGGGGCATTTTAAATCGTTTACATGCACAACACGAGTAATATAACAGCAACACCTATCTGGAGACACCTTTTAAGTCACAGTAATGGTAGTTTTACAAAGCATTATTTGACGGCTCACTTTAAATTCAAAGCCATTCTAAGTCTAGAATTGTATGCTGAAGCAAACCCGATGTCCTTCGAATGTTCCCTCAGTTGGAAAACTGCAATGTATTGTGAACATCTAAGAAGCTCATGAGCATGAAAATAGATATTAGATAGGGATGAGAAGATGAGAAACAAGGAAATTCTAATGCCTGAGGCTGACTCCTTTCTCGGAAACTTACAGCCTGCAAAAATGTTCGACTGTAGTTTGGAAAACACTCATTCATATGAAAAGGTATCATCTCTATGGCATAGCTAACGGAACAGGGGAACAAGCCGTACCACAAAGGTCTGTTTGTATCTATGGAAAGAAAGAAATTGCATGCCCTTGCCATGAAGTAGAATTGTATAAATTCCATATTTGAAAAGAGCAAGAGCAAGAGCAAGATAGTAGAACACCCTCATGGGTCCTGACACAATGGAGAAGGAAATTTGTGGGGCCTGGAACCAGGCTAGTTTTACCAAGGCCTGATAGTTAGTGGTTTGTGCTAACATGGAAGTAGGCTTTTTAACTGGTAGCACCAGTGTCATGGAATGCCCTCCCTGAGATATGAGAAGCCTCATCTGTATTGGCATTCCACCGGCTCCTGAAGCACACTTGTAGAGGCAAGCATTCTCCTGAACTTGAACTTTTTGATCTGTTTTCATTGTTTGTTTTAACCGTTTAAAATTGTTGTGCTTTTTAACAGGCCTATTTTATAGTATATTTTAGATATCGGTGTTTTTATTATGTACGAATTTTACAACTGATTTTATGCTTGTAAACCACTTAGAAGACATTATGACATTAAAGTGGTATATAAATCAAATGATGATGATAGTGATACAATCTAGTCTGCCCAGACGTGTGCATGTTATTCAAATGTCTGCAGTTTTTTTCAATCACAATTTGGAGAAAACAAAATATAAAACAGGAAGCTTATGAACGTGCCTCCCAACATCATTTTCTTAAAACTGTGGGAGGTGGATCCAATTTGAACGGGGCTTTGGTAGTGAAGAAAGCAGGGGTCTAACCTCCCTTTGAGCTGCAGCTCTGATTTTGATAGCCCCCTTCTGCATTTGCTGTTACTGTAGCTATGCAGGGGGAAACAAACAATCTCTGACAAGAGAATAGAGGAATAAGAACTATTTGTAGGGCAGTAAAAACGAAGAAATCCAATAGGTGATCCTTGAAGATATCCATGTTTTCTGGGGAATGAATGGTTGCCAGCCTCAGAAGTTCAAAATGACAACCGTTGCTATTCTCAGTAATAATAATAATAATAATAATAATAATAAGCCACTCTGGACGGCTTCCAACAAAATATTAAAATACAGTAATGCATCAAACATTAAAAGCTTTCCTAAACAGGGCTGCCTTCAGATGTCTTCTAAAAGTCTGGTAGTTGTTCTCTTTGACTTTTGGTGGGAGGATGTTCCACAGGGCAGGTGCTACTACCAAGAAGGCCCTCTGCCTGGTTCCCTGTAACTTGGCTTCTAGCAGTGAGGGAACCGCCAGAAGGCCTTTGGTGCTGGACTTCAGTGTCCGGGTAGAACGATGGGGGTGGAGACGCTCCTTGAGATATACTGGACCCAGGCCGTTTAGGGCTTTAAAGGTCAGCACCAACACTTTGAATCGTGCTTGGAAATGTACTGAATCTACAAAAGTAAATATATCAATGGTGGTTTAAAAAACAACAACCCTGTAACAATATAAGACACTCTAAATGACATTTTGCTAACCATGCAGGTGTTGGCTTCCAGAATCTGCAAAAACCACGAGAAAAATAATCAGTGAAAATGGCAAGGATTTCTATCCATGCAAAATGCATATCACATTAATTTGGGTCTTGGCTGATTCTGAGACAGCTTCTATTTTTCAGTGAAACTATAATCAACGTAATTAAAAGCTATGCATCAGACCGTGATCATCCTCAAAGCCAGCATAGACTACTGCAGCCACGACAGAGCCATATCCTGTCTTTTGCTTAATCTAATCAGTGACTACTCTCAGAATATTGGCAGTTTGTTAGGGTGGGTACCTAAGTCAATCTGTTGCTCACCTGAATAAATGTTCTCATATTGTTAGACTTTCAATATATGCCATTCGCTTTTCCTGTGGTTGCTTAAGACAGCACATTTCCTTGTAATGCTGTCTTGCTTCTCATGCTTTTTTCCCCACCATCACCCTCCACCCCAGTATTTTCACATTAGGTCAGTGTACTGAATACTGATGAGATCATAGCTAGTCTGTCTCCAACCTTGACTTTATGTGCTGAATATCTGCCTTTTTTATTTTCTAGTTTCAGGGAAATTGCCTTGGGGCAAATCACGTATATCAGTGTGCACAAAGAGTTCAATAGTTTAACTGGGAAGTCTGGTGTCCAAAATTCTAAACATTGGTGCTGGTATGTCTGTATTCAAAACAAAAGAAAATTAGGAGGGCTGGATTGGATGCTGTTTCTCCCTGATCTGGCCATTATGCACAGAAGGAATGAGATTGTTGCTGACCTCTCTATTAATCCCAAATACTTGTACCACTTCCAGTATTCTCAGGCAACCACTTCAAATGCAGTCTACCTATGCGTGTGAAATCCAGCACATCTTAGCTCAGAGCACTCAGGGTACTTCAAGGTAGGGCCTTAATATGCCAACAGGTTGTTGGGAACAGGTAGATGATGATAGATGATAGATAGATAGATAGATAGATAGATGATAGATAGATAGATAGATAGATAGAGATAGAGATAGATAGATAGATAGATAGATAGAGATAGATAGATGATAGATAGATAGATAGATGATAGATAGATGATAGATAGAGATAGAGATAGATAGATAGATGATAGATGATAGATGATAGATGATAGATAGATAGATAGATAGATAGATAGATAGATAGATAGATAGATAGATGATAGATAGATAGATGATAGATAGATAGATAGATAGATGATAGATAGATAGATAGATAGATAGATAGATAGATAGATAGATGATAGATGATAGATAGATAGATGATAGATAGATAGATATGATTTCACTGGAAAGGTTTGATGTGGATTAAATGGGGTTGGGTGAGAAATACAGGTTGGCATTTTGAAGTCAACAATGCTATATGGATATGGCAAGAAGCATGACTCCATAAGGAGCATCAATCTCACAATAAATACCAGTCCAGAAGCATTTGCATTATCAGCATTATCAGATCAAATACCTGATTTTCTCATATTTAGAAGGTGAGTTGCAATTGAACTGCATTATCTTTTAGACTGAGGTGGCTAACTCCTGGCCCAAGAGCCTCAGTGAGTCCATCAAAACCCCACCAGTAGCAAAAGAAAACGAAGAAAACGAAAAAGCCGAGGTGGGGGAGAGTTATAGAAGACACAGCACCTTTCCACCCAACCCAGCACCATGATGAAGAAGCAAATTGTCTCTTCACGGGTCATCAGACCGATCTAGATGGATCAGCTGAGAAGGAAGGCTTTGTGTCCTGTGTGTGGTGTGTGCATGAGACTGTGAGGTAGCCATGTCCACCACCGGCATGCAGTAATTAATGAATGCAACTACGGATGTGGAAGCAATTTGATTTAGTCTGCCATTATAAGCAAACCTACCTAATTCACCCTTTCCAAAACAATATGTGAACTGAAATGTTTGTGTGGTAAAGAGAGCATAAAGTGCATATATTTGTGAAAACAACATGCAAACCTGCATGACACAAGGGGGAAATGCTTTGCAAAAAAATAAAAAAGGTGTGCATTATACAAAATTGCATAGAAGCACTGCATAATAGGAGCAAACCACATTGAAATGCTGGTGAATTTTAATGAGTCCTTTAAAAATTAGACTTGAATCTAATGTGGGAATGTGGAGAAATTGACACATCGGCTGATCACTAAATGCAGCCCTCTGGTCCCCCAAAAGGCACCCATGGTTTAGAGATATACATTTATTTTGTACTGATTGTGTTGTACAGGTTGTCAGCCTGTACTTTGGGCTTCTGTTCAGAGGGGAAAGTAGGGTACAAATCTTAAATGAAAAGAAAGGAAATGACCACACAAATGATGGGCCTGTGCAGCTAGGCTGCATCCATTTGATGCCCTTTTCTATGTGTTGTGGGACGAGGGATTATTGGTTGGTTTTTCTTCTTATTTTTATGATATATTTTGTGTTTTTACGTTGTAATTTTACATTGTGAACTGCTCTGATATCTACTAATACAGCGCAGTACACAAATGTAGTAAATAATAAAATTCAAGGAAGAATCAATGGACTGGATGCAGTCTTTACCATAGTTAAATAATACAGTACCCACTGAAATGAATAGGGTTTAGGTTAGTCCCATTTGTTGCAGTGTGTCTGCTCTAGGTATTGCTAAGTCTCCCTTCCATCTCTATTTAAGATTTTCCTGATTTAGTGTATTTGACCAACACAGCTATTCAGCCTGTATGCTGCTGTCGTGAAGTCAGTCTGCCACACACTTAAGGTCCTGTAGATTTGTTTTCTACCACCTTGAAAGTCAAAAAGGCATTCTGTCACTGGTTTCAATGACAAGATCAGCTCCTTACGCTGATCAGAGAGAATCCTAGGAATCCCCCTCCTGACCCTCAGCAATCCTCCTCCTCTTTGCATTCATGAGTTAAGCTCATTCTTTCCATGCCAGACATATCTGCAAATCAAGCAAAGCTGATAAACATTGCCTCCGGATTTTTCCCCCCTTTGGCACAAAATAAAAACTACACTCTCTGAATGTGAGTTGGAAAGATAACTAACAGGAAAATAAAGCCTGATTGCTAAGGCACCTTAGATCTGGCAGGATGTGCATAAGATTAAAAGAGAAATTAGCTGACAAGTATCTGCTCCACTCCATGCACAATCAAACATCAAACAGATCTGAAAAGTTATTAGAGCTATGCTTTGTGGAAAGAGTGTATAATATGCCACTTTAAAACATGCTTTCATTACTCAGCAGCTCATTTTTGGCCTTGTGTCATTATAACATTCTCTCAGAATCCATATGCCAAACATCGAGAAGAACAGGAAAGAAGGCTGATTGGGGACATTAGTGTTTGGGTTGTCTTTAAGAAGTTGCCCAAAATGGTTGCTGCAACTACGCAACTGCTCCCTGCAATACCCAGTGGGAGGCACTTTGGCCCACTGTTCCATTCCATTCTCCCTCCCACCTTATTTTCCAGGTTCCCCCCAACTGTGAGGATGCCATGACACCTGATTGCACTTATCCCTTCTCATTGGCTGTTTTGAGGTTCTTCATCCAAACAGAGTCCCCTTCCACCCCACCCCCCAGCCAAGTTAGTTTCGTATGTCTGCAAACCTTTTGCATTTCCCATACCTGCTGATGCCTTCCTCTTGTGTCTGGATGATGGGGCAATTACATTGTACTCTTCAGAGCCCATGTCTTCTTCATGCAGTGATCAGGGTGGCCAGAAGTTACTTATCCTGCACAACACAAACCCTTTTCTGAGTGGTCAGGCTCTCTGATAAAGTTGAGCCAGCTTGCTGTAAGGGCTTTACAGTTGTTATGCAAAACACTAAATCTGCCAACTTATATTTGGAGTATAAAACCGAAGGAGAAAGATATAACATCAAACTGGGGGCAATTGTTTTATTAAAATTTGGCAGAGACCTAATGTGGCAAGGTGGGAGGCGCAGATGCAATTGCCTCATGGGTCACTATTTGGCCATCCCTAGTTGCTATCATACTGCACATTTTGTAAAAAGTTCCCCAAGTCTTTGTGGTATGCCACAAAGAAAGCAGTCTAGGCATACAATCGTTTCGATCCAAGTATAACACATGGCAAAACAAAACATTCCAGAATATGGATAATTGCATAGTTTGACCATATCAACTATCCATTTTAAAGCTGTTAATAAGCCCTAATGAACAAAAATCTTAATGACCTTACATTTCATCAAAAGACTTGGAAACATCTAAAAGGTCAAGTAGAAACATTTCCTCTTCGTTTTATTAGATTAAGGGCAAGCAAAGGAAATAGTAATCAAATTACAAGATGATTACAAAAACTGTAACTAGAGAAATCATGAATACCAAGTGGCATTTGTTACAAGGAGCCTTGATGTAGTCTCTTTATGAAGACAAATAAACATAAAACAAGATTAGGTGACTAGTAACCCAGGGAAGTAATTTGCATCTGCTGAAATTGCTCTTTCACTTTACTATATATTTAGCTGTACTGTTCATTTATAAACTGATGAAATGTTATCCAAATAAAAGAATGTTGCTTCCACCAAAGCAGTGTTCTGGATAAATACCCAAGGATACTATAGCCCAGAATCATATCATGTGTCCTGTTTGCTACATTATGTAGACAAAATTACAGGTCTTGGAATTTCAGCTGGTTACAAGATGTCTTAAGAATTTTCCCATGCCTTCTTGCAACTTAGGGAGTAGTCCTTGGAGCAATTATGTCAAGCCATCAGGCTAGTCACTCATCACTGGAGCACCATTGTCCTCTGCAGCCTCCACATCGACTCCCTTACACTCCCATTATCCGCATACATTGTGTCTGAGAAAAATCTATCAAACTGGATGAACTGTCTTCCCTGCTATTTATGTATCCAGAGGAAATTAAAAAGCATTGCTCGCTGCAATATATTCAAGATGGTCTGTATTCAAATAGGAAGGTTAAATACCATAAACTTTTGTAGTAATGACTAAAGCCCCTAATTTCAGTCACATAGGTCATATGACCATTATAACTCTGTGCCAGATTGCTGGCAACCAAAATGAGAATACCCCAGATTCAGGAGGAGCTTGTGCGGAGAGCGCAGTTTCTATGAGTGGGTGCTAGGCCACTAGCAAGGCTAGTGAAATTCAGTGATGCAGCTTGGTAATTTTAGACCAGGAATGGGGAACCTCAGGATCAATACCTGAATGCAGCCCTCCTGACCTTTCTGTGTGGCTCTTGAAATTCTTCCCAGGCCACAGCTGGCTTTAGCCTGGCTTCAATAAGAACACAAGAACATAAGAAGAGCCTGTTGGGTCAAGCCAATGACTCGCCTAGTCCAGCATCCTGTTCTCACAGTGGCTGACCAGATGCCTGTGGGAAGCCTGAAAGCTGGACCTGAGCATTCTGCCCACCTGCGATTCTAGAGGCATACACAGTGATGGCAGAACATAGCCATTGTGGGGCACTGCTCCATGGCCAGCCTCCCAGCATCAGTATTGGTGCCATTGATCGAGATCGAATGGAGATGGGTCAGTGGGAAGGTTGGGAATCTGCGGGTTCACTGACAGGAGTGTTGAATTGCATTCATTGGTAGCAGCGCAGTCCCAATCACACTGCAACCCTGCCCAAGCTCTGCACCATCTTGGTAAGCAAGAGTGAGGCTGCTTTCAGGAAGGTGGTGGTATTGCTCTGCCCCATTATGCCAGCTGCTGCTGCTGCTGCTGCTGCTGGGCAGGTGACTTCTCTTGCACAGGCTATGCTATATAGAGCATGAGAAAACATATTTATTTATAGAACTGTACCTGAATTCAAGATGTCAAAAATGTAGGCTGAGCATGCAGAACAGGGTCAAGAGGTAGCAATATCTTAGTGCAGCAGTTCTGCAGAGGCAATAGTTTGAAAACATTTCCCAAAGATAACAAGTCTGGTTCTCTTGACAAAACACTTATAAACAGACAGGTTGTGTGATGGGCTGCCTAAAGTTTAGGAATCCCAGATGCATTCATTTCATTTATTAAGTGCTTCCCATGAAACATCCTGAAGCAATTAACGATAAAAACATTGACAATGAAATTCAAATCCAATGCAGCTACAATCTGCATTTAAAATGTTTGTTGGAGAATGAGACATTTTCAAAGCTACTAAGGCTGCAGTCTGACAACACTTTTTTCCCATTTCCCCAACATTTCCTTGTCTTATTTGCTTTGTCGGTGAGCAGCAGTTGCAGCCCTGCGCTATGGCTCCTCTACCAGCTCAGGTGCACCACGCCACATTGCTGTGCACATCCTCCTCCGCTGCCACGGAGGCTCACAGATTCCCGCCAAACCCAGTTTCAAATTGGGTCAATCCTTGGTGACCTTGGGAGGGTGTGGCTTGGCAAATGGACCTGAGTTAGGCAGGCTTCACTCAGGTCCGCCCGCCAACTATATATCCCAGCCAATGCTGTGCTCTTCATCCAGTCGGCTGGGAGCCCACCCTTTCCCTCTCTACATCAATTTCTTGCTGCTTTAACCATTTTCCTTTTCATATAGGAGGGCTTTGCTTTTGGTCTTATGATGGCTGCCGAATTCGGAGCTGGGAAGGCGTTATGTACTAAGCTTGCATCCTAGAACAATAGGCAAGTAGTATCCTAGAATGCAACAGCTGATTGGCTTGCAGGCTCCAGGAGGGAAGCAGAATCAGCCAATCAGATGGGACTCGTTGTGTAAATAATGTATATAAAAGCCTGAGGTTTGGGGGGCAATTCAATCACTGTTTTACAAGCTGCAATAAAGAGCATGAAATCATTACAGGAATCCGAATATATTTCAGAAGGAATTTTCACCTTCCCCTTAACACTAGTCACAACTTGGCGGTTTAGGCTTTGGTCGGAATCCTTTAGTCTTTCATCCAAAGGGTGTGGTGAAGTGGTGACACACCTACCCCTCTGTTCTCTGTGGCAGCAATAACAGGGTATCCCATTAGAGGGAAGTCTCTGTCCAAGGAGCCAGTTGCATAGGGCCAGTAGGCCATAGAACTTCCCTCCGCATTTCAGCAGTGGTGAGCTTCATGCTCCGGCACCGGGGGGTGGAGAGCAGGTGGTGGCAATTGGTATGAATACTCCTGTAAAGTTTTCATACCAATCAACCACTGTTTTGTGACTGTAAGACCATTGTCCTTGGGGCAAGGCAAGGTTGCAAGCAAATGTTCATTGGCAAACAATATTATAATGTGTGTGCACGATATGGACTCCAAGTTGTTGACATACTATTTCTGTCTCATTAAGACAATGTAGTTAAAAGCACACTGGTTTTATGGCTTTAAAGGGGGGGGGGTGTTCTTAGCAAAACAGTCTAAGAACACTGTCTCCAATCAGGAATGTGATTAATTAAGAATACCAGCTTTGTTTATCAGGAGAATCTCTTATCATATCTTAATTCTAATAGAGTTCAGGCTGCAAAATGGATCTAAGAAATTAATTATCCTTTATGCATCAGGAGGCAATGAAGAGCTAATAAGAATCTCTCTACTGTTCAACTTGTTAAATCCAAGTTGTTCGTCCATATCATTTCAATTTGAACAGCTCTTCAAAGGTTATCTCTGGGTCTTTCCCCTTGTGTTTATCCATAACTTTCCAATATATCTTCAAAGGCTGAAGTACCACAAAGCCACCAGATTTGGTTTTTATTTATTTATTTTGTTCTGCTATTATAAACAGCTGGTCAATAAATAATTCAACTGGAACTATAAAACAAATTCTCAAATGTTAAAAAAAAATAATCAAAAATCCACCCAAACTTCTTTTCTTGCTTCTTTCTTTGATGGAGAATCCAACTGCCAAACCAAATTTTTAATTAAATGATGTTCTATTTCTAGAAGTGGTCATTGTAGATTTTATCTTCTGTGGTATTACTTCTATTAGTTTTAATTATTTTTAGTCATCTCAGAGTCTTCATAGCAGGGGTGAAACCTGTGGCCGTCTGGATGTTATGGACTTAAACTCTCAGCAACCCTGACAACTGCCTGTCCTATCTAGGACTGATGGAGATGGAATTCAACAGCTCCTGGAGGGCCACTAATTCCCTATCCCTGCTTTATGGAAAGGCTCATCTTAAGTTCAAACAACCAGAATCCTTTGGGAAAAGTTCAAAGCATGATAATATTTCAGAAACTGAATGACAGTATCTGGTCAGCTCTGGTATTCACAGAATGGGAAATCTCTCTTAAGGGAAATCACACAAAAACCCCCAGAAACAAAGGGTTCCTAGGCCTACTTTCACAAATATTTATGTCAAAAAACATTTTGATCAACAAACAGCAATCTCTTTTCCAATTGTTGAATGTCTAAGTTTTCATTACCTTCAATGTTTTTTTAATCTGAGCTAAGGCTATTATCTTCCCAATACACGTAATAAACTAAACCTAAAGCTAAAGAGATTGAGTGTTAGCTTTGTTGACAATCCCTTAATCATTTTTTCCATGAGTTGGAATGAAGATGAATGTGCATGTCTATGCGGTGGAGTGGGGGGGAGGGAGGTTAGTATTTATTGCCTTGTCTCAGCACATATATTATAAGTTTTTCTGAACCTTTATCCCTTCTCCCCTTCATAACTTCCATTTATGAGGTTATTCACCTTAGTATTCACAACAGTGCAAAGAAGGTGGCTTATCCATCTTTTCCCTTTCTAATTAATCCCACTGTTCACTCTACACAACTAAGTTTTTCTTACAACAAGCTGTGTGCTGAAATGCAACATGGCCCTGTCACAGCTATGCATTATTAAGAAAGCTCTGTTATTGTGTGAAAGCAACCAGCACCAATGGAGGTGACCTTACTAACTACCTTGGAAGTGTGTGAGTGAGTGATAAGTAAGTAAATAGCTAGCTGATAAGTGCTAGAAAATGGAAGAAGTGGTGGTTAAATCTATATTAATAAGTTATGTCATGATTGTTTGATTTGTAAATAATAAGAGGGGGGAGAGGGAGAGACTAAGGACTGCACACCTGCTTTCTTTGCTCACCAACCCCACCAACCACTAATCCTGCCTACTCATCAACCACCACCCACCCCACTTCTCAAAGTCACCCACCCCTATTTACACTTCACCACGGCCACCTCTCATTCCTCCTCTTACTCCTCACCAAAGTGACCCCTTCATCTTACTCCCCCCCCAGCTCCCTGCTCCCCACCTGCCTGCCTGCCTCTATCTCTGTTGTCCAAGGCAACCCAAAGTGACTCACAACCAATCAAACAATAAATACCACATTAAAATGAAAAGGAAAGAGAAATACATCAAAAACATCCCACCCACTTCTAAAAGGTCAATAGACAGCTAAAAGCCGAAAGGAAATATTTTGCCTGCTGCACCTAAAGATGGCGCCTGGTGAGGGTGTCTGGGAAGAGCATTCCACAAACAGTGAACTGCTGCAGAAAAAGACATTTCTTGTGTTTCCACCCTCTGGACCTCTCGTGGAGGAGGGACACAAAATTAGGCTTCAGATGATGAGTGCAGGGTCTGGGTTGGTTCCTACAGGTACTGTGGTCCTGAGCCATTGAAGGTTGTGCTTAAGAGGTCACCTTGAGAGTGCAAAAATATAGAATCAGAGGTGTATGTAGCTTTGACTCAACATTTTGGAGTGAAACAGCAACTGGGTTACATAATGTGATGGGGAAATGTATTCTGTTAAGTGAGCCTGTGGAACTGATGTTTCCCCATAACCTGCTGGAGATTTGTGGGATTGTACAACCAACCATGGTCTGAGTAAAGGGGACTGTACCTTGAAGGACTGTTTGGCTACACTTGATCTAGATGCAAGTTCATACCGAGTTTTCCCCTTCCCGTATTTTCTGAGCAGCATTTAAAATGAAGCAATAATGGGCATTATAGTAGCCATTTATCTGTCAAATAAAGAGCAAGTATAGTAGTTATGATCCTCAGGCAAGGCTGATGGTGCAATTCGTTCTTATCTGACTTCTAAAGAATTGCCATCAAAATCTTTACTGGTATTATAAAACTGAATTTTTGAAAAGAAGTTAGGATTTCTTTTAAAGATCTCAAAAGACAAAGCTGCCATTTCTCAAGTGCAAGCCTGTTTTTTCTTTTTCTTTTAGAGTTGCCTAAAAGAAACTTGTTATTGACCCAAAGCATGGACTGCTAGAAGCCATAAGCAAAGGGCTAACCATTTGTCCACATAGCTCCTGTCTCTAGATACAGACTAGCATGCATGAACTATTTATTGAAGGACTAGCGTAAATCCCAGTAGAGTTTTGGAGGAACCATATGTCTAGGGTAAGTGGTTTGCTGATTGCATCTGAACCACAGGAAGCACATCTAACCAGTAAGGCATGTGTTCCTATAAAGTATTCAAGAGATTAGCACTTCAGGCTAGGAGTACATGACAAAACGCCTACTCGGAACAATGTGAGAAGAACTGTGCACACATTAGAAAAATGGTGTGGTAGCAGCTTCCCTGAGGCAGCTTTCCACACTGGTCTGGTAAGATAGTAATGGAGAAACCACATGGGATGGATAGAATCACATTGTAAGAGTTAACTAAACCTTAGCTATCATAGCCGTTATTGGACAGATTCAATCCAATCATCAAAGAAAAATGGTTCTGTTTGTGTCTGGAGCTCTTCAACATCCAAGAAGTAATGTATAAAATAATACATATTATGTCATATTTACATTAATTTTACATTAATTCTATATTGTATGTATGATTGCAGAGTTGCATACAAGCTCTATATAACAAAAAGTGCTGAAAGGTGTGCATGACTTTAACAAAAATATATTAATGATGAGAATATATTTACAATAAAGTGGGAAAATATAACTACAATTGCAAATATAACTACAAGTGTACATTTCAGCAAGGCTGGCAGCACTGTCCTAAATATTTCTTCTAATGCATTCTTGGGGTTGGTTTAATGTAATTTGCTGGTACAGGTTTTTGTGCCCTCCTAATACATACCCTACCCAAATATAAGTGCTGGTGGTTGGGCAGGGCAGAGAGAGAGAGAAAGAGAAAAAGAACTAATACATTCTCTTGTAGTATTTGTCACCTGCCTGTGAATCAGCAAAGAAATATTCATGGTGTAAGATAGCCAGGATTGTTTCTCTTCCTCACTCCATCCCCTCCGAGGCATCACCTGAATTCTGAAGAGGGAGCACTAAACAAATTTAGAACCTTAAATTAAAACCATGCTCAGTAAACTCTAGGAGCAGCCAGACATTAATTTTGTCTTGGAGGAGGGGGAAAACAGTTCTCACTTGAAATACAAGACATTTCACTATTAGAAGCTGTCTGCAACCCTTGTGCCACTTGGCTTAACTATCATTTAATTAATTTAACATTACGAGGAAATACCCAACCTAGAGGACAGTCAAAGAACATGAAGTTGTAATGGAAATAAATAGAAGTATGTTTTATTTACTTCCATCCCTCCCTACCCACTGACCCACCCACCCAAGAAATTTGTCAAATACAGCATATTTTAGTCAATACATCTGCACTAATTAAGAGCATCTGGAAGAAAGAGGAAAGGCCTCTCCTGCCGTAGTGCCACTTGGTAGATGTGTCTCTTCTTCCAGGGCACAGAAGGAGTGAAGGAAAGATTATTTTAAATTATTTCATTGATTTCAAAGATTGGTATGAGGTACCTCAAAGCAATCTAGAGCCTGTACATAACCAGAATGTAATTCAAAACAAGACGATTCTTCAGAATATGGGATATGTCCATTTGTAATCACAACTTTATGAAGAACAACTTTTCTTCTGTCCTACAAGTACAAATGAAACATAAAATGGATTCTACTTATCATCTAGGTTTGTAGCTACATAAAAAGACATATCTTCCAACTATGTTGGAAACCACTATCTTGAAGCTACAACAATAGGAATTTGAATTTGAACTATGTCAGCAGTGTTGTGCCCCATTTTAGAAGCTATTTTGAGCCCCAACTTTATTTAACAGTAGCTGGGATTATTTTTGTTTCTGCATGAAAACTGTTGGGTGCACACAAGCAACATGTATTTGCACAATCAGCCATTATGTCAGAGAGCATGGTTTACTGCTGCACCTGAAGTAAATAACAAAGGTGATAAAATATCCCTGCCTTTATAAAGACCTGAGGAATGAGATTATCACCCCTCTTTTATTGTACATTCTGGGTCGCCCACAGTGTCTTTTCTCCTGGCAGATCAAGAGGAACGGATGACAGCAATGGTTGCAATGTTTTTAGCTGGGGCACCCAGAATAAGGTCCACTGTTTGACTGCTGATTCAGGACCCTAAACAGTGTTTTATAATCGACTTTTTATTTTGTTTTCTGTATATCACAATGTTCTTTTGTTGCTATGGTTGACGGCAGATGCAAATAAAGTTTCATTCATTCATTCATTCATATCCCTGCCATGTGTTCCTCTACAAAAGTAGAATATATCTGAATCTGCCCCATCTAGGCTACACACACTCACCTGGGAGCAAATTTTGATGAAGTCAGTGGATCTTACTTATGAGTAGACAGGTACTAGATTGCACTGTTAATGAGATTAATGAAATTGGATTAGCAACTAAAATCTTGATCCATTTCATGCCATACCTAGTTTACTTAAAACCTGACAGATGATCACATTCTAAATTTCTGAAAGCTTTTTCCACATAAAGGAATAATAGCTCAAATGCCTTTTTTTAAAAAATTTCTTTTTATGTGAATTATGACCAAGAGGTTTTGTATGTACAGTGATAATTTATGATTTCTAATAAAGCTTGCCTGATCTTCTGGAAATATATTCATCATTAATTACATTCAGCCATGCCCTGTTTCAGAATATCAATTATTTTTGCATCTTCCCAAGTTTTATGGAGGGGGGGAAATATGCTTTTGCATTGTTTATTCAGTGCAGTTAAGCAGAGATGTGATAATACATTTAGGAAGACTTTTAAAAAATTCAGCAGAACACCCACAGGCTTACTTTCCCCCCCAAATGCTACGATGATTTAGTAATTCTTCTGTTGTGATTGGATCTGGCAAATTTTCAGTGTCCTCTATAGTTAGAGGTGGGCATTCAAATTAATTTTCTCTCAGAAATATTAATTCCTTCTTTGTGTAGGTTCTCCGAAGTATAGTTATACATACTTAGAGGCTGTAACACAGTAAGTATCTTATTTCCCTCCTTCAGCCCATATTATTGTGCGTGTGTTTTAGCAATGATACTAAAAGACTACCTAGTTTATTGTCTCTCTCAAATGTTCATTGTTTTAAGACAAATGTAGGTAATTTGGAGTCCCATCAGCCCCAACTAGCATAGTCAATGGTTAGGAATGATGGGTACTGTAGTCCAAAAACTTCTGAAGATACTCCTGTTTCAAAAAATGTAAACTCTCCCCATCTGTTTCCTTCTGAGTACAATTAATTAAGTCCAATTATTTCCTTACAGCGTTAAATGTTTTATATATATTTTCACTGAGCAT
Source organism: Podarcis tiliguerta (assembly GCF_965153285.1). Taxonomy (NCBI): domain Eukaryota; kingdom Metazoa; phylum Chordata; class Lepidosauria; order Squamata; family Lacertidae; genus Podarcis; species Podarcis tiliguerta. Next base: position 38,450,126 of record NC_139542.1, on the reverse strand, counting down.
GTTTCTTCATGCTCTAGCTCCAGCTGGTAAATTTGTGTAGGGAGATCATTTATATTCCACCACCAGTAGTAGCCATTCTGACTCTTTTTTATTTTGGTCTAACATGATTCTATTTGAAACATAATGTCTCCTTTATGAGGCCTCCCATATCATAACATTGTCTGTGTTGGGGGAATGATTAATTTGAAAATATTAGTGTGTTTCAATATGTAAAATGTACACAACTTCTTAGTTTCATAAAAGTACATTGTCCCTAACCCTAGCAGGTTTCTCCCTGCCAAGTGGTCATTCCAGCTTTTCTTCACCAAATGTGTTAAACATAGTGAGGTTAAAAAAAAGGTTTCTTATTGGCTATAGTAAGGAGAGCATTTAACATGAGATCTGGTTGAGTTCTGGTTCATGTTGCTACAGTAAAAAAATAATAATTAAAGGCTGAGAAGGAGCAAAGCAGCTCTAAGCTCTTCTCCAAGAGGCATAATCTGGGAGTTGTGGGGACCACCGTGTATCAATAAAATCTTTCTGTTATAATTGTTTTTATAAAAAAATACCTGTACATAAATATCCATCTTGATGAGCACATCTTCGACTTTCTAACTTAGTTGATTCTCCACTGTTAAATGATCCATACTATCCGGCAGTCAGAGGGCATGACATAGTCGATGCAACATCTAAAAGATCAGGAAAAGCAGTACAGTGGTACCTCGGGTTACATATGCTTCAGGTTACACACTCCGCTAACCCAGAAATAGTGCTTCAGGTTAAGAACTTTGCTTCAGGGTGAGAACAGAAATCGTGCTCCGGTGGCGCAGCAGCAGCAGAAGGCCCCATTAGCTAAAGTGGTGCTTCAGGTTAAGAACAGTTTCAGGTTAAGAGCGGACCTCCGGAACGAATTAAGTACTTAACCCGAGGTACCACTGTATCAGCTATTCCATCAGTGGGAGAAAGCCATGTACCACATTAGCCACTGCCACAGAGAAAATCTCTTTGTCCTTCACCTCTGCCTAGGATGAAAGGGATGGGGGGCATCTAATCATTCAGTGAAAGGTGGGCTGTTTAAGGGGGCAATTTAAATGCAGGAGAGGCTGAGATAGTGCAGATAGGAACTGAGCAGGAATGCAGTCTATTCTGTATTGTGGGTTTTTGAGGTGGTATTTATTTAGACTTTTCACAGGCACCATAAGTGGGCACAAGCACCCACAGATTTCATGTTGGTGATTCCTGCCATAGTAGATGTGCACCCATAAGACATTTTTACACACAAAGCAATAAATTCCACTCCCTAACCCATGTAACTACAAAACCTACATTGGCTAGAATGCTGCTTCAAATTATGCATGCCTCCTTTCCATGTTTTAACCTCTGCTATCAATAATCACAATAGCACTGGAGAGGCTAAACAGTAATTTAAACTTCATGTCTGAAAACACCCATTCGTGCAGAATTTCCCTTCATGCTGCTTTAAAAACCCAAAATATGATGACTTAGAGCTCTGTGTGGGGAGTTTAAACATATTCCAGTCTCCAAAAGAATATGTGAAAAATATGTTTTCCTATTGACCTCAAAAAATGAAACACCTTAAAAGCCCTGCTGTGATATTAAAACACACACACACTGAGGCAGCTAAAATGCCTTCTCAATAAGTGAAACAGGTTTCCAGTTCACCTGTATGCCGCCATTGGTATGTATTACACACTTCCACAAAATTTTAGTCTTGCAGGTAAATAGGTTGGGTAGAGCTGGAAGCAGAGCAATGCAGACAACTGCAGAAATTTTAAAATATAAATGCTTTCAGGTGATTTGAAGTCAGGTCACTAATTGCATTTATTCTGTAGACAATAGAAGTGTGGAGTGGAAGCTGAGAATGCAAGGAGAGGAATCAAAGTATATTTAACAGAGTGCCTGGAGAATTGACAGAGCAAAGGGAAGTCAGCGTTTATACTAGGTGTGTGCAATGACTACAACATTCCTCCAGTATCTGTAGCATTTGGGAGCAGTCCAATCTGTTTCAGGTCTATATTGTGTTGCTGCAGTTCAATTTGTTATTCAGGTCTGAATCTGATCTGTTAAATCCAGAGCTCCATTCTGCCCCATTAACTGTCTGCATAAGTAGCTGAAATTTTCAGACAAAGGAGGCCTTCCAGAGTGGATCAAGCCCCTCAGTTTTTCTTGCAAAGACTTGCTGTGTGTGTGTGTAAAGGAAGTCTTAAACTTTTTTACCAGAATTGGCTGCAAATTGCAGGCATGGGCACTTCTGAGGGGATGAGGCCTGACATATTTCAGAAAAATGGGTGCAGTGGTTCTTCCAGAAGGACAGTCTTTACTGCTTAGGTAGGTTTGCCATATTTCAAAAAGTAAAAACCAGGACACCCCAAAAGTTGTTTATCTTTTTAAAGGAAAATGCAAAAAAAAAAAAAAGGTGAAAAGGAGACGAGGAGGACCCGGAGTTAAATATGCTCCTTTACATGTATAGTCACCTGTAATGGTTCCAGGGGTTGCTCATGCGTAAGCCGGTGCAAACACCTGGCTTGATTGCCTGAGTGAACCTTTTCTGTCTGGACAGCCACTCACCCGTGGCTGTCTCAATCGCTGGCAGAATCCGTCAGTGGGCGTTTCTTAAACTTCTTCCAGCAAAGAAGCTCTTTGACGCCTAGTCTTCTCCCACTCTCTCTGCGCGAAAGCCTTCTGCGCAAGGAGGGCATAGGCAGTGGAGGACCCCTACTCTCCCCGCTGGTCCCCGGCAAGGAGTCATGGGGCCGCCTCGCCGCTTCCCCCATCTGCCCCCCTTCTCCACTGGTGCTACTCTGATTCTCTTCCCCAGAAGATGGGCTGCCTCTCCCAATCCCGGGACACTCTTCGGAATCCCTCTGGATTTTGCTCTCTCCCTCCGGCACTGATGGCAGTTCCCTGACATCCACCTCCTCCTCAGGAGGGGCAACCCTTGTCCAATCCAATTCCTGCCATGCAAGAATATGCAGCCGCCCCATAAGGGGATTGAACCTGCCACCTTGGTGTTATCAGCACCATGCTCTCACCAGCTGAGCTATCCAGAAGCTGATAAGTATGAAGAACAACTCTATTTAATTCAACATCCCTCGCCCAAATCACTTTGGCTGGAGTGGCCTCAGAAAATGTGAGTAAAAGCCCGACTTGTCTGTCAAAATGAAAGGCGCTCACACCCACGCTCCCATCTACTCTACCTCTCAGAAAATAAAATGTGGGGAGTGACGTGTGTTTAACTTTTGGGGGGGGGGGAACAAGGCCAGAGTGCCTTGGAAGCATAGGGGGATACGTGATTCACCTAGGCATGCCTTGTTAATAGTATGATTTGAGGTAGGGATGTGAAATCATTACTTGAATCATTCATTTCACCTCTTTATTCAGAGTACAAACAAAGCTGATGCGCACCCCTAATATGTACTTCATTCAACCTAGCTCTTCCCAGTAGAAAACCTCTGACATGTATCCAGCACCTGCCACCACAGATTTAAGTGTGCCAGGGAGCCACATGTGTATGTGTGGTTGTGGACAGTGGACAGTGTCTGCACTGCTTCAAGAACTGGCAAGTATTCACTGGTGTGATGTAAAATCCAGTGGCTTTTGTTGAAGGCATGTTTTGATCCTAATAGAAGTATGCTTCGCTCAATGAACAAAACTCTCCCCCTCCTGATTCCAGCACAAAGTGTCCCATTAACTAAAAAGTACATTTTAAATGTAGAAAGGAAAGTAAAAGACTTTAAATTTTGCTTCGTTCAATGAAGGGAAAGGTTTCTTTTATCCCTTTGATGAATACGCCTTGCAGGGGATGGCTGCCAGCAGATATCTGAGAAATTCTAGCCTGTTTGTTGGTTTACTGTCAGGGATTTTATTTTATTTTTCATTTTCACTGTGCCCTTGTATCTCCAAATAATAACTATGCATCTTTGCTGTTGATGAAATGTACACCCTGTCTTCCCAGGAGATCACAGTTATATAACTGCATTTTGCTCTCAATGATGTTTTACTACAGGATGTGTGTAGATGTCAGGGCAAATTGTGATCCAACCCTGCAATGGAAAAAGCAAGCGTGAATTGACTAACAATGGACCAAGTAAAGCTGTAGGCACCCTTTACAGAATGGAAGATTCTCCTCATGAAGAATCTTTTGCACGGTGCTTCTTCCACACTGGGAACAACCACACTTTGATCACAAAACAAGTTGTTCAGTTTGGCGTGTATTTTCCCCACCCAAAGCTCACACCATTTCCACAGATGTGGATAGGAATGGGGGAGAAACTCATTCAGTGTGCAGTTTACTTCAAAGCTACAAAATTCATGCTTCAATAACCACCATGCAAACCAAACCAGAACACTCATTTGAAATCTGAAGTTCTTCTAATTTTGTGATCTAACTTTTAGGTCATCATTTAAAAAATACATACAAAAATGATTTCTACTGAGGAGAAATTGGATACAAACTAGGCAAAATTGTGTGCATATTAAGAGGAACACACATGAAAATGCTACAAATTCTCATGTGAACTTTCCCCCCTAAATCAGATATGTATGCAGAAATTGGGCAAACCTAAGATGGGGGTGGGGGGAGGGAGAAACTGTGAAAAGCTATGACTGGCAAGATTCATTCATCACTAAGTGTAGATAGCCCATTTTGCAGTTGTTCTGTGAGATTTAAGTGAGTTATGGCCACTGCCAATCGCTCTTGGCATCTTCTTCACATGGTCCCTCTTGCTTCTCCAGAAAGCAACTTTAACCCATTTCCAAGTAGGAAAAGGTATAGGCCTTATATCAGTTTCTTTTCTCTCTCCCCTCCCCACCCCCTTAATTGCACTGAACAGAAAATCGTGATCAGGAGTTCAGCAAGTAGAGAGGGAAGTTTTTAATCCTTTCACCCCCCCCCCCCAGGTCCATTGAAAATCTCCACCTCAACATTTGGAGTTGGAGAAGTTGGGACTGTCCAGTTGGCTACAGATTGTTATCTGAATCCCAGAAGTCTAGAAGAATTGCTATTTCAATTACAGCTTACAACAGTAGAGCAATGGCTGGATGCTACTAAATCATCCATACCTGGAAGCATTACTTTGCATATTGGGGACCCTTTCTGTACAATTACGACATCACATTTTCAACTACATTAGAGTAGGAAATCATAAATCACATATATTGCAAAAGATGAGTGGCAGCCTGGATTTCAGCGCAGAAAACATTACCAAGCTATATAGAAGTTCAATCAATACTATGAAATTGATTAAGAAAAATATTCAGGACCTAACAAAAGCAAGACAAAACAAAAAGTATGATCTAAAATATGACCCCCCCAAAAAAGGACAAGTACAAATATTCCATATTTTTCCAAAAAATAATAATAATTATAAATGGAAAATGAAAGACAAAGAAGAAAATAGAAACTCAAAGCAAGAAACTCAAATTAGCAGGAGGCGAAGGGAAACTGATCTTCATGTGGAGAAGGTTGGGAGAGCTCCAGACCTTGTGAGGAAGACCTATAAATGCTAATCCTTGAGACACTATACCCAAAGTATAACTGTGAACATCATGCGGTTGTAACCTGAGACAATAAATCAGACCTAACAGAGAGGGAATTGTTTTATAGACCAGCTGTCTCACCATGACTTCAAAAGATGAGAGTAATGAGCCAGCATATGAAATGCTTGTGAGAGCACCCATAAACTATGATGAGTGGTTTATGCCTTGATCCCTGAATTCTCTTCCCTAAAGGCCAGCTCACATGACCTTTCAGTCTATGGAGTGAATGCAAGTACTTGCAAATCAACTTGGAAGTGGAAGAGACATGGTAAAAGTGCAAAGGCATTATCTAGGAAGTCCTCAGTTCAAATTTTACCATAGCTATGAACTCCTTAGGTGACCTTAGGCAAGATTCTATCTCTAAACCTCAGGCCCAAACTTAAGAACAGGGATTTTAAGTTTGACTTACCTTTAAAGATTATTGTAAGGTAGGGTTGCCGTATTTCAAAAAGTAAAACGCTAGGACACCCCAAGCAGAGTTTTTTCCTTATTTCTTATATCTATATCATCTAGATCTGCAGTATATATGGCTTCTTTTCTGAGCTGGCAGGAGTCAATCATCCAACTACAGCTATTAGGGCTAGAGGCTGAGCATAGTAAGAGTACCCAGTCTAGATCAACCATACTCCTATGAGGCTTCAGGAGTCTTCCCTCAATATCTCAGTGTTGTAGTTGGGGCTCACCTTCTCATTGTCAGCTGTTCATTTACTGTCTGTAAATAAAGGTCAAAAGACCACTGTGACCTTTGGCCGGCTGTTAGGTCCTCCTAGATTGCATTCAATGTAGTGCTACAGCTAAGCTGAAGATTTTCCTCCTGCTATGCATCCCCTAAATCTGCATAGAGCAGTGATGGCAAAATTTGGCCCTCCAGCTGTTTCTGGACTACAACTCCCATCATCCCTAGCTAACAGGACCAGTGGTCAGGGATGATGGGAATTGTAGTACCAAAACAGCTGGAGGGCCAAGTTTGGCCATCACTGGCATAGGGGAAGGAGAGATGTCCAGTTGTATGTGCAACTGTTTTGTTGAATACCACCTCCTGGCTCATCTCTATTGAGGTCTAGCTCAGTGTCCCTCACTGGCCCTAACTCTCTGCCTGGGTCTTCACATTGTCAGCTACCATTGTTGTAATCAAGGGTCATAGTTCATTTTGGGATAAATATAGAAGAAATCCCAAATTAGAGTGGGCCATTTCCTTTCCTGTTGAAGAGCTATTTTCTTGAAATCTTGTGGAATTTATATAATTGGCATTAATTTATTCATTGGATTTATGTTTTCTTACTACCTAATTAATATATTCCATATGATGGTAGCAGAAACTCCAGTCTCAGGATGAAGTGAATTACGTTTCCTTTACCACATCATACTTCGTTTATACTTTCATGAGTGATGCTTACTTTAGCAATGCCCACATACCAGGGATTAAAGGAATTAAATGAGATTCTCTTCGGATTAGACATGTCTTGCAGAGTGGCCACTTACACATCATCAAAAAAGAGGAACATCAGAGGGCACAAAATTGCAGAACATTTGCATATATTATTTTTAATCTATAGAAATAATTACTTAAATCATTTTGCCTGGAAAACAAAGGAAGGGTCACTAGCTGAACTGTACTGAGCGCCTGCCGTTTGACATTGTTATTCAGAGGAATTTTAAAAGTAAGTAAATACTTGGGAAATGTTCTTTATCTTCTTGAATATATCTGAGAGTGGCCTTTAGACCCCAGATCTCTCCTCTCCAGATATGAAAAGGCAGCCCTGGTTGGTTTGGGCTTCAGCTGTGCAGTCTGAATAGGAAGTGCAAGAGAAAAGCACCCCATACATATTGATCAATGCCAGGGTCCTCTGGGAAAATAATAGCCAATTAAAACTCTGGGTCACTGGACCTAGAATTCATCTACTGAAATTGATTTGTAGACTTAGCCCAGTTCATCTAGTGGTGACAACAGCAGAGCATGGAATCTTTGAGGTTTGCCTCTTATCAGGTTGGAGGTAAACATACGCTGGAGGGTTGTCTCCATCATACCCTGCTTTTGAGTTAAGCACATTTGAATAGCCAGTGCCGTAGAGAGAGTTCTGATATGCTTAGTCCTGAGGTTCATTAAAGTCAAACAGCGTGTATTTATTGCAGGGGTAGTTTAATTCCATTCCTGTCTGTTGCCTTGTGTTACAGGAATTGCCTTATCTTCTGCGCAAAGGAAGCATTTCACTGCCGTGACTCAGCAAGATTCCAAGAGCAAATAAATTTTGTGATGACTTCAAGCCAGCGAAAAAGTGCGTTTGCAAGATGTAAGGGGAAAACAAGGAAATGATAGAACCTATCACTCCATTCCCTCAGTGTATAAATGCATATGCATCCCTGAAAAAGATGCTGTAGCCACAGCATGATTGAAATTTCAAAGTGTTGATCTAGTGAATAAACACTTATCCATCTATGATAGCTGCCTATGTGGTGTTACTCTCATTTCTATTAAAGGCAGTAAATGTGTGTTATAATTTACACACTATTATCCAACAAGTAAATTACTGTCCTCAAAGAGGCTCCTGCGTAATGGATCAGAGTATCTGTGTAGTAACAAAATTTAATCTGTTTAATACCAAACTGTAGAAACAAATTGGAATAGGCATACCTTGAAAAGATACACTACTTTGCACCTCCTAAACATTTATACCAAGGGCTTTTTTAGATTATGTCTGAGCACAGAAAAGAAGGAATGTATTTGCAACAAGATGAAACCTAGCCAAGCCAGCTTCCTTTCTTTTGCTGCAGAGGTCAAGCTAGACATTAACATCAGAGAGCCATGACCAGATCTCCCTTAGTTTATTTAAAACTTAAAACAACCAGGGAAAGAGGAATCAAACTGGTGTTGATGTGTTGAAGGAGGCAGAGTTAACTCTTCTGTCCCACACCATTTTCTTGATCTAAACTGCCCTCCTCTCAAAACTGTTGTTTACCTCAGATGGAAAATATAGAAGTTGCCTGCTTTGTATGATAACTAGCATAGCAAATGTTTTTAACAAATATTCTTTTTAGTTTAACAGAAGAATTGTCTTAAAAATCTTCACTTCTGAATCACCCAGTCTTCCTTTCATCTGGAAATCTTAAATTTTGATTCACTTTTCTGGAAAATGACCAAATGGAGGGAAAGGATGCAGACCTCTTTACCTATATGAAAGCAAATGATGTTAACTCAACTACTAAATACTGAATTGTAAAAAGTGTAGATTTGTAGAGTAAAAGTGAAATTCCCCCATACAGTCAGACCACATTTGTGTTGAATGGCACCTTTAAAATAAGATATACTCTTATCCTAGCCAAACAGGTTCAATGATTTGCAAATTACTATTGTATTCCAGACCCCATCTAATTAATTGAAACTTAAAGTCATCACATCCTTTTAAAGGATGCCATTTTTCTGGCATTAAAACATCTGTCATCTTGTCATGGTTAGGAACATTTTTTTTCTTAATGGTCAACTTGTCATAGTTAATTAGTTTTTAGACATATGAGCAGTCATAAACCAATGTGACTTTGAAAACCCTGTTTCCAAATAACTATAACATCAAACACTACAGGAGGAAAGAAGACATGTGATTGAGTCTTTTGTAGAGTCCTGATGTTTTATGGTAGTGATAGCCCACTACAGCTACTCAAACATGGCTCCAATAGAGTGAATAGGTCATTCTGTTTGGGATCAGGAATGGTCTTGTTTTCCTTGTGCTTTTTACATCCTTCCTATGGAGCACCACCAATTATCTCAACCAAAAACAGGAGTTTGTTTGTACCTTGAATCATTCCATACTATTTCCTGCACATAACGTGATTTGTTTTGGGTTTTTTTCAAGGTTTGATTGAGCCTGTGTGCACACCATACATTTAAAACACTTCTGAAACACATGGCTTCCTGCAAAGAATCCTGGGAAGCTCTCAAAGAGCTACAACTCCTAGCACCCTTAACAAACTACAGAGTGGTATCCAGTGAAGTTTTATTCATATTAGATCCATTGAAATTAATGGACCTAACTTAGTCATGTTCTTTCATTTCAATGGGTCTATGCTGAGTAAAAAATTGGATGTCTACCACACAGTTTTCAAGATTTTTTTGGGGAAGTCATGTGCTTTAAATTTATTATGTGTACACAGCATGACTGGTGGTGGTCCAGAAGATACTTCCTCCCCAGTTCAGATTGGCTAGAAGAGATTCTGGGAGGTTCTGTTGTGTATTGGTTGTTGCTGCTTTGTTCACTTGCTGAGTCACTTTGGAATTCACAGTCTATAGCAGTTCCTGGTGCAGCATCTTTTTGCCTGTGAGTCACTGAGTTGCTTAGATGATAGGATAAGTGAATATATGCTGCAGCCTTTGGGTCAATAGTGTTCAATCACCAACCTTTGGGCTTGTGCTCTGCCCAGCACTACAGTTCTATGTCTTGCCTTCATTGCCTACTACATCCCTGTTCCAAAAAGGATGGCAAGAACCCCTCGCACTATGATCCAGCTCAAAAGAAAGAGATTTTAAGCTGGGTGGTTGGGCAAACCATTCCATAACAAAGAGGACTGTCAATAATACTCAGGAGCAAGATTCCAGCCAGGGCAGCTAACTCAGCAATGCATCTGCTGCTTGGGAGGCCTCCAGCCTCCCTCTTGAAACAGAGTAGGCTGACCCATCTGCTGAACCAGTTGATCTGCCAGATGAGGAGAGCTCCAGCTGAAGCAGAAGACTGGAGCCCTCCTGGACAGCAGATCTGCTTAAGATTGAATGTCTATTCACACACCACCATTGCAGGGATAGTGAGTTCATCTTTTAAAGGGAGACTAACGAGTCTTCACACATTCAAAATTGGTGCATTGAACACATGTGAAAAGAGCAGGATCACAATGGACGGCCCTTGACAAAACGTACATACTTTCATCTGAAGATAGGAAGTGTCCTTACAGGAGTACCGTTTTCACAGTTCCCCAGTTTATGTACTGAGCCCACAGGTACACACATAGTTTGTACACATGGAGGGTCATTTTTTACCTTCAACTAAATGCATGTAGGTTGTGGGCAGGACTTTCAATCACAATTTAGTTCTCATACACACACATTCAATGTCCCTACCTACATTAAGAGGGGTGTATGGGGTGTGGTATATAGGGGGGGGGCATGTCATGCTCTTTCTGGGGTAGTTTGTCCACCTTTGGTCTCCACCCTGCACTTAGCAATCACCTGTGGCTCCTCGAAGCTGTCAGCATGAGACAGCAGCCACACCCTGGGAAACAGCTTCGACTGGCCGCTAAATGAGGTAAGGGTAGTCTCAAACCCTTAGTGCATTAGGGACTTCCCCTACATGTGAAGACAGGCTCCAGTGGATTGAGTAGACAAGTAGGTCCAACAGTCAAGAAGCTTTCTGCACATGCTGTAGAGCAGGCTTCTTCAACCTCGGCCCTCCAGATGTTTTTGGCCTACAACTCCCATGATCCCTAGCTAGCAGGACCAGTGTTCAGGGATGATGGGAATTGTAGTCTCGAAACATCTGGAGGGCTGAGATTGAGGAAGCCTGCTGTAGAGGGAAGTTAGGGGCAGATGGGGCTTATAAACCTGAGAAGGTAGCCAATTTAGGGGAAGGAAAACTCTGATCCTAAACCCCTGCTCCCTTGCTGGATATCTTTGGCAGGAGAAAAGGCTAAGGAGTAAATCCTACACAATTTCAGAGTGGAGTCCTTAAGACAGTTGAATGGCACGTTGTACACCTCCTTCTAGCAATTACTGCAGCAAACTGGTGCCAAATGTATTGCTCTGCTTTCCTTCAGACCACATCAGCGAGGCTGAGAGGAGGGGCTTACCATCTGGGACCCCCATACACACTGCCCAGGCTTGCACTTCAGTGCTGCTAATGCAACGATTTGACTTCACCCCCAGAGGCACACTCCATTATCTCTCAAGACAGATGGATGCCAACAACATTGAAAGTGTGGTGAGTTTTTATTTTTCTCTCCAAGCCTGGAAAGGAGTCATTGATCCAAAAATATTTTTAATGGTGTCCTTCCACTTTCCATCCCACATTACCATTCACTAGTGCCTCACTGAACACTCAAAGGCGTTCTAAGCCACTTGTGAAAATAACCCTTGGGTCAGATTTCCTGCTCATTCCACAAATTTTTCATCCATATGATGAACGAACAGAAAATTGAGTGATTCCCCCCCCCCTTTCCTGCTGGTCTTCCTCAGGCAGCATTTAATTCATACAAAAGTCCCCAAAGATGGAGTTATTAAATCTTTTAGAGGACAAAATGGGATATTTCCCTATAACCACGATTCAATTTTGTATGGAGCTGCAGTCGCGTTAACAGCATTTCCCAGTCCTGCCTTGCAGCAAACTCTCACTTCCAAATCAGACATTCCGCATGTAGCTCGGCTGCTATAGATGAGAGATCACCAACAGAATTGCATCCTCAAAACAAGTTTTATGAATCAAGTGCTGACTTCTGCCATAGCTTCACATACACTTAACCACAGATTACGTTAAATATTTGGATTCTAGAACGGATTGCCAAATGCTGGGATAACATAACAAAATGAGGAGCATTAATAAAATGGAAGCACAGTGCTGAGAAATGTATATGCAATGGGACATCTGAAATTGAAATCTAATGGATGTATCCTCATCTGGTGTAAGTCACTTTAGTTCGTTTTACTTCTGTTAACTTTTGCTGACAGCATCCAAGCATTTGGCCTGCCTTTTCCATGTTTTCCCCACCTTGTTCACTTACTCACTCACTCACTCATTCACCTGGTGATGCATTTATTATTACAGTGGTGCCTCGCAAGACGAAATTAATTCGTTCTGCGAGTTTTTTCGTCTTGTGAATTTTTTCGTCTTGCAAAGCATCACTGTGCATTGACGGTTTCCCATAGGAATGCATTGGCGGTTTTTAAAAAAAGGCGCAAGACGTTTTCGTCTTGCAAAGCAAGCCCATAGGGAAATCCGTCTTGCGAAGCAACTCAGAAAACGAAAAACTCTTTCGTCTTGCGAGTTTTTCGTCTTCCAAGGCATTCGTCTTGCGAGGTACCACTGTAGTTAGACACCATCCTTCAGTATTCTGCTCTCAATGTAGCTATCAGTTAATAAAAGCAATGTAAGACATCAAAAATATACTGGAACGGCAGAAGCAGTAAGAGCATCTTAGTGCTAGGAGAAGTTAGTAAGGTTGTCAATATGCCCTACTTTATGGAAGGCAGTCTATTTGAAAGAGTTCTCAGTCTGAAGCATTGTCTGGTCCAAGTTGAGATTTAAAGAAAGAACTATAAGAAGGAAGGGTGGAATGGGCTTTGAAGTTGCCCATCGACAGTTAGATTCTGTCAGCAGACTGAGCAGGCACTACAGGCCAGAGTTTTTCTCACTGTGGTGGGATGTATTTAAACTGCAGTAATTATAACTACAATTGGGACGCGGGTGGCGCTGTGGGTAAAACCTCAGCGCCTAGGACTTGCCGATTGCATGGTCGGCGGTTTGAATCCCCGCGCGCTCCCGCCGTTCGGTCCCAGCGCCTGCCAACCTAGCAGTTCGAAAGCACCCCCGGGTGCAAGTAGATAAATAGGGACCGCTTACTAGCGGGAAGGTAAACGGCGTTCCGTGTGCTGCGCTGGCTCGCCAGATGCAGCTTGTCACGCTGGCCACGTGACCCGGAAGTGTCTGTGGACAGCGCTGGCTCCCAGCCTATAGAGTGAGATGAGCGCACAACCCTAGAGTCTGTCAAGACTGGCCTGTACGGGCAGGGGTACCTTTACCTTTAATTATAACTACAGTGGTACCTCGGGTTAAGTACTTAATTCGTTCCGGAGGTCCGTTCTTAACCTGAAACTGTTCTTAACCTGAAGCACCACTCTAGCTAATGGGGCCTCCTGCTGCCGCCGCGCCGGTGGAGCACGATTTCTGTTCTCATCCTGAAGCAAAGTTCTTAACCTGAAGCACTATTTCTGGGTTACCGGAGTCTGTAACCTGAAGCGTATGTAACCTGAAGCATATGTAACCCGAGGTACCACTGTACTGGACTCCAGATGATAAAACTTGTAGTCCAACAATATTTTGAAAGCCACAGCTTTCCCACACCTTTGCACAGGTAATTGTTGAAATATCTCTTTTGCCCTTCTCACCTGCACAGTACATCTAAATAACTTAGTTGAAGGGCTGCAGATTTGTATCCAACTGCATTGGATTTTTAAAGTTTGTCAGCCAAACAAGCTTCTACTTCTCACAATCTGTCTCGATCCCAGTTTCAAAACTGGAAGGGGAAAGGAAAAGATTAATCTCATCATCTGGTTCCACAGTGCGTGTTAAAGAGAGTTTTTTTATTAATCTTTTCCCTTTTGTCTCTCTTTTTTTACAGTAATGCCCAGGTTTCTAAAGAAGCTTTTCATGGGGGTTACATAACTGGTACCATTCTAGTCTGCCACAGTAGAACCCTATTCAGCTTTCTTTCTGCCCCGATTTCAATAGACTCAATGAGAATTTTCTCCAGGGGGGAAATGAGTGACTTTTGAATAAGATCCACACCTTCCCTCGCCACCCCCTCTTCCGACTCCTTCCTTGTCAGTGGGTTACTGGATGTTGCTATTGCAGGGATTTTGCTGTATTATCCAAGCCCTGCTGAAGTAAATGTGATACTTTCAATTTGCATTGATGCAAGATGAATGAAGGCCCTAAAGTACTAGGTTCTTATAAAACTCATGGCTGTATGTTCTTTTCAAACAGTCTTCTGATCCATTCTTTCTATATTTGTGATGCATTTGTGATGCACTTAAGATGACTTTCACCGTAACTCCCTTTATTCCAGCTGCCATTGTTTCCTCCTAGTTGAAGAACAAAGAGTTGTCTATCAAACTAATGTACTTTGCTCGCACAGCAGGCATTAAAAACTTCCTTTTTCACAGATATATATGTATTGTGGGCTAGTCACAAGTACTGCATTCCACTGGTAGCAGGGGTGGTACAGGCCTGCCCCTCCTCTTCTGGTTAACAAGCATACCTGCCAACTCTCAGCTTTTGAATGCTTTTCTTTCCATTTCAAGGCATAAAATCTCATTGATGGGGCTTCCAGAAGATGTTTCTAAACATATTTCTGCCCTCATTTGACTTCCAAAACTTTTGGAAACCAAAGGGCAGCTTCTGATTGGCTGCAAGAAGCTCCTGCAGCCATTCGGAAGCCACAGAAGCCCTGTTGGAAGTTTGGCTTCCAAAAATAGTTCGCAAACCGGAACAGTCACTTCTGGGTTTGCGGCGTTTGGGAACCAAAATGTTCGAGAACTAAGCTGTTTGAAAACCAATGTACAACTGTATTACACATAAAGGGAAGAACTGTGTTGGAAATCACTGGCAATGATACAAGAACTATCTAAGTTCAAAGATGAAGCTGGTTTTGATGACCTAGAGAGCCCCATCCAACATTGTTGTTGTTGTTGTTGTTATCATTATCATTAATAATAATAATAATAATAATAATAATAATAATAATAATACCCTGCCTATCTGGCTTGGTTTCACCAGCCACTCTGGGCGGCTTCCAACAAAAGACTAAAAATACATTAAAACATCAGTCATTAAAAACTTCCCTAAACAGGGCTGCCTTGAGATGTCTTCTGAACATCAGATAGTTGTTTATTTCTTTGACAGCTGATGGGAGGGCGCTCCACAAGGTGGGTGCCACTACAGAGAAGGCCCTCTGCATGGTTCCCTGTAACTTCGCTTCTCACAGTGAGGGAACTGCCAGAAGGCCCTCGGTGCTGGACCTCAGTGTCAGGGTAGAACGATGGAGGTGGAGACGCTCCTTCTGGGCCGAGGCCATTTAGGGCTTTAAAGGTCAGCACCAACACTTTGAATTGTGCTTGGAAACATACTGGGAGCGAATGTAGGTCTTTCAAGACTGGTGTTATGTGGTCTCGGTGGCCACTCCCGGTCACCAGTCTAGTACAACACAACACAACACAAGACAGGACAACACAATATATAATAGATGTCTGAGACTCCCTTGCACCCAAGTTCCATGCAGTGCTTAGAAGAGTGATGGAACACTCCAGATCTCACTATCCTAGCAGCATACATTTGAGTGTTGGAAAAATAAGAAGTCTCAGAAACAAAAGTTCTACCTTGATGGAATATGCATTTCATGCAAAAAAAAAAAAAAAAGCAGCAATCATAATTTATTATTAATTAAAGTTCCTAAGCGCTCCAAGTAATAAATTGAAGAGGTCCCTGTGCAAGTGGGTTATGAACTGTTATTGTGAAACACACATTTCATTATTTTTATTTGTTTCATTATGTGAACCACCTTGTGTTGTAAGTTGTATGTAAATGCAAATAAATAGGCAGTCTTCTATTTCAGAAAGGATCTGGCACACTTTCCTATATATTTGCTGCTCTATAATTACTCAGGCTGAACTTGAGAAATGGCTGGTTCTCCAGCCTGTGCTGCTCACCCTGTCCTTTGTGTTTCAAGCACAGTAGATCTGGTAACTGCTTCTAGAAGTGATTCCCTCCACTAGTCATTAACAAGGTCTTCTATTAAGTGTGACTATTCAAGTCAGCAAGAAGCCAGCTGTCTGTCAAGTAATTCTTGTTCAATAAGATGTGAATGCTTTCTGAAAATCCCACTATCCTGATCAAATATGAAGAGGTTAAAAATGAGACGTAAAGAAAACAGTACTCTGTAAAAGCATCAAATCATCATACAGACCCTGACCTTCTGTGGTATTTTTTGTGATGAATGACGTTCTAAACTAGGAATGCCTTCAACCTATTTCCTTTTCTCATTTTTGTTCCTGTTTTGCTCTACCATTCTCTTCTAGCGCTATTCAGAACCTCTGATTTTTCATGCTTTGCCTAATCCAATTTCCCTTTAAATCACATTAAGCCCTTAAGTATGTCTTACAGAGATCGACAGGGAAGAATGGTCACCTTGCTAATAATACAGCAGAATGGGTCTCTCCCATCAGGAAGTGTGAATTGGTTGACATCCCAAAGTACAACTTTTTTTTGTTGTGGGGGAGGAAGGGAAAGGAGAATGTTAGCCGCTTTGAGAGTCCTTCGGGTAGTGATAAAGCAGGATATCAAATCCAAACTCTTCTTCTTCTTCTTAATATGCTAAGTAAGCAAGGGCTGGTGCTGTGGTGGTAGCAGGGAAATGTCAGAGAGGAGGCTGCTTACCTGCTCTTCCCAGCTTAGGAGGAATATTAGGTGAGTGCGAGTATGTGGTGTATTACGGCACCAGTTCTGTCAGCCAGAGCGGGGAATCGTCAAAAAGCTGCCCAACAGCTCAGCGAACTTACAAAAGAAGCTCAACAACATGGCGCCATGTTATACACGGAAAAATACGGTATATGGCACCACTCAGCATAATGAATAGAGGGCAGGAGAGGTGTTAAGATCCAGACCATTGCTCTTTCCCCCTCCACACACATGCACACCTAGTTTGTCTTTGAATTCCTAGAGCTACAGGCCTTTGGGCATCTGTGAACATCCCTCCTCCCCACCTCCACAATACAAAATGGCTCACCAGCACCATTTGGTACGGAATAATTTGTCTTTGTGATACAGCAGCATCACCTTGGCAACATAAATATAACTTAATAAAATCATGTTTGTACTCATGCGAGGGGAGATACTGGCCACACGAAATACTGACAAACACTAGGCAGTTCCAAAACAAATCTGATACCAATTTTATCTCAATTTCGCCATGGTAGTGTTGTTCTCACTCTAGGCTCCATTTTGCCTAAGTAGTTCTTGGCAGTAGTATTGTGCCAGCTGGAATGTTTATGGGAAATGATGTGAGAGCAGCAATTCACTTCATACAGACCATTGAGCATCATGGTCATCAAATGCCCAAAAGTCAATTATTTCCTTGACCAGCTCTGAATTTCAACCCATATTATTTTTTATTTAAAAAAAATCAGGTAAATACAAGTGATGTTTATACAGGGCATCTTTGACATGGAGCTTTGCAAGGGCACATACTAAGCTATAATTAATATTTTAGAGAAAACTCCCCCTCTAGTTATTCTGGGAGGGGGGGAGAAAAAAGGTGTTATGTGGTTTCTTATGTGGTGCACAACTTGAAATATTTCCTTTGCATTTGAAGCATATGACATTTTCTGAGCAGAGAATACCTTATATTATCTTGTACATAGAAAACGTGACATGTCTCCCAGATGAATATTCATAACTTTCGTAAGTGTGTGCATTGCAGATGTGCCAGGATCATCTTCAAAATGTTTTGTGCAGCGTTTTCCAGAGGATGTTTGCTTCCTTGCTATTAAACTTACTGGGAGAGGGGGGAAACAGACATTTTGTGAAACTGACTTTTTGGTTTAAACAACAGCATGACCATTTTCTTTCAGCCAGGCTTTGGGACATACTCCTACTATGAATGTAGAGATCTGGTCAGTGGAGGAATGGACTTCTGTATGTACCATACTGTGGACTCATCTACACCTGTTGTTTCACAACGTTAAGGATTGTTAAGGAATGGTTATAACATGCATAAGGGCAAACTGTGTTCTGCTATAACACTATTAACGTGTTATTACCTTGTCTGTTATATCGTTTCACTTTAATCATTTTGCAGTGTTTTACCTTTTTTCTGCATTCAAACGCTGACCACCATCCAATGGTATTCAAGGGGCAGTGTTAAGTTTCTCCTCCTGCCTTTTGCTTCCTATGTTCTAGCCGTTAGTTCTCACTTCCAGTTCCTCTTTTATAGTCTCTGTGTGTGTGTGTGTTGTGTGTCTGACTTCTATGGGAGATGTGTGTGTGTGTCTGTAATTTTTTATGCGAACTAAGGACTCTGAGGGAGAGAGGGAGGGATGGAGGAAGAATTTAACTGTGACCCTAGAGGGCGGGGCACAGCAAGAGAGTGACAAGCAGCTAGGAGAGAAAAAACGCTATAGGAAATGGTATCGCCGGGTCTAACCTAAAATTGACAAAAGAAAACAAGGAGGAAGTCAGCCCTGTGACTTTTTAAAGTGACCCATTTCCAATTGTTCTGAAAATATTCTACCTGTCTGTGTAGATCCAGCCTGCATCTGCTCCCCACTTTAGTCCATGCATGTTTGCTTTGGATGTTGGAAGAGGGCTATTGTGCTTCAACAACCTTAAGAAATATAAGTTGAGAGGTAGAAGGCTGCCCCTGAGCCGAAACATGGCATGACCATGAACAAAATGCAGCCCACATAAAAATATGAGGAATTGGCCCTAAATACTGCCTTTGAAAGTGCTTCAATTCTGCCAATGTGCTTAGAGAAAGCTGCTTGTCATCCATCCTTATAAACCTGTATATTCTACATATGAATCAGTGAACTGTACATTTTCTTAAACTACCCTTTCCTCTGCACTTCCCAGATGGTGCAGCTTGTTCAATTCTCGAGATAGATGTTAGCCTTGTTTCTGAATAACTCACTGGTGTAGGCTAACCTGCCATTAATTTTTCAGGGTCTCTGAAAAACTAATTTTCCTGGTGATATTTTTCCCCTCCCAGGCAAGAAAGTTCAGAGTGTAAATGTGTTCCCTGTATTTCCGTGGTCAAGTAATGAATATGTTTCTCACAGCCCAATTTGTCGTAATGCTACTTTTATACCATTCAAGATTATAAATACCTCTCTTTTGGACCACAAATCATTACATGCAAGGCGGGGGGGGGGCATTTGGCAGAGTATATTGGGATAGACAGATGACTTATCTTTTAAATCACTTTCATTGTATGGCACATAGCCTGGAAATCTTAAAAAGAGGAGAGTAGAACGTAATTAGTGATGCTACTGTTTTACCCTCAAAAAGCAGAGTCATTATCTTTTTCATTATCTAATGTGAAAACTCCAGTTCTCTCATTAATGATGGCTTGAGAGAAACCACCACATTTAACTTTGTTCAACAGTATGGATTTCCAAATACAAGAATAAAACCAACATTATTTGTTAAGATTGCAATCCGATAGATTGTTATGTGAGAGTAAGCCCCACTGAACTCAACTGTACTTCAGAGTGCACATGTATAGGGCAACAATGTTGAACTCATCTTCAAGACCAACCAGTACATGATAGATGAAGAACTTGTGACCCCCAAAATGTTGCTGGAGTTCAAGTCCCGTCAGCCCTAGCCAGCATGGCCAATGGTGAGGGATGGTGAGACCTGGAATCCAACAACATCTGGAGGTCCACAGGCTCCACAGCCCTGTAGAGAATTAAAACTAAATCAAATGCTACTGATGTCCTGAAGAGTTGGGTTGCCAACTTTCTTTCTGGAAGGGCTCCTGTGTCTTTATTGGGACCAAAGTACACTTTATGTTAACATGCCACTCCCACCCCCCCCAAAGAAGAAAAAGCAGTTGAGCAATATGAATCACGATCCTGGTCCACACTGGGGCCCCCCACATGTTTCTTCTCAAATGTCCTACGCACCTGATATTTGTCCCAAAGATACTGACTTGAGGCGAAAATGAGAGCGCAATGGGCAGAATGGCTGGCGCGGCTGCATTTGAGCAGCAAACCACGCCCCCACCGAGCCTCCCGGTTGGGTGTCCAACTGGGGGTGTGGCGCACCAGCCATGGGGATAGGCAGGGGGCAGAACGCCCCCTGCGTGACGCGGGAATCGTCTCCCGCTCACAACACCTCCCCTCCGGAAGGAGGAGAGGCCTTGCAGGAACTCCAGTAATACTAGAATGCATAGGGTTGATAACAATAACATTGCCAGATGCTTTGAAATAAGTGAATAAACAAAGGGACTCCTCCAGACTGGTTCATTTAGCTTTCATCCTAGTTTGCTTGCACAAAGATTACATGGAGGTTATACGATGTCCACTCTTTACTGAGCATTTGTTCATATTTGTTTGCAGAGATATTATACAACAATGATGATTCATCTTGATTTGCTTGCACATAGGTCATACGTCTTTCCATCCATCTACTGTTTATCCCACTCATTTCAGTGTATTTCACTGTAGGTCTCTTAACTACAAAAGGTCCAGCTTGTTGTTTTTTTAAAAAAGGGGATTTGTTGCGGCAAAATGCTTTAATGCACTGTACTTGCAAAAACCCTAATTTTTTTTTTATGCAGCTGAATTCTTCCCATAAAGTACTGACAGTCTCAAGGTGACCAATGATGGTATTTCAAAACTAAAGGGATAGTATGTAAGGAAACCATGCTTAATGGGGTGCAATTTCCCCATTTGTGTGTGTTTATTTGTTTTTGTTTTTTAAAGCCAAAATTAGCCTGTACAGGCTGCAATGTGAGGTGGAAAGAAGGTAGATGGACTGAGGCTGTGCACCCTTTCCAAATATGGCTGCTCAGACATGCACATTTCCCCCAGCTTACATCAAGCACCACCACCATCAAATTGAAGGTCAACATTCTCTCTCCATTTAGTCAAAATCTGTATTTTTCATAGAAAAACCTATACAATACTTTTTAAAAGGAGGCATGAAGAAATCCTGTTCCCAACAATTTGTTCTCATTATTAAGCCCGCATGTGGAATATCATAGTCAGTCAACACACTATTTCCCTAACAAAGGATATGGCTGGTGTAAGGGGAATCTGCTAATTCCCCTTACCAGACTGTATTAAGGATGTGTCAACAATGTTTGTGCAGGAAATGCTCAGCCTGATAAGAGTCAGCATCCTGTTTGCCTCTCTGAATCAGGCACCTTCCTGTGAACATGACTTAATTTCTACACCCGTGTAAAGCCAAGGCAAAGTGATGCTTCTATATAAATCTGTGCCATCTCTAGGACTGTGATGGGTTGGGTTCCTCAATGGCCATTGGTCTTTTGTCAAATAAACCTTCATCAGTTCTCCTACTGTTCATTTCCTGTGATGGTGGAACTTTTTCACTTCACTGGTAAGCATTCACAGCAGCATTTACTCAACAAAGCATGCAAAACAACAACAACAACAACAACAACCCAACCCAAAACCCTCCACAAGGAACTCACCAAGTCATCTATCTAGTGCAAACATATCCTAAATCGGAGCCAAATTTTTTCCTGAGTCATTGTGTCTTTATGCCTTCTTCAAAGTATATCAGGGGAACAGCTCCTGGTCTCATTAATATGCAGATATAATTAACAGACACAACATTTGAAATGCATAGTATGATTATTTGGAGGCAGAGGAGATGCATTCCTGGAAGTCAGACAGGTTTTCCCTGGGATATCATCTGTCAAAAGCAAACAATATGTATCTTTCACGTTTATACGGAGTGACAGTGAGCAGACTGAGGGTGTAGCCCTGCGAAGTGTTTCCTGTTCTCACCTCACGTGGAAACACTGAGTAGCAGGTGTTCCTGACCTCATAATGCTGAAGTGAAAGAAATAATTTAGGATTTAAAGATACGACTCATGATGCCGTCCAAATAGTGACATGTTTTATTTTGAAGAAGGCAAATTAGTTAACAAGGTTTAATTAACGGCCATGTGTAAACTTAATCATTGGCTTCCATATCCTGTCGGCAAGGCTACACAGCAGGCTACAAACAGCAGCAGTCTTTGCCTGATCCTGTCATACGCAATCAGGACACCACTTTCTGGAAGGCCTTGTCACCATGGGCAGCCAGTGATGGAGGGCAAAAGGGAATCATGCCTTCAGAGGGAATCTGTGGGCCCCCTTGACAATATATGTGGCTCACACAAGGAGAAAATACTATGAGGACTCTTGTACATATGTTTGCTCATTTTTGAATGGGGTTGATGGTGTGCGCAAGTACAAATATATATTTAAAATCTAAGCATCAAGCAGGGAGCAATCATATTCGCCAGAAGCAGGGCCAGTCCTAGCATTAGGCAGAGTGGGGAGATTGTTTCAGGCATTGGATACTGGGAAGATGTGTCAGCAGCCCCCTCCATCTCCAGCCATTTGACTCCAGCCTCCCCACCACCGCCACTTCCTATCCTCCTAAGCCAACCTTCCAGCAATGGTAACATTTGTGTGTTTGCTGAGCTGACCAGGTTGCTTCGCCTAGTTGAATTCTCACAACATTTCACACTTGGTCCTTATTGACCAAGCAGTCCAAGAGGATCTCCTCTGCTCCTTTCTACTTTCTCCTCTAACAACAAACTTCCAGGGGGAGGGAGAACCCTGGGAACCCTGGATACTGAGGCTACTACTACTACTACACACACCACACATGTATACACACCATACAACTGAAACAATTCCTCCAAAGAATCCTGGGAACTGTAGTTGACCTCCTCACAAAGCAACAGTTCACAGCACCTTAGCAAGCTACAGTTCCCAGGATTCTTTGGGGTGTGCTTTTCAATTGCATGGTGTGTGTATGCAGCCTAAGTCTAAGGCTTCTCTCCTATCGCATCCACAGCATGTTTTTGCATGGATGGGAAAGGCAGGGCCTGCTTTCCCTTTTCTAGATCTGCCTCACTAGATCAGGACAAATAGTGTTAGACTGCAATGCTCTTAAGAAAGCTAATTTGAAAGTATGCCCCCCACCCCACCCCTGAATACAGCATTTTTCATTTAATCCCATTACTTACCATGGAAGAAATACCTTCAACTTCCCTGCTGCCTCCAGCACATCACTGTCATAATATTGCATGCCATCCACTTTCATCCCCAGCAACATGGAAGACGTCCCATTTGCACAGAGGCTGTGTTGCAGTAAAGATACACTGGAAGTTTTTATGCATCCCTGAAGCTCCCTTGAAGCTTTTGCTCTGCTTTTGGGAAAGCAAGCTCCAAAATGATCCTGAGTTTAGCATGCATTGTGCCTCCTTCCCTAATTATATAATAGATTATATGAATAATTGGCATATAATTGTCACTCAATCCCTTCTTACAAATTCCTGATGACACCAAAGCATTTTGATTGATTCATTCTTATTTTCTTTATGAAAGAAAATGGGTTTTTGAGAAACTACAAATGGATTTAAACGCTGTGGGAATCAAACAACACACCAGTAATGGAAATTTAACTTGGATGAATTAAAGAACTTCACACTGGTGAAAAGTAAAATAATAATAATAAACTAAGGAACTCGCATACATTGACGAGTGCTGAATTTGCATGCTTCTCGAAAGCAAAATAAAAAGCAGCAGCCAACATCACGAGGAGAGGGAATAGAAGCCGGTGAATGCCTTGGAGGAGGAAATTAATTAGAGTAAGTTAGATGTTTAAAGGTGACCAAATTCATTATTTTTTTAAAAAAGTAAAGTAATTCTAGAATTATGATCTGCATACACAACTTAGCTAGGGGAAGATGGCATCCAAGTATATGCGTACTGGGATGAGTTACAGCTATGGTAGAAAGTAATTATTTCATGCTTTAATAAAGCAACCCTTCCACAACAAAATGAGGTGAACCAAACTACGGCGTATAGTTGAGCCAGATGATATACAGTGGTGCCTCGCAAGACGAAAAGAATCCGTTCCGCGAGTCTCTTCGTCTAGCGGTTTTTTCGTCTTGCGAAGCAAGCCCATTAGCGGATTAGCGCTATTAGCAGTTTAGCGGCTATTAGCGGCTATTAAAGGCTTAAGGGATTAGCGGATTAGCTGCTAAAAGGCTATTAGCAGCTTAGTGCCTTAGAAAAAGGGGGTGGGGAGCGGAAAAAAATCGCAGGAACTCGCAAGACATTTTCGTCTTGCGAAGCAAGCCCATAGGAAATTCGTTTTGCGAAGCACCTCCAAAACGGAAAACCCTTTCGTCTAGCGGGTTTTCCGTCTTGCGAGGCATTCGTCTTGCGGGACACCACTGTATATACACTGGGAAACATGCATGAGCACAAAACATTAGATATCCTGTAACTAAAATGTCCCATAACTTGGGAACTGTCACAGCAGCAGCACAGGGGAACTTCAGACAAGGGGGCCAAAAGTCTCCAGGTCCCTCAGTGTGGCCTCCATGACTCTCCCCATGCCACATTCCCCGCTGGCCCTGCTCTTCGCCTTCCCCTTGAAACCTGATATTACCTTTTGCTTAGCTGGAAGGATGATGGAGTGATGTGGGGTAAAGATAAAGGGACCCCTGACCATTAGGTCCAGTCGTGGCCGACTCTGGGGTTGCGGCGCTCATCTCGCTTTATTGGCTGAGGGAGCTGGTGTACAGCTTCCAGGTCATGTGGCCAGCATGACTAAGCCGCTTCTGGCAAACCAGAGCAGTGCACGGAAACACTGTTTACCTTCCTGCCAGAGTGGCACCTATTTATCTACTTGCACTTTAACATGCTTTCAAACTGGTTGGCAGGAGCAGGGACCGAGCAACAGAAGCTCACCCTGTCACAGGGATTCGAAACGCCAGCCTTCTGACCGGCAAGTCCTAGGCTCTGTGGTTTAACCCACAGCACCACCCACGTCCCTGATGTGAGGTATGTATGTGTAAAGAAAGAAAGAAAAAAGCCTCTACATCTGCGTGACTAGAATATAGTCTGCTGAAAAGAAGTTTCACCCATTTGTCACCTTCAGGCCCACCCACCGACTGGCATGAAGCCCCTGGAATGTTGTTCATGAGGTCTTGTGTGCCCCCAGTCTGGAAAATGTTTCCAGTCCAAGATACTGTGGGATGTGAAACACATAGCAGTCAAGTACAGCATTTGTAGAATGGACATGCTAGGAGATGCTTGGTACCAGCCAGGAGAAAACTTCCTGTTTCTTCCTGAGCTGGGACAGACTTCCTCTCTGCATGTAACTAGATGTGTGGCCTAATCTGGGGAAGAGGAGCACACCATCTCCTTTTGCTCCTTTCTCTTCTCCATTTTGTTTTTCTCCATGTGAGAGCAGAAGTGACTGCCTGTCTGCAGTCACTTGGGCCTAACTTCCTTATGGGATAGTTCCACATGTATATATACTTTTGTAACCTAAGCCTGCCTTCAGGGATCTAACTGTGAACTGAATGAATGTGAGTAAACTACTTTTATATTGACTTTAATAAGATTGTCGTGTATATTCTTTTTAAGAGGGACAAGAAGGGATCTTACCAGGAATCTTATAGAGAGAGGTTCAGATGAACCTGCAAGAAGCAAACCGCTTTGCGTTTAAAGGCGAATGTTTAAACTCTGCTAAGACATAGAACTTGCTAATGCGAGTTAGGAAGAATATCATTAAACAATATATCCTCTCCTGCCTCCCTGAACATGCCCACAGTTACAGACAAGGCCATGTCCCCTTACCATCAGTTACTCAGATGATGGTGGAATGCAGAGTACCTCTTTTTTTTTAAGAGATAAGTAGGGCTGACCCTTCCATGAGGCAGAGTGAGGCAGCTGCCTCAGGAGGCACATTCTGAGGGGCAGAAAGTGGCTAGAAATGTGTGCCATGTGGTTTGCCCTGCAGCCTCTATAAGCTAGCTTGCTGCACTAAGTGTGTGATGGAGGGCTCTGTTCTGACACTAGTGTTGGTGTAAAATTCAACTACCGGTCTAGTCAGATTTTGTTCACTGAATGGGGAATAAAAATAGAAATAAAAATAAATTTTTCTTTATATCCCGCCCTCCCCAGCCGAAGCTGGGCTCAGAGCGGCTAACAACAACAAAAGTAACACAGTTGTGCTGGTCCCGGGGGTAAGGTACCTTGGGTGTAGCAGAGTCCACACGAAGTGGGGCAAGGTCCGAGGCAGAGTGCCGGGCGGTGAACAGGAACGCTGGAACAGGAGGCCGTGCAGGGAACAGGAACACCGGATGGTCGGGGTCAGGAGGCCGAGCAGGGAACAGGAGTACCGGATAGTCAGGAACAGGAGGCCGAGCAGGGATCAGGAACGCAGGAAGGTCCGAAGCCAACAACGACGTTGCTCCCGCAACCTGGGGCCGGGCTGACTGGGCTTTTATCCTCTTCTAAGGCCAGGGGCGGTCCCGGCCCCCAGGAGCCCCGCCTCCTCTGGCCTTAAGGCGAGCACTCCTCCTGGGGGCAACCAGTTCCCTTCGCCTCTCTGCTCTAAACCTCTGCAGATCAGGAGAGGCCGAAGGGTTACTGGGCCCTGGAGGAGGCTCACCTGTGGCCACTGAGTCGTCAAGCCTCTCTGGGGCCAGAAGGGCTTCACCTGGGGCCAGCTCCTGATGCACTGCCACAGGTGCAGGCTCTTCAGCATCTAGGCCTTGCCCCAGTTCAGCCGGCCCTGGAGGCGGGGACTCCTGTGCAGGCCGGGATTCCTCTGTTTCATCCTCCGAATCGGAATCCCAGGCCATCACACCATCCCCCCTCCCAGGCCCCCCCCTCAACCGAGGGTCCGGACCCGGCTTGCCGGGGTACGTCGCATGGAACTCTCGGAGGCAGGCAGGTGCGTGGACGTTGGCCGCAGGTTCCCAGGAACGGTCCTCCGGTCCGTACCCCTTCCAGTCAATGAGATACTGCAGCTTTCCCCTGCGGTATCGGGAGTCCAGGATGCGTTCCACCTCGTACTCAGGCTCTCCCCGAACCAACACTGGCTGCGGTCGGGGACGGTTCGGGTGGAACTCGTCGGGTGGGGCCACCGGACTCAAAAGGGACCTGTGGAAGACCGGGTGAACCTTCAGGGTTGCGGGTAACCGGAGACGAAATGCCACAGGAGAGACTTGGTCTACGATAGGGAACGGGCCGGTGAAGCGGGCGTCCAACTTCCGCGAAGGTCGAGAGGGGTGGAGGTGGCGAGTGGAGAGCCAAACCAGGTCACCGACGCGAAGTTCCGGCCCCACCTGGCGGTGGCGGTCGGCCTGGGCCTTGTACGCTTCCTTGGCCTGGTGCAGTTGCTCCACCAAAAGCTGTTGCTGGGACTGGAGCTCTTGAAGCCACTCCGTCACCGCCGGGACTGCGGATGTCGGCAGCACCTCTGGAAACAGCCGTGGATGATAACCATAACTGGCCTGGAACGGGGTCTGCTGGGTGGACGCATTCACCGCGTTATTGTAGGCGAACTCCGCCAATGCCAGGTGGTCGACCCAGTCATCCTGCTGGTAGCTGCAGTAACACCGGAGGTACTGCTCCAGCACCGCGTTCGCCCGTTCCGTCTGGCCATCGGTCTGTGGGTGATAGGCTGACGAGAGGCAGACCTCCGTCCCGAGGGTCTGGTGTAGTGCTTGCCAGAACCGGGATGTGAACTGAACGCCCCGGTCGGACACCACGCGCTCAGGTAGGCCATGCAGGCGGAAGACATGCTGAAGGTACAGCTGAGCAGTTTCCTTGGCTGTGGGTACAGATGGACAGGGAGCGCAGTGCACCATCTTGGTGAAATGGTCGGAGAAAACCAGAAGGCAGGTACAGCCACGAGACGAGGGTAAGTCCACTACAAAGTCCAACGAAACCGTGTGCCAAGGGTGCGGTGGAACTGGCAATGGCTGAAGTAGGCCGGGGGGTCGCCCGGTAGGTCCCTTAGCGCGCCGGCAGACATCACAACCAGCAACGTAGCGAGCCACGTCAGCCTTCAGGCGGGGCCACCAAAACTCTCGACTGACCAGATGGGTGGTCCGATACCGTCCAAAGTGCCCCGCTGCTGGGGCATCATGGGCCATCCGGAGAACCTCCAGCCGTAGTGGCCCTGGCGGGATGTACAGACGACCGTGGTGCAGCAGAAGGCCCTGATGCAGGACCAGCCCCGGATACTGTGGGCTGGACCCTTCAGCCAGCTCCCGGAGTCGTTCCTGGGCCCAAGCGTCGACCCGCTGCTGTTCCCGCACCCGAACCTGCAGTGGCTGCGCCTCCTGGGTGGCCAGGAATGCAGCCGGAGGTAGGATCGTGGTGGGTTCTGCTTGCTGTACCGTGTCTGCGTTGTCTTCAGGTTTCCGGGACAGGGCATCCGCCTTCTGATTCTGAGAGCTAGGGATGTAGCGGATCCGGAACTGGAACCGGGAAAAGAACAACGCCCACCGGATCTGTCTTTGGTTCAGCTTGCGGGTGGTCTGGAGGTACTCCAGGTTCCGGTGGTCGGTTCTCACCTCCACCGGATGTCGTGCCCCCTCAAGATGGTGGCGCCAGACCTCAAAGGCTACCTTGATGGCCAGTAGTTCCCGCTCCCACACAGTATAGTTACGCTCCGCTGGTAGGAGCTGGCGGGAATAGAAGGCACAGGGTAAGAGTGGCGCTTCAGGACCAATCTGTTGAGACAAGACGGCACCGAGAGCCGTACTGGAAGCGTCGGTCTCCACCACAAAGGGTCGAGAGGGGTCAGGATGTTGTAAGATTGGTGCCCTCTGGAAACAGGCCTTCAACCCCTGAAACGCCTCCTCTGCCTCCTTGTCCCAGGAAAACGGCGTCTTTGGGCGCAGTAGCCGGGTCAACGGGGTGGTGCGATGAGCATAATCAGCGATGAAGGTCCGGTAGTAATTGGCGAACCCCAGGAAACGCTGTAGGTCCTTGCGGTTCCGGGGTGCCGCCCATTCTTGAACCGCTGTCACCTTCCCCGGGTCCATTTGCACCCCATCTGGAGAGAGCCGGTGACCAAGGAAGTCCACAGTCCGCTGATGGAACTCGCACTTGCTGAGCTTTGCGTACAAACGGTGCTCCCGCAAGCGCTGCAGCACGGTCCGGACATGTCCCTCATGGCGGGCCGGGTCACGGGAGTAAATCAGTATGTCATCCAAATACACCACCACGTACTTGTCTAACAAGTCCTGAAACACGTGGTTGATGTAGCGTTGAAACACAGCAGGCGCGTTGCACAAACCGAAAGGCATAACCAAATATTCGAACTGCCCGTACCGGGTCCCAAACGCTGTCTTCCACTCATCCCCGGCTCGGATCCGAATCAAGTTGTAGGCCCCCCGGAGGTCCAGCTTGGTGAACACCTGTGCCCCTTGCACCCGCTCCAGCAGCTCCGAGATAAGGGGCAAGGGGTACCGGTCTGGGACGGTAATTTTGTTCAGGGCTCGGTAATCATGGCAAGGGCGGAGTTCCCCACATTTCTTCTTAACAAAAAGCACCGGTGCCGCGGTGGGCGAGGTGGAAGGCCTAATGAACCCACGCTCCAGGTTCTTGCGCAAGAAGTCCTGCAAAGCCTCGCGCTCTGGCTCTGTTAGGGAATATAAGCGACTCACTGGTAAAGGCGCTCCGGGTTGGAGGTCTATGCCGCAGTCAAAAGGCCGATGCGGCGGCAGCTGGTCTGCCCCCCGTTCCTCGAACACGTCCTGGTAGTCCTGGTACACGGCTGGGAGCGTGGGTGCTGCCTCCTCTGAGGGCGCGGACGCCAGCGTTCCGGATTGAGCATGGGAACATGGGACTGGGAAGTGCACGGTCCGTTTGACCCAGTCAATCTGAACGTTGTGGGCTTCCAGCCAGTCCATCCCGAGCACCAGGGGGAAGCGGGGCATAGAGGCAATGTCCAAAGTTCGCAACTCCCGGTGCTGCTGGAGACACAGGACCAGAGGCTGGGTCTCCTGAGTAACGGCACCTGACCGCAGAAGTCGTCCGTCAATCGCTTCCACCTGGACCGGTACTGGCTTGTTCCGAAGTGGCACCTGATGATGGGCGGCAAAAGCAGCGTCCATATAGGAGCGGGTTGCCCCTGAATCTACCAAAGCATGGGTGAGGATCCAGGGCCCACCTGGAGGGTATAAACGTACCGAAACCATAAGATGTTGCAAGTCCATTGGTGCGGGCCCATTCTGTACGGTTTGGGACCCCCGGTAGCTAGGGCCATCAGCTACTGGGGTTGGCGGTTTCCCTGCGGCTGGCGTTTCTCAGGGCAGGACCGAGCGAAGTGTCCACTTCCGCCACAGTAAAGACAGAGATTTCCATCCCGACGCCGCGCCTTCTCTGCGGGGGAAAGGCGTGGCCGCACTGCCCCGAGCTGCATAGGCTCCTCCGTTAAATCAGTTGTGACCGTGGGGCTGCCGGAAAAAGCTGGTGCCGTGAACTGGAAGTGTCGGCGACCCCGGGCCTGACGACGATCCTCCAACCGGTCGTCTATTTGTAGACTCCGTTGAATGAGAGTGTCCAGCGTGGTGGGGCGTTCCATTGTGGCCAACTGGTCCAGTACCTCGTCCGAAAGCCCTTCGAGATACTGGTCCCGCAGTGCCGAGTCATTCCAGGTCAAGTCCTGTGCCAACAGCCGAAACTCCGTGGTATATGTGGCCACCGTGGACTTGCCCTGTTTCAAATGCCGAATCGCCCGGTTGGCTTGACTCTCTTTCTGGGGGTTGCCGAACGCGGCCTCCAAACGATTGCAAAACCCCGTATAGTCTGCCAGCAAGGGGGAGTCTTGCCTGAGTAGCGGCAACGCCCACTTGGCCGCCTGGTCCTTTAACAAGCTAATCAAAAAGTGCACCTTGGTACGGTCGTCAGGAAAGTTCCGGGCTCGCCCCTGAATATACAGTTTGGCCTGGGCCAGGAACATGGGAAAGCTGGCCGGGGCTCCATCAAATTTCTCAGGCAAAGCCACTGGGTACTTGCCCGGAGCCGGGGCGTCGGCCCCAGGAGCCGGTAGGGCTTCCAAGCGTTGCTGAAGTGCCTCAACCGCGTCACTGAGCTGCTGCACGGTGTGAGACAAGGCCTGGTTCTCCTGGGCCAAAGCCACCAGTGCAGCCGCCTGTTCAGCCATGGCCTCTGGCTCTTCCCGAACGCACCCCTACGAAGGGGGAGTGCGGGAGGTGGCGGGAGCAAACTGTGCTGGTCCCGGGGGTAAGGTACCTTGGGTGTAGCAGAGTCCACACGAAGTGGGGCAAGGTCCGAGGCAGAGTGCCGGGCGGTGAACAGGAACGCTGGAACAGGAGGCCGTGCAGGGAACAGGAACACCGGATGGTCGGGGTCAGGAGGCCGAGCAGGGAACAGGAGTACCGGATAGTCAGGAACAGGAGGCCGAGCAGGGATCAGGAACGCAGGAAGGTCCGAAGCCAACAACGACGTTGCTCCCGCAACCTGGGGCCGGGCTGACTGGGCTTTTATCCTCTTCTAAGGCCAGGGGCGGTCCCGGCCCCCAGGAGCCCCGCCTCCTCTGGCCTTAAGGCGAGCACTCCTCCTGGGGGCAACCAGTTCCCTTCGCCTCTCTGCTCTAAACCTCTGCAGATCAGGAGAGGCCGAAGGGTTACTGGGCCCTGGAGGAGGCTCACCTGTGGCCACTGAGTCGTCAAGCCTCTCTGGGGCCAGAAGGGCTTCACCTGGGGCCAGCTCCTGATGCACTGCCACAGGTGCAGGCTCTTCAGCATCTAGGCCTTGCCCCAGTTCAGCCGGCCCTGGAGGCGGGGACTCCTGTGCAGGCCGGGATTCCTCTGTTTCATCCTCCGAATCGGAATCCCAGGCCATCACACCAGTTTACATAAAATCACAGTCAATTAATTGAAATACATTCTAAAATCAATTCATTCTAAAACCAATGCATCTTGTCCTTCACTTCAGGCAGCAAAATAGCTTGGGCTGCTCCTCTATTTAAAAGTAGGGGGTAGTCCTTTGCATACCCAGGGCCCCAAACAAGATCAAACCTGCACATTGGATTGAACTCAGAAAGTAAACACAACCCACTGAAGTAGATATATTTTGATATGGCCATAAACAAGATGGTTTTGTTGATTTTGGAATGGTTTTAATATGCATTTTGGGTTGTTGTCCATCGATCCCATCCTCGTCGCCAGTGTTGAATAGTGGGTAGACATAGTAGACGACACAGCGATTTCTCCAAAGCAGCTCTTTATTTGTAAGCTGTCACAGAACTGAACAGCAAACAGCTCAGCCGGCCTGCTTTTATAGGCAGCCGGCTGTCAACATTGTAGCAACAACAACCCAGGGTTTCCTGTCTAAAATAACTGATGGGGACCTGAGTGAAAACTATATACACAATACTCCTGGTGGCCAGGGTGAGAACTTCAATACATAACAGGTTGGGTTTCATTGTATGTATATTTTGTTATTGTAAGCCATTTTGAATATTTTTTGAGGAAAGAAGAAGCAAGTTTTAAAAATAAATTATGTATGTGTATCTGTGGCAAGATTTGTTTTCTCCAGAAAACCTGAAGTAGGCCTTGGCTGCCATCTTATATCCAGGAGCAAAGCCTGACAGAGAAGAGCTCTGAAGCCCTGCCCCTAAGCAAACTGTGTAGAGAATACAACTGATATTAAAGTACAGCACTTCAAATGGTAAAGTGGGGGCTACAAAACATTTGGAGAAATGAGACTCATTTGGAAATGGAGTGTGTAATATTTATTTGAATAACCAGGAAATTCAGAGAACAAGTTCACATTGTAACGGTATACTACATTTGAACTCTGTTGCTGGAATTTAATATATTGGCATTCTAATTGCTTGGCAATTGCTGCTACTTACATTTGGGGAAGTATAGGAAGCAGTAATGGAACCAGTCATCATATTTTGTAACAAATAGCTTTATGCTTTTTCTCTGAATTTGCCCAGAAGAATCTCTTGCCTAAGGCAAAATAAAAATAAAAAAATTGTCTTGGGAATATAGCAGAATTGAACATCAAACAGCAAAACATGTTGGTATTTCAGGAGTGAGAGAAGTGAAAAAAATAGCAAGAAGCTGATGGCAAAAGGGAGAAAAATAACTTGAGATTGCTAAGAGATGTACAGTGAGTACCTTCTCAGTTTTAGAACATTATTTATGTTGATACTAGAGCTGCAATAAATGTTTCCCTGTATTGATTCTGCGAAGGAAAGTAGTGCTTTTGGAGCAAGACAAAAAATCCACAATCACACCATCTTGTTTATCGTTCATCCCCTGATCAGCTGCTACTTTGGCCCTATTTTTGCTTGAAAACTTGAATGTTTTATTCCAGCGAACAATTGTTGTAACCAAATCAATGATCACATATGTGCCATCCAAATCTTATTCCACACATTCAGTGAAAATGCATAGAGCAGGCAGAAGTGGGGTTGCACCATTTGTTCTGCATTTGGTGGTGCCCTCTGCATGTAGAACTGAAGGCTGAAAAGAGATCCCATGCACCTATACCTGTGCACATGATGGGCTCCTAATCCCATGAAGTGCATGGGTTCACAGGTGTATGTGCACTGACACCCCTTTTCAGACCTTCAACTCTATACACAAGGGTGTGGACGGGGCCAGGAGATGCAATCCTGGCTTCTACCGCCACCTCCACCCATTCACTGTTAGCAGGGGGAGGTCTGAAAGAGGCTAAATTGAGTGCAACGGCATCAACATACAGTGGTACCTCAGGTTAAGTACTTAATTAGTTCCAGAGGTCCGTTCTTAACCTGAAACTGTTCTTAACCTGAAGCACCACTTTAGCTAATGGGGCCTCCTGCTGCTGCCGCGCCCCTGGAGCACGATTTCTGTTCTCATCCTGAAGTGAAGTTCTTAACCCGAGGTACTATTTCTGGGTTAGCAGAGTCTGTAACCTGAAGCATATGTAACCTGAAGCGTATGTAACCCGAGGTACCACTGTACTAGGTAGCAAGTCAGATTTGGCTGTGTGGCAATGTCTTAAAGCCACCTGAGAATAAGGTCAATAATGAAAAGTTTCCAAATGGAAGGATACTTTTCATTGCTACTGAATGTTGTTGTTTTCCCCCCAAAGCAGCTTCCCATTGAGTTCATCACTAGTTGATGCATAGCAAGTTCAATTATTTCAAACTAAGCTCCAGATGCTTTATGCAGGCTCCATAAAATGGGCCTGTTCTGCAATGGACACAGCCTGGACTTGGAAAAGCAAGCCATTTCCCAGCTCAGCTATTAACTCACTCAGCCCCAGTACAGCTTCACTGACTCAGTTCCCTCTCCTGTAACGTGGGAATGATTGTGACTAAACACATTTCTAATATTATTTGACTAAGAGAAACTACCAATGAGATGTTTCCTTTGCTTGAGTTCCATCCATGCATCTTCATTAGAGCCGCTTACCACTTTATCAGGAGCATCTACTTCCAACAAGTTGATACCCACCCATTTACATGTTCTTCCAACCCAGGAGTATGGAAATTGCTGGTTTATAAAGCAAATCAACTATCAGCAGTCAACTTTTATAGTGCACATCTGTTTCATGCTGTCTTTTGAACTAGAACCCATTTTTCAAAGAAGGCACTAAATAAAGCTATTACTTTTACCATTTCATATATTATAGGAGACAAAATGAAGTCAACCTAATCCAAGTACTATGCCACTTATAATGTATATACTAGGTCTCTCTCTCTCTCTCTCTCTCTCTCTCTCACACACACACACAGGAACGGTTGTGAATTCAGATGCTTCATTTGTAAATATTATTAGCCTACCTAAGTTACTACATTGATTCTTTGCTGAAGCTCCCAAGGAAAAGTGGTCTTATTAAAATAACAAAAGCTATGCTTACAAGTTTGATACATTTTTATTTTATGTGTTCTGTAATCTGTCATCTTTGCTCTGTTCAATATTTTTCAGCACCCCTGCCTCCAACAACTTTTCATTTGCTCCATCACGGGTGGTTGGGCATATGTAAATTCCTTATGTAGATCATTCCTTCAGGCATTACAGTGCAGTCCACAATTCAGCTCTGAATAATAATGTCAGGAATTACATTGTTAGATACAAAGAACAAATGAACAGTGGTCCATGTTCAACCAAGCCAAATGTCTATCTCTATCTTCTTCAGGGATACAGAACCTGCAGTCCTTCAGCTATTGTTGAACTCCAGTTCCCATTATCCCTGACCAATAATCACTCTATCTGGGGCTGATGAGAGCTGAGTCCAATAACATCCAGAAAGCCTCATGTTCCTCATCCCGGAACTATCTTATTCAGTGTACTGACAGGAGCCCACAGGGAAGTTCAGAGTCAGGGTATGACGACAACATCAGTGTCCTGCTATTAGTCCCCAGCATTTATTAGTAGTCAGGGACATACCCTCTCTTAAAACAGACATTTCAGTTTTGATTATCATGGGCAATAGCCACTGACACAAATACCTTCCATACATTTACCTACACTCTTTATTATAACACAACTTAAATTGTGATCTCCCTTTTTCTTCTTCGACATTCCCCAATTTGCTTGCATAAATAGAATCAACATGTGCAAGCACAAGACAAGTGATGCTTGAGACATATCATTCATATCTCCTAAGTCATCAGAGAAATGAGCTGGAATGCACAAGGCCCACATACTTGCATCCCTTATAATAGCAGCAATTTTTCTTCCTGTGTTGTTATTTTCATCTACCTGTTGGCAGAATCAATCTGCCACAAATGCAATGTCCCTCTCTCATCCTTACATCAAATATGCTAACCCCAAATGTGAGTGCAAGTTAACTTGTTTTTTATCTTTCTTCCTAAAGATAGCAATATCAGAATTTCCCAGAAACCAGTAGAGAAAACATGACAGACAGAATGATTTGCAAGGCGCCTTAACATAATCTGACAACAATCGAGATGGTAGTGCTACTAATCACTTCTGTCTGTTTAATAAAGAGGACTTTCCTCTCAACAGTTAAAGGACCCCTGAAGTTCAAAATAAAATGTATTCTAATTAAGCTTATCTAATTTAAACAAAACATAAATTATGAAAATTATACTTGGAATATAATATGCAATTATTAGTACTCATTAATGATAAATCAGAAAACTACAGTGCACTGGGTAATGCTTCCTCTGGTCACAAAGGTTTGCAGCTCATTGACCTGTGCCTGCTCATTAGTCTAGGGCTTCAAATAGCAAGTGGAAAATGAATGGGGTCTCTGCTATAATGTGGAATAGAATAATATGATAGAAAAACAGCAAAATTTGAGCTTTTGGGCTGAGACTGTAAGGTAAAGTAACATTTAACTCAAGCACGCAAAATGTTTGATGCTTTGAAGCATTAAGAACTTTAGCCAACTATTATTTATATTTATTGTGTCCTCAAAAGAATTTTGTGTAGTGCTGTTACTGACAACTGAGGCCACAGCTGTTGGCCACAGCAGACAGTGGCAGTCAGTCAACATATTGAACCAGGCAGAGGGCCTTCTTGGTGGTGGCGCCCGCCCTGTGTAACGCCCTCCCATCAGATGTCAAGGAGACAAACAGCTACAGTATCTGAATTTTAGGAGACATCTGAAGGCAGCCCTGTTTAGGGAAGTTTTTAATGTTTGATGTTTTATTCTGTTAAATGTTCTGTTGGGAGCCTCCCAGAGTGGCTACGGAAACCCAGCCAGATGGGTGAGGTATTAATAATAATAAATAATAGATAATAAATAATAAATTATTATTATTATTACTGCCACATGTGCATTGCTCGTCTCTAAGACCTCATAATGTTCTGCATATTGGACTCCAGGATATGATGTCCTTTAACCCGTAACCTACGGGGTTGACATGCCATGATACCCATGGTATTGCTTCTTTAACAGCTCTTGTTGTGGTCATGCATCACAAAGATTTGAAACAGATTGCTGACATTATTAAATGCTGCAAAACTAAACTAACATAGGTAATGGCTAGCATAGGGAACCTGAGAGAGGTTTAGGAGAGAAGAAGTGGGTTGTTACCATGTATGTGAACAAAACAAAATAGCTTGCATTCTTTAGACTAATCCTTCCTGCTGTGATCCATAAGATTTTATTTCATCTATATTTTTTGTATTTAGAGCAATTTAAAGAGCACATAACCAGAAGACTCTCCAAATATAATTATCAGTAAAACACAGGTAAAATCAACAAAACCTAACAAATATAGGTAACTAAATTACACGGCTGGGTAGTTGGTTTGACCACACCTTTTCAGAATCAACCTAGATCCAACTTTGAATAGTCAAGTGGGGAAAACTTTATGGATCTCCTTCTGAAAAAGTGTTGTCAAAAAGAAGCAACTGGATTTAGGGGCCTGTATGGAGGTGCACAAGGGACGCAGGTGGCACTCTGGGTTAAACCACTGAGCCTAGGACTTGCCAATCAGAAAGTCAGTGGTTCGAATCCCCGCGACGGGGTGAGCTCCCGTTGCTCGGTCCCAGCTCCTGCCAACCTAGCAGTTCGAAAGCACGTCAGAGTGCAAGTGCACCCCCGGCGGGAAGGTAAACTGCGTTTCCGTGTGCTGCTCTGGTTCGCCAGAAGCAGCTTAGCCATGCTGGCCACATGACCCGGAAGCTGTACGCCGGCTCCTATGGCCAATAAAGCGAGATGAGCGCTTCAACCAGTTGGTCACAACTGGACCTAATGGTTAGGGGTCCCTTTACCTTTACCTTTATGGAGGTGCACATTTTTACCTCTTGCAAGGCGGCCAGTCTTCAGGTGGAAGGTATTTGCATTCCCATAGCCATGTTAGACACTAGCTTCCTCACTTCCTCCAGTGTTACACATCACTTGGGAAGACAGACAAACTAATACCAGTGTACTGGAAGAAGCAAAGATCACCAGTGTTGAAGCAATGATTCTTCAACATCAACTTCGTTGGACTGGTCATGTTGTGCGGATGCCTGATCATCGTCTTCCAAAGCAACTACTCTATTCCGAACTTTAAAATGGAAAGCGTGGTGCTGGCGGTCAACAAAAGAGGTTTAAAGACTGTCTCAAGGCAAATCTTTTAAAATGTAGTATAAACACTGACAGCTGGGAAACACTGGCCTGCGAGTGCTCCAGTTGGAGAACAGCCTTTACCAAAGGTGTCATGGGCTTTGAAGACACTTGAATTCAGGACGCAAGGGAGAAACGTGCTAGGAGGAAGGCACGCTTGGCAAATCCACACTGTGATCAGCCCGGAAACCAGTGTCCTCACTGTGGAAGGACGTGTGCATCCAGAATTGGCCTCCACAGTCACTTACGGACTCATTGTTAAAACCATGTTTATGGAAGACAATCTTACTCAGCTACGAGTGATCACCAAAGAAGAATGAAGAAGAAGAAGCCTCAAAGAAAACTGTTTAAGGCTGCAATCCTAACCCCACTTGCCTGGAAGTAAACCACACTGGATTCAACAGAACTTACTTCCAAGTAGACATGGTTAGCATTGTGCTGTTAATCTTTTTCTTTTCGTTAAGATTAGGTTTCTAAAATGACTTATTTAGATACTACAATTGCATAATTTCCTACAGCTTCAAACCCCATTGTGATAATGGGTACTGACGAAGTTAAATATTGTCTCCAGTTATTATGGGTTGGAACTAGGGCTTTGTTCATGCTATCATATACTGTGCACTCATCTCAGTTTCCAATGCTGCATGTTTAATCTTGACATGATGCTATCCAAAATGCATATGCATTCTGTTCTTTGTTATATGATACCACTGTCAGATGCATTGTTTCTCAAACCAGTTTCGCATTTATTGGAGTCATTAAGCTTTTCATTTTAGCCAAGGTGCGAACACCTTTGCATAGCGTAAAGACATCCCTGCCCTGCCATATCCATGTTGTGTACACAAACAGAAATAAATCGACACTGTGTTGCTGTGAACAGCCAGGGGACAAAGGGTTCTGAAATGCACCAGTGGGTGGGGAACTTCACTTCGCTTCACTTCACTCTAAGCAGTAATGTGAACACACTCTAAGACTGCACCCTTTAGTTTGTCCTTGTAATTACTTTGTTTCCTATGCAGTTGTGTGATGACTTGTTCTTCAATAAACAGCCTCCTGGACCTACAAAGTGATTAACCCTGTTATATTAGGTAAGAACTTAACAACTTACAATTGCTATAAAATCACAATAGTAATATGCCAAATTAATCACTGTGTCCCAGATATCATTCTTCTTAGACCTATGACTCAGTTATTTTTTTTAAAAAAAAATTTTTTGGCATATTACTGAAATTTTTTGCATATTACTGAAATGATTCTCTATTCTTAGGGCCACATCTAATCAGAGAACTGGAATGATGAGCAGTTCTCAGCTCTAGACTATGAATGCTGTATGATTAGTTTATCTCCTTTTAAAGCAGCAGATACCTAGAATATGTCACTGCTGAGGTGGATAAAGCAACGTGTGTGTGTGTGTGTGTGTGTATTTTCATTTTATTACTGTGAGGCGAAAATTAAAAACAGATAAATTGCTAAACAGAGGGAGAGTGCATTATTTACAGAAAACACATAAATCATTCCCATCACATAAACATCCTTTTTGTTTTGCACTTGGCATGCATGAAAGATTCATAAACTCTCCGTGACTTTTGTGCTCTCATTAGACAACAAAATACTCATCAGATATTTCATGTGCAACTAGAAGCCTCAGCTGGATTTGTGGTGTGAATACCCTGTTCTGCTATAAATTAGAAATCAATCCATCTTGATAGAATTTTGCAAGCCAAGTGCTATATCCATCCACCCACACCTGGGGCAGCTCAAAACTGGTTATACAATTTTATTGTATGTAGAACACTTTACACAGAGTCACAGCAATGAACAAACTATGCAAGAGGGCTCAATGTTATCCAAGCTATCTATAGGATCGTACATACTTAAAGAACTGAAGCTTAGCAGGTCCATATACCCAACACGCAAGAGAAACCTCTTTTCCTTTAATTTTTTTTGAAGCAAGTTTTCTAG
Source organism: Podarcis tiliguerta (assembly GCF_965153285.1). Taxonomy (NCBI): domain Eukaryota; kingdom Metazoa; phylum Chordata; class Lepidosauria; order Squamata; family Lacertidae; genus Podarcis; species Podarcis tiliguerta. The sequence continues at coordinate 38,410,258 of NC_139542.1, read as the reverse complement.
ATTTTCAAAATAAATATATAATAGTGTTTAAAGGAGAAAGCACTCCTATATTTTCTGTGATTCTGGGTGTTGAGTTCTCAGGCTACTCCCAGGGCAACTAAGTATTACATCTAGCCTGTGGGGAGATAGAAAAGGCACTGGAGCCTTTGGGCGGCAAGATCTTCAGCGTCTTCCCCACAAAAAAAGGTCATTCACTAGCATTTTCCACAATGGGTGATCTTAAAGAGTAAGCAGTGATAGGTCCCTTGGAGCTACAGGAGGAAAGAGTTTATCCGCTTCTTGCGAAAGAATGTCTCTGGGCTGACTTCTACCTTCTGGACCCACAGGGCCAAACTCAGGATTCCTCAGTGTACCTCTCCATTAATGGTCCTGAACAACAGTTCAATGTGGTGTTACCATGAAAAGAATATACCGGGTAGTAATTGGGACATACAACTATGAAATCACAATTCTTTTTCTTAACAGTGACTTGTTTATGCATGATGCAGGGTATTTACATACATTTATAGTAAGGACGCGGGTGGCGCTGTGGGTTAAACCACAGAGCCTAGGACTTGCCGATCAGAAGGTCAGCAGTTCGAATCCCCATGACGGGGTGAGCTCCCGTTGCTTGGTCCCTGATCCTGCCAACCTAGCAGTTTGAAAGCACGTCAAAGTGCAAGTAGATAAATAGGTACCGCTCCGGCAGGAAGGTAAACGGCATTTCCGTGCGCTGCTCTGGTTCGCCAGAAGCGGCTTAGTCATGCTGGCCACATGACCTAGAAGCTGTACACCGGCTCCCTCGACCAATAAAGCGAGATGAGCGCTGCAACCCCAGAGTCGGCCACGACTGGACCTAATGGTCAGGGGTCCCTTTACCTTTTTATAGTAAGGTTACCAGATTTTTTCAATGAATCCGGGGACAGTTTTCAGCTTCAATTGATTTTGTATGTGGACTGATTTGTAAATCCAGGGGAAACGGGTAACCTTAATTTATAGAGCAATCCTATCTCAGGCTGTGAGATTGTGCTGTTAGTCTTTTTATTTATTGCATTTATACCCCAGTACTTCTCTCGAAGGAGCTCAAGGTGGCATGCATCATTCTGCCCCTCACCAAATTATCATCACAACCATCCTGTGAAGTAAACTAGATTGAGGGACAGGGACTGGCCCAAATGAGGGTCAGCAGATGAGTGGATATTTGAAGCCTGGAACCCCAAGTCCTTGTCCACCACTAAGCACTAGACCATGTTGTCTCTCTCTGGGTAGGACAGCCCTTAATGAAAGATTTGTGTCAAAAATCTTAACTGCATGTATTAACGAGTAGATGTAAAGCACCACTTCTTCATCTTGAAGGGGAATTCTATTGGAAAATACAGAAAACCGAAAGATTAGCAAGTAGAAATAGGAGCTTAATCAAAGGCTGTTTAGTGTATTGTAATTATTAAAAAATATAGCAGAGCTATACAGATGCAATTACTTTCTGCTCACATTTTATTCCTGGATATTGGATAAATGTTTATGTGTTAACAAGTGTAGATATACTGCCACCCTACAAAATAGCTGATTCTGCTATTCTGCTTCATGAAGCAGTCCGATTTTCTATTGGCTAACAGCTTGCTTCGTGAAAGGCGATTCCTTAAATGTAGGAGACTCGGTGGCTCTTTTCCTGTAACAACACAACAGAAACCTCCCACTGACACTCCATATCGATTTATAGCTTTGATGACTATGAGCCAGTAGGAAGAATAAGGCAATCAGGAGAAAAGCTGATCTTCTCAGCAGCTACAGCTGAAGTTTAATATCTGAGAAGATAAGGATAATTTCTTAGGATTGCTTTATTGTTTTTTAAAATCCCCTTTGAGGGTTTTAGGGGCAATACATCTATGATAAGAATATATTTCCTACCTCTGTCATATATAACTATTGCAGTGTGAGAACTTTTAAAAATAATTTTAAAATATTTTTCTACTAATCAAAAATAAGCTTGCCCTGTACCTTTTGTAGATGGATGCTTAAACCACATGAGGACATTCAGCCCATAAGCAGAGGGAATATCAGTGTGTGTGTGTGTGTGTGTGTGTGTGTGTAATCGTGGGTGGTGGAGACAGGTAGCAAGTTATCTCCCAACTACAGGACTTTGCAGGAAGCTGGCTGAGGAATGAATAACAGCAGGAATCACCCAACAGTTTTCTGATATGTGTCTGAGCCAGCCAATCCATGCAAGGAGATGGACCTGCCCAGCCAATAAGGAAGCTGCATTTGCAGACCAAGGGTGGTTTTTTTATCCTCAAATATACAACTGCATTATCTTGGATTTGGGTCTTTTTGCACCTTTAAATTGCAGATCTCTTTGTTGCATGCTGCCAACAGCAATATTTGGCCACTCTCACTCAGCCAGTGTTTTGTGAGACTATTTCATCCTGTGCCATGCTTTGCCTGGTTGGCTGTGTCATTTGGCAAGCTCTGGGAAGCTGCTTTCAAAATCCCAATTATAATGGAATATTTATCAGTGAGACCCCAGTCTGAAACTCTTGAGGGCCACTGCCCGTTAGTGTAGACAATATGGAGCTTGTTGTTGTTGTTGTTTAGTCATTTAGTCGTGTCCGACTCTTCGTGACCCCATGGACCAGAGCACGCCAGACACTTCTGTCTTCTACTGCCTCCCGCAGTTTGGTCGAACTCATGCTGGTAGCTTCGAGAACACTATCCAACCATCTCGTCCTCTGTCATCCCCTTTTCCTTGTGCCCTCAATCATTACCAGCATCAGGGAGTCTTCTCTTCTCATGAGGTGGCCAAAGTACTGGATCCTCAGCTTCAGGATCTGTCCTTCCAGTGAGCACTCAGGGCTGATTTCCTTAAGAATGGAGAGGTTTGATCTTCTTGCAGTCCACGGGACTCTCAAGAGTCTCCTCCAGCACCATAGTTCAAAAGCATCAATTCTTCGGCGATCAGCCTTCTTTATGGTCCAGCTCTCACTTCCATACATCACTACTGGGAAAACCATAGCTTTTACTATACGGACCTTTGTTGGCAAGGTGATGTCTCTACTTTTTAAGATGCTGTCTAGGTTTGTCATTGCTTTTCTCCCAAGAAGCAGGAGTCTTTTAATTTCGTGGATGCTGTCACCATCTGCAGTGATCATGGAGCCCAAGAAAGTAAAATCTCTCACTGCCTCCATTTCTTCCCCTTCTATTTGCCAGGAGGTGATGGGACCAGTGGATGGGACATATGGAGCTAGATGGATCTATAGTCCGACTCAGTATAATGCAGCTCCCTATAGTCCTTAGTGAATCAGTTCAGTGTTCCCAAACCTGGTGCCCTCCACATGTTTTGGACTGTAGCTCACATCAGCCTCAGCCAATGCAACCATGCTCATTGGGGCTGATGGGAATTGTAGTCCAAACTATCTTGCGGTCACCAGGTTGGAAAGACTGAACTATCTTGACCATTAGTTTTACTTTGTATAAGGCTGCCATGTCCCTATACCCAGGCAAAAGTCCCACTGAAGTCTATGAAGTCGTCTTTTGGTGAAATTAAAGACAGGCGCAGAATAAAGTAAGATAGAAGATTTGTACCTCAGGTCCAAACCATCAGCATTGACTCGACAATTAACCTCTTCCATTATCTCTGCCGTTTGTGTATTTCAGTGTATTCAGATTAGGTGAAAGTGTAATCAAATATGGAATAAAATTCAGCAAAGGTCACCATCTTTAAAATATAGCTTGCTGGGACACCAAAAACAAATAACTAAAAAATAATAATTTTCTTACACATCTACAAAGAAATGCAAAAGGTTTGCATAGCTGGAATATGCTCAAAGCATTAATTTTGAATTTCTGAAGATCAAGAAAGATAGGTTCCCCCCCCCACACACACACACAACGGTGAATAACATGCTGGAGGCTTGAGGATGCATCCTTTTTGATTAAAGATATGCTTTTCTGTTCACCATGTGTTCCTTGCTTTTATGTAAAGGGAATTTTAATCATATTCTCACTGGACCCAGGGAAAGCCAAAGAAAATATCATTTCTACTTACCAGCCTGAAAGAAGATATCATTAGACTGTTCAGTTGAAGCTTATCTATTGCTACTACTTAAGTAGCTAGTCACGGCACTATTCATTCAAAACAAAATAGCAGATTGTAATGTGCAGGCTGAGATCTGAAGGCATTTCATGCGCACATTCATATGAAAGCCTAAATTTCACACGATAACTAAAGGGATTATCTTTGAACTAGTTACCACATTGTTTCCCCCTTTTTTTATTCTGTTTGTAGATTGTGAAGAAACTGAAAAGCGTCCGTCTTGTGAGTCCCCCACAAACCCTGGTCTCCTTTGTTGCTATAGGTATATCAGCTGTAATATACCTGAAAAGCAATATGCAAAATTAAGATCCTTTGCAAGCTGTGAGAAAACAAATACTTGTTCAATCCCTGTAACAAGGGGAGAAATCACAGATCAAGCAAATCAAATTACCAGGCTTTCAGGTCTGCCAGCCGGCAGCCAAGGATATTATAAATGACAATTATGTCTGTCCTTATTCTGTTACAGTAGGATTGTGAGCTCCCCCACCCCACCCCCCCACTCTTTTTCTACACAGATCCAAGAGGAGCAACACTTGAATATGCTGAAAGATGAAAAATTTAATTTGACACTTGTCACTACATCTTAAGCTTGAAAACAAGTGTTGTTCCTAATCGGAACTGACAAAAGTGGTGTAGCATTTGATGAATATTACAGTTTCTAACAGGTCTGTGTAGGACCATTCTAACAGCCGAATTTCCAGGTCCTTGTTGACAGCAAGATCTTCTGGAAAATATTACTGGGCACCCCCATGCATGTAGGCGCTTAATTATGACTTCACCAGAGAGCCATTCATGAGATTATGTACTGTTGCAACAGAATTAACTCTCTTGTCTTTCCTTCAAGATTTATCTGCAATGTCAGTGTGTTTGGGCACCACGGGATTCCCTTTACATCGCTCCTTTTTCAGGTCTGCTGTGTGGCAGTTCTTAGAATCGTGCAGAATGCTCTGTGATTTGATGTATTTTGGTACCATCTAATTTGCTATAAATGAGTGAGAGGGTAGACTGCTTATTATCCAAATTTCCCCCTTTTCTCCCCTTTCAGAGTAAGCCTCATCTATATAATTAATTAGATATCTGCATACTTTAGCCACCTGCTGAAACTTCCAAACCAAATTTAAAACTGTAATTGGTAATACAAAAGCAATGGCTCTGATGTTGCAGCCTGCTGTCTCCGGTGCTTGCTGGTGCAGCATTCTTTAGATGTGGTTTCTGCCAGTGGGTGCATGCCTGCAGAGTTAGTAAGAAAACAAAATTACATTTCCTCTCCAAATACCCACAAAGTTGTGGACCTTTTAAATGTGCTGCTCAGTTGCTTCTTCAGAGCGCATAAGCATCATTCCATGCTGTTCGAAGGGAATAACCAGAACTAAAGCATGTTAACTTTAATATATCCAAGGCATGCACAGAGAGAAGAAACTGGAAGCAGAAGAGAAACAAACAATCAAACTTCATGCCTAGACTTCCAGAAAGGTTATTTGGCTACTCTTAATGTTTGTTTGTTTTTGTTTTCTTTTGGTTCCACTCATTGCTTTTATACCACTCTTTTACATTGCAATGTTCTGATATTCTTGTTTTAATGTTTTTGTTTTAATTTTGTTGTGTTGCAATTGAACTTTTTGCAAGCCATTTGCAAGCAAATTTAACACACACACCCCGACCTGTTAAAGCACAGAGTATAAATCAAATAAACAAGCAAACCATGAATCAGAACATATTCTGAATATTCTGGGATTCTTATGCCCACACTTTCTAAAGTCATATCATGAGGACTTGAAAGTTTGGGATAATGCTCCCCTCGGTCAGGTGTGTGGGGTTAGAAATTAAAGGCTGAAGTGAAATTTACATGAGAAAAAAATCTCAGGAAAATAGCTTGGTCTTCCCAGTCTCTCTGGATGAAAGACAGAATGCTGCATGGCACCCACCCCATCTCTCTGATCCATATTTCATATGAATTCTAACTCGAATATCATACACAATACATGCACCCCTTACCTATCATTTCCACAAAAGGAAGAAGCCCACCCATATCCCACTTAATCTTGACATGAATCTTCCACAGTATATAAAGTGATAAAACACCATTGGCAAGACTATGTTTATTATGTGATTTTGTATATATACAAAAAAAAAAAAAGTTTAGAAAGTGGCATGGCTGTTGAATTTAGCTTGTGAAGGATTATTATGAGGGGAGGACTAATTTCAGCACCTTAGTACTATGCTTGAATATGCATATGTAACATCCACTAAATTGTAGAAGATGGTTGAATGAAATTTTCAGGGTCTCAGGTTTACATCCACTGCTGTATGCACAAATTTCCACACAAGGAAGAGGACTTCATTTACTCTCCTCTCTGTGTGTGTCCTCAAAATCTCTTCCAGAAGGTCTTCCTAACCTCCAGATTTTGAGTGTGCAGGGGCCTGCAGTGGCAAGGAGGGAAAAGTTCTGTTGTGTCAACTGAACTCTACTGTGCTGGTGGATCAGCAGATTGGATATGGCCCTCAATGTCTTGCATAGTTCATTTCCTTTCCCCATGGATAGCGTAAGTTCATAAAATTATGCAAAACAAGCAAACACTTTTAATTAGCTATATAGAATCCAATTCTTTTCAACAGAGAATTTATGCCGCCTTTAAGCCAAATCTTGATGTTTTCTCAAGAACCATGACAACTAAGTCCTTGAACTGAACACAAGGCTTCTGTCCCATTTTGTCATCAGAGAATGGCTAATGCACAATTTTCCCGATTCCCGAATAAGAAGCGGGATATTGCCTGTAAGAAATCCACTACACATCAATCTGTCCCTGCATCCAGCTGCTGTAGATGTAAATATATCAAATGTACTTTGAACAGGCAATTCATAGACAGAGCTCCTTATTTGGGGGTCCGGAAAGACTTTGTTTTATCTATATTTTCATGGGAACAAATATACTTGCTCTTCTTTAAACTGGTATACTACATGGCTTCAGACAACCCTCTCATGCAATGAGAAGACAAGTGAAGGACATTAAGGCATTGAAGAAAGGGCTCTATGAATGTATATCCATTGGTGTATGTGAGTAGAGCCCTTTCTCACATGCTCCAAGCAAATTTGGTAAGGCATAGCTGCTGGACATGGAGTGGTCTTACCCACTCAGCCTTGTGATCCCATTCAGGTCATCCCAAGCAGATGGCTGCGGGTTCAGTCTCTGCTTGAAGACCTCCAGGAAGAGAGAGGGCACCCCACCAGGCATCTAAGCCCCATCTGCACTTTGCATTTAAAGCAGTATCATGCTAAATTAGTCATGGCTTCCTCCAAAGAATTCTGGGAACTGTAGTTTCTTAAGAGTGCTGAGAGTTGTTTGGAGATCCCTATTTCCTTCACAGAACTACAATTCTCAGAGTGGTTTAACAAAGTGGTTTAGGGAACTTTGTGAATTAAAGGTCTGTGAGCGATAGTTCCCAGGATTCTTTGGGGGAAGTCATGATTATTTAAAGGAGTACAATACAGCTTTAAATGTACAGGGCAAAATGGGCAACAGTAACTATTTCATTTCTGACTAGAAATGTTTGAACTATCAAGATGTACCTCACAACAATCAAACTGACAGTGTTGTGAACGCTGTTATAAGAAGCAAGTAGTATGGCTTACAACTGTGAGAAAAATACCAGTCTCTGGAGAAAGTTTAGAGACATTGATTTGAGACTAATGTGGCAACACTAAATGAATTCTTCACATTTTGGCTTCACCACTACTCAATATGACGCTTAATATAATGTCTAAGCAGTCCCAGTGTTACTAGAAGGCCATTGGGATTTACTGAACCAATGTGATAAAAGGCATAAATTCCACAGAAACCCCTTAAAACCCTTGCAGCTACACAAAGGCAACACATACTCAAGCAATCTCAGGCAGTTCTGTGGTGTTGTTCAAAGAGAGAGGCAGTCTCTGAGGTAACAATACTGTGTTTTGAAAACACCCTTGAATGCCTAGCAAGACAGCCAGAGCAATGTTGCACATTATGACAGTGTGCTAGCACAGCAGTTGTCATTGTCCCCACCCCCACCCCATTTTAAATTCATACGTGCTGGTACAACAGCTTGTGCTACTGGACATGAGTTTCATACTGAGCACAACAATAAACTTCATTGAGTATTCAATACCTTCTCTAATTATTTAGGAGAATTTTAATGGCCACACTTGCAAATAAGCCTCAGTGAATTCAGCAGGACCTATACGTGATTGCACTGAAAGTGCATTTGCAAATGTACCTAAAGAAATATGAAGGAAATATCTCTGTTTGCTTTCATTACAGAGGGAGGACTCACACTTAAAGTTGCTAGGGCCACACAGAGAGTTGATTATCTTCTTTCATGGATAAGAGAGTTTCACTTATCCTCTTGTTAGCTGGTATTGTGACCGGGTGTAAGTGTGGAGGAAAATTCTCCTCACAACATGAGAGGACACTACGAATGTGATGACTGTATGTCCCTCATGTTAACTCAACACTTGGTAAATGTTCATCTGTATTTATCCTATATTCTAACACAAGGACTGATCCAATACATTTTGTTTTATTTTATTTTTACTGCTTAAAGTGGAACTCTGCCCCCTGCCCCCCTGACCCCACAGTATCCAGATCCAGCCAGGTTGTTTTAACAGCACAGGCAGAATAAAACATTTTCACCGCTCCCTAGCAGTAAAAACAAAATAAATGACGATTTGCTGCCCCAAATCAGCAAAAACACTTGTTTTGAGTAGCCATTATTTTCTTCTGCACGCATTAGAACATCTGCTTCCATTAACTTTAAATTGTGCATTCTCATGCTGGCTTTCCTTCATATGACCAGGAGTATTTTCAGTCTGGGTAAATCTTTGAGATTATCTTAATTCTTTCTACCAACCATGAAGTGATTCACTCACAATAGTTTTTATAGCCCATGTTTTCAAATACAGGAGAGGGTGTTTTCCATAAATCACTGCAGACCATAGTTTATGTATTTCAGATGCTTGCTTTGATTTAAAACATTGGGGTTTTTTTGCACAATATTTCACTTAATTATTTCACTATATTAGCATTCATTATTATTTTGACTATTGCTGTTACATTGCAGGGTTAATGAGAAGGAATGGCCCCACCCACCCACCACGGGCTCCAGCTCCATCCACTTTGAGCTCCAGAGATTACCACAGAAAGAATGCAGCCGAAACAGGACAGGAAGGGTGCAGAGGTTGTCCACCACTAGTTTAGAACCCAAGGCCTTATCTGTTCTATACATTTAAAGCCATATTGTACCACTTTAAGCAGTCATGGCTCCTCTTGAAGAATCCTAGGAGCTACAGTTTGTTAAGGGTGCTGTCAGGATGCTGTCAGCAGCTCCCGGCTAGTTGCCCAGGAAATTATAAATACAAGTTTCTTACAGTCCTTTTTTATTTCAGTCTTTACAGAGAGAGGCTATAGAACCGAGCCTCTTGTGTAATGGCATTGTCCCGAATGAATGTCAACCCACCCATCCCGTCTCTCCCACTTCCTCATTCATCATTCTCATCATCTCCTCTATGGGTGCTGCTATGAGCCCTTTGTCTTTGAGCTCTTTGCTCTCCTACTTTTAAGGCTCAACAGGTTCTGGGAGATGGAGGGTCTGGAATGTTTTCTAATGACAACATGTCAGCCAGCTGTTCTGGCTCTCCCACGATTCCCCAACTTTCCCCCTCATCTGCCTCTGAGCTGTGACCTCCTGCAAACCACTGTTGTAAATCTATATTGTCTTCCTGTCCCCACCATTCCTCCTCTGCCCAGTCCCTGTCAGGTGCTGGGAGATGCTAGGAGGTCCCTAGTCCCCTCACAGAGCTACAGTCTGCACGGTGGTTTGGCAATCCCCAGAATGTGTAGCTCGCTGATGGGAATATGGGTCTCCGAACAACTCTCAGTATCCTTAACAAATTACGATTTGCATGATTCTTTGGAGAAGTCAGGGCTTTTTAAAAGTGGTATGATGCTGCGTTAAAATGCAGATGGTGCCTGAATAGTCAACTGAATAACCAACCAATAAAGAAAACATTAGGAAACCCAAGACAAAAGTGTTTCTGTAACGGGAATCATTTTAAAACTTTGTTGTTCTTTCTACTGCTCCTAACAGATGTTTGGGCTTTGCTCGTGTTTTGTTCTGATGATTCTTAGCCTCTCTTGTAATGCGCATTTGCTGCTTCACTGCCACAGATGCTGTGGGCAATAAGTGTAGATAAATAAATAAATGGAAAGGGGGTAAGGGGAGTTTATGAACCATTCTTCTTTTGGAAATGCCAGCTTAGGTTTGCCTGCAGCCGTGTTTCACATACACGTTTCACATAATCTTTGCTTTAGAGGGGGTGGGGAGCATTAAAGGGAAATGGAAAAGGAAAACAAAAGCAACTCAAAGGAATTAAGCCCCTAAATTTTTGAAATTAGAAACACTGTAAGAAAATAGAATTCAATTATTTATTTGAACTATTTTATGCTCCCACCTCTCCAGGCTCTCAAAGTGTCTCTGGCAACAGCTCAGAACGAAATCTGTCTTAAAGATAAGAAATCAAAAGAAGGGAGACCAGGGACCCCACCAACAGCTAGCAGTAGAACAGACTGAGCAAACACATGGGTTATCTGACCATGGTCCTCCCCACTATGGGTGAGCTGCATTGAATTTATATTTAAATTTAGTAGGGTCTGTAGGCAGTACAGTGGATGCTCAGGTTGCGAATGTGATCCATGCGGGAGGCACATTCGCAACTCGCAGCGCAGCGTCTGTGCATGTGCGGGTCACAATTTGGCACTCCAGCACATGCACAAAGTGCAATTTAGCGCTTTTGTGCATGTGCAAGTGCCGAAACCTGGAAGTAACCCGTTCCAGTATTTTCAGGTTTGGCGCGGTGCGCAATCCAAAAACGCACAACCTGAAGCGTATGTAACCCGAGGTATGACTGTATTTCAGATATTTGGGGTCTAAGTTCTTTAGCACTTTGAACACTAATACAAATTGGGCCTGAAAATTAACTGGCAAGGAGTGCAGCTGATGTCAAAGAGGGGTTGTGTGATGTGGATTCTAAACTGAACCCCATACAATAATCTAGCTGCTGAATTTCAGAAAAGTTGAAATTTCTGAGTTGTCTTCAAAGGTAGCCTCACACAGAGCATGCTGCAATAATCCAATCTGGATGTTGCCTGAGAATGGAGTACAATGGCCTAGTACTCTCTGCCCAAACAGAGCCACATCTGATGAGCCAACTGGAGCTGGAAATAAGCATTCTTAGATGCTGGGCATCCAGTGACAATAAACCAAATACAAGATACTGTAGCACCATTTAATTGATATCTGGAATGCTAATTTCATCTGATGTAGAAGCAACCTAGGACTCTGCTACATTAGTCAAAAAAGTGTTTTGAATGCAAAACCAGATGGCGCTAGAGAGCAAAAAAAAATTATTTGCAATTTTTCCATAGCATTTTTTTCTTTTGTTATAACGATTTAATTTCTGACATTTATAGTGTTTTTTTTCCTGTGTGTAGATCTACCCATAAACTACCTGGAATGTCTTTCTTTGACATCTCTCACTTGATCTTCCTTTTTGAGTTTTAGTTTGGACAATTTGGTCAAGGGCTATAATAGGTTTTGTTTGTTTGTTTTGGCTGGCCCTAACTTTTGGCCCTAATTTTGTCTACCAAACAGGTTCGGGAGAGAGCAGGAATGCCAACTGCTAAGGCCTTTTTTCAGCTATATTTCAGCTAATCTGGTTTTGTAGGCAACTCACTATGAATCACTACAGAGTGATTGCTCATGTGAATAGCTTCAAGTATGGGAAGAGATGCAACAGCATGGACTTAACATCTAGCAATGGCTGCGACTGAAGAGATTGCAGAGCTCACTAATGAACAGTACAGTAAGTTGTGTTAATAATGAACACATTCGCACAAACAGTTGCCATGTGCTGAATCAAACCAAGCTCACACACACACACGTGAATAACAACCTGGTTTGGAGCCATCCTAGAATAGGACTTTGTCTCCTGGGTCTTAAATTTGAAGCAAGGACTCATAGCAAAAAAAATGTCAGAACTCACATCCCAAAACTTTGAAAATATAAGTAAATGGAGAATTTGTTAGAAAGAAACAAAAACAATTACAGAACAATTTTTAATTTCTCTGTCCCCTTTTGTACCGTTAGAGACATGCAGGCAGAAGAAAAGTTGATCCTTAGAAAATGAATAACTCAATACTAAACTGTAGTTTTATATTAAGTTCAAACAACCTGCAATCCACCATGCATCAGTAAATAAAGCATGACAAATGTTCATTCAAAAGGAATCTCAAATTAAATTCCAATCTGATAAAGGTCATTTGTCTTCCCCATGACTCATATCCTGGAATGAAAGGAATATAATATAAATTCTCTTTGTCGTGAACCTTTCTTGTTTCTCATTTGGGGATGTACATCAGATTACTGAGTACGGAAACACGACAGAAATAAATTTTGCCAAATGCATCACCCCAATCTGCTATCACAAACTGAGCTCTGAATAAAATTGAAATTTTAATTAAGCCACTTAGGTAGCAGAAAACTAAACAAAAGAAGAATCAAAGCCAATCTAATTTATAGGTTTTTCCATCATAATATTACCAACCACCTGTCCTAGCTTCTGCCCAGCATATGCAGGCAGAGGCTTTTACTTATGAGTAAGAAAGATAGTTCCATTCAGGCAAGTAACAGTAGATGCTCGGCAGCTGAAAGAATGCTTAGAAGCTGGAAATTCAGGAGGAAGGGAAGAAGTTCAGATCTGGATGGAAGTGAAAGAGATGCTCCAACAAGGTTTCCCACCACTTCTACCATGCTTTTAAAGGTGTAGCCTGCTTACTCGTGAGACTGTCACACCTTGTGGAAATGCCAAGATTGCAAGTGCGTGCTGTGTCAGGGCAGATGGTTCCAGCTGACAAGACTGCACCTTCCTGTTCTGGCTCCAGTTCAGACACCTCTTTCTGTTCAGCCTGCTCAAAGTCCTCCCCAGCTTCCACTGAGACTCTACAGTCTGCAGGAAGAGTGTATTGGGAGAGCCAGCAAACTTGGCTCTCTCTTTCAAACCAAATGAAGTTGGGACCAGGGAATAGAAGGTTCACTGCTGTGGAAGCCTCACACTGCTGGATTTTCAAGCCTCACTGCCATGTTGGGAAAGGCGGCAGCAAATGCCTGGCCAGCCATCCAATTGGCCCAATCAAAGTTGCACCTTTTTGCGGGAAGTCTGTCCCTTAATACCTCCAGCTGAAGGGAATTTCCCAACAACAGCCTGCGGGTGAGCATGTTCTGACAGCCAGGGATGAAGGCAGAGCATGAGGGGCAGCAATTGTCAACCCCCGTGGAAGCGGTGAGCGGCCATTCCCACCATCCAGTCTCCCACCCCTCTATTTCTTCCTTTTCCTCTTCCATCGGAGCCAGCTAACCCAAGAGCAAAAGGGAAGCACTTTAGACAAAGCAAAATAGAACCAAATAAACCAAAGCACGTGAACTCTCACTAACTACGCTGCTCTTTTATACTAATTATTACTGGGTGTTTTGTGTTGTTTTTTTCTCTTGTACTTGTTTTTAATGTTTATTTCTGTAAGGGCTTGCCCCACTGCTTCCTCCCAGGGATTGCCATTTGTTCCGATCTATCACTAAAGAGTGGGTTTTCCCTTGGAAAGGAGCAGGCCATGGGGGATATCACTCAGACCCATGCCTAGAAAGTGCGAGTCAAGCAGAAAACCACTTGGCCCCATGCTTTCTAGGCATGGCACAAGTATCAAAGAACCCTAAGTCACTGTGAGTTCACCTTTGTGGAGAGGAAAACAAGCAGTAAATATAAATAACAACATCAGTACCCCAGGAAGGGGGGGGACCATCAGCCAATCAGGACCAGGACAACAAAAGTGCCTTCCCAGTTAGAAAAATGACCACCCAAAGTCCAACGTGCTCCTCAGTCCAAAAAGTAGCAGGAAAATGGGTTCTGCTGTTCTTTGGCCTGCCCAGGCAACACCCTTTAGCTGTGACTACTGCAATGTACAGGGTGAACTGGGTGATGCTTTGAGCCTCTTTCAACTCTAAAATTTGTGATTCTGTTATTCTGAGCCTCAATGCCGCCTCTCTTGCACAGCCCTGAAATACCCTGAAACAATGCAGTCCAGCGTCTTCCCTGCCACAAGGCATCCTATGCTGCCTCTTTCCTGCCCCAGCAATCTCTCCCACCCTGCATTCAATGTTGTGGTGCTTAGGGGACCTTTTCCCTTTACTCTTCAGCTGACATGGACCTTCAGCTTTCTAGGAAAGGGATGTATGTGTGTGTACTTTCTGGATAGTACCCATCACGTTGCAAGCACAACAGATGCTTTTTTAATTAAAAAAAAGTAACTATTTTTATGGCTATTATAGTAATAATAAAAGAAGGGAACTAGTAAGACCTTACTGAAGAAGCCACTTCAAACTTCCTCATAAAAAGATCAGGACCACTATAGCATGTTTGGGGAAATATAGGATGCTCTGAGATAAAATTTTAAGATCAATTTTGCTAGGTCATGCTCAGCAGGAATTGTAAAGTTCTTCAGAACTGAAATGGTGGATGTGGACCTTCAGTGTCCCAGGCCAGGTTGGTTTTGGATGAAAGAATAGTGTGAGACACAAAGGTTCAATACCAAATGCTATTACTGATGACCTAGGCCTGTGATTGCAATAATAGCAGGGTGGGGAATAACACCATCAAATTCATTGCTGATACTTAGAGCAAATGATGACAAGTAATGTAAATGGATTCAGGAGGATTTGGATAATTTAGGTAATTAAGCTGGCAGATGGCTAATGCAATTTAGTGGAAAAGAATGTTAAATAATTGGTTTGGGAAACTGTACCAAATGGAACAATCATATAGTACAATGATTAGAAGGGGAAAGATTCTAGATTACTGAGAAACAAAACCAGAAACCACATACAGACAAAGTGATTTATTTTCAGGCGAACAATATCTAAAATGGAGGAACTGCGGCTGAATTGCTTTCTGTCCAATAAAGGTGTATCAGCTGCAGCCCCCAAGGACAAATACCATCCAGATGAAATTCACAACTGAAGTGAAACCCCAGCCAAGGGCTCGTCCCAGTTATCATGTACCCAGAAAACACGAATCAGAGCAGTTTTCTGCTTGTCTTGTGCTTTCTAGGCATGGGTCCAAGTGATTTTCTGTTGCCCACAGTGGACAGGCAGAAGCTACGGCCGATTGTGTCCCTGCTGGAAGTGCCAATCAGAAACTACCAAAATGGGGCATTTAGGGGACAGGAGTAGAGTCTGTACAGGAGCCCGCTGCTGTCATGTGTTAGCAGTGGGCCCAATCTGGGCCTCATCTCTGCATTGGTCCAGAAGCTGGTCTAGTACAAGAGCATTTCCAAGTCTGTCTAGTGAGGTAGTGGCTGCTCCATTAAGCCCAGTCCCTGCCAGCCAGGGATTGCTTTGCCCAGAATTTTAAAAGATATTTGGGGAGGGGGATGCAATTACCTTTCCTGACGTTAATGGACTTCAGCTAAGGAATTTTCATAGATGAATCCGCTCCTTGCCTCTTTTCTTCCTTGTCTCTTCTAAGGATATATAATGTAACCATACAGCATTGATAAATACTATGTAAACAACGTTTGAGGCTGTAAGCACAAAGGAGGGAAAGGAGTCGCTGACAAAACCATCTCCATGCTTGCTATGAAGGGTGTTGGGGTTTTTTATAGCCACAGAATAGAATGACCTTTGGACAAAGATGATTTATCAAGATTCACATCTCCTCTCTCCCTTTTCCTTGCTCACATTTCTATCACCTCATTTTTTACAGAGAGATTTTATTTTCTGATCAAGACTCCCGACTCTTCTCTCACGTGTACCCACACTCACAGCCTTTTCAAGGATGCTGGCTACGGAGAAAAAGAATTGACAATTTGAAATAAAGGTAATGATAGGTAATGGCTCACCTAACTGCACCAATGCAATCAGAGAAAAGCACTTAGAGTACTTACGAATAATATATCTAGTTGAAAATATAATTAGCAGGGTAGAATGAAAAAGGGGGTATTAATGGTTACGGGGCAGATCCTTCCTGTTGTAGTATGAGAATCGGCAGCATTACCATGAGTAACATTATGTCTTTTGTTATGCATTATTCTCATAATCTCGTCTCCCCCTTTTCACCATGTTGTTAATCAGCCTCATTCTTTTACATCACGGGGCGGAGGTGAGCTGCTTATTCGAGCATGGAGGGCCACAGCAAATGTTCACATATTTCTCTGCATTTAAGTGGCAAAATCTGCACACAATTTGCATGCTTATGGGACAAGCTTTAACACAATGGCACTGGAGCTTTCTCCCCTTGAATCCCCGCTTTGGGTGTCATTTTTTTTATTCTAGAAAACAATTCCTGGAATATAGAGAAGCATGTAAGCTTTCCCTCTTGAGCCTTCTGGCTAGCTGGGTTGTTGTCGAAAAGTTCTGTGTCTCCTCACATTATATTTGAAATAATGAGATGTTACCAAATGTTGAGTAGAGAGCGTCATTTCCGAGTCTTGATTGAAATGTTCTATAAACTCTACAAATGCCGGAGATCAATGCTGGAGCTTCACATCATGTGTGGCCATATGATCATTCCAGAAAACCTTGCTGTTCTGGAATGTTGATTTTAAAGGGCCCTGCACTACTGAAGGAAAGCACAGGAGGTGTTGTTTTTCATTGAACTAAATAAAAACAGCTCTCAAACACCTTTGTATAGTTCCTAAGCCCAGGGATGGGAGCAGAGGCAGATTTAGGGTAGAGAGATTGGTTTTACCACATTGGGTGCCGAGCCTAGGGGTTGTTGCAAGGCACCACAACTATGACATATAGTAGAACAGAGGATGGGGGGCACTGAATTTGGGCCTCACACTGGGGCCATTGAAATTTGAAAAACCAAACCCCACCCCTGCAGAGAGCCAATGGTCCTCCAGATATGATTGGACTCCAACTCACATTAGCCACAGCCAGCATGAAAAATGGTCAGGGATGATTTCCCCATCCTTGTCAGCTCACTCTTCCCTGCTCCTTCCATCAAAATGTATCCTTTAAAAACAAAGTTCTATCCCCTCCTTTAGAGGGACGCGGGTGGCGCTGTGGGTAAAACCTCAGCGCCTAGGACTTGCCGATCGTATGGTCGGCGGTTCGAATCCCCGCGGCGGGGTGAGCTCCCGTCATTCGGTCCCAGCTCCTGCCCACCTAGCAGTTCGAAAGCACCCTTAAGTGCAAGTAGATAAATAGGTACCGCTTTATAGCGGGAAGGTAAATGGCGTTTCCGTGTGCTGCGCTGGTGCAGGCTCGCCAGCTGCAGCTTCATCACGCTGGCCACGTGACCCAGAAGTGTCTTCGGACAGCGCTGGCCCCCGGCCTCTTAAGTGAGATGGGCGCGCAACCCCAGAGTCGGTCACGACTGGCCCGTACGGGCAGGGGTACCTTTACCTTACCTTTACTATCATGCTTTTATTTCCTAAATGTTTAGGCAGGGATACCTTTACCTTTACCGTATCCCCTCCTTTGCAACTTTTGCTCCCATAACCTTTGAAGGGTTTAATTAAAGATTATCTGAAGCATCAGCACAGCCCTTAGCACTCAGTGCCTCAGTTCACTATTCAAAGGCGAGGTTGGTCCACATTTTACTAGTTTTTAAGTGCTGAACTGATCTCGTGAAAGGCTGAAGCCACATCTGTCACACGATCCTTTGCATCTTGGAAATTCTTCCCAAAACCTAAGACTCAGCGTGATGTAGAGGGGGGATACATTATAGACTATAGAGTTTGTATTGAGGAATCCTGACTTCAAATCGCTAGATGGCCTTGGGCAAGTCATTGTTTTCAGCCTCAGTTACAGTTAAAATGGAGAGTGTCTATAAGAGACGTGCAGATGAATGGCTTAATCACAGTTACCTGGGAGACAGTTCCATTTACTATATGGGATACTGAATGTAAAAAAACCCACCATTTCCACACTTTCTGTGCAGTTTAGGAGTTTACTTTTTTTTTAATTGAATAGCAGCAGAATAGAATAGTGTTTGAACAAACATGATTGATTGAGATTCACAACTTCTCCCTTCCTCTTCCTTTTTCACATTTCTTTCAGCTTATCTTTATAAGTGAAATTTTATTTACTGAATAAACACAGTCAGGATTGTACTGCACAGCACTTCACATACTAAAAAGGTGCTATTTTTAAACCAGGATGCAACTAACTAGTAACACATTGGCACCTTTATAAGACCTGTTAAACACATCCGTATCCATTGAAAAAGTCAACTTGTGCTCTCTCAGCCCTGTTGACAATGGCCATTTGAATTGGCCATAAGTGTTATATTTGGAATTAGAAGGAATTTTCCTCAGATCACATTGTCCAGTTGTTGTTGTTTAGTCGTTTAGTCGTGTCCGACTCTTCATGACCCCATGGACCAGAGCATGCAAGGCACTTCTGTCCTCCACTGCCTCCCGCAGTTTGATCAAACTCGTGCTGGTAGCTTCAAGAACACCATCCAACCATCTCATCCTCTGTCGTCCCCTTCTCCTTGTGCCCTCCATCTTTCCCAACACCAGGGTCTTTTCCAGAGAGTCTTCTCTTCTCATGAGGTGGCCAAAGTATTGGAGCCTCAGCTTCACGATCTGTCCTTCCAGTGAGCACTCAGGGCTGATTTCCTTAAGAATGGATATGTTTGATCTTCTTGCAGTCCATGGGATTCTCAAGAGTCTCCTCCAGCACCATAATTCAAAAGCATCAATTCTTCGGCGATCAGCCTTCTTTATGGTCCAGCTCTCACTTCCATACATCACCATAAATCTCTTACTGCCTCCATTTCTTCCACTTCTATTTGCTAGGAGGTGATGGGACCAGTGGCCATGATCTTCGTTTTTTTGATGTTGAGCTTCAGACCATATTTTGCGCTCTCCTCTTTCACCCTCAATAAAAGGTTCTTTGATTCCTCCTCACTTTCTGCCATCAAGGTTGTGTCATCTGCATATCTGAGGTTGTTGATATTTCTTCCGGCAATCTTAATTCCGACTTGGGATTCCTCCAGCCCAGCCTTTCGCATGATGAATTCTGCATATAAGTTAAGTAAGCAGGGAGACAATATACAGCCTTGTCGTACTCCTTTCCCAATTTTGAACCAATCAGTTGTTCCATATCCAGTTCTAACTGTAGCTTCTTGTCCCACATAGAGATTTCTCAGGAGACAGATGAGGTGATCAGGCACTCCCATTTCTTTAAGAACTTGCCATAGTTTGCTGTGGTCGACACAGTCAAAGGCTTTTGCATAGTCAATGAAGCAGAAGTAGATGTCTTTCTGGAACTCTCTAGCTTTCTCCATAATGCAGCGCATGTTTGCAATTTGGTCTCTGGTTCCTCTGCCTCTTCTAAATCCAGTTTGCACTTCTGGGAGTTCTTGATCCACATACTGCTTAAGCCTGCCTTGTAGAATTTTAAGCATAACCTTGCTAGCGTGTGAAATTGTTGAGGAGATTTCACCCCTCCCATACCCAAGAATCTCCTGAGCAGTGCTGATTCTGCAGAGAGGAGGAGGCGTGTTCTTATATCTACTTATTCTGCTCCAGCACCACATCAGAGAGAGAGTGAGAGAGTCAGTGAGTGAGTCAGTCAGGGAGAGAAAAAGACTGAGTGTTATCTCTGTGTAGATAAGGTCACTGCAGAAAGCAGCTGTAAGACTCAGTGCAGTCCAGCATCTCCATTTGTATATAGTTTGTATAGTACAGTAGCTGTTAGTGAATAAAAGAAGATATTCTTCAGCGCTATCGTCCGAGTGATTTATGTTCTGCTGTACTCTGCTGTACAACGACTGTCTTCTTGTTGGAGTGATTTGCGGTGCTCACAGCTCTGAGTTGTGAGTCCACGGCACTTGGACCTGCTCCTGTGAGGAAGGTGGTCTCTGGAAGTGCTATCCAGCTCGCCTAGCCCAGTTGGGGCTGAGGTGGATGAGTCCAGTTGGTGACACTAGCTCAAGGGGCGATGCTGACAATTGTGCGGTAGTTGGAGCATTCTTTGGCACTGCCTTTCTTTGGGATTGGGATGTAGACTGATCTTCTCCATTCCTCTGGCCACTGCTGAGTTTTCCAAACTTGCTGGCATATTGAGTGTAACACCTTAACAGCATCATCTTTTAAAATTTTAAATAGTTCAGCTGGAATGCCACTTTGCTTTCTTGCATTTCTTTTTCATTGGGATGGTTTTAGTTGCTGCCACCTGTATAATGTTGCGAGCCTCCACCCATAGTTCTTCAGGCACTCTGTCCAGCAAATCTAAATCCTTAAACCTGTTCCTCACTTCCACTGTGTATTCATAAGGGATATGGTTTAGATTGTATCTTACCGGCCCAGTGGTTTTTCCTACTTTCTTCAGTTTAAGCTTGAATTTTGCTATAAGAAGCTGATGATCTGAGCCACAGTCAGCTCCAGGTCTTGTTTTTGCTGACTGTATAGAGCTTCTCCATCTTTGGCTGCAGAGAATATAATCAATCTGATTTCGATGTTGCCCATCTGGTGATGTCCATGTGTAGAGTCGTCTTGTGTTGTTGGGAAAGCGTGTTTGTGATGACCAGCTTGTTCTCTTGACAGAACTCTATTAGCCTTTGCCCTGCTTCGTTTTGATCTCCAAGGCCAAACTTGCCAGTTGTTCCTTTTATCTCTTGATTCCCTACTTTAGCATTCCAATCTCCTATAATGAGAAGAACATCCTTCTTTGGTGTCACTTCTATAAGGTCTTGTAAGTCTTCATAGAATTGGTCAATTTCAGTTTCTTCAGCACCAGTAGTTGGTGCATAAACTTGGATTACTGTGATGTTAAAAGGTCTGCCTTGGATTCGTATCAAGATCATTCTATCATTTTTGAGATTGCATCCCAGTACAGCTTTCGCCACTCTTTTGTTGACTATGAGGGCCACTCCATTTCTTTTACGGTTTTCTTGCCCACAGTAGTAGATATGATAGTCATCCGAACTGAATTCACCCATTCCCGTCCATTTTAGTTCACTGATGCCCAGGATGTCAATATTTATTCTTACCATCTCATTTTTGGCCACATCCAACTTACCCAGGTTCATGGTTCTTACATTCCAGGTTCCTATGCAATATTTTTCTTTACAGCATTGGACTTTCCTTTCGCTTCCATGCATATCCGCAACTGAGCGTCCTTTTGGCTTTGGCCCAGCCGCTTCATCAGCTCTGGATCTACTTGTACTTGTCCTCCGCTCTTCCCCAGTAGCATGTTGGATACCTTCCGACCTGAGGGGCTCATCTTCCAGCGTCATAACTTTTATATGCCTGTTGTCTTTGTCCATGGAGTTTTCTTGGCAGGGATACTGGAGTGGCTTGCCGGTTCCTCCTCCAGGTGGATCACGTTTGGTCAAAACTCTCCACTATGACCTGTTCATCTTGGGTGCCCTGCTCAGCATAGTTCATAGCTTCTCTGAGTTATTCAAGCCCCTTCGCCACGGCAAGGCAGTGATCCATGAAGGGGACATTGTCCAGTAGCTTGAGGCAAATGGATGTATTTTTCTATATCAGTCTTGCACAACTGGTGAGCTTTCAAGCCAAGGATGGGTTAGACAGCAAACTAATAGCTGGGGGTGAACATATGTATCAGTTTCAGTTTCTCATTTTTCAAGTCTTAAAGTTCAGTTCCCTACATTTCCACACCAGTTTACAATTTTTGTTATAAAAAACTTCTCATGAAAATTCATCAACATTTTAGTTCAATTTTCTCCTAATAGCCACATTTTGTATGCCATTTTGCCTGATCTACACATTGAAAAGGATTTTCTTCTAATATAATGCATTCTGTATGCTATTTTCAATATTATGCGCATTCATATGCATTTTTGTACACGTTACGTGGCTAGAAAACTGCATTGCAAAATTCAGAGAAGAAGAAGAAATCAAAGAATGGCTGTATTTTGGTTTGTTTATTGTTTCAATAAGTGCAAATTAGTAAGTTCATCTTTAAATGTGAACTGAATCAAATTTCTGCCCCATCCTTATTAGTGGCCTGCCTTATGCTACAAAACCTGTATGTTGGTGGCAGTTAAGAGAGAAACAAGGTTGATTCAACTGTGATTAACTTGATGGGTTGCAGGTTATGTAAACCTGCCCAGTTTGGCTGTCTCATTCCATATTGAATCCCCTTGCCATTAGGGGTGGACTTTGGTCTTTGAAATTTCAGCGGCACCTTGCGCGAGGCCAAACTTCAGCACGCACACCCGCCTCTCACCTTCTGTTCTACTCAATTCCCTACATCATAGTTGTGATACCCTGCGATGCCCCCACATTCAGTACCCAGAGTGATGGAAATGGCTGCACTGCCCTAAATCTGCCTCTGCTGCTTTCCAATCTTGGGAGCCACATTTTGACCACCACCACTCCTTGTTGTTTCTCTGCTGATGCTTAAATGATGTGCAATATGTGATGAGGAAATGGGTTAATCAGTGGTGCAGTTAGGTAATTTTAGACCCTACACTTACTGGTCTTTGGTGGGGGCACTTTTGAGATGGTAATGTACATTACTTCACTTACTTCAAATTGTGGTAAGTCAGCCTGCTGTGTTTGTGGGCTCCTTTTACTCTTTCTCCTTGATGGGACCCTGGATATATGCCCCAAAGTCCTACTTTGATGGTGAGCTTAATGTATTGAACATGTTGTTTTAACCCAGAAGGCTGGGTAAAATGACCTTCAGGAATATAGCTCTGTGACTATACTGAAGAAGAGGAAGAAAACAGATCTCCACAACATTTTAGCTCATGAGACATGTCATCCTAAAATCTTTTTTTTTTTTTTTACAAAAAAAGACAGCAGAAGTTATGTTTTATCTGTCAAATTCTTCTACGAGCCATTGAATGAGTTGTGAGCAATTGATGTTAATTGAATGGTATCTTCTAGCTGTGCTGCTACTGGTGACACTTTGATGACCTCAAAGTGATCTTATATATGAATTTTTTTTCAGGGTGTGTGCCAGAATGCCTAACCTATGCCGATGTCTGGCATGCTTCAGCTGCTGCGGTACGTGTATGGAATACCATTCAAATTTGCAGTAACATACACTAGGTAGCTAAACAATGTGGGAAATTAGCAGATACAGAGAACAGTGCAGAAATAGATTAGAGACTAAAATGTGCCGCAGCCCCAATTTGGCTGTCTGATACAGCCAAGGAAGCTAACGGTGACTGCAAATTGATAGGGGCATTGACAAATGGACGATCGTGAAGGGGAGCAAAGTGAGTGCAGCAGAAATATGTACTCCAGAAGTCTGCTTTTTATACGCAGTGGCCAAGGTTAGAAAGTCTGTACTGCCAATGCAAAGACTAGGGACACAATTCTTCCTCATGTAAGCTGCAATAAAGACGGGAGCAGGCACACAGCGCATAGAACTGTTGCTGACAATCACAAGTAGGGAGAGCACTGTTGCACTTGGATACTGCTTTCACACTTCCCATTGGCCATTGTGGGAATAGGACACTGGATGATAGGGACATAGGCCTAATCTAGCAGGGCTGTTCTTACGTTCATATCACTTCCTGTTTATGACTTAATACACCCTTAGTAGGCATGTGCTCATTGGCCATACTGCAGAACTTGGTGCCTTTGTGAATCTTCCAGATCTAATCTTCTTGCTCTTCTTCACTGGAGATTTTTAAGCAGAGGTTGGGTGGCCATCTGTCATGGATGCTTTAGCTGAGATTCCTGCATTGCAGGAGGTTGGACCAGAAGACCCTCAGGGTCCCTTCCAGCAATTCTATTCTGTGATTCTTCCGAAATAGCACCTTTGGCTTTCAAACAAGCATTACTCTGCAGCTACCTGCACTGTTCTATAAGGTGTTGCTATAGGCCTTTCATGAATCCTTCCAGTGGCTTTTCCAGTCTTTCTATTGTCACAATGCTGTATTGTCACAATGCTTTACTCAGGCTCAAGCCTACATATGTCCTATGAAAGAGGGAGTTCCAGCACTGCATGGCAACCGCCCATAACAACTCTTTGTTTAATCTGCCCCTTCTAACTTGCCAGAGAGAGCAAGAGACTCTGTTTGAACTGTCAGTCTGTACTTTTTGCATTTCGTTTCCCTCTGACCTCACTGCTTACAACTCCTCACCATGTGTCAGCTGCAACTGAGAGCAACACTTCTGGCATCTGATGAAGTGGACTCTAATGCACAAAAGCTTGTGCCACAACAAAATTTGTTACTCTTTTAAGGTGCCAAAAGGTTCTTTGTCGTTTTGCTGCAAACAAGGGCCTACCGTTGGCTGACTGCACAGACTGCAACTGAATAATGGAGAATTGTCTCAATCTTTCACACTTTGCATGTGCATCTGCAAAAACAAAACTTGAGCAGAAACAGGATTCCTAACTAGGGATCGGACAATGGGGGTGTTTTTTTTACTCACATTTTAATGCAGATCTACCTAATTTGCACTACCAAAACCAATAGAGACTTCCCAAAAAGTTATCATTCAAAATTTGCACTTTGCATTTCATGATGATGTTCTCCAACCAAAATCAGAGCAGAAAAAATGCACACATGGGACACTGTAAATATATTATGGGACATGGTACCCAAGATGTATATATTAGTGAAAATAACATAACATTATATTAGCAGAAATTGCCCTTTAAATTGTGTACAAAAACACATGTGAAAAAATCACAACGTGGGACAAATTGACAAATTTCTCCACTCCTTCTTCTACCTATGCATGGACTTTCCTGCTCATTTCAGCAGAAGGGGCTGCTCTGCACAAATATTCTTTTGAATTGAGCTCTCCCCTTCACTGAATGAAGAATATTGCTAACTTGGAATCACAGAGTGCTCAACAAATAGGGAGAACTATATTTGAAAGCAAGCAGAATACATGGTATTTTGCAAAGTATTCCACTGAAAGCTTGGCTAAAATTGCCTAGCTGTTCAAGTCTGAAGACTGTAGTGGTAGGAGAGATTTGAAAAATAGTCCCATCTTTGATCTGTGTTTTCAGTCCAATGCACAAATGTGTTCAGCCACAGCTATATTCCTCTTTTCATACTACAAAAGGCCTGGATAGATATCTGAAGTCTTTTTTTTTTTTTTTTTTTTTTACAAAATGTTATCTGTTACTAATGCCAGAATACAAAGTAATCAGTGAAAGCTACAGGAGTAATATACCCACACAGACAGAGCCAAAGGAAAACATCTTGGAGAGATGAGAATGTCAGTGAAAGGAACAAGGAAAGGGGAGATCTGAAAATATTATTGTAGCTAACAACATTGTACATTAGCCACCATTATGTGAAAGATCCCACACTTGAATAAAAGCACATCATTATTTTAAAATCACATTGGGTAATAATCCATCATTGAACAAGCTTTCACTCACACATAAAGAGACTTCACTTTCTTCACTTCTCCCCTGAAGCCCTCTGCACACCCTATAATCGGCTTCGGAGGGTTCCCAACATTCAAGAGCAGGTTGGGGGAGCAGGGAATTGCATAAGGGAGGAAAGGGAGGCGAATTCCCCTTGTGTAAGTAGGAGTGCATTCTACTCATGCACTGACAGCTTTGGATACAACCTATTGACTGGATATGGTGAGAGTGGAAATTCATCCATCATCTGTGAAATTTGAAGTGCTGCGCTTTGACATTTGTTCTAGCCTTTGTATCCGAACACTTAAGTACAGAACCTAGATGGTGGCCTTGTTTTGAATTATATCTCTTCTATACTTCACACACTTTTGAATATAATAAAAATGGTTTCAAATTATAACAAGTAGGACTTCTGAAAAACTTCCAAGCCACCTGACTTCACTTTTATACTCCCTAATCATAATAACTAAGGCTTACTTCAGTCTTGTTCCCTGGAGTTGTAACCTGCTTGCCCCCTGTGTTGTATGATGGCTAATTTTATTCATCATCACCCCAGCAATGAAAAACTGGAATTCAGGCACTGTCTGGGCAGGGAATCAAACTCTAGCACTGGCATTCTGAGCAGCCATCAAACAGTTATATATTAGCCACACAAACACCCCAGAACCTTCCCTTGTTTTCACCAGCTAGAACAAGCATGTTTTTAAAATAGCAATAAAATACACCAAACCAAAATTACAGCTGCAGAGAAACATCAGTTAACTACAGATGACTAGAGATAATAAAAAGAATTCTAAATTATTCATCATCAAATTTCTATCTTGCCCTTCCAAATGGAGCTCAAAGTGTCAAACAGCAAAGTAGTAAAACAATGCAATTAAAAATAAGAAATGCATTTAAAACCTTTTTCAAAACAATTAAAGACAATCTAAAAATAATTAATAACAGCCACATACCCTCCTAACAAATAACTTCAAGAGCAGTATTTTCCAGTCATCAAATGCCTGGGTAAACAGGAATGTTTATACATTCCTCCTGAATGTATACCACCTTCAGGTAACTGTGCCCCTGAAGGACCAGGTGCGCAGCCTGGGAGTCATTTTGGACTCACAGCTGTCCATGGAGGCGCAGGTCAATTCTGTATCCAGGGCAGCTGTCTACCAACTCCACCTGGTACGCAGGCTGAGACCCTACCTGCCCGCGGACTGTCTCACCAGAGTGGTGCATGCTCTAGTTATCTCCCACTTGGACTACTGCAATGCGCTCTACGTGGGGCTACCTTTGAAGGTGACTCAGAAACTACAACTAATCCAGAATGCGGCAGCTAGACTGGTGACTGGGGGCGGCCGCCGAGACCACATAACACCGGTCTTGAAAGACCTACATTGGCTCCCAGTATGTTTCCGAGCACAATTCAAAGTGCTGGTGTTGACCTTTAAAGCCCAAAATGGCCTCGGCCCAGTATACCTGAAGGAGTGTCTCCACCCCCATCGTTCTGAGGTCCAGCACCGAGGGCCTTCTGGCGGTTCCCTCATTGCGAGAAGCAAAGCTACAGGGAACCAGGCAGAGGGCCTTCTCGGTAGTGGCACCCGCCCTGCGGAATGCTCTCCCATCAGATGTCAAAACGATAAACAACTACCTGACATTCAGAAGACATCTTAAGGCAGCCCTGTTCAGGGAAGCTTTTAATGTATGATATTTTAGTGTTTTTTGGTTTCTGTGGAGGCCGCCTGGAGTGGTTGGGGAGGCCCAGCCAGATGGGCGGGGTACAAATTATAAATTATAATATTATTATTATTTAGTGACAGATACACGGGGACGCGGGTGGCGCTGTGGGTAAAACCTCAGTGCCTAGGACTTGCTGATCGTAAGGTCGGCGGTTCCAATCCCCGCGGCGGGGTGAGCTCCCAGCTCCTGCCCATGTAGCAGTTCAAAAGCACTCCTGAGTGCAAGTAGATAAATAGGTACCGCTTTATAGCGGGAAGGTAAACGGCGTTTTCGTGCGCGGCACTGGTGCTGGCTCGCCAGCTGCAGCTTTGTCACGCTGGCCACGTGACCCAGAAGTGTCTTCGGACGGTGCCGGCTCCCGGCCTCTTGAGCGAGATGAGCGCGCAACCCTAGAGTCGGTCACGACTGGCCCGTACGGGCAGGGGTACCATTACACTTCACTAGGTGAGCATTCCACAAAAAGAGAACCACCACTGAGATGGATCTGTCATTGGTCAGCACCAACCAGAGAGCCCACATGGCAGCAGCATCATCAGGCCCACCTCTGCTCATCCTAGGGCATAGATGGTTGTGTTTCACTTACTCAAGGCTCAAGGATGTGGAGAAGGTGCTTGGATTGGTTAGGGTGACCACTTGCACTTGGACTCTTGACCCACTTGGCTGATAAAATCAAGCAGGGAGGGGACAGCTGGCTGGGCCAGAGTGGCGATTAACGCCTCCTTACTAGAGCAGGTGGTCCCTGTCTGCTTAAAGGAGGCACTGGTAAAACTATTCCTTAAGAAACTCTCCCTGGATTTAGAAAATCTAAGTAATTACTGGCCAGTTGTCAATCTCCCCTTCTGGGCAAGGTTCCTGAGTGGGTAGTCAGAAACAAGATCCAGGCGCTTTTGAAGGAAACAGATTTTCTAGATCCATTTGAAATGGGGTTTAGGTCTGGTTTTGGCATAGAAATTGCTTTGGTTTCCTTGTATGAGGACCTCTATTAGATGAGAGACAGAGGAAATATGTCCTTATTAATTCTCAAACTCTCAGCAGCTTTTGCTTTGTGGTAGTTCTGGTCCTACTTGGATGGTCCTTTCCAGAGGGTGATGCTAGGGCCCCATGGAGCCTTCAATGTTGGGTTCTTCAGGATTCAATTTTACTCCCCAAGCTGTTTAACATCTACATGAAATGGCTGAGTGGGATTATCCAGAGGTTAGGATGTGTTGTCAGCAATATGCTGTTGTCACACAGCTCTACTTCTCCTTTCATCTGTAGGTGAGGCAGTGGCTGTGCTGGACTGTTGCCTTGCCTTGGTAAAGGACTGGGTGAGAACCAACAAACCGAAGCTCAATTCAGATAAGACCGAGGTACTGAGGAAGGAAAGGGGAAGAACAGTGGGAAGAACAGGGCGGAACGGGGACGAAATAGAACGGGGACAGAATGGGTGGTGTAGGCTTATGCAATGTGCGCTTTGACCTAAAATGCAACACCCATGGAAATGGGGAGTAGCCTGTAGGCCTTTGAACATGCACAGCAAAAGGAAAACTTCTGGAATCACTGAAAACCATCAGATTCCAATCGATTCATCACCAGCATTAGAATCTAGAACAGTTTCTGTATGCATCCCACAAATTTAACAGAATCCAGATTGGAATATCCAGGTCTGTCATACTTATTTCTGGCTGAAATCTGTGGGTCTGGACTACAGTAGGGGAGAAAAAATCCAGAAAGCAACACTTTATTTCCAACTCTGACGGACTTGAATTCCTACAGGATGTGTAGCATTGAGGTAAGCAGTAAATAAGGTGAGCCTACAAAGAACCACCTCTACTGTCCCTCCCTCCCAGGCATCCTCATGTCAGCTGATGAAAGAAGAAGCTCAAGTCCTCCTATTTGTAGTTAAACTATATAGCTTTAGTAAGACTGAAACATCTAAATTCCTATGTAAACAGGTGCATATTTTAGCTCTCCTTCCCAGGGGCATAGTAAGTGTTATTAAATATAGCGCAGGCAGCAGGTTTTCTTTTATGAAGATTTAGTTATATCAACCGAACTCTGAAAAGATTTGCAGTAGAAAGCAGTGAAGTACTAAAATATCATAGTTCTCTGAACTGACACGTTGTTATCAGTCTTATGACGGCTTTCTTTAGGGCTGTCATTGGATTATGGTAATTTTTCTAAGTAATGGATCTCATCAGTGTAGAAACCTGTAAACTACTGAGAGCTCAGGAGAAGCAGAGAGAGAGCACTACAGTATAAATAGCTGTGCACTCAAGAAATTCCAAACTGGGTTAGAAATTCTGTTCTCTTCCATACACCCCATTCCCCCTACCCAGGAGAAAATAACTTCCCAAACACAATTCTTTTTTACACCTTCAGCAAACAGTGAAAAAGACAGGAGTCCCCACCTCCAGCAATTTAAGCAAGAAAAGAATATGCTCTCAGAAGATATCTGTCTTTATGCGTTTTCTGTATCTTGGTTAAAGATGCCAGCTGGGAACACAATGTGAATTGTATTTTGGGCTGGCTTTAACCTTGACAGAAACATAGGATTGGTTCAGAAACAGTTATTTTGCTGTCTCCATGGAAGCGTCTGAAGCTCACGGTGTGAACTGGGCTGTGCACAGATGCAGCCTGCAACAACGTCTACAAGTCTGAAACCACTTTTTTCCCCCCAGCTACCACAAACATGGGGTTGGTTATTTCTGCCAGTAGGGAAGCTTCCTCTAACACAAACTTTCTCCACTGTAGAAAAGAGCCTTTTCTGTTGTGTAGAAGGGAACCTTTGGATCCCACTTGTGGGAAATGCTGTCGCTTTAACTTTTCCTCATGCAGTTGTGGATTGGGGAGTGAAGCTGTGGCTCCTTACATGAAGAAGCCCATAACCGCATGATCAAACCCACAGCCTTTCCGAAATCAGTTTTTAGCACAACAAATGCACATTTGTTTCCCATTTGTAGTTCAAAGTCTAGATATCTTCCCTCTGTATTGCAATTCTGTTAAGCACCCCACATATGATTTTTTTTCCTAGCAATAGATGCACTCTATTTTGTAGCTAGGAAACATGAACAGTTCTAGACAGGGTGAGATCACTCACTTCAGGGGTACCATTAAATTTCCAATTATTTAGCTATTATAATATTTTTACCATTATGGAAGAACATTTGGATGTTATATCTCAGGCAGCAAAATCTCCTGGGTCATCACTTGTGGAAAAATGCGATTATTTCCCCAGGTCACAACCATTTATATTGAAATTGCTGGGTGGAACTTAGCTGCTTGAGTGTCATAAGTGCTTAATGGATAATGCCAATGAGGTGAATAATATTAAGCAGCACACAATATCTTCATCACATACGCTCAAAGGACCTAACTAAACTTGACACAGGAGATATGCCAGTGGATCTCCCAAAACCTTGTCCTCTTCCTAAAACCAGCTGTAATATGAGTGCCTGTGTGTTTTTCCCCTGCACAGTTCCAGTGCAGGCAATTCCGATCATCATGGAAGGAGAGGGTTAAGTACCCCCCATCATGCCACAACCCCAATTTAAATCACCCCCAGCAGCTTCTTTTAGCAAAATTTAAAGTGTTGGAAGGTGCATTCGTGCATCTTCTGTGTCATTTCATTCAGCCCTAAGGAAGTTTTTTCAGGTATTTTGTATCTTAAAGCAATACTCCTACTTGACGGGTTCCAGCATCCTGTCCCTCTTCATTTTCATCCTAAGGAAATGGTTGCTTAGCTAGAGTTGTCATATCACCATTCTGATGCTGTGCTAGAGAAGCCAAGCTGGTATTGACTGAACTGTGACAGGGAAGATTGCCTGCACATGTACTGGACTCTGCAACTTAAGACATATTTGGGCACTCAGCTCAGATGCCTGAAGTGCTATTATCATTCTTTGGCCAGACACAGATGCAGGAAAATGTCCAGACATTGTAATGTAAGACTTGTCATGGGCCAGGAGTCAGCTTCACCTGCTGAGCAGCAGCCTGAAGGAGCAGAAGTCAAAGTGAATCCACCTGCTGCTGATCAGCCTTCTTGCTTCTGATGAGAACCAGCTGGCTCCAGCTTTCTTAAGCAGGGCTTCCAGCCCCAGTCAGTTGCTGGAAACAATACAGTAATTGTCATTCTTGACCAGACCTTGCTGCTTCTTGCAACCTTGGACCCTCGGCTTTCTTGACCCCTGAATCATCTGACTACTGAACTGAGATACTTCCAACCTTAAGACTGGACTGGACCTTATATATGGACTCTGCCTCCAGGCAAGTACCCCCCCTGAAACTTGGCTAGCTAGCTGGCTTCTCCCTCCAGTGAGCTCTGCCATGGCTAGCAGCACAGAACTACAGCAAGACTGCTGGAGCCATACAAACAAAGCTTCGGATTTGCAGTCTGAATGATAATCTGGGTTTAACTGGCAATGATGAAGGTAAAATAATTTCCTTTATTTTAAACTTGGAGAAATTATTCAATTATAAAATATCTTTCCTTTATCTTAAACTTGGAGAAATTATTTAGAAACCAAGCATAAGACGATTCAGTATTTCACTTCATCGTTCCATGTAATGAATAAATGGAAGATGACATATTGCCCTTAAGCAAACTATTGTCTTACCACTACTACTGAGCAATCCAGACATTGTAACAAGGGTAAAAATACACAGCCTAGAGGTGTCACGCACCAGGGAAACCCAAACTGTTTTGTAAATGGGGGCCATTCCAAATGTTCCAAAATACAGAAACACACTTTCACATAATGTGAGACTGCCCGCTTCTGCCCCCCATGGTTTTGTCTCATCTTATGGCCGCACATGAAAGCATTTTGGAGAATCCGTGTATTCCAGGGAACAATAACTTCCCAGCATATTTTATTTATTTGCTTACCCACTCAATACATATCTATCCTGCTTTTAAGCCGAGTTAATTTGCAATGATCTTTCAGTGAGAAACCCAGAAACCACAACAAATATTAATACAGTAAATCAAAACAGACATCAGCAATAAAGCATTCTTACAGATAGGTTGGTGAAATAAAACAGTTTTAACCTGACACCTGAAACTCAATAGCTTCATTTGCAGGCAAAACTGTGAGGAGAGTATTCCACAACAGTGGTGCCATCATATTAAAGGTTCTGTTTTTGGTTATTGCCTATGAAGGCACCTAAAGAAGGGGCTTTGAAGATTATCTTAATAGGCAGCCATGTTCCTATGGAAGCAGACAATCATTTACAGAGCCCAGTCAAAACCAACAGTTTGAATTGTACCCAGAAATGCACAAGAACATTTGCACTCCTGGTGCTGGTTATTACTTTTAAATTGTGGTGCTTGGTGCCCATTGGGAGTGGTAAGGTGGAAGGCAGGGGTACCAACAGTAAGAGAAGCCAGAGTGAATCGTAGGCAGAGCCAACTAGTTCCAGATTTGTTCCCATTTTCCTTCATTCTTAGTTCTATAACATGGGTAGGCAAACTAAGGCCAAGGGGCCTGATCCGGTCCAATCACCTTCTAAATCCGACCCACAGAAGGTCCGGGAATCAGCGTGTTTTTACATGAGTAGAATGTGTGCTTTTATTTAAAATACATCTCTGGGTTATTTGTGGGGCATAGGAATTCATTCATTATTATTTTTCAAAATATAGTCTGGCCCCCCACAAGGTCTGAGGGACAGTGGACCAGCCCCCTGCTGAAAAAGTTAGCTGACCCCTGTTCTATAATGTCAACCCTGAGAATAAGGAAGAAAAAGCCAATAGGCAATGTTGCCTTCTGACTGGTTGTAAGAAGGCAGGCAAGCAGGGACTGGCTGAAGGCCAACTGAGGTTGGTGTGGCAGTGCCCGATTCACCCTCGTGGTGCTTTAAAGCCCTGAATGGGTTCAGACTAGAATATCTAGAGAACTGCCCATCTTCTCCTGCCCATATCTTAACATCAGTGTCAGAGTCTGTTGCAGTGCCGACAACTATCAGACTGATGGGCACACAAAATCTGGCCCTTTTCAGCATTGGAATTCACTTCCAACAGAGATCAGATAACTCTTGTCATTTGAATCTTTTCAAAAAGCTTTAAAAAGTTATCTTTTCACTTTGGCTTTAAATGCAGAATAAGGGCGAGGGTCATAGCTAGAAAGTTTGCTGGATTTATTAATGTTTTTTTATTATTATTAATGCTGGTTTATCTGTTAAGTGCATTGTATTTGTCATTGTTTGGTTAGGTGGCATTGGTTTTCTTGTAAGTCACTCTATGGAGGAAGTTCCTAAAAAAAACAACCATCCAAAGTATAAATGTTTAAATAAATTAATTTAAATGTGGTTGCACATTGGAAAATTATATGCGCAGTTGTCACATGTGATTATCTACATTGCGAGGTTTGCAAGCTAATGCCTACATATCAGTGCTTTCAGTGTTGTTGTGGGTTTTTGTTTTTTTACAAGTCACCTTAAGAGAAAGCACTGGCAATATAAGCCTGTTGACATGGTCTGCCGCTGTTTGTGTATTGGACCATGCTGCCCAACAGCTCAAGGCCTATATCAGATGGCAAGCAGCATTCCTGCTAGTAGATGTGTCCTACTTCCTTCTTAATATGGAAGCAATCTTGCGTGGCTAACAATATACAAAGACTTATTTTAAAAAACTATATATCTGTATAATCCCCATTTGCCTTTAAACTCAGAATGTGTTTATAAAAAATACCTATAGATCATTTAAGCAGAGAGGTAAAGGTACAAAACACAAAAAAGTATAAAGACGAGTAATGGACAATTTAAATCTATGAATAATGGCACTAACATTAGCTAGTACTATATTTAAACTGAGGGGGGTGGAGGGACTACAATTGCAAAAAAAATACAATTAAATTTACAAGTAGCAACATTTTCATTCAATTTTTTCTTTAATTTAAAATCAGTAGTTATAGAATGATTTGGTATCAATCATAGTTTGACGTTAGTCCTTACCCGAGGAACAAAGTGGTGTCTAAGGCAAAATACCACTTGCAATAGAAACATTTTTAATGACAAGGGTTAAATAATTTATTTACAATTTTTTTTGTTATAATTGTAACACACATACAGAACACCACATTGTGATCTCAGTTCCAGTCCTTATGTAGAGCCAAAATAGCATTTTCCATGCACAAGAGGGTATAAGCATGGCCAATAGCATGGAATGGACAGTGGCAGAAAATTGGGAGCAGGGTGGAATGGATTATTCTGGAAAAGGAGGACAGAGGAA
Organism: Podarcis tiliguerta; assembly: GCF_965153285.1. Classification (NCBI taxonomy): domain Eukaryota; kingdom Metazoa; phylum Chordata; class Lepidosauria; order Squamata; family Lacertidae; genus Podarcis; species Podarcis tiliguerta. Next base: position 38,375,849 of record NC_139542.1, on the reverse strand, counting down.
CAGACATATTGATACAAAAAAAGTACCATATTTTTCGCCCCATAGGGCACTGGCCCATAGGGCGCACTTAGTTTTTTGGGGGGAAATAAAGGGAAAAACAATTTTCCCCCCAGGCTGCTCTCCGCAAGCCGTGGGTAGATGTATTTTTTTTTAAAAAAAGGAAAAGAGTCTTCTCATTGTTTGGGCAGGACTTTTCTGGTTCATAAAGGTAAAGGTAAAGGGACCCCTGACCATTAGGTCTAGTCGTGGCCGACTCATCTCGCTTTACTGGCCGGGGAAGCTGGCGTACAGCTTCCGGGTCATGTGGCCAGCATGACAAAGCCGCTTCTAGCGAACAAGAGCAGCGCACGGAAACACTGTTTACCTTCCCGCTGGAGCAGTACCTATTTATCTACTTGCACTTTGACGTGCTTTCAAACTGCTAGGTTGGCAGGAGCAGGGACCGAGCAATGGGAGCTCACCCCATCGCGGGGATTTGAACCGCCGACCTTCTACCTTCTGATCGGCAAGTTCTAGGCTCTGTGGTTTAACTCACAGCGCCACTCACGTCCCTATACTGAGAAGCTATTTTTGAATGTCACCAGGGATGCAAATGAGAGCTGTCCATGGAAATAAAACATAAACTGGTGTGTATCTCTGAGTAAGGTGTGTGTGTGCGTGCACATTATAAGGATCATGACACAGGATGGGGAAAATTTGATTGATCAAATGTGCAATTTCCATGAAATATGAGGACTGAAACACCACCATTTTTCAAAAGTCACACTTAATCTGAACTTTGTAATGTTGTTCACCAATAAACCAATGTTTACGGACAATGCATGCATTAGAGGGAAAGGTGTATAAAAATGAATATTATTTGTGAAAATAACACAGAGATGCATTACATTAAGAGAAGCGGATTGCAAAAATGTGTATATTAGCTGAAGCCACATACAAAATCTATTTATTAGGAGAAATTCCCACTAAAATGAGGATTTTTATTTTAAAAAAAATTGCTGCAGACATGTGAAGAATGAACTGAAGACTAGGAAAAATGAGGAATTGAGGGGACCAAAACTTCTATCCCTAATCAGGACCATAAAGCATGAGAGAGTAGTTAACCCTTTCCTTCCCTGTAATGGCCCCAACAAATTTTACTCTAAGTTATTACCTCCATCCTCCGCCTACCATGCTTCCAGTTATGATCAGGGCCTCCATAGCTGCTATTTAGAGAGAAATGTTGATTCACATGACTTGAACGGACACATTTAGCATGCATGTGTACTTTGGCCCTTAGTCCAAGACCATTGAAAACTGATAGATTATTTTCTACTAAACTGAGCACTGCACAATTTTTTTGAATGGTTCCCAGTGTTAAGTCTTTGAGGGACAAAGGCCCAAAAATGTTCTACCATTGTTTTTAAAACATAAAAATAAATGTTACATGAAAGATGTCTAGAATAATTTACTGCTCTATATAATGTTTCACTGAACAATTTACTAGTTCAGTTCTGCTATACAAAGAGATGCTATCTTTAATAAGGACTCCTGTAAGAGCCTTCGTATTTTCATCCTGGGCATTCAAGTCTTTGATCTTATTATACAGATTTTGCGCTATGTCATCCATTCCTTTGAAAAACAGAACAGTTTCAGATTCAGTTTTCAAGCTTAGATTCAAGTAAGTCCAATGGTGACCTGAGGGCATAAACAGAAGAAAGTACGCTCCTAAGAAAATTCTGGAAGATTTTGTCAAATAAGCCGGATAACAATTTTGTAGCTGAATAAAAAATACGCCCCCAAAAGTGAAGAAAAATGAATTACAATAATGAAATGGGATTTCAAGTGATGGATGAACAGCCCAAAAAACAACAAAAAGCCTTATCACCTTAAAGATTAGGAAATTTAACAAATTTTGCTTTTTCTTGCTACCACTGGCTACCACAGCTATCCCTCTGGAAACTGTTAAAATGGAAAATTACAAAAATACTTTTTTCTTTAATTCATTTCATTAATTCATTCATAAAATTAATGGGATTTATAGCCACATGAATACTTTAGGACTAAGAAGTTGTCTGCCTCAGTCAAGAATGCATATATTTCATTTAGTCTGACCATTGTCAACATCTCTGGAGACATTTCATGAAGGAATAATTGTGAATACAGTAATCAATAACCTAACCAATCCTCAACCACAAAGAATGCATTTCTATTTACTGATAATATTTATTCAACAATTACAACTGCATTATTTTCTCACAAGTAGCGGATGGTTGGTTTTCCCTTACTGAAAAGGAGATGGAGTGGAGGTTTTTGTATATGTGTGCCAAAAGTAGGATTCTGGGGGCGGGGGGGGGGGAGTTTTAATCCCTTTTGACATCGCTCTCCTTTGAAGAGGGGATAATGGCAAATCCTGGGATAATGGGAACATACTGCTTCTCCTTTTTTGTGCTTTATCCCAGGATGTCACTGTTGGCATGGGAAAGGCACTGAGTCAAGAAAAGTGTAAATCCATCACTTCAAGCTTCTCTTGGCATATGCCTTTTAACTAAATTGTTCTCAAGAACTTGAAATCTCACAGCAGCTAAACAGGGAGTACCCTACAATGCCTATATAATCCAGTTGTCACTCCAGTTTGGCTATAAACTGCATGCATTCATAATTACTCACATATTTGTATGGGTGCATATATGAATTGGTCAGGCTGTCTCACTTATTTGGAATATAAGAGCTATAATCTCTCTGTGCAAGACTGCTAGAGCTGCCTCCGGTTATGTTAAACCAATCAATAGGCCCATTTATATTTTGGCTTCAGAATTTGGCATTGTAAAAGGTGTTTGCATTGGAATGAATTAACACTTGCATATGAGCAATGTAGACAGGACCCCAGGACAGGAAATATAGCTGTAGGCAGGAATACAAGAACATCATGAGGGGAAGCAGAAGGAATCCAAGAGCCGAAAGAACAGCCGTAATATCCGAACTACAATCAACCTTAACCGTGTAGTTAAACGCGCTGAGTGGTTGTTTCCAAATAGTCAGTCCTGGATTCAGTCTTTAGGGTGGTGTGCGGGTAGGGAAGCGTTAACCATTGTCCTCAGGGTAGTCCTAATCTGAATCCCCACACATGCATAAGGTAAAGGTAAAGGTACCCCTGCCCGTACGGGCCAGTCTTGACAGACTCTAGGGTTGTGTGCCCATCTCACTCAAGAGGCCTGGGGCCAGCGCTGTCCGGAGACACTTCCGGGTCACGTGGCCAGCGTGACAAAGCTGCATCTGGCGAGCCAGCACAGCACACGGAAACGCCGTTTACCTTCCCGCTAGTAAAAAGGTAAAGGTACCCCTGCCCGTACGGGCCAGTCTTGACAGACTCTAGGGTTGTGCGCCCATCTCACTCAAAGAGGCCAAGGGCCAGCGCTGTCCGAAGACACTTCCGGGTCACGTGGCCAGCGTGACATCGCTGCTCTGGCGAGCCAGAGCCGCACACGGAAACGCCGTTTACCTTCCCGCTAGTAAGCGGTCCCTATTTATCTACTTGCACCCAGGGGTGCTTTCGAACTGCTAGGTTGGCAGGCGCTGGGACCGAGCAACGGGAGCGCACCCCGCCGCGGGGATTCGAACCACCGACCTTTCGATCGGCAAGCCCTAGGCACTGAGGCTTTAACCCACAGCGCCACCCGCGTCCACCACACATGCATAAACACACAGTCAATTTGCATTGGAACAAAATCCCATTCATTTCCATCAAACTTTTTTTCTTTTTTGTTTGCAATGCAAACAGCTCATGGGGGGCATACAGAGTGGGAAAGAAAGGGTTAAAGCCCCCCCACTACCTTTACACTAGAGTACCAATCTGAATTAGTTTCCCTGTTCTGGCAATCTATGGGTAAGAAGAGAGAACTATGCCATTAACTCAGTGGTTCTCAAGCTTTTTTTCTCTGGGCCACACTTTCAGAATAAAAATTTCCTCATGCCTCACCACAATCATAGGACATGAAGTACAAAACAATGCAGCTACATAAGAACAGGAACCATTCCCAAAATATACTGATAATTATAAATGAGATTCACAATATGTACCTTAAGGATGTATACAAACTCAGTGTGAGCTTGCGGTATCACTCTTGCTGTCATTTTGAAAAGATACCTATCCATATTCTGCAAATAAAAAAAATAAAAATTGATACTATACTATACTGAAATTTTTAAATGTTTCTCTGATGTCTTTGAATCTTCCCACTACACTTACCATCCCCTTCTGCAACACCCTTTGAGAACCACTGAATTAACTTCATGTAGACTGACCCTCTTTGTTGTTGCTTTCTCTCCCAGAATTTCAGTTTACATTAAATACTAAATAGATGTCACAGATACGCTAATGGATCTGTTAGGCCATTCTAGGAAATATTTCAAAGTATGATTGATAGTTACATTCCTGGCAATTGCAACCTCATTAGTCTAATGTCCGTCCTTGGCAATTTGGTGGAAAGCATTATAAAAACTAAAATTATTCAGCTTATCAAAGACTTGCTGAAGAAGGAACAGCATAGTTTCTGCAAATGCAAGTCCTGCCTCAGCAACCTTCTAGGTTTATTTAAGAGTGCCAATAAGCACGTAAATATCCAGTAGACACAACATACCTGAACTTCCCAAAAGCTTGTGACAAAAACAGTAGAGTTTCCTGATTAAACCAAGGTGATAAATGGCCTTTCCCCTTATGAACTGGTAACTCATTAAAGAACAGAAAGCAGAGGGACAGTTCTCACAATGGAGGGAAGTAAGCTGAAGGATGATCCCACATGGTTCTGCATTGAGAATATTGCTATTTAATTATTCCATTGATTTTGAGTCAGGGGTGAGCAGTGAGGTAGCCAAGGTTGACTCCTAATTATTCAGGATTGTGTAAACCCAAACAGGCTGTAAAGAACTCCAGAGATCTGTATAAACCAAGTGAGCAGGCAGCAAAAGAGTGCAAAATCATTTAATTTGGATTGTCCCTCTCAAGATGGTTCCCAACATGTTAAAGGCAATCTAACGACATCAGACAATAAGACTGTAGGTGCAGTCCTGTGCTTGTGTATTCAGAAGGAAGCCCTTCTTATTCTCAGCTATGTGTGTATAGGATTGCAGCCTTAATGTAAATGCTTGTAAAATCCCAAGAGTTTTTAGCTGGCCTCTACCGGAGGCAGGATGCTGGACTAGACAGACTACATGTTTGTTCCAGCAGGGCTGCTCTTACATGCTTAATCTGATTCCTGTGAAGTTGAAACTGATTCAGTTGAACTCATTTATGCAGCTGACATTAGAAGCTCATTTACCTCCTCCTGTGGTGTTTCCCCTGCAAAACTGGCACATAACAGGCACTCTACCTCAGAGTGATTTCAGGCCGCTCAAAAGAAAAGGGAGGGAGTGCATTGGTGGGGGAAACACACATAATCAGCAAGAGACATGTACAGAGCAAGCCCAGGTTCTCCAGGACAATCTTACCACTGGGCAGAGATCAAGTAGCAAGCAGAGTCAATTAGCCCTTTGGTAGCCAGAGCAGGGTGTCATAGTGTGATTGGAACACTGAAAATAGAGAAGGAGATTTGAGGAGGGGCGGGGCCGGTGGGTTTCTTCCTTTCTGCTACATTCCCTGTGCAAAACAGCTGAAGCATACTGGCGTGTAAATTCATATGCTGGTGAAAATAGCATTTAATAATTATTATTTATATATATATATATATATATATATATATATATATATATATTCTGTTTGGCGAAATTGCTTTGCAAAAAGGGGCATACAGTGGAACCTCGGTTCTCGAATGTCTCCATTGACAAACGTTTTGGAACCCGAACGCCGAAAAGCCGGAAGTGACTGCTTTAGTTTTCGAACGATTTTCAGAAGCTGAACGTGTTATGCAGCTTCCATTTTGAGTTTCCCTATTGAATTGAGGCTCCAGCTTTCAGTTTTGGGACGTTTCGGAAGACGAACGGTCTTCCAGAACAGATTACTTTCAAAAACCAAGGTTCCACTGTATTGAGTAAAAAATGCATATTAAAATAACAACCACAAACTCATCTGGAAATGTCCAGGCACAGGCAAGACCCAGGGTTGCTTAGCTTTAGCAATGTGGTGACCTCATGTACCTTCCTAGATATCCTGGGACCCTTACTGTGGAGCAGGTCTTGTGGGGTATGCTGGGGTAAGAAGGATATTTCGAAAATTGATTCTTGCTCTTCTGTTCCAAGAAGCCTCCACTGGATCAAAGAGCCTTCTGTGAATGGAAGGACAACATAGAAAACTCATTGTATTGTGCAGGATTCCTCTCAGCAAAAGCCATTTAATAAGGAAGAATCTGTCTTCTTGCTGTGTTCTGGTGTGTATTTCTTTGTCATTCATTTCTCCCACTTTTTCCTTCCAGAAGTTTGGGACAATGTTCTTGGGTTTTGTTTTGTTTTCTTATTTTACCCCGACCACCACATTGTAAGGTAGGCAGTTTTATTCATTCGTTCGTTCATTTACTTAGGGGAAAATCTATGCCACCCTTCAGAATCATGGTTCCCCATGTGGCTAACAAAATGAAAACCATTAAAACAGTCATATCAATTATCAGATTAACCACAGTAAAACAGCAGGTGATGAACACCGGAAAATTACAGTGGTGGCGAAAAACAAATTCAGCGGAGATGTAACAACTGTGTGTTTCTCTGTCAAATGGAAAAGACAGTGTGATTTGGTACAGACAAACCTTGGCCTCAAATGTGAGTGGCTCACCTGTGAAGAAAAGGTTGCGGCATTCAGGACTTTTTAGTTTAGAGAAAAGGTGACCAAGAGGAGTAGCATATAATTATGCATGGTGTGGGGAACGTGGAGAGAGGAAAACAAGTTCTTCCTCTCTCATAACACTAGAAGTCGTGGACATTGTTGTTGTTAAAATTATGTACAGTGGTACCTCTGGATGCGAACGGGATCCGTTCCGGAGCCCCGTTCACATCCTGAAGTGAACACAACCCACGCCTGCGCAAGCCGCGATTTGCCGCTTCCGCGCATGTGCGTGATGTCATTTTGAGCACCTGTGCATGCGCGAACGGTGAAACCCGGAAGGAACGCGTTCCGTTCCTTCCGGGTCGCGCAGAGCGCAACCCGAAAACACTCAACCTGAAGCTACTTCAACCCGAGGTATGAATGTGCCGCCCTATATCCACAGGTCTCAGGGCAGTTCACAGGATAAAATCAGAATATAAAACCACAAAATACATAATCAAAATAAGAACAAAAACAACCCAATAACACACACACCCAACACATTTTAAAAGGGCATAGGATGTCAGTCAACCCAAGGCCTGGTTAAAGAGGAGCGTTTTTGCCTGGTGCCTAAGGCGTATAATAGGCTTGCAGCACACACAATAACAACACAAACATCAAACTTCGACAATCACAGAGGTCACATAATATTTTTTGCTTTCAGCGCAAGCATGTCATTACCTTTCATGAAGGAGGCCCACAAATGGTCAATGAAGCTGAATGTTGGAAGATTCAGGACAGATAAAAGAGAGTTTCTTCTTCATGCAGTGCATAGTTGGAACTGGCTCCCACAGGAGACAGTGATGGCTTTAAAAGAAGATTAGGCAAATCCATGGAGGTAAAGGCTATGAATGGCTACTGGCCATTATGGCTATGCTCAACCTTCATGGCCAGAGGCAACAATGCTTCTGGACATGTTGCTGGAAGCTGTAGGAGGGGAGAGTGCTCTTGTTTTCAGGTCCTGCTTCAGTTTCCCACAGCCACCTGGGTGGCCACTGTGAGAACAGGACGCTGCCCTATGCAGAGCATTGCCTCCTTCAGCAAGCTATTCTTATGTTCTCGACATTTACGGTTCACTTACCATGCGGTCATATGCATGCCAACTTAGAAGCAAAACTCCTACTGTCCTCAGTGAGCCTTCATCCTGGATAAGTGTGTATAGGATTGCAATCTTAACTATAGTATTTGGAACAGATTTCTTGTAATAGTGAATTGAAATAAAAATGTAACTCCCTTTAACATGTGCCTCTAATAACAAGAAGTAGGGAAGGAGCACACATTTCCATTTGTTCCATTTAAATGATACAATGAACTGTTGTGATGCAGTAAAGACAAGATGAGTGGTCTAAAATGTCATTCTGCTCCAGAAAACTCTTAAGAGAAGACCAGTTGCTCATCTGCTATTGCAGTTTCAACAGTTATTTAAAAGAACAGTAATTGGTTATTGAGTCACCATTAGTACATAGAGGATAGCTGGCTTACTACTTTAAAGAAAACTCCACATTGTTGCTAAAAAAAACCCCAAACACCCCACTCAGCTAATTACAGACCAAAGCAAAACGCACACAGTTCAGTCCCCAATATAGGAATTAACCATTGCTTCACTTCTGCACTGCATTTAATACTACTACATCTTACACACAAGCAGTGCTTTTTTCTGGGGTTACACAGGGGTATGCATACCCCTAAAGATTTTGTGAATCTTTGTACTTTTGTCCATTTACTGTATTTCCCCCGATTTGAACTATAAAATGGTGGTTTTCTTGAGTCAAAATGAGAGTACCCCCTAAACATTTTTTCGGGGGGGGGGGGAGCACTGCACACGAGGGTTTTGAAGCTCTCATGAAGTCCTTTGGAGACAGGGTGAGGAATGCAACTTCAAGATTTGTACCTGGGGGAAGTTCTCCATCTCTTGCATGCAGAAAGGTGTATATTGGATGTGCTAATTTCATCACATCTCCAAAAACATTTATTTTCAACACGAGAAGCACTTTCTCGTGTTGGGGAATGCAAAACTTATGCAATTGATCATGGCTTATAAGTCCAGGTATATACCCTTCATATACACATGAAATACCAAACTGTGGTTTCACATAATGTGAGTGAGACTTGGGCATTTGCACATTCTTTTTACCTTACCACTCCCTCCTCCCTTGGCATAGTCCTATTTTCTCCCTTTCATGGCAAACCAAAGTTTTACATTACATCTATAATGGCAAAATATGCTTTGAGCTCTTCCTTCAAACCAGGATTGAAAAACCATGGTTTGTCACACAAGGAGGGTGCACAGTGTGAAGGAAATACATAAGCCCCAGGCTCCCTTCTGTTATTCCAAACCATGTGTAACCTGGTTCTTCTGAACTGACCTATCGGTAGTGGAGGAAGGGGGGGTGGGGGGTGCAGATCACCCTGGATGTCACCACTGAGGAGGGTGACAAAATGACAAAAATATGAGTTTAAAAAATGGGCTCACGAAACTTTTTAGTTCAGTCAACAAACTCAATGAAACACGGATAGCACTGGGTGCCACACTGCAGGGGCTGGCACTTACCATGGGGCCTGCAGTGTGCCCGAGCCATGCGTCTCTCCTGGGAGTGACGTGATGGCTTGAGCACTTGCAGGCTCGGCACAGCCTGAAACAGCAGCATGGAGCCTGCGTCTGTCCACAGCCTCTCCCTCAGCCACCCTACAGCTGAGGGGGAGGATGTGGAGAGGCTCCACGCAGCCCGCCCTGCCCCCATGGGTGGCTCGTCCTGTCTCCGGCTGGAGACGTGCGCCACACTGGGCACCCAAGCGGGTAGCTATGCCACTGCCTTCTATGTAAAGGTAAAGGTAAGGGGACCTCTGACCATTAGGCCCAGTCGTGGCCGACTCTGGGGTTGCGGTGCTCATCTCGCTTTATTGGCCGAGGGAGCCGGCATACACCTTCTGGGTCATGTGGCCAGAATGGCTAAGCTGCTTCTGGTGAACCAGAGCAGCGCACAGAAACACTGTTTACCTTCCCACCAGAGCAGTACCTATTTATCTACTTGCACTCTGACGTGCTTTCGAACTGCTAGGTTGGCAGGAGCAGGGACCGAGCAACGGGAGCTCACCCCGTTGCAGGGATTCGAACCGCCGACCTTCTGATCGGCAAGTCCTAGGCTCTGTGGTTTAACCCACAGCGCCACCCGCGTCCCTTGCCTTCTATGTAGAAGCTGCCAAAAAAACCCACCCACCCTTTCTCAAGAAAAATTAAGAATTGCATTTATCTTCAGTGGTATTCTGCTTAGTTTCCATTTATACTCATGCACAGGATGTGATGCTGGAGTCTGCACAGTCTTTTTGCCTTGTTTGCTATCATTAAGTGCTCTTACAGTGCACAATGTGGGACTGATGCTTTAATAACAGCATACCGAAAGAATGAAGAGAAAGTGCAGTGCATCAGTTGAAGTTTCTGAGGAATATTCTTTGTGAGTTAGCTGCTGCTCCTGCTGCACAATAGCCCTGATTAACCCCTTACTGTTTCAACGTTAGTTATTTTTCACTTCAGTAGTGATTTCGCTCAAAATGTTGCCTGCAGGTTCTATTAAGCATGAAGATAATGAGATCTGATGTTACTAAATTGGACCTACATAAACTAGAGTATGTTCACCAATGCACTGTATTACTGTCACTTAGATTCTTTGGAGGTGAGGGGGAAGGGAAATAAATACAAACATATATTTAAACATATATTCTAAATAATGTTGACAGTCTTGAATTAAATCATGTAACAAAAATCAGTACCCATATCCTGGGGGACAGATGGAAATGAATCCAAGAATATTGCAGCCCCTAAGTAATGTCTGAAAAGTCAGGACAGGTTTGAGCAATATCTGTAATCCCATATTGGAAGAGTCTTTGTGGACCCAGTTGCACTGGGTCCACAGAGAAGAGGTGAAATAAGACACATTACATCAGTGTTTGGGTTGAAACAGGCTACAACTTCAGGGGTGGCCAATTCCCAAGAGACTGTGATCTACTCACAGAATTAAAAACTGGCAGTGATCTACCCCCCCCATCAGATCTACTTTGCCACTGCTAATGTTCTATAACTCCTTGAAGTGTATTCCTGAGACACCCAGTAATGCACATACACTGTCATGTACTGAATTCAGCACACATTGTCAAATGCTCAAAACAAGTCTGCAGTGGTGTGAAAAATCAATGGGACTTATTAGTCATGCCTTAGTTCTCCTATTGATTTCAATGGAACTAAAGTGTGAGTAGATCTGCATCCACTGTATGCAAAATTGCTGTGTGAATCAGTCCTGTGGGGCTGTAAGGACATGTTCCTTAGGAAGCCAGGCAAATAGGTTGCCTAAACCACACCAGTCTGTCAAGGAAAATGCTAAAGCACCTACTTTCATGTTCTCCAGGGACTGGATGCATTGAAGCAGCATGTGCAGTTTGCCAAAAGCAGATCAGTCTGAAATCTCTGCTAGTATTCAAGTTAATGTTGATTTATTATTATAAATTATATAATTATAATTATTCAAGTTAATTCAAGCTTTTTGGTTTCAGGAAACCAAATACTTCCAATGGACTGAGGCTCAGATTTTGATGAACATCTGGGGAAAGATGCTTCTGAACCTGCAGACTAACAGTGCAATCCCGTTGGTCTTAATGGGACTTACTCCTAGGTAAGTGGGTATAAGGCTGGAGCCAAACGATAGCCCTAGTCACTTGAGTGCACTGAAGGATATTTCTGGGCTGACTGAGGATAAAGGTGGGCTTTTAGCCCCACCTGCAACAGCTGTGCTACAAGAGTGTCCCAGTCACATGAAGCACCTATAGATTTCTCTGCAGAGAACCAGGCATAAGACAATGTTGGGATGAGGCTAAAAGTATGGCCCCGCTCTGTAGTCAACATGCCCCACTCTTGACTAATGTGTGAATAAGTCATAAGTAATGCAAAAGAAACTCGGTGCAAATGGTGGCAGTGGGAGGGAAACGTAATCAATTACATAATGCCTGCAGACTGAAAGCACCGACAGCGAATACTGCATTTTCTGGATTGATTTCCATTCCAGACATGGGACAAATAAGTAAACATTGGCAATTTCTGCTCCTGCTCTCTGTTTTCATTGAAATTTCCCAACACCCCTACCTGGAAGTGAGCCCGACTCAATTCACTTTGGTTTACTTCTGAGTAGGCATTTACAGGATTGCATTATATGAATCTTTAATTTAGATACCTTTAAATTAATTGTGATTTAACAGATGCAGTTCAAGTCCTTCCCCCTGCCTGGTTTGTCTGCATCTCTGCCCTGGCTCCCAGTCCTCTCTGAGAATGACAGTCACGTTGAAGTCAAATAGTGATATAGTGTGGAGGTGAGAATTATACTTTGCCTGACTTAAATACACTCACGAAATGTTTTACGCACATGGAAATCATTACTCCTTCCATTACATGGACAACGAATCCAGCCTAGGATATTTATATATGCTAATGATTATTTAACTAACAAATTGCTGATTAATTAGTCAAATGCTTGTGCTGTGCTTTGAAGCTGTAAAGTGCTGTGGAAGTGCTAAATATTATTATTGTATATAAGGGAACGTGTGACTAAACTGTGAAAACTGATATTCAAGCGGCCGGGGGCGGGGAGGGGAAGAAGAGAACTTTGCATAGGAGGAAAGGGCTGCAAATTCTTGCTCCTGAAACAGCAGCCATTGCCATGGCTTGGCTGCAGCTGTGTTAGTATTGTATTATTGCATTGCAAGTCTGCAATCCAACTGGGTGTGACCCAAAGTTTAAGGGAACCAGCTGTTGCCGAGCTGGCACCAGATTTTATAGCAGGTGTAAGTACTGAGATGGAATCCCTTACCCCATAACTGGCTTCCCTGGGCCTGCCTGAGGTGGAGCACACACATGTTTTATATGGGCGTCGTTTCGCTGACTTTGCCGGAGGCTCTCCTAAATTACGTCAATTTCACTCAAGTCGGAATCTGTGGGTTAAATCCTCAGCTGCTTCGGGGCATTAAACTACTTTCCACTCTCTAGGGTGCTAAAGGGCAGGTTGAGGTTCAGTACAACATGCAGTAGCCCAAGGCCTCTTCTAAGTTTCGCCTTCCCACAAGGCCTCTTAAAGAGCTGCTAAAATCATGATGTACCAGGGGATTATACATATATAGCACCTGTGTGTTGCCAAGGCAATCCCAGAATTTAAGCACTGATATCTCTGGTATAGATTTCTTAGTGCTTGTGACTTTGGAATAGATTTCTCAATATAAAATTGCTGGGTTTTTAAAAAATTTTGAGGTGACTTGCAGGAGCAGTCCTGTGATTTGTGGAGGTGTTCTTGGCAGATTTCAACAAATGGAACCTGCTTAGTTTGGCCATGCACGCACTGGAGATTATCTGATTTTTCACAGTTCTATCTGTCGAAACACAAGAGGAGCCAATCGGCTTGGTATTCTGCCAGCTCCTGAAGAAACACCTGTTTAGAGCAGCATTCCCTGATCTCCTTACTTAAAACTGCAGGAGAAAATGTTTGTCTATAACCAGGCCCTGGGCTGGTTAACATTATATGGCTTTTAAAATGTGCTTGTGGGAGGTGGGGTGTTAAATGGTTTGTTAAATTATGTGTTTTGTGTTGTGGACCCGCTCGCAGTGACCCTTCCCGAAGGAGAAAGGCCTAGCCTGTGAGGGAGAACAAACTGGACAGGACAATGTTGTGTGACTTAAAATTGGCCACAACTTTGATTCCAGATGTAGGAAGGTTTGGGCTTGGGCATTGGGTGTATATCCTTCTCAGACCCCCTGGTGTAGGGCTGATGCATGACAGGGTTGAGGCTAGGATTAATGGGTCCTTTGTAAGATGCAGGTTTAAATGGACAGCTTTTCCAAGCTGCTGAAGGAAGCTCTTTGGCCCATCTGTTGCACGCTTCGGCTTTGGCACAGAGACTTCCAACAAGACCCCTCTAATAGGGTACCCTGTTATTGCACTGTTCTGAGGTGGGGGTGATGTGCCATTTCACACACACACACCCCACAAACCTGATGTTAGACTACAAGGATTCCACCCAATGCCTTATTCGCCAAAGTTGTGACCATTGCTATGGGGAAGGCAAAACTTGCAAACAGGCCAATCTGTTAATTCTTTGCCAGCTCTGAATACGGCAACCATTCTAGAACCACAGCAAAGCCAATAAGCGCAGTGCTCTAGGAAGGAGAAGGTTAGCAGATAAAAAACCCACAGCATTACTAAATAGGGTGGGAAGGGAGGACTGCAGTCCCTGGGGTTGGGCACAGCTTGCCTTTAGGGGTCCCATCACCCACTCAGTCTGGCTGGACAGGCCATAATTCAAATCAAGCAGCTGGCAGGAAAGCCCATCAATTCCAATGGTCAGCCAGGAAATTTCCCAATCTGCCGGCTATTTAACCCAAGAGTCACTCCTGGGAGGTGGGAGCCACCCACCCTGTGACTGGATAAGCAGCCATTCTAATTTTCCAAGCCTTTTATTTGATAAAGCTATTCCAGTGCTTGGACTGGGATTGTACAAACTCCCCAATCCCATAGATTCCGATATCATAGCAACTCATGCTGTTAAGCATAGAATATATGCTGTTTGGGCCAAAGGCCATTTGCTGTTATTTGTGGCATGTCCCCTTAGCCCACATCTCCTGTCTCAGCTGCTGGACATATCTATACTGCAGTTCAGCTATTAGTGATACTTCCACAGAACCCTGTAAATTCCAGCCAATTCCAGTTCCCACGGTTGCTTGTGGGAACCATGACATTTAAACCAGAAAAGCTTGTAGGATAGACACATCTGTTGTCTCAAATGCAATCTGCTTTTGCCTGTACTGTGGTATTTTGTCTTTTGTCCTGCTTTAGCTGACAACTAAGTACACAGCACCAACAGTAGCAATAATACAGTTTACAGCAGAACTTGTACGTGGGACATCTGCACATTGCAGAAAAGCTCCAGGAGTTAGGTGCAAGTCCTGAAAAACTTCATCATCTTCTCTGAGGCTCTTTGATTTATTAATAGACTTGGTTGTAAGTCTAAAGCCTATAGAAGCATATTAGCCTTGTTCCAAAACCATCAGTTTCAGACCCTATACTGTGAGCCAAAGAATTCTTAATTCACTCACACCATGCTGCACACTTATTTTAACTGATGGTGGCTTTGAGAAATGCTTTGGGGCTTAAAAACTGCCACGAGGCTAAAGCCCTAAATGGCTTAGGTTCAGGATACCAAAGGGACTGCTGCCTCCTGTACCAGCCTGCCCTCTTTCTAAGATCATGGGGAGTGGCCTTTCTCTGTATCCCATCAAATGGGGAAGGACCATTTTGTTGGCATGAGTGAGCACCTTCTTGGTGGCTACACCCACATTGTAGAACTTGGATGGCCTGTTATCATCTTCCACTTACTTGTGAAGATGTCTTTATTATGGAATACTTTTGCTTTGCTGAGCACAATTGATCTTTCCTCTAAAGGTATGATCTGTGCTGCCATTCTCTTGCCTCTTGTATTTTACTGATTTCCAGCACTCATGACTGTATATTTTGTATTGATCCCGAGGTTGTATGGCGTTTTTAGGGCGCCATGCCCTCAAAGTGCTTTTTCTGGGTCCAATATCTCATGCAGATCACATGAAAACACACAGGATTTCAGACTGGGACAATGGTGTCCAGTGGTTGCTGGATCCAGGAGTTAAGAGGGATCTTGCATACAGCCTACTTCCTCCCACCCCCAAAATTCATAACAGTATTATAGAAACAAAATGGAAAACTATGTTGGATTGCAGAGTATATATGGGAAAGCTGTTAATTTTTTCTCGTTTACAATAAATATGAGTTACATGATCTTTATGTGGCCATCTGATTTTGGTTGATCTATTTTGTCTCCCATGAATTGCTAATGGCTTGGCTGACTGAAAGAAAAAATAATGAGTTGTTATTTGTTCTACTCAATGCAGACAGGAAAGAGAGAGTATATGGCACTGTGCAGGGGAGCAGTGTTTCATGGTGTTTTGATTCTATTTGTTCTCTTGTAGTCTTAATGTATACTGATTTTTTAATTCTTCCTGCATATGGAGAAATCAGCAGCATAAAAATAATCCGAACCAATAGATTTTTTTACAGGCTACATGGAAATAAAGGAGCCAGAAGCATTAATATTTCATTGTGACCCTTATTTTTGTAAAGTAATTGTTCTTTTCCAATCTTCCTGAATGATCATTTCATCCAGTACATTTCTCACCATGATTACCAGAGGCCTGATTTCACAATAAAAAAAAATTATAGCTTCAAATTAAGTAGGGTTGCAGTGTTTAATTGATTAAAACATCTTGATCAACTAAAAGGTGCCACCAATTAATCATACAGCACATTTTAAATTATATTTAACAAGTGTGCCCTTCACCTAAAGGTCCCAGGGCTGGTTACATAAAAATAAAAAATACAGTGTTACATACGCTTCAGGTTACATATGCTTCAGGTTACAGACTCCGCTAACCCAGAAATAGTGCTTCAGATTAAGAACTTTGCTTCAGGATGTGCTCCAGCGGCGCGGCAGCAGCAGGAGGCCCCATTAGCTAAAGTGATGCTTCAGGTTAAGAACAGTTTCAGGTTAAGTACAGATCTCCGGAACAAATTAAGTACCTAACCCGAGGTACCACTGTACAAAATTGAGCATCGCAACGAAGAGGGCAGTGCGTCAGGACAATAGAGCCACTGATTAAATATCACTTCAACCCACCCCTCCAAAAGCCTAGTAAAAGAGGTGTGCCTTCATCAACCAATGGAAGCACCTCAGAGGGGAGAGCATTCCACAACCTTGAGGTCTGGGGCTGCCACTCAGAATGTCCTTCCACTCAAACAAAACTGTACGTACATGCCATTCTAAGAGGCATTCCCTCCACTGTGATGGTGAAGGGGACCGTCTCTCCTAACAAACTTCTGCAACAACATACAGCTGTCCCCATACCAGTTCCTGGCTGGCATTCAGAAACACCCCTCCCCCCCCCCATGTCACCAGAACAGAAGAGAGTGTACATAGGCGGTGCTTCAGAGTAAAAAACTCCCAGTTTGAACTCCATTTCTTCACTTCTAAACTCTAGCCTTTTTGACCTGGGAGAAATGATTCAAAATGATGGGTGGCATCCAAACTTTGACAAAGACTGCCACTCCCACCTCGGGAAACCTTGTGCCCAGATTAGCACCAGTAACTTGAAAGATGACTGAACAAATGGACATATAGTACATATAGTAGATGCAGTATATCATTTACATATTATTCACATTTCTTCTAGAAAATTGTTTTCATTGGATTTTTGGGTAAGTCTACATGACTCAAGTCTTGATCCAAACTTGTTCTTTCATATCTGTTTGGATAGAATCATTTTTTTCTCAACCAAAATAGACATTAAATTGTCATAAAATCATAAAGTACATATGTAATGACCAATACTGAGTTAAATTCTCCAAGAGGTTCTGGTGATTTTTGCTATGCCATCAGAAACCAGCTATCGAAGGTTTGCAGTGTGTGTGCTAAAAATCAATGGAACAGTGTGGAAAACAACTTTCCAAAGTAACTTGTTATGTGAAGCATTTAAGTTGCCGCCTACTCTACTGTTTTCATGTGCGAATTAGGCTTTCCTGTATAAAACACACAAAGCAAAACGCATACCAGCATGCTTTCTTTTATATCACTTAGGATAGTTACAATCAGTCTTATTTCAGTGTAAGTTGAGATTCCTCCTTAAATCTCCTTTTATGGGTCCCTGCGTAGAAAAATTTATTTACCTATTAATCAAAAATAGTATGGAATTTCTTTCAGCACCACTAACTGGTTAGTAAATTGCCATTTATATCTACACATTTAAAAGCTTCCTGCCAGCTTTGCATATGCCAAGACCCTGGATCATAAAATTTTAATAAATTGGATAATCTCTTAAATTTAGACTTGCTCTTTCTTTTTTTTAACTGCAGCATGGGGAAGGAATTCAGTATGAGTGGCAAACAGCATAAGCTCTGCAAAAGGATCGCTTTATCTTTTTCCAGTTATCTCCAGCGAGGTATTTTTCATGTCATTGTTATGTACTGGGTCAGTGACAGGACTGAGCTGTAGGACCAGGTGGGAATGAAGTCAAAAGGAGCACCAAGTACCCAGGGGTCAAGCTAACTTCAGAATATGTATGCAGGGATTATTACAGAAGTTCAGGTAAGGATAAGACAGCTCACTAAAGGGTTCAAGTCCAGAGAAGCTGGTTGCACTAGATACAAGCAGACACTAGGGATATCCAAATTAGAGTAGAAATAAGGTGGGAAACTGATGGAAGCAGTGCAGGTAGTTGCTAAGAAACAAAGGATGCAGAGATTCTTAATGCAAAAAAGGCAAAGAAGATCAAGGCTGGTAAATATGAGTAGGTCAGATGCCATGGACCCAAAGGAGCTTTGAAAATAATTAGTCTCTGTGGCAAGGAGAACAATAGGAGACATACAAAACAGGGAATTATCGGTATATGAAGGGCTTGAATGTGGTTTGTACAGTCAGGTGTTTGTGTGGGGGACAAAAGAATCAGCTTAATAATGCTTAATCGTTGGATAGAGAAATTTCCCCGACTGTTTTAATAGCTCTGTGGCCTCGAAAGTAAGGTGTTTGCTTCACCCCCAGTAGGAAAAAGGCTAAAAACCAGGCATATTTGAAAGAAAATGCCACACTCATTGGGGCTGTAAACCCGAGATTATTTGCCATTTGGCCACTGTAATATGATAGTTCCTGTACTATTTTAACATGGGCAAAAAATCATTCTGTTTTCCTGCTGTTTTCCAGGGGCTTATGGTGGTGGGCCATTTTAACTGCCTCCACATTGCTGGAGAAATTGGAGGACAGAGATATGTCATGGTCCAATTGCAGTCACATGTCTTATGGGACTATGTTGATAAAAGTTTCTTTTTTGCAGCCTGCAGAATGTATTCATTCAAAGAAATGTTCATCAGTGCATTAGTCTAACCTGAAGGAATAGACCCATTGCCTAGAGTCAGAAATAATAGAGGTACCACAAGCCTTCTGTCCACACACTTTATTTCTTCCGCTGCATTGTTTTGCCGAAAAGCTGCAAAAACCCATAAAACATGATAGTTGGAAATGATTGTTGTATGAACCAGCTGCAATCAACAGAACTTAGGTGTTGCATTTGCCCTGAAAACAATGCAGAGTGCAGACTAGAACATGCCTTTTCATTCTTTCTACAAGGGAACACAATAGCCACTCATACCCTATATGCAAGGGTGAAAAGTGTTCTGTGCAGTATTCTGTATATTTATGAAGTTTTTTTTCCAGTTCTCCCGCTTCAGCATCAGTTCCTGAGATGTGCTGCTCAAAGGTCAAGGGCCCTCCTGAGCATCACACTATAGCAGTTTGAAGCACACCAGTGCAAGTAGATAAATAGATACCAATGTGTCGGGAAGGTAAACAGTGTTTCCGTGTGTTCTGGCACTTGTCACGGCCCTTCATGCACCAATAACGGTTTAGTCATGCTGGCCATGTGACCCAGAAAGCTGTCTGCGTATGGACAAATAAATGCCGGCTCCCTCAGCCTGAAAAGCGAGATGAGCACTGCATGCCCTAGTCGCCTTTGACGGGACTTAACTGTCCAGGGGTCCTTTACCTTATCTTTTTATTAGCAGCAAAGTGTTGCCATGGGGAAGAAGCACATTACGTGGGCATATCTGGATCATGGCATGTAACTAGAATTATGAACGGGCAAAGAAACTGAGCAGATTCTTCAATCTATTATTCTGGCTTTACAGTCTCCCACATACAAGATTGTATTTAATGCCTAACAATGCATAAGTATCTGTTGCTTAACCATGCAGGCCGCATCAATTGCAAAAGGCAATTGACAGACCTGAGTTTGTTGTAATTTGGTTTATTATATTTGATGTATTCAAGATACCGGAGCAACAATGCAATTAAACATTCAGCTCCTCTTGAGGTGTGGTGTGACATTACCTCAAATTTGTCATTCTCTCTATGCATGAGAAACAATGTTCCCTGGGTTTGACCTTTTTTGTAATTTAATTTAGTGCAGCCCAGGAATTGTTTGGCTTAGGGTCCTATTTATTACAGGTTTCAGAATAACTGGGAGATATAAACTTTCTAACTCTTGTGAGTTCTTTAAGAGAAATGCTTACAGTGGTAACTCGGGTTAAGTACTTAATTCATTCTGGAGGTCCGTTCTTAACCTGAAACTGTTCTTAACCTGAAGCATCACTTTAGCTAATGGGGGCCTCCCGCTGCCGCCGTGCCGCTGCCGTGCAATTTCTGTTCTCATCCTGAAGCAAAGTTCTTAACCTGAGGTACTATTTCTGGGTTAGCGGAGTCTGTAACCTGAAGTGTATGTAACCTGAAGCATATGTAACCCGAGGTACCACTGTACTGCTAAAGTTTTCCTTTTAACCAAGTTATTTCCCTCTCAACAATGAAACTAAGCAGGGATGGATGCTGGGGGGGGAGGCATCTAAAACACAGTAGCCTTTTAAATCAAGAATTATTACTGCTGGGATTATTAGGTACCAAATGTATCATGATACTTGGAGTATTCGTAATATTCTGCACTTTCTTCTCTCAATTAACAGATAAAGCACAGCCAGAACAGACTGCTTTGGGAGGTAGTGGGCTCTCCATCACCAGAGGTATTTAAGCAGAGACTGGACCATCATCTGCAACGGATGCTGTGGTTGAATCCTGAAGTGGAGTTCCTGCATTGGCCAGGAGACTGGACAAGAGAACCTCACTCAACTCCTGTGATAAGTAGTGTAGTGGCAAATTCAGAAGTACGGGACTCCTTTACAGCCATGTCCACTCACTGACATACTCTCTTCTAAGATTATGCAACATTCTAAGGTTATACAAAGAGATGCGGGTGGCGCTGTGGGTTAAACCACAGAGCCTAGCACTTGCCAATCAGAAGGTCGGCGGTTCGAATCCCCGCGACAGGGTGAATTCCCGTTGCTTGGTCCCTGCTCCTGCCAACCTAGCAGTTCAAAAGCACATCAAAGTGCAAGTAGATAAATAGGTACCGCTCCAGCGGGGAAGGTAAACGGCATTTCTGTGCGCTGCTCTGGTTTGCCAGAAGTGGCTTAGTCATGCTGGCCACATGACCCGTAAGCTGTACGCCGGTTCCCTCGGCCAATAAAACGAGATGAGCGCTGCAACCCCAGAGTCGGCCATGACTGGCCCTCATGGTCAGGGGTCCCTTTACCTTTACCTAAGGTTATACAATAATACTAGAATTATTCAATAATAGTGATGAAAGATGCATAGCAATGATCAATGTGCCGCCTTTCAGCTGGACCAACTGTTTTCTGTGCGTGTACATGGGCAAATGATTTTGGAGCACTCCAGTATTTTCTTCCAGAGTTACTTAAGTTGTATTTTCCTTGAAGCTTTATTTTATGAGAAAGAACTTGCACACCATTCTCGTGAAATGGAAGCATCTTGTGTTTTTGGCCTTCCTAAATGCTGAGCTTTAGAACCTGCAGAACAGCTCCTTGGTGTTCTTCCCACATGTACCTTCTCCAGAGTGATCCTAGGAGCCAGTCCTCAGTGGCTGATTCACCTCCTTTCACTCTGATGGGCTCCAATCGGCACAAAGTGTGGAAAATATGTCTTCTCTGTGGCCCCAAATCCCCCCTTTCATGCTCTAAGACCCTGGAGTCAGGGACTCTGCGACAGAAATAGCAATGGTTATGATCCTAACATGGTGGTATTATTTATTAAATTTATATCCTGCCCTTCCACCCAAAGGGGTCCAGGGTAGCAAAACAACAACAACAGTTTAAACAAAAATATTAAGGAGAGCACTGAGGACTTGTGACTGCTGTATGGCATGAGAAGAGGAGGTGTGATCTTAGAGGGATTCATTTAGCCCGCATGCCAGAAGACTCTCCAGGCCTGTTCTTTCAGGATGGCAGGCACTACCCTATCTCACAACAAAGTGTTTCCCAGACCCTGAACTCTACTAGTCACACCACCTTGCCTGGCTTTCACCAGCCAAGATCCGCAGGGATCAAGAAGGCATGTGGTCAGCCCAAAGCCACAAGTCTTCTCTCCTCCTATGACAGGGCCAGCCCTGCCTAAGAGCCAGCATCGTATCTCTCTTTGCCTTCATACATCTTTGTTCCACCCAAGCTCAGCAAAAACAACTGAACAGCTATCTGACGAGACCTTTTAACTCACAACTCTTGTTGCTTCAGAAGATTAAAAGCAATCTGCTGTGTGGGGAGCTCAGCAATGGTGGCTCTGAACCACACAGCACTAAAGCTCTGGAGTATCATTTTCTTTTATAATATAACCTCATTAAATTGCTGGTAACCTATAAATAATCCTGCATTTTACAGAAATCCCGCTATGAAAAACAGTGCCCTGCTGGAATTTAACACTTGAGACTATTTTTAAAATGTGTTTGATTAAAAAATTAATTTTAGACTAACATTATAATGGCCTTAATACAAGCTTTATATTGTTCAACACCATTCTCGATCAGTTCCTCTCACTGAAGCTTCTCATATGATTTGAGTGTCAATGTTAATTGAAAAATGTGGCTGATCATTAATGTTGTGGCATTCAGACAAATCACTTTGATGTGTGCGTCACAGATCAGAGAATTCCGCACCCCTTTAAACAATCTTCTTTGTATCTATTTTTGCTTTTGGTGGATTTGCCAGCTGGAATCTTAAAACTGCCAATGAATCTGTGGAACTGAAGCATCATACTAGGAAAGGGATACCTTTATGAGCAACTTCTGTGTCTGTGGTAACTTTTACATCGTAAGTGAATTCTCACGGTGAACCACAACAGTACGACGCCTTGGCTTTAGAAACAATAAATGAACAATATCTAAGCTGCGCTTGAATAATGGCTGTTAGCATGCCCTCTGAATTTGGAGTCATGGTAATTAAGTTCTCAATCTGGACCCATGTTATGCGAAACTATACACAGAGGAAACTTGATAGCTCTGACCTTACATACGCAGTCATAGATAGTCTGAAACAAGAGTTGTAACAAGAGGTGATGCTCTTAACTATGGAAATATTAGATCTCTGCCACATAGCCTGTTCCGAAATAATGTTTTGTATCCACAAAATAATTTCTGTGGACGCACAACACACTGACTTTCCACTAGAACATGTTATCTGTGCAACCAGAATCAGATTATTAAAATCAAAAGATTTTGACAAAATACAAATGTCTGAGCTCTAAAGCAGCAAGAAATCCATGCCCATTTTTAAAGATAGCTAAATCCTCTAAAATCAAGGGCATCCATAAAAACTGTTCGTTACAAACTCAGATATGAACTATTGATGTTTACCTATAACAACTTAAAAACACAACTTTTTCAAAAACAGACCTGTTACCACAATGCATAGACCTGTTACCACAATGCATAGGTGAGCTATGAAATTCACTACCAGAGGGACTGATGATCGCCAACTTGAATGGCCTTCAGGGGAGGCTGTTCCATTAGGGCAAACAGGGCATTGCCCTACCAACCTCAGTTTCAGGCAACTCTCCCCCATTACATACAACCAACCCATGGAGTGGCCCTGGCTATCAGCTTCCTCCACCTTAGTCTCAGTTTTGCCCTTGTGTAGAACTCAGCAGGGAGGAGGATAACGCCAGGACTAGAATTAGTTTTCTCCATTTTTCATTGGTTCTGGCTCCACCTATTGTTGGCCTCCCTGGTCCTCATGGGCATCAGTCACCGCTGCTGATCTTGTAGTAGACAGCTGTTCTAAATCGGAGTGTACAACCTCATTTAGTCTGTTTCTGAGCGGGGTTTGACCACTGATATTCTAGCCCTGTTAAACTAATTAAAAGCCATATGACTGAATTAAATGCTCCATCTTATGGAGTCATCTTATGTCCTTTAATTATTACCCCTTAGACATTAGTTCTTGCAAACACAATTTAGGTAGTATGCTGTGTATCATACACTGAATTTTAATTCAACAGTTTAAAATACATATGCGAACTCTCACCTTAACTGGTATGCTACCTGTTCAGACCAAACTAACACCATAGGAGTATACTAAGGTAGATGAATGTGATTTTCTTCTAAAGTCCTTGCAGTTCTACAGCACCAATGATGTCCACATTTCAGCACCAAAATATATTTGTAGGCACAGTTTACCTTTTAATATTTTTGTTTTTGGTAAAACTTTGATTCTAAGACTTAAGCAAACCATTTGGTAGTTAGGGTTTTTTTATCTATTTCATAGATTGTAAGTTATTCTCTCAACCACTAGTTTCAGAAAATATTGTTTCCCGGTAACAATAAGATTTAGTCTACACCTGATTTAGTCTACAATCCCATGCTTAGTAGCAAGCCCCTCAGAGCTCAAAAAGGACATACTGTGTTGAGTATACTTGTACAGGGTTTTGCAGTTAGTGATCTTTAACTCATCAGGTAGGTTTCTTAGGTCTGCTTCTGAGTACAAATGCTTGTTTTGTCATTATTCATTGACAGCAATTTGTAAATTTCCTAAGGCTGCCAACAAACACCGCAAGTCCTTTTGGGTTTAAGATAACATAGTATAAGTATGTATAGTATTGGCAACAGAAATAAAGGACTGGTTGGATTCTGTAACTAACTTAAAATAAAAAAATTACAAAGAAAAGGTGCCCAAATACATTACTGTTTCAGGCTGTCATCATAACTGAATGATGGTATCACAATATTTGATATCATGGCCAAGTCTACGATCTGAATTTACTCTGCAGAGTTTGTATCATCCTACTGATTCAACTATTAGCTTCAGATCCACAAAGGCAGGATAGAGATGTCATTTCTCTGCCTTGAGCATTTTGCAAATTAAATGCTCTAAAATGAGAATTGTTAATTGTGGAGCATCCTGACCTAAATTTACCTGGATCTTAGCAAAATAATAAAATGGTTATTTGAACCCCTATTTTCCCAGCCTATATCATTAAAAAAAGCATTAAAGTTGCATTAACTGATGGGGCAATAGCTGCAAGGTTAGTTTGGGTTCCCTTTCATACAGATTAGAATAATAATTTGAGAATTCCAACCCCTTAAGAATACAGTCACCAGAACTAATGGAAGCAAAAAGCTTAGGAAATTGCCTTGTTAAAAGGGGTGGGGGGTTCTTAGTGTCACTATGTGCTAGAGATGGCTGGGATTCAAAGATATTAAAGTTCTCACTAATGCCTAGGTTAGCACTTAGCTAATTAACAAACATTTTTCTCAACTGCAGTTTGGAAGATTGGGCATTGAAGCACAACCAAGCCTACTGTAGATTACCTAAAATGGATTTCAGAGGGATGTAGGGGGATTGGAAATATGCTGCATTTAGTAGCCCAGGTAAGAAGCACTTACAGAATTGTTCATCAAGCCTGTATCTCCCTTCCCTATTGCAGCCCCATTGCAAACCTTCCCTTCTCCCCTCTTATTCGAATAGGGTTCCCACCTGCAGAAATCCAGCAATTTATCATGACCCTCCAGGCAGATCCACACCAATTATTCGAAGTGCATTCAACGCACATTTAAAGCACACGCCTTCCTCCAAAGAATCTTCAGTTTCCCTCTCACATATTTTCAGTTGCCAGCATCCTGATCAAACTACAGTTCCCAGGATTCTGTGAGGGAAGTCATGTGCTTTAAGTGTATGGCACAGATCTGCCCTGAGACAGAGCAATGGGGAAAGCTTCATTTGTTAAGCTTCTATATATGATTGTTGTCCCGACGTGTCTCTGTGACTGGGTATTCTTAAAGGAATGCAATAGCAGGCACTGTGAGATAAAGAAAACTTGCTTAGATTAACGTTCTCCTAGTGAGCCCAGGATGGCTCCTTGTCTTAATCTCTTCCTTGCTTCTGTTGGTTTGCGGCATTTTTTGTGTATTTTGTGCCGCATAATTTGATGGGTAATATACTTTTATTAGATTTTTGAGGAGCAATTGAGCTTGAATATTTTTATGATCAGTGATATTACTTGGATTAAATAGAAACAAAATCAGTAGCAAGCAACAACCCAATAAATAATAGACTTTTGCTTCTTGCTTTTCAGATTGTTGTACTTTAATAACATATTGGCCAAGAAGGGCCTCTCTTAAAAGGTATGCATTCCTCCCTGACTGTCGCAGGTTCCTGTTTGTGTTTATAGAAAATTAGGTGGCCCAGTGGAGTCGCTCTCTGCTTATAATTGGGCTATGCTGTATTCCTGGAAAAAAATGTTTTTTTCAGTTTAGAGCCATAAAGTGCACATCATGATGCTGAAATTTTGTTTGTTATTGGTATTGGGCTGGATATGGAGAAAAAGCTGAAACTATCCAGAAAATATGGAGGCACTATTGGAGGGGGAATTCTGTAGAGGGGGGATTCTGTAGATACAGACTATTTCAGACAAGGTTGCATTTTCCCTAAAGGATCAGGTAGGCAGCTTGGCAGCGCATCTGAATTCCAAGTGTCTCCTAGATACCCAGATAGTGGCAATGCCCAGGAACACTTTTCAGCAGCTAGAGCTGGTTCACCCCTCTCATTCCTTCCTAGCCAAATTGGACCTTGCTACAGTCACTCAGGGAAGCGGGTGGCACTGTGGTCTAAACCACTGAGCCTAGGGCTTGCCAGTCGGAAGGTCAGTGGTTCAAATCCCCGCGACGGGGTGAGACCCTGTTGCTCGGTTCCAGCTCCTGCCAACCTATAAGTTAGAAAGCATGTCAAAGTGCAAGCAGATAAATAGGTACTGCTCCGGTGGGAAGGTAAACGGCGTTTCCGTGCGTTGCTCTGGTTTCGCCAGAAGCGGCTTAGTCATGACCCAGAAAAGACTGTCTGTGGACGAACGTTGGCTCCCTCAGCCAGTAAAGCAAGATGAGCGTCGCAACCCGAGTCGTTTGCAACTGGACTTAACTGTCAGGGGTCCTTTACCTGTTTTTTTACAGTCACTCGTGCACTTTTTACATGTACCTTTGGTGACTGTGACTCAGACTATAAACAAGGTAGCCAACATTGTGTCCTCTAGGTGTTATTGGACTCCAACTCCCATCAGCTCTAGCTAGCAAGTCCAACGGTGAGAAATGATGGTAATTGTAGTCCAACAACATCTAGAGAAGAGGCTGACTACCATTTGTCTACAGCCTTGAGCAAGTCACTAACAGTGTGATTAGTCCTATACATGACTACTACTCAGAAATAAACCCCATTGAGTTGAATAGGATTTACTCCCAGGTGTACAGAAACTGTGACTCAAGTTGAGCTGAGATTTAAAGGTCAGCTGATATTTAAAGTGGCAACTTACAGCTATTAAGCCACACCCATTGCATTTGTTTTGTTTTATTTTACATTGGGAAGCCAAAATTTTTGTTTGGTTGGTTTGTTTTTATTTTTGCTTCATGGAACAAACACATTACAACACGCAAAAGTTCCTCCTGTGTACTCTCTTGGTGAGAAGTTTCAAATCAGGCTGTCAATTGCTTGCCTTTTCCTTGGCATGTACAAATCTAATACTGGGATCGAGGAAGGCTGTCAATTGAAAGGACAAAAAAGGGGCCATCTACATGATATCATCAGACAACCTCATATTTGTCTTTTCAGTCAAGCAAAGTTGGTTGCCATATTCTGAAGAGCCAATATTTGCCATGAGCAAAAGGCTGTTACAGAAGCCAGGAGACTGGCCTCATCTGCCTTTTTGTTGTTGCCTGCAATGTTTGACTTGGCTCTCAAATTGCATCACCAGGAGTGATCTGCTCTGCATACAACCTTAGTGTCTCGCCCCCACTATCTCTGCTTGTCCTGGAATAATAAGTTGATGAGAAAGAGGTGGGGTAGGGGCAAAGGAAAGAAGATGGTAGGTAAATGGTTCTACTTTTTGGGACCAGAAATGGCAGGCAGTGCTGTTTTGGGAAACAGTTGGCTTTTTAACATTTTCCTAGTCTACAATCTCATACATGTACTAATGATTAAAAGAATATAGACATAACAGTAGAATAATCTGGTACATTCATTTCATTAATGTTGTCATTGCAATTAAAACAATTAATGGTTTTAATAAATACTAATCATCTAGGAGCTTGAAAGCATCCCTTAATGTTGGTTTCCCAGTTTAAAATCAGCCCCCATTATTCTTCCTTAAAACACACACACACGCATTTGGCTTTTAATATGATGGGATTTGACTGTCCCAAAGCCGTACTCTCCCTTTCAAAATCTAACAGAGGTCCAAGCCTATCCTTATCCCATATGCTGAAACAAAACACTCAGGAAGAATACCTTACACTCTGAATGCTGCACACAGAACTCCCACAAAAAAGGATAAGTATGTGTGCTAAACATAGCTTTCAAGAAACATGACTTTAGAGGTTTCTCCCTAACACCATCGAGTGAAATTCAAGAAGGTCTTCTTTCATATGAATGAGACCGTATGGTTTAGACCATTACATTAAATAACAGAACTTTCATCCTACATCAAATCCCAATTTACCTCTTAGGCATTTTTGTGAAATCCTAAACTGACCAGCTCAGATTCACTACAACATGCACTTTGTGCCCTGCCCAAGTAGTTATGCCTACAGTTTCCACATATTTCATAATAGTCCTCCTACAATATTTGAAACCGCCTGCTGTTCCTGGAAAGAACTCCAGTTATGTGCATCTTTGTCACCTAAAACTCCACGCTAATCCTATTTCACGATATATCCTCGTGTGACCCCCATCTTAAAGTTGACAACATTCCCTTTTATCCAGACATCCCGTTATCTACAGCTATAACAGGAGTGTGCTCACTGAGTTTTTAGTTGGGTATTTAGTATCTCTGGGAATGATCCTAGCATTGAAAGGTTTACACATCTCCAGTTCTAAAATAGGATTTAAAGCTTTCTAACAGATGCTTAGTGGTATCTCCAACCACAACCCCCGCTAAACGCACACAGACACTGATCAAATGCATTGGCCTAATTTGATAATTCATTAGCAGGACCAATTTGTACAATCAGCCAGGGCAGAAATTTGTAAGTAGATCTCTGTCCTCTCCGCCCCTTCTATTTCTAAGGCTTTCCTAAGACCAACAGCTGACAAGAATGTGGGCAATCTTAACTATTTGCTTTAGTACTGCGGCATTCCATTCACATTTTTCTCATAGCACATTATTCTTCAGGAGCACACTTAGAGAGGCTCCACCAGTCCCAAGATACTGCTCTCAGGAGTGAGGTGGTCTTCCCACTAATCTATGACTATAACACCACTCTAGTTGCAATTAATTACATTACAAATATTGATCCTTTGCTAGTCCAATGTAATCTACGTATTTCTTTTACAAACATGCTGCTTTCTTCTTGAATTGCATGCTTGGAATGGTTTTTATGAATACACTGAATTTTCAAAATGGCACCCAAGCATCTAACATTCAGTTTTATGAAGTATACTGTACAATGAAGGAATATCTCTCTCTCTCTCTCTCTCTCTCTCTCTCTCTCTCATTTGCCCTAACCCTAACACAAGGGAGGAACCTTGAGATGATGGCAACCAGTGGGTTCAAATCACAAGAAAGCAGATTTTGACTAAATATCAAGAATAACTTTCTGACAGTCAGAGCTGTTTGACAGTGGAATGGACTTCCCTCGGAAGGTGGTGGACTCTCCTTCACTAGAGGTTTTTAAACATAGGTTGGATGGCCATCTGTCAGGGATTCTTTAATTGTGATTCCTGCATTGCAGGGGGTTGGGCTAGATGTTCCTTGGGATCTCTTCCAACACTACAGTTCTATGACTTTATGAAGCGACTTTTTGGTATTTAGTAGAGTTAGGGAAACAAGAGAAGAAATATAAATCACTTTTTAGAGGAACTAAAATTACATCTTGATATTATTAAGTATCCTGAGAAGATGCTCTAAAAAAAATAAATCCCCGCAACAGTAGAAACAATACTACCAAACAAATCCCAGTTAGCCCCAAATTTAAAGTTATGTGGAAACCAGTAATTTGAAAAATACATTTCCTACATTTCCTAATGCCCAACACTTGGGAAGTCTATTATATATGTTAATGTATAAGGGTTTATGTATGCAGAGAAAAGGGTTAAGTGAGCCGGCATTTGGCCTTTACTTGAAGTGTTTTAGGTATTGTGTTCTCCTTTAGTGGGTTGGATGTGTTACTGTGCCTTCTGTGTATATGAATGTTTTCAGCTTTTGTTTTAGTTTTATATTGGCTAGCTTTTGGTATTCTATTGTATAATCTGCTCTGGGTTTACTTTTCATTAAAAAGTGACTATTAAGTGCAATAAATTGTAATAATGATTGTTATTAGAAAACGCTTTCCCAATGAGGAAAAGCCACCATAGGATTCAATGTAGATACACAGAATACAGATAATACCAGTTCTTCTTTGGAAGGAACTGAACCAGCTGTGTCCTAGTTTGTTAGGTGCTTGGCTAACTCATCTCCCTGCAAATCCCATTGGCTTTAACTCATTTCCCCCCCTATTTTGATTTTAAATTGTCATAAACCACCCTTAGTGGTGCATAGACACTAGGAGGGCAGAATAGAAACATTTTACATAAATAAATAAAATAAATGCCTAACGTTCCTCACCTCCTGACCTAAACTGACAGAAGACCCCCCACACCTTGGCAAAGAAAGTCTCTGCTCCAGTTGGTAGACTTCATCCAGCAGCAGTTGAACCCTAAATTATTTCCAGTGTTGAAATTGATGCAGTAGATTACTGTTTGCCAACCTAGTTCCTGGTGGCTGGGACTGATGGGAGATGCAGACCAAACCAGCTGAGGATACAGGCTGGCAAAGGTTAGCATACATACTGGGCCTCTTTCGTGGTGACCTAGTAATTGCCCTGTCCCTATGCTGAATAACTGTGTGTTTGTGCATATCTTGTAGAACTGATTCACAACACAATGCAAAAGGCACACATCATCTGATGCAAAACTAACCCAGACACAGGAAAGAACAGGGCAAATACCATGTAGAATTTAGGAAACACAGCTTTATTATTTCTTCTGCATTCCCCAATAATATTCTACTGCAGAACCACTGTGGCTGCAATGTAATATTAAACCTGAAAAGAAAGAGATAGTTTCCCATTCTATACCATTATGCTGCCTAAATTAAAATGAAGAACAATGGCTGCAGTTCTATACACTTACTCAAGAGTAACTCCTATTGAACTCAGTGCAGTTTACCTCCAAGTAGAAATGCATAGGATTGCCCTGCATATTTATGAATGTGTTGGTTTTATTTGTATCTCCCTACACTATGCTAATTTCATGTTTACAACTGGCAAAGGTTTTTTTTTATCAGAATAACATATTTTTACACCAATACTCAATCCTGTGATAAACTGGATGTGATGAGACCTGGATGCTGTATAGATGTCTCTGCTGTGCTGGACACAGAGCTTTTCGCACAATAAAAAAAACAAAAACCCAGAAACTCTAATAAACCTTTCAAGGCTCTGCAACAGCAGATGATATAAGATCCAAAATGGCCCTTTTTTTCCTTCCAGAAGTGTCACTGAGGGATTGCTTCCAATCCTTTTATTGCTGCAAGAACAGTTTGGTTCATCCTGCGCAGGATGAGAGAATTTCAGAAAACAAACAATCATCAACTTGAAGTCTGGGTGGAACAGTTAAATGTAAACAAGTATCTGCTGCATTTAACTCCCGGTCTGGTAAGGAGCACCAGTAATTTATAGAGAATTATAAGCATGCATTTATCATTTCTATAGCACTTTTAATATGAAGAATGCTTTACAATCCATACCTTATGTCCCTCGCTTTCTACATGCCACGTTAATTTCATATACTTCATAATTATTTGCAGCCAAAAGCAGAAAACTTGGGCAATTATTCTATAGAGCACTCTGCCCTTTTCTAAAGGGGGAAAAAGTGTCCTACCCTCTTTTCTGCAGCTTTTTTATGGTTCGGGGAATGTAAAATATTGGCTGGGGCCTTGTGTACTCCACTGTCCTCTACTGGATAATATCACAGCTACTGACTCAAAGTGCCCATGACTCATCATCTTTTCAAGCAAGTGTCCTACAAAGATGACACAAACAGCATCTAGTGCACATTCAAGTGAAGCCTCAGGGGGCTGGGAATGTGGATCACAGGCCTGTTTGTTCTGTTCTTTATGCCATTTACCTGTTCAGCTGGCATCTGTGGTATATTCTTGCCCATTTGTTTGTACAATATTAAACTAGTGTCTGTAACTGCCTTCGGTCCCAACTGTGAAACCGCAGCCCCCTTTTGCCAAGTACATTCTAGACACTGATCCAGGTGCTAGCCAAAATCTTCACAATCAAGTCTAGTCAATATATATGCTATATATGCCACAGAATTATTTGAGGGACACCTGGGGAGGGGGGTTATTTAGTGTGGGCTGTACCACCACTTTGGGCTGCAGGTAGAGTATGTCATTTCTTATTATTATCCTACATTTGATGACAACCAAAAGTTCATTGCAGGTAAAAGCTAGCATATCAGGGAGCAAGGTTCTAACCGAGTTGTTCTAGTTTTCTTCTTACATTTGTTCACACAAGGGAGCATTACAAAATGTGATTTCCCATCTGTTGTCTGAAGTCACACAGTCCATGCAGTCCTCCCACCTCATTCTGCTGCATATGTAGACCCAGCCCCACCCTGTTGTTTTGAACTGGGATAAGGTCCACAAGGTCTTTCGTTTGCATGTGGTCTTGGGAAAGAGAGACTCAGGGTAGCAAATAGGCAAGAAATGAGTTAACAACAGCAATACAGCAATAATATAATAAGCTGCGTAATATAACGAGAGTGTAATAGCTGTGTAACAGAGTGAGAGAGGAAACACTGGCACAACTTGTACCTTACCTACTGAATGTCCATCTTTTCAAGGACATACAAGAGATCAAGCCTCAAGATATCCACTTACGGAAAAGAAACAGCGATTCACTCCCTTAGGGTAAATGACAGAGAGAATAATGTATTTCATTTATAGGAGCCTGCCTATTAAAGTATCCCAGCTGCTCCTATAATAAAACACCTACAAGTGACTGACAACATACCACAATGATTATGCACATATTTTTGTGATGGAACAGACACTTCCACCACGAAACAATACCAGGCCAAACCCTGATAAGATTTAAACAAAAATGAAACCGGCCCACAACAGCTATAAATAATCTTGAGCATATCACCATTTCAGCATGAAATTGTTTTGCTCACATTACAGGGAGATGCTCCAGTGCTAAAGAATAGAATTTCCAGATAAATTACTGAACTTTCCATTGCATAATTTTCTGTGCAAGCCAGACTCGTCTGGTGCATGCATCTTAAAAAGTATAATTTCCGTGCTTTCACGTTTACTGAGCATCTTGTAAGATTATATCTCACTTGAAAAATAAATGCATAGTCAGATAAGGAGCAATGGACATAGGAAAGAGGATTCTGTACGTGAACTGGGTACAGAGAGAGAGAGAGAGGTGAACCAGTGGAACAGACAGACTACTCTGCAGTATACTGTACTGCCCGAGGTTCCTTTTCATTCCAGACCACAGACACCTAATTTTGCACCCCACCCGCCCACCTGCCACCAGGGGGAGCGTGAACCATCGGCCTATCTATATCCACCGGCAGAAACGGCTGCAACAGATCAGCTCGCCCTCTCTCCGTACTACTCTCCCCATTGGACTTGGAAGGGATCAGTCGCGGTGCACCACGGGAAATGCTTGTTTGCTTCCCTTCGTTTCCTCTAGTCCGCGCGCGGTCGGGACTGCATTTCCCAGGAGGCGCCGCAAGAGGAGGTGGGTCACCTGACGCCTCACAAACTCCGAGCAAAATGGCGGCGCCCGTGCTGCGGTGCTGCCGGGTTTGGCTCGGGGCTGGGCATCGCAGCGTCGGGAATGCCGCCGAACTGCGCGGCCCGGAGGGTCCGGTGGCCGCTAGCGCGCTCTGCCGGAGTGCGAAAGAGATGACAGAGAAGCAGAAACGGTACGACAGGGAGGAGTAGTAACCGGGCTGGGTGGAGGAAGGACTCCTGCCGCATATGCTCGCCTCCATCCATTGCAATGTTTATTTGTGCTTCATGCAGTTCGTCTCCCTAGGGTGATATTCTGCGTTTTTGTCAGCCTCCCCCGTTCTCTTTTTCCCCCCATTTCACGACGCAGAGTGATTTTTAATCTGACTGTTGAAAAGGTCTGGATAGGAGCGGTAGAAGAATAAGGTAATTAACAAACCACAATCCCTGGCCTCCCCCCACCCACTGCTCCACACAAAAAAAGCTTGTTTCTCAAAGTTTAAAATAAAATGAAGGTTTATATAAATAGACGGAGGACCGTGTCAAAAAGTATACATTTCTTACCCATTTTTAAAAACCCAGTACTGTACTATGGGTTTTTTTAAAGTGCAAGTGTTCCTTTTACCAGTGGCACAAGTTTGTGGAGGGCAAAATGAGCATCACCTGGCCTAGAGGAGACTGTTCTTAACTCAATGGTAGAGCATCTGCTTTGCATGCAGAAGGTATTGGCTTCAAGTCTCCAGGTAGGACTGGGAATGCCCCATTAGAAACCCTAGAGGACCACTGCCAATTAATGAAAGTAGTACTGACCTAGATGAACTAATTGTCCAATTCAGTTCATCCTATGTTCCTATGCATGCATCACAAAAAATAAATATACAGTATGTGCACATTGGATTATGATGTCTGCAAATCTACACTGCCTTCTTTTCCTATAACTGCATAATAAATGACATGTTTGGAGCAGCCTTTAAATTGCAATTTCAAGCACACATGAGAAACTGTTGCATTAAAATCTGCTTCTTGTGGTTTTTAAGCTATCTACAATACAACAAAGAGTCTTGTGGCATATTAAAAAATTAAAATATAGGCACCAGTTTTTTGTGGACTAGAGTTTACTTCATCAGATGTGTCACCAGAGTATCATTCAGTCAATAAAGTCAACTCCAGTCCACAAAAGCTAATAAAACAATAAATTTGTTGGTCTTCAAAGTGCCATGAGAGTCTTAGCTGGTGTTGCTGTAGAAACCACAAGCATGGCTATCCCTCTGGAAATTACACTAAGACAGACATCATGCCAAGATCATGGTGCTCTTTTACAGAAGGTACAATTTGGGATTCCCACCCCATCCTGTAACCCATGGGTAGGCAAACTAAGGCCCGGGCCCCGAATCCGGCCCAATCGCCTTCTAAATCCAGCCCACGGACGGTCCGGGAATCAGCATGTTTTTACATGAGTATAATGTGTCCTTTTATTTAAAATGCATCTCTGGGTTATTTGTGGGGCACAGGAATTCTTCCCCCCCAAAAAATATAGTCCAGCCCCCCAAAATGTCTGAGGGCAGTGGAACAGCCCCCTGCTGGAAATGTTTGCTGACCCTTGTGTAACCTTTGTGGCAAAATATGCCATTTTAGTTCTAATGTTTTCTAAATGCATGTTGTTCCATAATTTATTCTGTGAAGTTCTGTTGAATAAATATCATAGGGATGGGGAACCTGTGGCCCTCCAGCTATTGTTGGATTTCAGCTCCTATAAATCTGAGCCAGCCTGGTCAGTAGTCAGGGATGATGGGAGTGAGAATCCGGTAACACCTGCAGGGCCACAGGTACCCCACCCAGATATATATCTTTTGCATCCTTTTCCCCCACCGATATGTTTTGAATTTAAGCAGAATAGTAACTTAAAACAATATTCAACAATAACTCTTAATTACTTTTCATAATAAATGAGATGAGAATGGTAAGCTCACTTTGTTTGAATAATTTCATTATAGAGAAACAGAAATTTGGTCTTGGTTGGGGTTTTTAAAGCGTTTTAATGTTTGAAAGAAGTACTATATTTGATGTATTTGCTTAGAGCTTTTCTGCTTTCCTAATCTCCCATCTTGATCTAAGTACTTCTGTCATCGCTACGGCGTAAGCTTGACTTCACCAGTGAAATATGATATTTGTGTCTTTTCTTTGTACAAGTCCAGATAATTACTTCCAGAACCTGTCAAGCGGTTCAGGCAGTAAAGGTGACTGTTCTCTTGCTCATATAAAGATTATGGATGTGAGAGCTGCAATTACTTTTCAGCAGATAGGAAGGTGCTTGTTCTTCCTGTTCAGAGAACCATCTCTTGAGTTGAAAAGATGATTTCTCTATTGCCAGACTACTGATGTTTATGCTAATCCAGTACTAATAGTGCTCTGTAGACCCACCTTTCCCAGCTTGAAAGTGACCATCTGACAGCATATGCATAATTGAATATGCCACCTGTCTGTTGGAGATTTCTCATACATAGAAGGATATCAATTAATATTTATTTTCTATTTCATAATCTCCACGGGGTACAAAATTGGATATCTGTCCAACAAACCCTTTCTGGATAAAATTAACTTCTGAAATGCACTTTAAATCAATGTAAGGCTTTCAGGATGTGGGTTTCTTTTTGCCTTCTAACATGCTGCTTATTGTACAATTTTCAGCTGTTTATGAAAACATTTCACAACATCTTTCGATGTTCATTATACAGCAGTTGTGGGCTTATAGTGTGCCCCAGCATACTGTTGAACTCTGATACTTTTGACATTTGTATTCTCCACCATACCACACCCCAGCTGTTTTAGAAATTTGAATTGCATCAACCCAGCTAGTGAATATTTCTTTTGACTTTCTTTTAGGAATGTTCCCTGGGCAGCAGTGGTAGGCTTGGAAATTCATGCACAGATCTGCTCCAACTCAAAGCTTTTCTCCGGTTCACAAGTCCAGTTTGCAGCAGCACCTAACTCCTTAGTATCTTTTTTTGATGCTTCTCTACCTGGAACGCTACCCGTAAGTTTGAATTGAATGCTTATATTAGTATTGAATTTTCAACAACAACAAAGCCTGTCTTATCAAACAGGAACAGGCAGCCACCATTAATTCTTCAGGTTTTTAAAATTATTAAGAGTCATACTATTTAAAAGGGATACTAGATGGTTGAAACACTTCTATCTAAGAAGGAACAAGCAGCTTGCAACTGCCACTTAATTTCCCTCTACCTTTTCCCTCCACATTGATTACTTTTTGTGTAATCTTGCCTTTTTAAATTTGTAAACTAGAGGGCAGTGCCTCTTGTATCACTTTCTTTTTTTAAAATATTAGTATGAGCTGGTTCAGCATACAATATTTGTCTGAAAAGCAGGATACAAATATAGCTACTTCAGATAAATGACCATTATTTAACAGAGCACCATCCATGTTACATGTACTTATGAGAAGCTTAATAACAACAACAAAAATACAACTGTCCTTACAGCTGGCTCATATGCACCCCCAAGACTTAATAAAAATTGTTCCTTTGCTTCTCCTTCTACAACAGGGAAAGTAATATGGGTTTGGTTTTCTGGACTTGGTAGAGCCACTGACTCCACAGGCTCTGATTTTCCTTCAGCTTTAAACACTGCTAGCCTTTTACGGCAAGGTGGTGTTTCCCTGCTGCCATAGCAATCTACAACATGAGCTTTGGGTAGTTTGCCATCTGAATGCTTACTTTGAAACTTGCCCTATGCCTGCAAGTGAGTGGAAGACTGTGAGCCTTCCTGACTGATTTCCTAACCAAACTACAGTATTTGGCCAAGCAGTTTGAAATTATTGACTTATTTTAATATGCAAAATTTGGTTCTGGCCTTTTAGTGCTCCAGCATAGGTTCTTTGGTGTGATGCAGTGAGATTACCTCTGCTTGTGTTTATCTGTAGGTATGTATAGAAACATAGGAAACTGCCTTACATCAAGTCAGACCATTGGGCCAGCTAGCTCACCATTGTCTGCTTGGCCTACTTTCCCCCAGTCCTCACTGGAGATACTGGGAGTTGAACTTTGGACCTTTTGCATACAAAACATGTATGCAACAAGAGACTGGCATCTGCTGCAATGAGATTATTGGATATTGAACGAGTTGCATATGGATAGAGATACTGCTAGGTGTGGCCAATCAGCTTTCAGCATAGTGTAGTATTGTTATATTCCTTATTTTGGACAGACTAAGTATGCATGAAGAAAAAGCCTTAAACCTACTGGGTGGTATCCAATGGTGCCTTTTGCCTTTGCATAAAGTGCTTCCATTCATGTAAGTTGGGACACCCCCATCTTCAGCCGTCTCCCCCTAACCCAATTAAGGCAACTGTTCTCTCCCTTCGAGTTGTTAATGATGGTTGAACCCAGAATAGGATACAGCAGAGAGGGCTGCAGTAAGTAGGACGGATTGGCAAGAAATGGGTATCATTTTCAACAAACCCTTTCTGTATTTAAGGGCATAAATGGATAAAACCCATTGATGGTTTTGTTGTACGTGTATGGCAGTTAAATGTAGTTGGACCTCTTGTGGGAAGCAAAGATGACCTTTCTGCTATTTTTTATTTGTAACGGAGCCCATGCTATACAAACAAAAGTTCCTGGATGCAGCTCTTGATGTGTCTTGTAGCAGGGTCCTGGGTTATGACTGAGGAACACCCATCTGAAGTATTGTAGAGCTGTTGTCCATCAGAATTGCCTACATCAGGCAAAAATGAGTGTGTGTGGTGGTACAGTGTATTTTTTCTGTATCTATACCAATAAAGTTATATGTTGTGAGCTACCTTGGGAGGGTTAATCCTGATAAATATAAACATACATAACAGCTTAGAAGTGCCTAGATAAATAAATAAAGCAAAATAAAGTTACGTGTGAAGATTGTCCCTAAGCACACATGGAATATGTGTGAGGGCAGCCTGCATGCATCTTGCCATATTCTTCTGGATTTCTGTACATTTTAAGTAGAAATGGTTGTTCCTTTTACAGTTGTTCCCTAGTGAGAAATCTTGAGCCTAAGCTGAAACAGCCTTCCTTTGAGATAAGAGCTCCTGATTAGTAGTCAGCTTGATGGCTAACCTAATGAAAAATTCGTGATCTGCTCTTGTTCACCTCCAGCAGAGGCTTTTATCTGTGCAAGGAGAGGGAAAGAAAAAAATATATTTTCCTTTGCAGTTTTTGGTAGATAAGTTGAAAGTGGATATTTAAAAATGTTAGTACTTGAGTGTCAGAATGTGATACGGAATTCTATTTTTATTTATTAGTATTACTGCTTCATAGGTTTTATTTTATTTTACGGTTTTAGGCAAGAGTAATGGTGCCTTCCTCGTTTTAACAGGGTACTTTAGTGTGCATGAACATCTTAATGGTTGCACAATTTAGTTAATGGAGTATTATTCCAGATGTGATTTGGCATCTGTTTTAGGCTTAAAATTCTGTCTGCTTTAAAGTTAACAGATGGAAGAAGTAGTCCTTTAGATACTTTAGTTGCATATGAAAATTTCAGTTGTTTTAAACACAAGACTGTTTATATTTATGCAGTAATTGCCAAACTTTCTTATAGCAGATACATTTTCCCAGCACTGTTGAAGGTTGGAAAACAGACACCAGGAGATCTTCTAACTAATCATCTGTGGGGAGGACTTTTGGGGAGGTGGGCATTAAAAGCAGTCATGCAGGTGAGGCAATTGAGACTGATGCTGGGAAAGGTGAGATTTAACACTTTACCTGCATCATTGTCCTACTCTAGATCACTCATTCAAAGCTATTATCCCCATAGGAGCGGTGGGTGGTGAGAGAACATACATGATGCATCTCTTCTGCTTCGAATTTCATTGTACTATCAGACAGACTGAAACAAAATGGAGAACTCAAGGACACACAAGAAGGGATTGTTTTAAGTGATTTTAATGCCTTTAATGTTATGTTATGTTTTACTTTATATGGGTGGTTATCTTGGGAGGCATTTTTGCCAGAAGGGCAGCCCATATGTTTAGCTACAAATCTCCCAAAAAGTCATACAGCTCACACAGAGATATATGCCCACTGGTTGAGCATTAGTAGCAATGGTACACTGACGACGCCTGATGCACACAAAGTTGGCTGCATAGGGTTGGGGCTTGCATCCAGTTAGGGAAGATGGCCTTACACTTTGGGCTCTTTCAAAGAGGCAAAGGGCCCTTGTGTGGCTCTCTGGAGTTCACTGGTGTACTCTTCCTAAAACCTGCAAGGAAACAATTCCTAATTACCACCTCACCATCCCACTAACATTCCGCATTAAAAATATTTCTGAAATCCTAGTTTTAAAGCTGGCACAGTGCATTTCTTGAGAGAGCGCTACAGATTGGGGTGTCTCCAGCTTGAATTTCGCTATACCATGAAATTAATCCCTTGTTTGGCTACACTTTTACCAAGTTGGCTGTTTTGCTTTTTAAAAATTGCATATGGCCACTGGGCATTTGCTGGATGGAGAGTTTGGTCATTCGTGCCATGAATTTGATGTTCCTGCTTGAAGTAGCGAGCAGGGTCTTTCATGAAATGGGTGTATAATTTAGCCAGCTTAAATCTACTCGCTTGGTTACTATGAATTTTATATTGATTTCAACTTCAGTAGGTGCCAAATGAGGTCAACACTGAGACTTTTGCAATCCTAGTTGTGTGCCAACATTTTTTATAGCTGGGGAAAAGTTAAACCAGGAGAGTGTAGAGCTTAATTATTTTGAACCTGAAGTTCCATATCAATAGTTAATTAATTTAGATTAATCTGTCACCTGGGGAATGATGTCTACAGCTGAACGTTGAGGAAGAATCATTTTGTTTACTGGAAAAGGTCTTGTGTCTGCAAAGCGATTTTTTGTGGTCTTCATTATTCTGTACTACAGTATCTAAATATTTCTTTGATCTGTCTTAAATTAGTTTTGCATTGGCAGAATAAAAAATAAAGAGCACAGTTCATTATTAACTTTGGCAAATCCCTTATGTAATTATTAATGGCACCTCATTTGAGGTAGCAAGGGATTGAATGTGATGGGTTATTTATCTGGAAGAAGGATCCAGCCCATTCACTGAACTAAACCAATACATGCACATTGATGATTAGCACTGAGAACATCTCTTTTTCCAATTTGCGCTTTTAATGCAGGACTGCCTTTATTGAATTTCTCTTTTCCACAAACGCCAATATTTGAGGGCTTTATTATGCAAGAGCTGCTTTCTAACAACACAGTTGTGGTAGATTAGTGAATCAATAAACTTGTAATAGCTCCTAAACATCTATATTAGATTTAAGTTTCCTCTTTTTTTGGTGTTTTAGTTTTTTTCTGTAAAACCATGGATTTTTGGGAATCCCAAATTGGAAGTTCATCCAGTTTGGAATTAAAGATCTCCTCTCCTCTCCACAGATACACAAACACACTCATTTGGCATTAAGCTACATTGCCAGAATAACCCGCTGGCTTATCCTAAACACACATGTGTATAAACAATTGCATATTGTTGTCCTTCTTTTCTTGTAGGATCAGTATAGCAGCTGCCAAAATGTGCTTGCTTGTGCCACTAGCAGACATATTGTTTACATACCTTTTACTGCTTACTTCCCCCCCAAATTAATAAATCATGGTTCCCAGAGTTATGTGCTGTTGGTGTGGAAGCACTGTTTTCACTGAAACCCACACAAGTGGTCAGAAGCTTTCTGCTAAGTTCTACATAAGTTTTACCCTTTAAAACTCTAGAAATACTTTTAAATAGAACAGTAATGAAACCCAAGTGGCAAAAAGAAAGGCTCCAGTTTCATGCAGATACTTAAGATAGCTGAACAGTTAAAAACCAATGTAAAATGCCAGGAGAGAGACAATTATGGATATTCTTTTATTTTGTAGAAGAGAAAATTTACAACTGACACCAGAAACACTTCCTGCATAGGAAACTATTATTTTGACACTAAAACAATTTAATACTTCAACAGTGTTGGCAATCTCTCATTTTGGTCTACAAGTCAGGACTAATTGGATCCCGTTCTGCTGCTCTTTAAAACATTTCTGCTGTATTTTACGCATTTTTATTTTAGGCTCAACAGTTTTCTCAAATGTATAGCGAACACCCAAGAAGCCATACCAGTTACACAAAAGGTTTAACAGCATCCTAGTTTTTTGTTTGCTTGCTTTTTGTTTGTTTGTTTGTTTGTTATATGCCATCTTTCCTTCAAGTGTATGTATCTCATTACCTTACTAGATTCAGATTTTGGGTTTCTTCTGTTATTGTTTAGTCATTTAGTCATGTCCAACTCTTCATGACCCCATGGACCAGAGCACTCCAGGAACTCCTGTCTTCCACTGCCTCCCGTAGTTTGGTGAAACTCATGCTGGTAGCTTCAAGAACACTGTACAACCATCTCATCCTCTGTCGTCCCCTTCTCCTTGTGCCCTCCATCTTTCCCAACATCAGGGTCTTTTCCAGAGAGTCTTCTCTTCTCATGAGGTGGCCAAAGTATTGGAGCCTCAGCTTCAGGATCTGTCCTTCCAGTGAGCACTCAGGGCTGATTTCCTTAAGAATGGATAGGTTTGATCTTCTTGCAGTCCATGGGACTCTCAAGAGTCTCCTCCAGCACCATAATTCAAAAGCATCAATTCTTCGGCGATCAGCCTTCTTTATGGTCCAGCTCTCACTTCCATACATCACTATTGGGAAAACCATAGCTTTAACTATACAGACCTTGCTTCTAGGACTGAGTTAATTCTAAAGCCAAATCATTGAATTCCTTGGGGCAGGGGACTAAGACTTGACACATATCATAGCCAAGTAGTATATATCTCAGGAAAGATTTGGAACTGTGCATCCTATTTACAGACTGGCTTTTTGTTTGGAAAGGGCCATTGCTCAATGGTAGAGCACCTGCTTTGCATATGCAGAAAATCCCAGGTTCAATATTTGGTGCCACTGGGTACGGCTGCGAAAGTCTAAACCCCAAAGAACCACTGCCAGTCAGTGTAGACATTATTTTATTATATGGACCAATGCTCTGACTAAATACAACACAGCTTCTTACGTTTCTACACGTTGACGCTCCTGTCCTAGAAAGCACGGGCATTACATCCTCCACAAAGAAAGCCATGGCAGAGGGGAGGAGGAAAGAAAATGTTTGAAGTGGAGGAAGTTCCTTGCAGAACAGCAATAATTTCTTCATCTTGCTATTCCAGACAGTTATACTATGATGGAGCACAGAATAATGGCAGTTCAGCTGCCATTTGAAATCGGTGACAATAGGCACACTTTGAAGCTCCATATTAAAGGAAGCTTGGTGATTTCTTTCCATTTAATTTAAGGGAAGGATGGAGAACTTATGGCC
Source organism: Podarcis tiliguerta (assembly GCF_965153285.1). NCBI lineage: Eukaryota > Metazoa > Chordata > Lepidosauria > Squamata > Lacertidae > Podarcis > Podarcis tiliguerta. The sequence continues at coordinate 38,332,930 of NC_139542.1, read as the reverse complement.
CTCCGGGTACAACGGCAACAGCGTTGGACCATTGACCATGTTGGCTGGGGCCGACAACAGAATTGGAGCGCAACATCACCTGGAGGGCTGCAGGTTCTCCACGCCTGACTTAAAGCTGTATTAACCTGGCCTGAACAAATAAAGACCCATGTCCTTATATTAGAAGAATTTTGAAAATCTGATTTTGAGCGTTATCAGATAGTCAGTCTGAGCGTCCCCCTCCCCTTCCACTCCAAATCCTGAGGATTTGGAAGGTGAGTTGGCACATAAATAAATTGACATCCCTTGGCATGAGAATGGAGAGTAGGGCCATGCCCACAACATACACTGAAAGCACTGTTATCCCTCTGAGAATCCTGGAAACTGTACTTTAAGGGTGCTGAGAGTTGTCAGGGGGCCCCTCACAGAGCTACAGTTCCCAGCACCCTTAACAGCTACACTTCACAGAATTCTTTGGAGGAAGCCGTGCTTGATAAAACTGCTTTAAATACAGTGGTACCTCGGGTTACATACGCTTCAGGTTACATACGCTTCAGGTTACAGACTCCGCTAACCCAGAAATAGTACCTCGGGTTAAGAACTTTGCTTCAGGATGAGAACAGAAATCGTGCTCTGGCGGCACAGCAGCAGTAGGAGGCCCCATTAGCTAAAGTGGTGCTTCAGGTTAAGAACAGTTTCAGGTTAAGAACGGACCTCCAGAACGAATTTAGTACATAACCAGAGGTACCACTGTATATGGTGTGAATATGACCTAGGTTTTGACACTGGATTTCACTTTTATTTATTGCATGTTGTGAGGCTTATCTGTGCCCCACGATCAGAAATGATTTTCTGCAGTGTCAGAAATTACACTTGCTTACCCTCTGTGTATCCACACTTTTCCTTGGTCTTTCAAATCCAAATGACACAAAGAGAATGCTTGGAAAGATGTTCCATGTTGCTGTGGTCCTCAATTGCCTTCTGAAGCACCTGGGCTTTAAAAGGTAAAGGTACCCCTGCCCGTACGGGCCAGTCTTGACAGACTCTAGGGTTGTGCACCCATCTCACTCAAAGAGGCCGGGGGCCAGCGCTGTCCGAAGACACTTCCGGGTCACGTGGCCAGCGTGACATCGCTGCTCTGGCAAGCCAGAGCCGCACACGGAAACGCCGTTTACCTTCCCGCTAGTAAGCGGTCCCTATTTATCTACTTGCACCCTAAAGTGCTTTCGAACTGCTAGGTTGGCAGGCGCTGGGACCGAACAACGGGAGCGCACCCCACCGCGGGGATTCGAACCGCCGACCTTTCAATCGGCAAGCTCTAGGCACTGAGGCTTTAACCCACAGCGCCACCCGTGTCCCTCACCTGGGCTTTACTGTAGCACTATAGGAACCCCTTCCTGTGAGTTGACTCTTGCCTGTTTTTCACTTACATCAGTAGCTGGCAAGGGTGGGAACCAAAACCTTAAACCTGGGATGTGCCATATGTTCAAAGCATGTTTCTATCCCTGAGCAGCAGCTTCCACCCCACTCACTCTGGCATGGGAAGATACTCTTTTGCATAAGGCTCCAGCGTCTTGCTGCTGAGGCCGAGCTTCCCACGCACGAAAAAGACAGATAATGCTTCTTGAAGGCAAGCAAAGTGGAATGTGCGCTGTTTAAAAGGCAGTGTGTGGGAGAGGCATTTGTTTCATACTGGGTATCTGAGTGAAGTCATCTGTCATGTTTCTTTAGGTTCTCAACAGGAGATGTGTAGAAGCCGCAGTGATGACGGGCCTTGCGCTGAACTGCACCATAAACAAGAAGTCCTTGTTTGACAGGAAACACTATTTCTATGCAGATCTGCCTGTGAGTATGTATTGAGCTTTGTCCCTCAGCAAATCGGAAGAGGGGCAAGCCTGGAGAACTGATGGGGAAAACAGGCTGGGAGAAGAGATGGTTTTTTGTTCTCTGCCACTGTTTTGCCCATCCAAGCACTGAGCCCTGATGAATAGACAGCTGTAGCCAGGCTCTTTCTGATTGAAGGTGATTGTCCTGATTGCTGACTGCAGTCCTGCGCCTCATGTTTCCAATGGCTTTGGATAATTAAATTGAGAGAAGGCGCTGCTAGGGCCAGACTTCCTCTATTCCCTCTAATTGTCTGTTAGGGTTAAGACAAACAGTCTGATATTGATCTTTGTGTTTGAAACAAATGTATTACAAATCTGCATTATGGTCCTGTAGACATCACAGGCATTAGTTCTCGTTACTTTAAAGGATCTGAAATGCAACATCCTGTTTTTACATGTCGCTGATCGCAAAAGCAAATGAAGAAGACTTTTAAAAATCATGCAGTATTACCTGCTGATATTACAGATGGTGCTTAATATTAGGACCAGACTTGCTTTTTCAAACGTAATGAGGCAAAGCTCAGATCTAAAGTGAAACCCGTCCATTCAAATTCATCAAACAGTCAGGATTTATCGTTTTAAAATTTAAATAGGGGCCTTTGTTTTTCCTTAAAGCCACAATTGTAATGCTAAAGATCCATGATAGTTTTTCTGCTCTCTGCAGAAAATCCCTGCATCAGGAGTAGAGAATCTCCAGCCAGCCTGTGCCCACCTGGCCATTTTGGGGAAGCCATGACCCACCTAATATCATGCATCCATTTGAAGAAGCAGTTTGGATATGTGCACTGCAGTGCGCCTTCAAACCTCCATTTTGTGGAAGTTTGAAGGAATAGCACAAGGGCTCTTTGAAAGCCCTTTGTAAACATTCCTGCGAGCAGTGTGGGTTGTTTACTAAGGGCTGTTTGAAAGTCCTGCCAATATGGTATTCAAAGGGCATCATCACCTGATATCATTATAAGGTGAGGTGATTGACAAGTGGTTGGCCTCACCTACTTGGCAAATTTGGCCAGAATAGGTTCCCCACCACTGCCCCATATTCTGGGGATGGGATGCAATGGCAGGGAGGGAGTATCTCCTTAGAAGTGTTTAGCAGTGGTGCCCGCCCTGTGGGACGCCCTCCCTTCAGATGTGAAGGAAATAAGCAGCTATCTTCTCTTTAAAAGACATCTGAAGGCAGCCCTGTTTAGGGAAGTTTTTAATATTTAATGCTGTATTGTTTTTAACACTTGATTGGAAGCCGCCCAGAGTGGCTGGGGAAACTCAGCCAGATGGGCGGGGTATAAATAATAAATTATTATTATTATTATTATTATTATTATTATTATTATTATTATTATTATTTAGAAGAAAACCCTCTAATAAGTTGCTGTCATTGTTGACTTCTACACCTGTATAAAAACCTTTCAAGGTAGATTAGATCAAGAGATAGAGGTTGCCAAAGGTCACCTAGGCCAAACTAAACATGATGTGGGAGATCTCTAATCAAATCACCTGGCCTTTATAAAAGTATAAAATCTGCCATGGGGAAGGGTTGTGGAGCTGGAGAAAAGATGGTTAGCCTTCTTTGCTATTCTGTTTTCTCAGTCAGAACTACTGGTCCTGAGGCTGATGAGGGCTCCACTGGGAAGAGGTGCAGTATGCACATGCAGAGACCACAAGTGGTTTTTAGCCTAAAAACAACGGGGGGTGGGAAGCCATGTGGTTCCTCTTAAACCTTAACAAGTGGGTGGGGGATCCATGATTGTCTACTTTGACTGTTGCAAGTTTATATGTGAGTGGGAATTTGAAAGTGTGTTCATGGTGCTGTATACAAAGACCGTATGAAAATAAACAACAAAATTCCATTCTGGGTGTTGATTAAAGAGAGGTTGACTGCCAATTCTGTTTGTTATTTTTTGAGCATTTTAAAAGGGGTTCTGCTTGTGGTTCAACTTGAAATAGAAGAACCATCAAGCCACTCATTAGGGTTTGGAGTTTCCCTTTGAGGTTCACACACACAAGCCTTAATTTTAGCCAGGGCTCCCTATAATTTAGCCCCACAATCTATATTCAGTGCAATCACATATGACACACAAAAGGATAATAAAGTATTATTACACTGTAACAAAACAATAGAAGTCACATTTTGTTAGCTCAAAACACATGCAGTCTGCCCCTTTTCTCTTGCCATACAGTGTGTTAAGTGCGCAATGCCCAGTTTGTTATGAGGGGGAACTGGGGTAGAACACTAACGCAGAGTGTGACTTATGTGAAGGGGAGAGATAGCAGGCGGGAGAGGATACTTGACCCTTCTGTCAGCCAGTTCAATCTTACTCCCCAAGGTGGTTTTTCTCATGCAAAACTGCCCTAAGCTAGCATTATCAGAGCCTGTAATGAGATTCATAGTTTTATTACACATGTAGATAAGATAAATGCTACTTTGGAGATCTTTGGACGGTTGGATATGAAAAATGGGGCTTCAGATAGAAAATGGAATGCCTGTTTCTTCTTGTCACTTGTCATCTGTTAGGTTTAAAAAGTAATCATTTTAATGGGGAATGGTGGAGGGGAAAGCAAAGGGGAAAGATTACACTGAGTCTTTAATGTGTATTGCATGAATTTGTTGTTAATAATTGCTTAGAGAAAAGGGCCATCTATTGGAATATAAAGCTGATATACGACCATTTTAAAATTGTTGATTGCTACAATTTTAAATGCAGGCTGGCTATCAGATCACTCAGCAAAGGCTTCCCATTGCTGTGAATGGGAACTTGTCATACATTCTGCGCATGGGGAAAAACCAGAATGAAATGGTAGCCAGGAGTGTGAGGATCAAGCAGATACAGTTGGAGCAAGACAGTGGAAAGAGTCTTCATGATGATTTAAGGAGGCAGACCCTTGTGGATTTGAACAGGGCAGGTAGGTTTGATACTCTTTTATCTATGTAACTATTATTTATATTTTTTAAAAGGAAAAAGGCAGCAGCATTCTGTGCTTCTGTCTGAGGCTGTCAGTGTTACCTCCTGATTCAAGTTGTTCTGCACACAGAAACATAAACTGAAAGGCTGGCTTGATCAAGGCATCAAGAGAATGCCTTTCTTACAGCTGCTCTGCATGTCTGGCAGTAAATCCAGGGATGGGACTCTGGATGATAGTTGTGTTTGCCATTTTCTAAGGTGAAAGGTGAATCTGGATCCTTCATACACGCTCAGGCACACACAGAGAGAGCTGTTCTTCAAGCCCAGGTTCTTCCAGCCAGCAGTGTGAATGGAAGAATGTGGATTTAGACATGAACTGAATGGAAAAGTGTGAGATGACGGATTGATACAATATATTGAGTGTGGCACAATATGGCCTAGATGCTGAACCATAACATCTCAGCCCACACATACATGCTTACTATTTTGTGTAGGGGAAAGATTGAGGTTTGTTGGGGAAAGTTTAAGCACCTTCCACCTTCTGGGTCTTGCTGCCAGTTCTGTTTTTCAGTGGCCTGTGCTGCCAGGCCTGATTTAAAAAAAGAAATAAAAAATTGCCAAACACAATAGAGAGGAATTGCTGTCTCTGAACCTTCTCCTAGCCCGAATTAGGAAGTGTCTTGGCAATACTATGGGTCGCTATGACCTTGTTGAATTTTATTACTTGATGAATTTGTTCTCGTCATTTGCTTTCATATGCCAATGTGTTTGATGTTATAGTGATTGCAATGTTTGTTTGTTTTTTTAATGCTACTGCGATTATTGCGAGCCTCTTTGTGCTCAACATTTTGTTGCTGGAAAAGCGGGATACAAATATTAAATCAACTCAACACTGCTTTTGAGCTGTCTGCTTTCCCCTTGAAAAATGTTGGACCTCGTTTTTTCTCTTGGTGATAGAGGGAAATGAGCGTTCGTGTGCCGGTTCTGCAGATCCAAGCGTTTTGACAGGGATTAAATAATAAATGATTACCAGTTTCTCCTGACACAAAAGCTTAAGCACTTTTCACGTGGGCTCTTCATTTTTAATGTCTGAACTGTTTACATGAGATCAAAAGCTGCTGTTAAGAATTTCTTGTCTGTCTCTGGTAGGAGTTGGCCTCATGGAGGTTGTCATGGAGCCCGACATGTGCTGTGGGGAAGAGGCGGCTGCAGCAGTGAGAGAGCTTCAGCTTATCCTGCAGGCTCTTGGGAGCAGCCAAGCAAACATGGCAGGTAGAGACCTAGGAGGGCATGTTTATCATTCCTCAGCTGTAATTTTCCTCTCACAAAGGCACTTTCACGGCATCTTACTTACTTTGCCTTCCAGCTGCTTATCATTCGGTATTGTTGTGGTGCCGTGTTGTGTTTTGGTTCCTTTTCTCCTTCGTCAAAATCTTCTGATTCTGAATTAAGGTCACTTGCGCCTCTGGTGCCTAAGAGGGGCCCAGCTGCCTCATCTTCAGCTCAGATTCTTTTGTACTCCTAGGCCTTTCTAAATTCTACATAATAAATCTTAGCAGGAAGGGAATGACTGATGGCTTCTGTGCTGCTGCTTCTCCCTCCCCCCTCCCCTTGCCCGCTTGCCTTCCTTCCAAGTGATGCTGTGATGCAGAATCTTTGGAAGAACTGCAGTAGCAACCCGACTATTAATTTCTGGGCTCACCTCAGCTATGTGGGAGCAATCCTGGGAGGGTTTGGAGGAAGGATCAAGCGATGCGGGTAGCAGTGGATGCTTGATATCAAACACTAAACACTTATGTGTATGTATACATATACCAATTGCATATTAGGATTCGTCCAGCACCTCAGAATTAATTCTAGATCAAGGTCCCCTACTATAGTGGAGCTCATGAATAAGCATCAACATCTCTCACACTCAATTCCTCATTATATTGTGTGCATCCTGGCACCTCCCCTTTTCCTTCATACTCTCGTCTTAGCATGCAGCCTCACAGTTGCTGAAAGCAGCAATAATTATTTAGGAGGAAACACACTGTCTGCTGTGGGCTCTGTGCTTCCGAACAGTGGTCAGCACTGTTGCTTATTTCTGCCCCTCCTGTTCAGAAATCATCAGCAAAGAAAAATTGTAGCCACTTAAATAGGCCAGCTGCCTTCCAAATAAACCCTCAGTGGGGCATGGAGTGGATGATGGCGTCTGCCACTCCTTGTCAGTTTACTTGAGGTTTCCATTGCTGTCTGCTGCCTTCCCCAACACCAATTCCTCTGCTTACAGTTGCAATAGTTCCTGTTGCTGATGGTGTCAGTTGCTTTTAAGAACTTTTTCAGGAAAGCAGCCTTAACCTGGAAGAGGTTTCATTGATTTTTATCCTTTTTTATTATTTATTTGTTTCCATTTGTTTCCTGCTTTTGTATTGAATGGTGCCCAAGGCATCTTTTTAGGTATTCTTTGTGATGGCTTCTTTTTTTATTTTCAACACTTAACTGAAGTACCAAGCACCCATAAGCCTTGACAAGGAGCATATTCCTTAAGATAAAATTTTCAGGGAATGCACATTAATTTGCATCCCTTTTTTCCAATGGTGGATTTTTAGCTGTGAAATTCTTGTGGGGCTTGCACCATTTGCTCCTCTGTCTGCTAGTGGTATTTTTTTCCTGCAGTCTTATCTGATTCAGCCACATTCATTTTTCAGCCAGTGATACAGAGGCTACTTTTGTATTATCTGAGCTATTTCTCATTGAGGATAAGTTTGCCCCTTCCTGCCTTATCTATCTTCCAATTGAGTGTGGAGACAAAGGCTGAATTCAACATCCATCCTTTCAGTAGCAAGTACCTGCAGTGTGCCTAGATCAGGTACATGACTTCATTGCAAGATAATCGGGAAAGGTGAAGGCATTTGGGGGGAGATGCTAGCTGTCTGATTGCCATGCCGTGCCCTTGGGTCTAGGAGAGTCTTCAGGAGTAGATTGAGCACATGGTTGCTACCTACAAGAATGGGACTTTGAAGTCAACTAAAAATGAAGGTGAAGGTATGACCTGTCAAAGGGTAAGCAATAAGTAGTTCATCTGTAGCTAGGAGTCTAAGAACATGCAATTGCTTAATGGACACTTAATCCAGAAAGAGCATTGTGATAAAGGACATAGCAGAACCACAAATGAGCTGTGGGCCAGGGGAACAGGTAGTAGAGATTCACTTCCACTCAATACAAATACAATTTCAAGTCTTAGGGAATGCAGGCAGAGTTTCAGTTACTCTACAGTTTCATTATTGCCCTGTGGAATTTGGTCCTGGGCATAGAATATCTGACAATATTTCCCTTTTTTTAAAAGAGAAATATTTCTAGTCCTCAGGATTTGGGGAAATGTGCTTCCATATAGCTCTTGCCAACCTAGCAGTTCGAAAGCACGAAGTGCAAGTAGATAAATAGGTACCACTCCGGCGGAAAGGTAAACGGCGTTTCCGTGCGCTGCTCCGGTTCGCCAGAAGCGGCTCAGTCATGCTGGACACATGACCTGGTAGCTGTACACCAGTTCCCTCGGCCAATAAAGCAAGATGAGCACCACAACCCTCGACTGGACCTAACGGTCAGGGGTCCCTTTACCTTTATCTTTACTTACATATAGATATTTTGTAGAATCATAGGAGTATGAAATGTGTCTCAAGGACAAGATGCAGATTTTTTTGTTTGCTTGGTTGGTGCTGAGTTTGGGTTCCTGCACTTGTGCAATACATACACAACCACAGATTTGGTTGTGTATATAGCTCTCAATATAAGCAAGAGGTCCAATGGCTTCAGTCAGTGATGTTCAGGCCTTCTGTCTTGAGGGAACCCTTTTCATATTAACAAGCCTACCAAGGAACTCGTGTATGTGTTGGCTCATGAACATCTCCAGATAGGTCTGCCTGAAACTATGTTGAGTGGACAATACTGAGCTAGGTGAAACTTCATATCTTCCTTTACTCATAAATTAGCCAATCAATTTATTGAGCCAATCAGTTTATTAAGCAGTCTAGCTCTCTGACAAATGTGCTTGTTTGATAGACGTGCTTGCAAACACAAGTTTGTTGTATTCATGCAATTTCATACTTCACACTTACAGTATTCATACTTTACTATAATATAAAAATCGCCATGTGTGAAGTATGCCAGAAGCTGTTGATCAGAGGAGAAACAGATCCATACCCACAACTAAACCAGCAGCATGCAGTCATCCATCATTCTGGCAATGAGATTGCCTTGCATCCATGCAGTGTTTTTTTTTTTCTCCCTGGGGGTACGCAGGGGTACGCATGCCCCTAAACATTTTGTGAATATTTGTACTTTTTTCCATTTACTGTATTTATCTCCGCCCAGTTTGAACTATAAAATGGTGATTTTCTTGAGTCAAAATGAGAGTACCCCCTAAACATTTTTAAAGAAAAAAACACACTGCATCCATGTGCATATGCTTTGTGAGAACGCCTTAAAAGGAAGGGTGCTGTTCTCCAGCACTTTTTCTGCCTAGTGTTCTTCACAAAAATTTAGAATGGGAGCACTCGTGTCTTTGGAAAGTGCCCTTGAGAAGACTTAGCTCTGGCTGGACAACCAGTTTTTATCCTTTACAAATGCAATTCCAGTGCTGTTTACTGCTTTGTGTAAATATCCAATATTTGCTTCACTTTAAAGGGCATTAACTTAAGTGTTGATAAGAAGGAAGATGCAAAAGTGTGTGTGTTCTGTGTCATTTAGCGGGATGGCATTTATTGGGGAGGGTGTTATATTGGTTGCCAGACTGTTAGATACCTGTTTTTAAAAGGATGTGGAAAAGCAAAGAATAATAACTTGAAAAGGCTTGTTGTGGTGTTTCTACCCCAGCTTTCTCTTTTGCAGGAGATTGCCCTCTGCATCACTTTCTACAGGCTATATGTATGACACTTTTTGGCAGCTGGGAAGGCTTCGAAATTGTATTTGTGGCAAAGATTACAGTTCCTTGCAGGGAAGGCAAAAACAGGTTTCTGACACCTGTCCTTGAGGCGTAAATTTTCAAGGACACTTCAGTAAATCTGCCCTGAGCAGTAATTGGCTTTGTGACAGAGCCATGTGAACTCCTCAAATGATAGTTTCATACTAGACAAAAGCCATATTCTGTCTTGACGTTTTGTGGTTTCACTGCTTGCCGTTAGGGACTTTGGTCAGATTTCTCTTCTCTTCCTAGGGAGGATCATCAAAGGACCTTCGTGTACAACTATTAGTTTGGTTAAAACCTCAAGAAATAAAGTCTGATTAAAGGAGGTGTCACATTGCACAAAGTTTGCACAGTAGATTCCAAATGTTGTGCCGCAGTTCTCTGTGCTATGTAGTCTTGCCAGGAATTTGTATCTGAGCTACAAAACCTTAATGGGGGGCATGTCCTCTATTTTTTATATAAAAAAATAGACTATGGCTGCACAAATCCCATATAGCTCTGAAGCAACGACTTGAAGTCTATTCAAAATGAGTCTAGAAGCATGGAAATGATGTAAGAGCTTCATTCCATTTGATTTCTGAAACGGTTGAGTATTCTCTCAATTGCTTCTGTGTCTTAAGATGTATCCATCTGCTATCTTGAGAGGGATGTCCATGTGCTTGTTTCACAGCTAAGAAATGTCGACGGGACAAATCTCTAGAAGAGATTCCAGTGTGTGTGGGTGTTGCCGTTGACATAACTGTCAATCCCTTCTTGTTAGATCTTCAGGTGTAGAAAGATGCAGGCAAGAAGGAAGAAATGGCCCTTTGATTCTCTTCAGGGACAGCTAATCCATGTCCCTGTCCCAAACTTTTATTGGAAGCCCTGTACTTGCAGATAATGTGGAATTAATTCCATTTGATGAAATCTCATTCTACTGCTGATATCTCTTTAGAGGGTCAACTGAGAGTAGATGCCAATGTATCCGTGCATCGCCCTGGAGAACGTCTTGGAGTGAGGACTGAAGTGAAGAATATCAACAGCGCCCGATTTCTTGCCAAGGCCATAGGTAAGTGAAGCACTTCCTCCCAAATGAAAATCTGGGCAGGGAGTTAGGAATCCCATGCCAGAAAAAACCACATCAGTTTCTGTTACTGGGCAGGTTATGCTAATAATATATACAAACCTGCTACCTCTAAGTTGCATGCATTGTTTTGATGTTTGTAGCCTAGCTAGAATCCTTCATTGTGAACTGTAATAATGTTTTGCGTTAATAGCAGTCTCTGTGTGTAGAAACCTTTGGCTTTTGTGTGACTGGGATGTAGCTTTTGCCCCTGGCCACAGATGGTCTAGAAATACAGTGATTGGAACGAGCCTTTGGGGGAGGAGACCTTGACCGGGAACATAACTTCTTTGCTGCCTTCCTTGTTTGGAATGGCTGCTTGTACCATCACTTCTGTAATCAATAGGACCAGGTGCCTGCAAACTACTTAAACGGTACTTAATTGGCTGAAATGCAAGCATGCTGGTTTAATTTGTTCTTCTTAATTCTGTTTTCCTTGTTTTAAGTTATTACCTTATATTGCATGTTAGCCCATTAGGTGTGCGCACATGCATGAAATGTGGTGTTATAATACAGGGAAAGTATAATTTCTTGGCTGGCAGTTGATTGGTGGGTTTTTGTTAGCAGGGCCTCCTCTGCAACAAAGAAAGCAAAATGTAATGGCTTGCTGTTTAGCCCATGACAGTTTTAGTTCCATAGTAGCACGGCCACATTCCCTTAGATGACGCAAAAGATGCAGAGTGGTGGTGGTGGGGAAGTATGTGAGCCACAGAGAATGTGCATCTGCAATGTGAGTGTCGCATGAAGAGGCGGATGCTGCTATGTTTCTATGCAAGAGAATTATTGGGCTCAAAATAGAGAAAGGGAAACATGGGAGGGAGCCTGAATATTGTCTAGCTGAACCCCCCTACAATGCAGGGATATACATACAGTGGTACCTCGGGTTACAAATGCTTCGAGTTACATGTTTTCAGGTTGCGGACCGCGGGAAACCCAGAAGTACTGGAAAGGGTTACTTCCGAGTTTCGCCGCTCGCGCGCGCGCAGAAACACCAAATTGCGTCACGAGTGTGCGCAGATGCAGCGCTGCAGGTTACAAACGCTGCCGGTTGCGGACGTGCCTCCATCACTGATTACGTATGCAACCTGAGGTTCCACTGTACACCATTTTGTTCATATGCTGCCTTTCCATAGATAGAACCATGCTCAGGGCCACTTACAACATGGGGGGAAAACCATAATCACAAAACGTAACAAAAATAGTCATAAACAATCAATAAAACATCAAAAAGTACACCACCAAATTGCTCAGTTTCCACATAAATCATAGTAAGATCTGAAACAAAGACTCAAAAATAGTAATATAACAGCAACAACCCCCCACAACAAAAACGCTAAACAATACCTCAGCCCAGGAGTCTGTTCAGTAGCCTAAGCTTTTGTAGGTGGAGTCAGTCCCAGGCCAGGTTGGGAAGCATGTCTTCCAGGACTCAGTCAAGATTTATGAGTGCCACTATATTTTAGAGGAAAGGTTGTAGCTCAGTGGTAGAGCGCATGCTTTGCATGCACAAAGGTCAGTCTGTGGCATCTCTAGGGAGAACCAGAAGGACTCTAGTTTAATCCTGGATTGTCACTGCCAGGTGGACCAGTGGTTTCACTTGGAGTAAGACAGCTTTATTATATTTCTGTATATGCGGGTTATTTTTGCATCTTAGGGTGAGTCAAAAAACACAGAACTTGCTCTTGATCTCCAAAATAAATTAGTCCAACAAAGGCCCTTTTGAATAAAGGTGGAGATAAAAGTGTGCAGTCAGTCTTAGTCTGTATGAGAGCAGAATGACCGTTTCAGCTGTATGACTTCAGGGTGTTTTGGAATGGGATTGTGTTGAAAATTTATGCCTTCCAAAAACGGTATAAATTAAATGTCAGAAAGCAATTCAGTTTATTTGTGATTCTCTAATATTTCTGTTAGGCTTACTTTGGCATTGATAAGCGTTTTAAAGTGTGTGTCTCCCCAACCCCCCAGGTTTGAAAATTTAAAATAGGCAAAGGTGCATCACAACTAAGCTTAATTTTTTTTTTTTTGTTAAGACTATGAAATACAAAGGCAAATTGAAGAGCTGGAGAATGGAGGAACTATTTTGAATGAAACCAGAGCCTTTGACTTTAAACGTGGGTAAGTTTTTCATTCTACCATTGGTGGGGATTGTTTTTTACATATTGGAAGGACACACCCACCTCCACCCCTCAAAAAAAAAAAAAAAATCAGATGAGAGGAAGGCAGCATTATTAGCCACAGAGCCACCCTGAACATATCTAATGCTCTGTTCCTAAACAAAATCATTTTGAATTATGGACCCATGGCCTGTTCATATAGCCACTGGACATGTGGTAGCTATGAGGGAAGTACTTTGAAATTCTGTGTGATGGTTCTTGCCTGTGGCAATCTGGCTTTCTGCCATATTTGTAGTTTTGGTTTTCTACACATTCTCCTTTTTGTGTTTAAATGCTGAAAGTCAAATTCTACAGAGGGTGGACTTGGCATACAACCACCAAAGCGCCTAGGTTTCTTCCCCCCTGCTACCTGTTACATACTGAGATAATCATGTGATTATGCCTCTGTGAGTGGGAAGATTCCTATGTATAGATGCTGAAGTCGGCAGATTAATAATAATAATAATAATTTATTATTTATACCCCTCCCATCTGGCTGGGTTTCCCCAGCCACTCTGGGAGGCTTCCAACAGAATATTAAAATACAATAGTCTATTAAACATTAAAAGCTTCCCTAAACAGGGCTGCCTGCTCAGGAGATAAGCATTTAAATTGCTAAGAGTACAGTAATGCCAAACTATTTGTTAGGGTGGCCATGAGGAACCTCTGGCCTATAGCCAAATTAGATCCAGCAGGCTGTTTTTCCAAATCATGACCACCTGCCCCCACACCTGACATCAGGTAACCATGAAGCTGCAAAGGACGAACTCGAAGCTTAAAATGCCAGTGAACCCCACTTGTCAAGGAGCAGTCAGCTAGGTTGGCTGCAGTAGGGGATTCCTCACTGTTGGCACCAGTCAACCAACCTAACTTTTTGTCCTTATTTTTTTAGGCGCACCATAGCAATGAGAGACAAAGAAGGAAAACAAGACTATCGGTAATTATCTTTAGATCGTTTCTGAAGGAAACTCTTCATTGTAAGTTGCGATTCCCTTTTGGCTTCCTCAGAGTTGACAAGTCATTGGTGATGGTAATTACCTCAGAGTGATTCCTCGGAGTTGAGAGGAAGCTGAAGAGAATTAGTCACCTGCTGCCCTTCGGTTAGACTTACAACAGGTGCGGGGAGGGAGGATATTGTTCTGATGCATTTATTAATATTTTAACAGTGAAGTTTATAATTTGTAATGCTGCCATGTTCCCCTGCCAAATCACATTGAGACTAGCAGGTAGCGTGCGAGAGGGCCTTCTCTATAGCAGCAACCCTCTTTCTCCCAAGACAGGTTCAACTGGCCTATTCAGTAATGGCTTTTAGTCAAGATATGTTGGCTTCTGCAGACTTCCGGTGGATTTTTATTGTCAATTTACTTTGGAATCATAGAATTGTAGGGATGGAAGGAAACCCAAGAGTCATCTAGTCTAATGGGCAGGTGGCCCGTATGAACTCACAACCATGGTGTTATCAGCACCATGCTCTAACTGTTTTACTGTTCTCATTTTTATTGTACCAAGACTAGTGTTTTGTGCTATAAATGTAAACGAGCTTGGAGGGCCCAGAGGGCTGAAAGGCAAACCAGAAAATTTTCTATAAATGATCCCAAGACAGACCACGGCTGAAAATAACATTCATTCTTGTTTGCTGGTCGTCGGTCAGAACTTTGCAATCTATCCCTGGCTGCTAGAAGACAGAGTTGTATTCCCAAAGGTAAACCCATTGAAATTAATTGAACTAAGTTAGCCATGACCTATGGGTCTACTGAGTAAAAGTGAGTTGAGAATATATCACACTCCAAGCTGGTCTGTTCTACTGTCAGATTGCTCATACCATCATGAAGTTCTTTCTAATGTTTACTCTTTAAATAATTTTTTTCTTTTTAATTTTTTTTCCCCTTTTACTTTGAACCAATGGGTTTAGCTCCTACCCTCTGGAGCAACAGGAAAAAAATCTGATTTGTTGTTTTCTGACAGCCCTTCAAATATTTGAAATAGCTGCCACCTCTTTAGTAGTCTGTGCTACAAATTTTTATTACCGGCTGAAATTTGTTAAAAGCCCACTTCCAGGTATGTTCAAAGCTGCATAAATAGCACTTCCAGTTGTCCATCTTCATTTGATCATAATATCCTTGCTACATGGATAAAAGTGGGTGTACTTTTTTTCAATAGAGTTTTGATTTTTCCACAGCTAATGCAGTTGAACACTGTAGCTAATGCAGTGCTAACCTCTTTAGACCTCATTTTCCTATATCGCAGGATACTGTGTGAGGAGAGGGCTGTGGCTATTTCATTAGTTCTTTACACATCTGCTAGCCTCAGCCTGTTTCACTGCTTCAACTGATGAACTTGAATGTTTTGTTTAAAATAAAATAAAAACGGGGAGAAAGAAAGCATGGATAAATCAATTCAAAAGCTATAGTGAAATTTGCTTTTTAAACTGTGCTTTTGTTTATTGAAATCTGGATTTGAAAGCAGTGGGTGTAGCTTAAGTCTAACTTCTTCAAGGAATGCATCTCCGCTGTTTGCAAAGAGACATGGCAACGCTTTAATTGTTTAAGTTTTCAAATCCATCATTTGTTCGTGCAAGGCAGGAGTTGGCTCTTTAATCGCCATGTTTTTGTGGTGGCTTGAATCAGCCCCTTCTTCGGCGCAGCCCTTGTCATTTGATGTTGTCACTCAGATTTATTTGCCATGGCACCCCACTGAAGATGGCAACTTGGCTTTTAGCGCGGTTTCCTCCTTTCATTGAAACTCCTCCGACTAATACGAGGGAGGTTGCAACCTGCGTGGAACACTGCTAGCATCTGGCTGTCATTCTTCCCTTTTCCTTTTGCCAGATTGTACTCCCAGTTGGTCTGAAATCACAGGTCCTGTTTGGCACCGAGGACGATAAGCGACATCTGCATTTTGTTTGTGTTTTTTTGGAAGGGCGTAAAATGGCTTAAATTTATTCCTTCTCCCCGTTGCTGGCTGTTGACAGCCAGTGGCGGATCATCAAAAAAATAAAATAAAAGGCAGCTTGAGGCTATGCACCTCGGCACAGGGGCTTATCTGTTGCTGCTGAGAGGACTTGCACTCAGCTGTGGACTCCGAGCATTTGGTTTGCTTACGCTAAGTCCCATAATTGTTAGGAGAAGGAGCAACTTCATCACAGGTGGCTGGGATGCAGCTAAAGGGTTTAAGTGAAAAGGACAGCAGAGGAGCCTCCCTTTGTTTTCTCCCAGGTTTATGCCGGAGCCGAACCTTCCTCCATTGATTCTTCGCGATTCTAAATCTTCGCCTGCTCACACAAGCGACCGGCAAGTGGTGAATATTGATTGGCTTCGGGAGAGGCTTCCTGACCTCCCCAGTGCGAAGAGAGCAAAGCTTGTTGAATGTTATGGGATTCAGCCTCAGCACAGTTTCACCTTATTGGTAGGTCTATTGACTGAACATTCAAGTAAACCAAGAAACTTCAAAAGATTCAGTGCTTCAGAAAACACTCCTAAAAATGTCATATTAGCCAGCTGTCAGTTCTCATAGATTTTTCTTACGTAGAAAATGAGTTCAACACGCTTGGCTGTTTCTGCTCAGATAATGTAAACAAGAGGGTCTCTGAAACTATACCTGCATTTGGGGGGGGGGGGCATGCGTCCATCAGCATCATAGTAAATTGAAATATATAGCTAGTTATTGTAGCCTCAAAACCCTTTTTGTCTTAAAAACATTCCTGTATTGTAATTTTTTCAATGTATTTGCCTACAACACTGCTATCTCTGGAATGCTGGCATTAAAGTGTGTGCTCTGTGAGCCCAGTTGGTGCATCTCATCCTAATGTACCAGCTCAATCAATCTTAAGAGCTGGGCCAGTAGGGCTTTTTCCACATTATTCTTCAGCTTGTGGCTATATTCCGTGGAGTATTGCTGTCTGTAACATTGAAAAGTCGCACGCCAAGCAGTTTTAAATTTTTTGTTAACCTTCTCTTGGATGCATGACCTTTGGACCACCCTTGTAGCTTAAAGGGGGAGAAATTCATAGAATAGAACAGCACCATATGGCTTTATGACATTTGATCCATTATTCTACCATAAACTTACGTTAATGCACTCTAAATACTAGAAAGAAACCGTGACACTTTTCTGGAATTTAATCATGCATGTATCTGTCATAAGCCTACTATATGAACAAGCCCTTTCATGTAACATATATGCTGGCTCCAGGGCTTCTTTTTAGCAGTGGAAATAAATGAGACTGCCTAGCCTAACCTTAGATTCCTTTCATTCTGCTGAGTACTCAGCTTTGACTAATGTTAGCCTTTTCTCCTGTGTTTTTTCCTTCCTCATCTCTTTGTGTCTAATGTGTCTTTCTGACACTTGGACACCAGGCCTATTCTGGAAGCCTGTATAGTTGAGCAGAAAGTAACTCAGGTGCTTATTCTGAAGATGGTACCAACCCACTGAGCCAATTGAGCCAACCCATTGAGTACTATCAATGTTTTTGGTCCAATAATGACTCCCTGCCATCCATTCTCTCTACATTTAGGTCTTGGGGAGGGGGTATTGTTCCACAAACACTATTTCTTTTCTTCTGATTTACTGAGAGTCCAGCTAATCTAAATTCACCTGAGACATCTAGTTTCCGTTGGTGTTTTAAGCCTACATCAGGAATACATACAGATTTCTAATGGGGAGGATGCATAAATCTAATGAGCAGTCTTTCAAGTTAGAGTGCCCAAGCGTGCTCATTAAATAAATGGCATAGGTACTGGGACACCTTCAAAATGCAAGATCCACACTCCCTGCCAACTTGTTAGCGGAAGCATTGTGCAGGGGAAATTGCATTAAAATAAAGTCATACTTTAGTAATGAAATATTATTATTATTCTTTGGTTAGTTCGTGTTACATTAATCCTTAGGGGGATTTTGAAGTATGTATTCTAAATTTCCACCAGGCTACATTAACTGTAACGAGCCCCCAAAAATAAAATAATTAGAGCCTGTGCATAAAAATAGGCAGGAAACAAGCATTATTCAGCAAAGGCAATAAATTCAGTGTTGTACATGTAGCTGAAGCAGGGTATGGTCCAAGAATGAATAAGGCATTGTATGGTGAACACAGGTCTAAATAAGGGTAGAAGATATAAAGCTTTAATGTATGTATATAGTTTGGTATCCTTTGGACTATGTTGCTGTTCCACCAAGACCTCCAGCATATTCAGTGAATATAAAAAATACATAAAAGGACCTCTGGTTTTGCTCGGCTCACAGTAAGTAATTTGGCCCCCAGTATTTTCAGCAGTGAGAAAATCCCACACTTCCCCAAACCACTGAAAAATAGCACATTTCGCTAGTGAAAAGTGATACCTACTTTCTGAAGTTTAGCTTATATTGCTAGAATTTCACCAAATGCTTTTAATTTCACTGAGCTGTTCACATACTTTTGCCTCTGCTTCAGCAATAACAGCTTTTTATACATTACATATGATAGTTACAGCCTTATGGGATGCATTGGGTGTCTAAATGTGAGGCCCCCTTTGAGCTTGAGGCCCTGGACCAAATGGCCCCCCTTCCAATTGGTTCTGCCTGCACACGGCTGGTAATTGCTCTGAGCTCCTGCTGAAATCTCTCCTTTGATTGAATGGACACTAGGCATGTGGAGTGCGGGTTAGTGTTGCTGTGGGTCCAGGTTGTTATTTCCAATACATCCCTAGTATTCTCCCCAAACATCTCCTGACATCTTTGACTTGCATGCGAGTGTGTGTAAGAAATTTAAAATGGCAGCAGTAGTAGACAGATCCACATCGGTGTACTTGTTAAATATGTAGGCTTTCTACCAGACTGAACATCTCATCAAGCTCTTAGGAATATGTGTATAATATATGCAGTAAGAAAATTGAATCTGCTGACAAACTTGCTTTGAACTGAATGGGACTGGATAAGGGTTAGGATTTTGGAGACGATTTCACTTGGCACTGGATATAAGCAAGTTCCGTTCAAGGGTTGCCTTGTGTGTGAGCTTATTCCCTAAGCTGACAAACTGTCTGAGAGAAAAATATTCCTCCTGTGAGTCATAGGATTACTCCAGCCTTCTGTGCTGAGTGAGTGCTGGTTTGAGTCTGCCATGCATTTTGATCAACTTTCCGGCAGTAAAAGCTGTCTGGAAGCAAACGACTGCTCGAGTCTTGCTTGCAATACAAAAACTGCAAGAACTAGAAGGCAAGGATTCGGCTTGTCACTCAGGAGGAGTTTTGATTCAACTTAAAACACACACTCGCTTTTGAGAGAAGCATTTACATTATGACTAATGATGCTTGCTGATCTGCCTTTAATTACCGGGTCTCTATATAATCTGTTTAAAGATTATAGAGTTGTGTGTTTTCCTCTTGCTTTGTGTTTGCCTGAAATTGATTCTGACTGTATGTTCCAGTTCTGGTTCAGCTGTTGGGTGGGCTGTTGTAGCCATATCTATTTCAGCCATTTTAGAAAGCATCAGTAGAGAGTACCATTATGAAGTTGGACAGTAAGCAGGGCGAGTCCTGGCTGATCTTTCATACTGGGTTAACAGGAGTTTTGCCAAGCTCCTCCTTCCACACTAGACTCAACACCTGTGCCTTTCTTTACCTGCCTAGTGACATAGATACAAATATTTACCACATGCGTACACATCTCTCCCTTGGGACACGCCCTTATAATGTGAGTGCTCACGTGCTTCTGTGATGTCATCAGATTTCACAGGGAAGGGAAGAAAAACTATGGTATGTTTTCGGGGTGGGTTGTGCCGTTCTGATTGTGTATGTATTTGGTGGTCTCAGAACACTAAAAAGAGCAGCCTAACTGTGAAAACATACACACACAAGCAAAAAACTTCATGAATTATAAGGGTATACAATTTCTGCAAAACTAGCAGTGGAGAGGCTAAAGTCATGCCTATCTTGCTATTCTATTGAATACTCATGCAGTGGCAGTTTTTGGAAGCATTGTGAAGTTAACTTGAGGCATGTTGATCAATTGACTGTTGCGAATAGCTGAGAAGCCAAGAGGTTAAGAATATTCCACATGTGATAAGACCCGAAAGCTCATGGATATGAGTTTTTATTTTTTGGTTTTGTTTTTGTGGTGGTATGGATAGCTGGTTCGGCTGCTGCCATCTTAACACACCATTTTGTCTCTGAGCAGAATGAAGATGGATTAGTAGAATTTTTTGAAGCTGTGGTGAATTCAACAGGAATGGCTCCCAAAAAGGTCGTTGGCTGGATTATAAAAGATATTCTTGGCTATTTAAAACAGTATAACCTTGAAGTAAAGGAAAGGTGAGGCTTTTTAATGTTTATACTTTTGCGCAAGCAAATCTGTACACAAATATTAGTCTTCGATAATGGTAAATAATGTAGTCCTCTGTTACCACATGGGCATCTGAATAAACTGTTCAGTGATTAAGGATGCCACAGTAACCTTCAAGGTTCAGTTTCTTACATAGTAGTTACTGTTGTTCAACTGATGCATAAAAATCATACTGAACCTTCTTTATCTGATTCTACTAATTTGCAAAAGGAAGAGGGGTGAGATCAATGGGTGAAGGTGAAAAGTATTTTGCAAGATATAGGTGAACAGCGAAGAAAAGAGGGTGAACATCCATTAGAATGTGCAAATGACTACAGATGTCAGCCAGCACTACAGTACTCTCAGTGGGATGCGTGTTCCCATTTGCAACTAGCACATCTCCTCCTGTTTAAAATTGCATGAACAGAACTGGATTAGGATGGTCATGGGGAAACCTAATGTACAACCCAGGCAAAACAGTTGGAGCCTTTTGCTCAGATGGTTTTCTGCACATCCCAACTTTGATACAACCATATTAAACGTGATGAGTAGCTTGTGCTGTATTTCTGCATCTCTGCTTATTTCAATTCATTTTATGTGGTCTAGTCCAGTCAGTCCTCTTCTTCTGGCTGAACTTCTGAACCTTCTGGAAAGCGGAACGATTTCTTCCTCGGCTGCCAAACAAGTGAGCATTCCTCTTTTTAACATTACCTTCACCATGAGCTTGCTTGTGTCACAGTGCATTTGAGTCTTGAATTTGTAAAATGTTCTATCTTGTTTGGCCTTAGTTTGAAAACACGCCCCCCCCTTTAAAAAAAAATCTGTTATCTATTATCTCAATAATCCTCATTTTTGTGTCCACCTATCAACGCTCTCTGTGGGCCAGGTCATGTCACAAACTATGGTTTAATGTGATTGAGCTTTGCAGGAAAGTTCTTTCAGCTCTCCTTCCTGCTAATGAAAGAAGCCAGAGTCTGACTCATGTGTCATCCAAACCTAGGCTCATGGTTTGTTTCTTCCAAAACAAACCATGAGTGGTAAACAAAGAACAAACCTTATCTTTCATGGTTTGTTTTTAGAGGAAAAAAAGCACAAGCCCAGGTTTAGATGGCACATCAACTTGCACATTGTGTTTATGTTCACATTAAAGCATAGTTTGTTTTAAAATCTGTAAACCAGCTCAGTGTCTTACAGAGAGAGTTTAGATTTCTAATATTTTTTTCTTGATTTGACAAAACATGTATACTGTGTTAATGGCAGGGAGTGGGTGGTCTGAACCACTGAGCTTCTTGGGCTTGCTGATTGGAAGGTTGGCGGTTCAAATCCATGCAATGGGGTGAGCTCCTGTTGCTGTCTCCCAGCTTCTGCCTACCTAGCAGTTCAAAAGCACACCCATGCAAGTAGATAAATAGGTACCGCTGTGGCAGGAAGGTAAACTGTGTTTCCGTGTGCTCTGGCTTCCATCATGGTGTTCCATTGTGCCAGAAGTGGTTTAGTCATGCTGGCCACATGACCAGAAAGCTGTTGGCGGACAAACACTGGTTCCCTCAGCCTGAAAGCGAGATGAGCTCCACACCCCATAGTCGCCTTTGACTGGACTTAAGCATCCATGGGTCATTTACGTTTACCTTTTACCTGTTGGGGGAGGACTGTTTAGCTTTCATCTGTTTGCAACAGAACTCGTATTCCCTGTGTCTTTAAATTAATAACTTATTCAAGATTTATACCCACCTCAAATCCAGGGTAGGCTTCACAAATGCAATCTAATAACCAATATAATTAAGACACCAACTAACAATGTCATTGTTTGGCTATTATTGGTTAATCCTGTGAAAAACAGCATCCTTGCTACATTTAGAAGAGGACGTTGATGGGCTAGATGTCTGAAGAATAACAAATGTTTCTAACGATTCTCAGCAGTAGGCAGGGAGATTGGATGGCCTGAGGGCACAAATAGCTATATACACGCACACAACAGTGAATGAATTGCTGCATTTGAGAGTGGGGTGATTGAACTGCAGCACTGATGGGCTAGGCAAACTGAGACACACGCACACAGGCAACACATGTACACATTGTTGGAAGCTTCCAGCAGGGTTATTGCTGCTGCTGCTGCTGCTGCTGTTTCTGTTTTTGTTGTTGTTTATGCTTTCTGCAGATCAGGAAGCTCAAATTGTGAAGGGCTGTGAGCCTTATTAGAAATGGTATGTTCTGTGGCCATGAGAGGAGGAAATATGGCTGCATTGTGTAATTGCAGCACTCCCAAACAAATCTTTTTTCCAAACCTATGCACACAGCAACCAGAGAATCTTTCCAGGTGTGAGCTTGTTTGCTTACTGTATAGCCAATTAATTCATATCTACACAACAGAACCTTTCAGGTGAGACGTGTTTTCCTTGATTAAGAGCTCTGACTGGGAAGCTGCACAAATCCCAGCTTTTAAAGGTAGAGAGGTGCCTCACACTGAGTAATGTCAGTGGTCCATCTAGTCGTATACTATATTTTGTCAACACTGATGAACACAGGGTCTTTATCCTATCTCTTCCCTGCAAAAGATTCTGATAGGCTTACTTAAATATATTTAACACCATCACATGCCTTCACTGTCTAAGGAATGAGCCCAAGTTGCACAGTGGCTACATGGGATTGCTTTCTTATTGAAAATTTTGTGGCCTCCGACCAAACAAATGCAACTGCAAGTTAACAGCTTGAAGACTTGGTACAGGGCAGATTAATTTGAAGAGGCGCTCAAATGGTGTCAGTGTGTAGTTTGCCACATACCTGCACTGTTACTTTGGACCAGGTGATCTTGTAGCCCTGGGAGAAATTTCATCCATTGTGGTGGAAGATTTGTAACTTTGTTAGTTCTCCCCCATCTCGTTTTAATCTTGTTTTGTGTAAAGCAATGCTAATTCTGCTAGGGAGCGTTACATTAAAAAGCACTTCCATTTTCTTAGCTTTGGTGAATTAGTAACATGGAATTTCCAACATGACAGTCATTTCTGCATTGGCAGATTGCAATTGCCCAAACATGCAATTATGTCTTCAGTGCAGGAACGAGCAGAAGCAGCTGTTTTAAAAGGTCTCTTTCTCTCCTTCTGCGCTCTCTCTCTCTCTGCCTCCATCTCTGAAATAAGAGCAGAGGGAATACAGAAAATGACTGCCCAAAGAAATTGCTTTTTTATAAATAGCCCCATTCTCTAGGGTTTTTCCCAAGGTATCAGAGCCCAACTACAAAGCACTGTAACTTTAACTAATAATTATTCCAGACAGACACTTAAGTTCATCCAGCTGTGCTTCACAGTGATGGATAACTGGGCTAGAGCTGCCACAGGGTTCTGCATTATAACCTTCCACACCTCTGTGGTCTATGACCTGCCTTTATGTAGCTAAACTCCTTTTTCTCCCACTGACAGTCAGCAGAGTAACAGTTGCCTGGTTAAATGGTAACTCTACGGGAAATTCAGAATCATAGAATTGGAGAGTTGGAAGAGATGCTGAGGGTCATCTAGCAAAGTGTCCCCTGCAATGCAGGAATCTCAACTAAATCTCATTTTGCAATTTCATTTATCCATACTCCATGGAATAACAGATAGGGTTCAGATGGTGTGCATATGCAAAGATCACACCCTTAATAAATATTACCAGCTACACAGTCCCAACCCAGTGTGGTATTCACAGTTATGGTCAAAATCATCATGGTACGCAGATGAGCAAGCATTGAGGGGCAGGGAAAGAGATAAAAAAAACTACCTGGAATATGTATCCAATCCATAGTATTAGACACACACTTGTACACACCAGTCTGCATTAGTAATCTTGACTTTGTACAGTACATTTGAGAGCGGACTTCCACTAAGAGCCCCCTTTTTTAACCAAAAGGAAGATGCTGCATTTTACAGACTTAAAGAATGGACATGTATTATCCCTTATAAAGGAAGAAAATATGAGAGAGATTTTCCACCAAGCCTGATCAATAGACATTTTATTGTGGCACATTATAGAACTGTGATAAGCCCAAATGTGAGATGCTTTATTATGTGAAGCCTGCGAACAGCATTAGGAGCCAGGAGAAGTATTCGTTCAGCCTAGCGTTACTGTTTTGGGCAGTAACTACAGTAGTACCGGATACCGTGGACCCTAAAGTGTAGAGGTGTTTGCGTTCAGGCATGTGGGACAATGGGACTCTTCTAATGATGCTTTTTTATGGTTGGACAAGGGTCACCAAAAATACCTTCTCAGTAGGATTGTGACATAGCCTTGCATACCTGTGCCACAATTAAAAAATACCTGCTTGGCACATGAGACTAAATATTACCCTGCTTTCTAAGAGAACTAGAAATGTGAGTCCAGAAAGAGGCGATCATGATTTTTCTAAAGGAAACTTACCTGAGAAGTAGGAAACTTTACATGCTTTGCACATCTAGATATGGGATGTCATCAGTAGATTGATTTCTGATTTTGTGTCAGAATGGGAGTCATTATGCCCGTTAATACGTCTTTGCCTTCTTCTTATTGCAAATGTCATCCTTGCCTTCTGAGAGACATGTTTCAAGCACTGATTTTCCTTTATCTTGATGCTGCAGGTGTTGGAAGTGATGTGGAAGGGGGAAGGGAAGACTCCATCTCTGATTGTTAAAGAAGAGAAGCTTGAACTGTTGCAGGATCAGAATGAGCTTGAGTGCATCTGTCAGACTGTGATGGGAGCCCATCAGAAAGAGGTGATATTGATAGCAACCCTGGGAAATTGGGAACAAGAGACTTTGACTCTTCAGGGTGGGTGGTGGAGATAAAAGATTTAAATTGCCACCTTCCTTTCACGTTGCCCTTTTGTTTGGAAACTCTTCAGATAAAATGGGAGGGAAATTGCATTGTGACACATGAAGTGGCTGCAGGAGATGGCAACTTAAATCCATGTCCCCTTGACTCCAGGTACTCTACGCTAACGTGAATATTCTGTATAGACTGTATGCTTGCAAAATAGCATTTGCATGGAATAATAGGAGCAAAGGAGAAAATATCTCCACCTGAAGCTTCTAATTTTGCAGTTAATTTTTTTTATTTAAAAAATCCTTGCAAATTAAAAGAAATCCTTCCAAAGATCCAGAATTAGCTTTATAAAGAGTAAGTGCTTTTGCGTTCTCTCCAGAGCACAGATTGGAAAAGCAGCGATGAATGGCATAACGTTAAGTAAAATGTTGTCTGGTTACATATGCAGTAGGGAAAATGCTAACATCTATAGAGAACAATGCTACCCACGCCCATAGCTCTTCAGTGGAGGCTAACAGCTTTGCAGAGAGCTTTTGATAAATAAAATGAGTGTGTGCTAGGTCTGTCTGACCTTCATCGTGCTAACTAATTTGCAGTGGCTGATGAAAGTGCCTCTGTATTTTCCAGCTGGTACTGAAGCGCAAGCAGAGACAGTCTGAGCATTAGAACAGATCAAGGAGCACAAGTGTTTTTTGTTTCAGTAACAACATGGATTTTGAGTATTTAATTCTTTAACTAGTATTCTAGTGGAGGCGGGCATGAAAAATCAAAGGCTGTTTTGATTCTGCTTTTCTAAACGATAAGACACTATTTAAATTGGTGACTCTATGCTCACACTACTATGAGATCTTATGTATGAGTTAGGACTTTTTTCCAGATAACTAATCGAAGTATTTGCCATGACTTCAATATCAACAGGATAATCCTGCAAGCCCTTTTCCAGGACAAGTAGCACTGTGTCCAATTCCTGTATAATAGACAAAACACCCACCGCTGGGACCATAGTCTTTTTGCAGAGAGAGAACTAATGAGTTTCAAGAGCAAACCAATCATGCCACAAAATGGCAGGACATAGCTGGATGTTTGGGAATAGAAGTAGGGAATGGTGAAAGACCCTTTTTGATACATACTGCCACGTAGCCCCTGTAAGTGATTTTGAAGCAATGTTTATTTTAGAGTCACAAAACAGGATAGGGAGAGTTGTGCCGTATCACTGATACCACTGGGACCATCCAGCAACCTTCTATGTGCTATAAATCTGCAACCACCTCCTCTGTGGCTTTGGCAATCAGATTAGAAACTGCAGTGCTAGCCCTGAGGAAATATGTTATTTTGCCCCAGCAACAGAAAGCTATGTTTTGGGTGCTGGGAAAATTGGATTTTCCCCTCAGCAAGCAAGCATTACCTGAAGAGAACTTACTTGGTTTTCCAATACTGTGGCAATAACTGTATTGTTTATAGAATTATTTGAATAAGCCCTTCAGCTTTGGTTACACTTGTTGACAGAACAGGTATCTTGCTTTAACAATAAGAGCTTTTAACTGGAAGAGTGAAAGAATACCTTACATTCTGAATGGTTTTGAAAGACCGCTTCTCAGTTAAGCATAATAATAAGTCATCTGAAAAGTGTCTGGGTGTTGCCAGAAGCTGTGCAAGCGTTAGAGCCACAAAGCAGATGCCATATCTCATAGTACTACATACTAATTCAAGTGCTGGCTAACACTCAGTAGTGGTGTGTTTGGGTCGGGCCCTGGAGCTCCTCTCCTGCCACAGGCACTGCTGCTACTTACCCTAGATGGGAGGTTGCCCAAGATTAGTGGCTCTCCCCGTGCCACCATACAGCCCTGTCGGCGCCCTTGCCCAGGTAAGCAATGAAGCCAGTGTCCACAGGGCAGCTCTACCCCATCACACCTTGAATTAGTGTGTAGTTGTGAGATTCAGTAGCTGCATTTTTTCTTCTTAGTCCAAAGATTACTCCCTGTTCAGCCTGAAAGTAGGATGCAAGTTCTGAATGCACTGCTTCAATCCAGTCCAGTGGTACTAGTTACGATGTCTGCTTGCAGCTTCCAAGTTCAGAGTCAAGATGCTACTGAATACCAGCTGCTGGGGAACAATGAGAAGGCTGTTGCCTTCATGTTGTGCTTGTGGGCTACCCAGAAGATCTGGGTGGCCACTGCCATCAACAAGCTGATGGACTAAAGCAGCCTTTCTCAACCTGTGGGTTCCCAGATGTTGTTGAACTACAACTCCCATCACCCCTAGCTAACAAGGCTAGAGCTCAGGGATGATGGGAGTTGTAGTCCAACAACATCTGGGGACCCACAGGTTGAGAACCGCTGGATTAAAGGAACCATTGCTCTGATGCAGAAGTGGGATTCATATGACCCACCAAGCCAAATGCATCTCAGCTAGTGGGTTTATAGGACTCTTGTCTTCGCTTACCTTACAAGACTAGGAAAGGCTGTGATTTCTTTTGGCGGATCACAGTACATGGCTGGTGGGCTGTGGTTGACAAAACAGTAGCAGGTTCTACAGACCTGCTTTATTCTTTCCAAGACTTTCATTGCTGCTCTTTTAGTGCTGAGAGCTTCCTTTCAAACGAGTGGGGCCTGTAGTAAAATGGTAAAAGCACATCCCGACTCTCTAGTTCAGGCCTAGGGAACATGTGGTCTTCCAGAGGATGATGGATTCCAATTCCTATCAGCTCCAGTCAGCACAGCCAATGGTCAGGTATGATGGGAGCTGCAGGCCCACATCATCTGAAGAGCCAAAAGTCCCCCATATCTGCCTTAGCAGCAGTGCTCCTGTTCAGGGTTCAAGCCAACCATACCTCCTTCTGGGATACTGTTAAATTGCTAGGCGCTCAACTTGTTTCAGAATTCAGAAACGAACAAACAAACAACATACATGGGTTAGTGTGTATTTTTAAATCTGTGAAATCACTTACTGCTCTTGAAAAACACCATGTATATATCTTTTTAAAAAAAAGTTAATGGAGAAATATCTGCTCTACTGGTGAGATAACTTGTTGGCCCAACTAACGGAAAGTTATGCACTGCCTCTTGCAACTGACTCCATTACAAGCCTGCTGTAGAGTGCTGTAATGTTCCTTCACCTCATTAGTGCTGAAGACTGATCGGTGCAACAATCTAATTTCACAATGCATGCTCTCTACACCAAGCTTGCTGTTAGCAAAAAGGGAAAGTCCAGCTTAGCTTGCCATTTTGTGCTGCACAACAACCTTGCTTTGTAAATGTAGAATCTTTAAATCCAGGTGGACCTTAAGTTTGCTCTATAGAAATGTGAGAAAGGACACAAGAATTGTACTATTTAATATTACGGTAATGAAATAAAATCATTCTAAGCTTCTGGGTTGCTAAACTGTCACGTTTTATGATGGCACATCAAGAACAGAAAATAACCTGCCAGTTCTCAAGGTTTGCTCTGGCTTTTCTGGTTGTGAAGACTGGGATTTAGCAGCAAGTCTCTTCGGTGTGTTTTTGCTTTAGTTTGATGTTGTTCAGAATTGAGTTTTGTTTTGTAATTTTTCTTTCAAGGTGGCAGACATAAAGAAGGGCAACAAAAAAGCACTGAATAAGCTTATTGGACAGGTTCAAAGAACAACAAGAGGACGCTCAGACCCTGTCCTGGTGAAACAAATACTAGAGAAGCTGCTATCGTAGGAGCCTGCGGTGAAAATTCCATATCTGATATTCGCTGCTGTTATCAGAGTGGTAATTACTTGATACTTCTATCTTTCACAATCAAGCCATTGTACTGACTTCATTCACTTCTTGCTTACTGTATCAAGTTAACTGCAGCCACTTTCTGCAGTTTTTCAGCTTTACTCAGGCCATCATCCTCTTAAGCAGGGGTAGGCAACCTAAGGCCCGTGGGCCGGATGCGGCCCAATGGCCTTCTCAATCCAGCCCACGGACAGCCCAGGAATCAGCGTGTTTTGACATGAGTAGAATTGTGTCCTTTTATTTAAAATGCATCCCTGGGTTATTTGTGGGGCATAGGAGTTCGTTCATTTTTTTTCTTCAAAATAAAGTCCCGCCCACCACAAGGTCTGAGGGACAGTGGACCTGCCCCCTGCTGAAAAAGGTTGCCGACCCCTGCTCTTAAGTGGCTGTCAAACTGGAACATAAGGTATACAAAGAAAGAATTCAAATGATATAATGTGCAAGTTTTTTGTATGAAAGCTTCTGGTTTTGAAACATATAATGAACTCTTTCTTCCAATTTATTAGTAATATTTTTCAGAAGTAGCTTAAATACTTCTTAAGGTATTTTCTTGGTGATAAAAGCAGAGCATTCCTAAGTTTGTAAAGTACTCAAGAGACTTAAAACCCACAATTGCTTGTATGGACAGTTGTTCAAAAGCAAGCCTTTTGTTATAGGAGTAAGGGAATGTAAATAATATATTAAAGGCATTATTTCAGTATTGATGTTTCATTAAGCAGACCAGACATGTCTTCAAACTTCGTTTTATTGGGGGTGGGGGTTATTTTTGACTGTAATAAACTATGCCCTCTCTGAGGAAGAACTCTTTTCATTCTAATGTAATTTTCAATAATAATAGTAATAATTTATTATTTATACCCCACCCATCTGGCTGGGTTTCCCCAACCACTCTGGGCGGCTCCCAACAGAGTATTCAACAGAATAAAACATCAAACATTAAAAACTTCCCTAAACAGGGCTGCCTGTAGCTCCACAAACAACTATAGAATGAGGTGGTCAGTTCTTCTGATTTAGAAAATAAACAAAACGAAGAACCTTATTAAAAAGGGGGTGAAATTGGCAATCTCTTATGTTTAGAATGATCACAGTTCTATATATTTGGGTGGGGAGGGATAACTGCCAAGCAGCTCAGCTGCCTGTTTCTGGAATTTTAAGCTAAGTCCTCCTTAATGACCCCTTACTCTAGGCTTCAACCTAGAGTAAAATTGTTTTGCTTTTGAAGCCAAAATGATGCTCTTCAAACAAATTTCAGGGACTGCAGGTTTTCCCCAATATCTAAAGAAAATAGCCTGGCATTTCAAGACACTAGAGTAATGAAGATTTTAACATTTGTACATAAGAATAACTATTTATCAGCAATAAAAAAGTAACATTTAAATGGACTTATTTTTGCTGGGGAGAATTAAACCACCTTCAACACTTTTTAAAAAGTGGGTTGTCAAAGGCTGCATTCGTGTCACAGAGATGCATGGCTCCATGAAGTCAAGTATTATAAGCAACAGATGTTGCTTATGGTTTGGAATTATATGTTTTTATAATAGCAGGTGGCCCATAGTGCCTTTTGCGGTTGCCTTTTTGTTCTATATTGGTTCAGCTGAGATGTAAGCTTAAGTGAGTAAACACACATGAAAGATGAGATCCAACAGACCAATGCTTCCAAAAGGTAAGAACACCAAATGCAAGTTATAGGGGCAATGTACACCCATTCACCATTTCACCGTTGTCCTCAGAATTCAGCCCAGTCTGGTCACTGCCTTAAGGTAGAAGCATTAGTTGTGATGGTGATGACCTGACAGTGGACATGAGTTTATAATCCATCAATTGCTGCCAAAGTGGGAACCCAAAGTAATGAGAATGGAAATTGTAGAAGACACTTCTACAAAGAAAGCTTTGTGTTTTAATGTCTCTTGGTTCACATTACATTTCAATTAACAGTGTGTGGTTTATACAATTTCCAGAGGGGTTCATGTGCAGCAAAAAACAAAGTCTTGTGGCACCTTAAAAAGACTAACAAATGTTACGGCATAAGCTTTCATAGACTAAATTCTGCTGCATTCTTTGCTAGACGCATGGCGTGTTTTCCTCAGTTGCAGGTATATAGGTCCATACAGTAGCTGTAACAGGGGTTATAAAACAACACGCTCAAAACAAAGATAGCGGCAATTAAATTCCAGATCAAATGTATGAGAAAGAAAAGCACAGTGGAGTGGTCATTTATGTCGACAATCATAGGTGATATAAAACCTCATTTGACTCATAATACCAGACTCCTCTTTGTTGTCTTATATTATATAGCCCGTACCCCAGTCGCCTTTGACTGGACTTAACTGTCCAGGGGTCATTTACCTTTTACCTATTATATATCCATTTTCATGCTGTGTCTACACCATACTGGCTAGTTATAATAGGGCATCACAGTGTCAAAATTAGAGAAACCATAACACTTACCAAATTGAAGACAAAGCCTTTTGTGTCTTATTTTTTAATAAAAACTAAGTACTATTCTGTTCTATAGAACACCTGTCTGTCCCTGTAGGTATTTTGTACTGTTTTGAATAAAACTGATGGAAACCATCATCCAGTGTGCCCTATGTATACTAGCAGGCTTCTGTGTTGGGTAGATGATTCAGATGTACATCTGAATATGTATCTCCATACTAGGCAGAAGGCTCTTTTCAGGTATCAATAACTATCTGAATAAACATTCCTATATGAGAGTAGCAATGAATTAGGAATATTATGCATGGTATCAAAACGTAACAACGCTATGCATTCAATCAATCATGGATAGATAGATTTGCCAGATTTTAGTGTTTGAATTACCATTTTCAATACAACTCTGGCAATAGGTGCTTTGGCTATGCAGTATAAGAATAATTTGAAACAAGTTATTAGAATTGAAACTGAACTTCAGCATCAACTCTTCTACCAAAAGCAACCAGTAAGATTCATAAGCCTCTTTTTGTCTGTCAAAATCTGTGGAAAAAGATAGCGTAGTTAACAAGCAACCAGGTTTTTTAAAAAGCTAAGAATTAAACATGTCGCTTTGTTGTTTTTCTTGTTTGGTGTTTGACCAGAAACTGAAGTGCTGGCCATCAACTTTGTGTAGAGGAAGTGCTTGCTTGGAATGCTGTTTTACAAGTTCCAGGAGTTATTGTACCTCGAGCTAGTTCCAATCTCGTACCATCACCCTGGTTCCCAATTGTGTTACTAAATCTTGTAGAGGTTACTGACCTTATTACAAGGATACCATGTGCTTAACTGCCATAGACACCACATTGTAAATACAGTGTCCACGGTAGTGGGAGCTTTGGAAAGAACCACTTTTTTGCAGCTGTAAAAATCTACTATTCCAAGAGTATGTTTGGGGGTCTGGAAAGTTAGCATAGGCATGATGTGCCTGCATGATGTGCATACATCATGCCTTGTCAAGTCTAGCAGAAGTGGATTTTAGCAAAGGTCATTTAACAGCATTAATTCTTGAGGGAAGCAATCCTCTGTCATAAATGGGTTATTCAGAAGGATGCTGCTTTATCCATTAGTAATAAAAGTAATAATACTTTGTAATACTTATTCCTGTATAACTAAACATGCAGCTAACTTCCCTAGAAAGGAGACAGTGGATACAGGTGTGTATAATTGGCTGTATTATTCTTAGTTAAAGACTAACATTCAGCCTCCCCTTTTTAGAAAAGCTACTTAAGCGATAGCTGAGCAAACATGCTTGGATATAGCATCCTCACTAAACTTCTTCCCCTGCAAATTGTGGCCTAGCTGTGGGACTCATTACTGTGAAGGTGGTATTAGTGAACTTAATGGGTAATCTGCTTCTGAAATTAACAAAGATACTATCTCACTGATGATTGAGTTGGTGCTCTCTGCGGCTCTAATATCATAGATTATATTATAGCTAGGGGACTCTAGACAAGACTCTAATGGCTTGTATCTTTTCTATCTCACCTAAGTCAACAGTAAGTTAGTAGAAAGACTACTTCAGTACTATAAGAAACTGACCTGAAATGTTCTGAAAGGCTCTGGTTTATTGGCATTGCAGTTTAACATTGTTGCATAGTTTCTGGAGAAAAGCAATCCAAATTTAAGTATGGTATCAATGAAGTAGAGGGATGCGGGTGGTGGTTAAACCACAGAGCCTAGGACTTGCCGATCAGAAGGTTGGTGGTTCAAATCCCCACGACGGGGTGAGCTCCCGTTGTTTGGTCCCAGTTCCTGCCCACCTAGCAGTTCAAAGGCACGTCAAAGTGCAAGTAGATAAATAAGTACTGCTCTGGCGGGAAGGTAAACGGCGTTTCCGTGTGCTGCTCTGGTTCGCCAGAAGCGGCTTAGTCATGCTGGCCACATGACCCGGAAGCTGTCTGCTGGACAAACACTGGCTCGCTCGGCCTATAGAGCGAGATGAGCGCGCAACCCCAGAGTCGTCCGTGACCGGACCTAACGGTCAGGGATACCTTTAACTTTTTATCAATGAATTAGAAGCATCCAGCTCTACATTTTATTAACTAGGTACCCACAGATTGTCCTTTTATTCTGGAAGCAGCAGCAAGTGGATGAAAAACGTGACACTGAGTCAAGACAAGAAGGAGTAATCCCACCAATCTTGATCATTGTCCTGTTTGTTTTTGAAGGCGAACAGGTTTGGAGCCTGACAGTTCTCCTGGACAAAGTGTGAGTATCCAGGAATACATTTTCTTAGCTGTGTAAGCTCTGTCCCCTTTTAGAGCCATGAGAGCTTGCCACAGTAATATGTTGGATGCAAGGCTGCCCTTGAAAGATGACACAGGAATTGCAACTGGGGTGAGATGCTATAATTTGCCTTGTAATGAAGAGGCATAGAGAAGAAAACATATAGCTGTCTTGTGATAACTTCAGCCTTACCTTAAAAGCCTGGAAACAACCTACTATATTTTGCATGGCTTCTTGCCAGGAATAGGCATGGGCCATAGGTGGTGTTGGTAGGCCAGAGAATGTATTTTGTTTTGTTGAAATCATTAATTGGAGAGTGGGATGCAGAGAACTGTGAAAGGATATATACAGATACGTTTGAACCTATGCAACAGGGAGACTCTAGAGAACAGTAGTTGATGTAGCAGCAGGTTGAGGAGCAGTATATTCATAAGTTGCTTTGTGATGTAGGGAAATGTCTTTAAAGTGCTTAGAATAGAGAAACTAAAGACAACTGAATTCAGATTCATTGTATTAAAGTCTTTTTGTGCTGCAAATAAATAAGCTGGAAGAAAACACACAAATGAAACCCACAAAAATTGAGAGTATAGTCCTCCTCATTTTCTACAATTAAGGAGGTAAGGTCTGTAAAGAATATTATAAGTATATTAAAAATTACATTTTAGCAGCAGATAGGCCGTAGTATGCCACACACTAATCTTGGTGCAAATGCAGGAAGCACATTAGAGACTTAATTTTTTTCCTCCTATAATATTGTAAGATTGCTGAGAGGCAGTAGGGTGTGTCATTTTAGGAGATGAAACTTAATTTTTGCAAATTTCTTCAGTAAGGGGTCTTAAAAATATGGTTTTGGGTGTGAAAAAAAAATCAAATCTGCTATTAATTTTCTGATTGGACAACATTTAGCTTGGTAAATCTATGTTTGATTAAAACGCACGCAAAGTGCTCTTGGAAAACCAAAGAATGATTAAAAAAAATTAGTTTCTCTGCATGCAGCATCTTTGGGTTAACATTCCTGTATTCTGCAAGGAGTAGAATTTGTCAGTGTTTAAAAAAGTCAGTTTTCACATAGTCCAACTAATTAGAGTAGCTGTGGCACCTTAACGACAGATAACGTGACGGTGGCATAAGCTGTCAATTGTGGGAAGAATGTACTTCATCAGATGCATAGAGAGAACAGTGGAGACAGGGCAATGGAATATATTCTACTTAAATCTAAAAGTGTTGTTGTTTTTTTTAAAGCCAAGTCTGAACACAGAGGCCTCATGTGAGTGTTAAATCAATGGCCACAAAGATCCAGTCACTTTAACATATACACAACAAACCCTAGTAGAATGGTAGTCAAATCAGCAAAATGCTAATTTGAGCCAACTTAAGGAAAGCTGTTAACTATTCCCGCTGCAGAAGTATTTTAGGGCTAGCTTGCTTTCTAAATGCCTTTTTGGGCTAGTACCCATCACTAAATTATTCCAAATAGCTTACTTATGCAAAGCAATCCAAAGCCACATTAAGCAAGATGCAATTTTCACTTTCCCTGAGATGGCATTTATATAGGAATAATTACAACACTACAGCTTGAATTAGTGCTATAATCATGGCTCGGATAATTACACCAGAAGACTGCAGCACTCAATTTCAGAGATGTTTGGAGGGGTGGTTGTTTTTTTTAAAAAAAGATTTGGGTGCTTTTTGACATGAAACAAGCCAAAATAGCAAAGTCTTTGTATTTTGTACTCCTATGTGTCAAGGATCATCAAGCTTGCCAGTAATTTGTAGCTGTCATTTTTACTTATTTGTGTATATCATTCTGTGGTTTTCTATTACTAACCCTCCAAAAAGTCACTGTAAAGACTGTGTATAGTAATTCTCCAATTCATAATTTTTAAATTTTATTAAAATCCACAGAGACCAAATAGCCCCTCTCTACTCTCAGCAAGAACCTAACTTCACAAATGTTAACAGTGGCTTACATAAGAGAGGCACAAGTATCTCCACTGAATGCAGCTCAGAAGATTGGTGAACGGCTTGAGGGCAACTTGACTTAATAAGCAGAGTTTAAGACAGGAATCTTTCACAGTCTTACCTGGAGATGCCAGGGATTGATGCTGCTACCTTTTTCATGGAAAGCACATGTTCTGCCACTGACATATGGCCCTTTCCTGATTAATATAAGATGCCATATCCTGGGCCTACATTTCACTGACTGACCAACAAATGGAATCTGCCCTTCCTGCTGTAATCATGATTCAAACAAAAGATGAATAGTTTCTAACAAAGTAATCTGTTATACTTTTCTATACCACTATTAAATGCTCTGTTAAGCCTTGAACCAAGCCTAAACATTGTCAGGGTGTGTGCACATGATTGCTCCCTTTCAGCAACAAGCATGTCAAAATTTAATTAAACTACTGCATAGTCCATACTATGGTAGCCTTGCTGGTTTTCAAATGTCCAACGTTTTAAATGTCTGATTTTCAAATGCAGCAAATATAATCACATTTTATGTGATTAACACACCCACGTTATTTAAAAAACCTCACCTATCTTAACTTTAAATAAGAGCATGAAAATACAATGTCTTTTGAGAGCAATTTTTTAAAAAATCTGCTACAGTTAACACATACACAATTAATCAGTCAATCAAAAGGATGGATCGCTTCCCACAGAGAAGGTAGCAGGACTAGAATTATGAGATCATTTTATTTTTTATGAAGATGTCACCAGACATGGGGAACGGGCCAAGTAACAGGACTGGCATATCCTTCCCTGCGTAAGATTTTTACAGCTTGCAATGCTTTGAGAAGCTAAAGGAAGAAGCTCTCTCCTCTTTGATTTCTATGGCCTGCAGGATTCTAATTCCGTCCATGGATGATGGTGGGAGAGGAGACTAAGCAAATGGACCCAGTCACAGTAGACCAGTGGAGCAAGAAATGGGGACACTGAAATCCCTCTCTTGCCATTATTGCACTTCTAAACAAATATACACACCATTTTAGGCAACCCTCCCGAAAGCTGTCTGTGAAATTCCCATTTGCTCAGGTGCCATGTTCTAGCCTAGAACATGCAAACCCCAACTGCTACTGTTAGTACCTCAATATGGAATTTACAAAGAGGAGCAAAGTCTTGTCTTCAGATACTGTTTTCATTGGTTTCGGAGCAGTTTGTCATATTCACCTACTGTAAAAGAAAATGAAGGCTTTCAAGCACAGAGCCACTATTAACACAAAGCCAACTTCAGCACTGGAGGAACAATTACTCTTACTAGCACAAACTGAAATGCAGCTGTAATGCAGCAATTCATCATGTTTGGACCCGTTCTAATGAGTCTCATTACTCACAAAAGAAAATGTTCTTAAGCTATTGGACAGCAGCTGCAACAGGTTCTAGTGTATCTGTCCCAAGTAACATCCTTTCCTACTACTAGGGAGCAAAACATTTCTGCCATCCTTCAAAAGTGCAATGTTAGGACAAGTCAACATACATCATAAATAAACAGCTAGTGTTTTACAATACCACAAAGCTTTCCTTGAACCAAAATAACATTTTAAGCTAAAAAGGAAAAAAAAACACAGCTTATAAAGGCAGGCTATTTTTTTCAATTTTGTTTAAAAAAATAGTACTTAAAAAATAGATAGTAACAACTCCCAGATGAAGGTAACCTTTTAACACTACTCAAACAATAACTGGAGCATTTGTGTTCAGCTTATCGATAAAAGTGTACAAATATGGTCTACCAAAAAAAGGCTACGGTTTGCATAGAAACATTTCATTGTGTGCAAATATTACTAAAATTTAAGGCTTGAGCGTTTAGTTTAGTTTAGGTAGAGATCTAGCATTTTCAAAGAATGCTGAGAAATGGCCGGGGGGGGGGGGGAGGGAATTCCATACAGTCTGCACTCAACATCCATTTACTCATTTCATTTAAACTTCAAAGGAATCAACAGCTGAGAGTGTCAGACTTGTCCACAGTGTAAGGCAATATGGTATGTATTCAGCACAGCACCTGCTTCTAGCAGTCGCAGGCTTATATTTGTTGAATCCATTTGGATTCACAACTCCAGCCACTCGCAATGCAGAAAGTAGGGAAGGAATTGTGAACCTCCCCCCGCAAATAGATACCTAAAACGTTATTTGCATAAAAGGCTTATCAGATTTGACATGCTCATCCTGGTAAGCGCACTCTTACGAAGCAACCAACTTTCCTAGATAGGGAAAAATAACAACCCACAAAAGCAAATCACCTTTCAGCCTGGTACACAATTGTGCCTTTTTTTTTACCAAAAGTGTCTATAGCAGAGTTTAAAAGAAGGGATCTTGAGGTAAGGAAGTTCAAGGGTGGGAATATGGTAAAATAAGAAATCATTCCATTAATACATCAAGTGTCTATGCTGCACAGTAGGAAATAAGGCCCAACATAAAGGTGTAACAGTTTCTCCCAATCAAGTATTACCAGGAACATAAAGTAGAATTTTCCTTTATAAGTAGCTCTCTGTGGTTTTTTTTTTAAATTAAAACATCCTTTTTTTAAAAAAAAAGTCTTAAAACTAATAAAAATTCTCAAAGTCACCAAATACTTTGTAACAGAGTATGGAGTGTTCCTGTGCAAGAGCAGCCAACTCCTTGAGAAATTCTGGGAAGAGGGCAGCTGCCAGGATGGCATTCCGGATGTGCAGGGGGGCGCTGGGAAGAGCCGTTCCTTTCTTTGCCTTGCTTCCAAAGAAAGGTTGCAGGATGACCTGGGAAGCCTCAGAAACGTTTCTGCCTTTGCCCAAAGCATGGTTGTGCTGTGCATTGTCTGAAAAGGAGAAAGAGAAAAATAAATTTGTTTTGGTGCAAAAGTGATTAAGACAACTGCAACCTAAGCTTAGTACAGGGAACTCTAGCCCAGAATCAGTTTTAAATAAATCCTATAGCACTTTCAAAATCTGCCAGGTGCTTTACAATTCTCATTTTCTTTCACCCACACAACCACCCTAGGAAGTTCAGTTGTAAGTATTTATATTTCACCAATAGAGAACCAGGACTGGTAGTCTCTGAATTCTGGCTTTATCGCGTCACAGTGTGCCAGAAGCGGTTTAGTCAGGCTGGCCACATGACCCGGAAAATATGGCCACATGACCCGGAAAATATATATATACACACCCCGCCCACCTGGCTGCGTTTCCCCAGCCACTCTGGGCGGCTTCCAACCAAATATTAAAAACAATACAGCATCAAATATTAAAAGCTTCCCTAAACAGGGCCACCTTCAGTTGTCTTTTAAAAGTAAAATAGTTGCTTATTGCCTTGACATCTGCTGGGAGGGCGTTCCACAAGGCAGGCACCACTACCAAGAAGGCCCTCTGCCTGGCTCCCTGTAACCTCACTTCTCGCAGCGAGGGAACCACCAGAAGGCTCTCGGCGCTGGACCTCAGTGTCCAGGCTGAATGATGGGGGTGGAAACGCTCCTTCAGTTACACAGGACCGAGGCCCAGAAAGCTGTCTGCGGACAAGTGGCGGCTTCTTCGGCCTGAAGCAAGATGAGCGCCACACCTCCAACCTTTACTGGACTTAACTGTCCAGGGGTCCTTTACCTTTACACCTTACAATATAGCTTTCTAGTCTCCAGAAAATACATTTCCTACATGCACATGTTTTCTGTATGCTCTAATCTTAAACAAAATCGTCGTCATTAAGGCTGAATATAAATCCATCGGTATTCAAAATGTAAGGTGGTGCCAAAAAAATTCCCTGTATACATATACAAACCACATTTACTTTACAGCTCGAGGA
This sequence comes from Podarcis tiliguerta, assembly GCF_965153285.1. Lineage (NCBI taxonomy): Eukaryota > Metazoa > Chordata > Lepidosauria > Squamata > Lacertidae > Podarcis > Podarcis tiliguerta. Next base: position 38,293,689 of record NC_139542.1, on the reverse strand, counting down.
AGAAAAGTGTTCATTTTATTGGTAAAATTGGATCTGAGCATTCCGCCATAACCTAGGCACAGTTCAAATAGTCTTGTATATACCATTACCACAGGCCATTTCTACCTTATATTCCCTAATTGACATAATGATACAAGTTGATGGACAACTGGCTGCAGGCACTGCAATTTGATTGCTGACATTATGAGCTTGACTAAGCGCCAAACTTGCAGCTATCCAGGCATTTGTTTATTCTATAAGCCTTAATATGGTTGTGCATGTTGTGGGGGGGCGGGGGCAGCACAGGCAGTGACTGTAGCCTGTGTTCAGATTTATTAAAAAATGTGCAACATCTTTGCAAATGATCAATCCATATTTTTTTTTAAATAATAAAGGTGTTGGGGTGTGTGTGGGGGGGGGGGGGAGAGATGAAGAACTAAATAATATGAACCAAACTATAATAATATTCACTGAATATTGGGACTTGTCCACACAGCATGAATAAGTGTTTTGGCTAGATGAAGCCACGTTAAGAATATGATAGGGAAAGATCTCATAGTGAGCCCTAAGGGAAGACCTAAAACGGGAGCCAGGATCTAAAGAAACATAAATATAATTCTATGTCCTCGAGGGAGTTTGAGGCTTGTTTTCCCCCTCTAAAAGCATTCCTCATGTTCGCATGAAGTCTCATTTTGAAACCTAGGCCTGATTCAGATGCAGTTTATGATATAACCTAGGAGTCAGCCATAATGGAAGCCATAGGCAGGAACCTAAGCAACTGTCGATCCCAGTCATTGGATGTTGGGTTTCAAACCCAAAATCCATAGCTCAAGCTACAGTGCCTCACAACAGCAAGCTTTTCTGTAGTAGTTATCTGAAACAGCTTCCCAAATCCTATGACCTCTACTAAGCATCTTATTTACTGCACACACCCATGATAGGATAATAATACATTAAGAAGCAGGCAATGATCTTGCAAGCTCCATAGTATATTAGAAGATGTCAGTATGTCAATTATAAATGGAGCTACATTAAGATGAACCCTCAAAGGGAGGGGGAGGAGACATTGGCCTCTGCTGCTTCCCACAGCACTACTGAAATGCTTCAAATTAAATCAAGCAGAAAGGCAAGGATTTTACTTCCCAAAATAAGTGACTTCTTTACACATACTACTGGTAAGCAATTAGTCACTATGGTTACTGTGCTCATCAGATTCTGCACATTTCCCCATTACCCCCTGAACATAGCTTCTAATGAAAATTTATACCCACAAGAACAGTGCTCTGATACAGTGATTCCAGCAAGATAAGAACCAGGGCTGGGGGGAAGGGGCAGGAATTTAATTATGAAAGCAGAACACAGACCAACTTCAGTCTACGGAACATCCACATTACTTCCAGATGATTCAGGAAACAGAGGTATATTGTCTCTGAAGACAGAGGTTCCATTTAGGCACGGCTGCCAAACCTATTATCTATGCATTGGTCTAAGAGCAATCTACCACCACATCTGTTGGTGGTCGTTATACCACATCAGCTTGTGATGGTCACTGCATGCTGTGTGAAGTAGTGCTTTGATTTGTTTATCATCAACCTATAGCCAAGCAGACATCATCAGTGAGGTGTAGGGAGAGATACCCTTTCCCCACATTTTTCATAGTTTTGTAAACCTGTGACTTGCTTCTTCTTGGTCATCTTTCATCTCAATTAAAAAAACCTCCAACACAAGGACATTCTTTATAGAGAGCTCTTCAAACACTGCTTGGGATGTCACCATCCTGATTAATTTGGGGTAGGCAAGAAACTGTGACAGTCATCATCACCTCTGACTATGCGTCCTTTGTGAATAAGTAAAATTGCACCAGTTCCAACAATCCTTGAGGAGCCTCTGCTGTTTACTTCCCTTCACTTTGAGAACTTTCTGTTGATTCCTACCCTTTGCTTAACAATCCATAAACAGATCTCGCTTCTTATCCCATTACTGCTGGCTGCTGCTCTGTAGTACTTTTGCAAGGGACCTCGCCATCCCTATTTGAATAGTTTGCTGACCCCCTCAAACAAATAAGCAAAGGCTTTTCTTTCAATCAGCATGGCTTGTTTCCAGACTTAGTCATGCTTAGTACAGATCCATTGAAGCCTGTGGGTTTATGTTAGTTAGGAAAATCTGATATCTCTGTGGCAACAGCTCTACCTTGACAGGTGACATCCAAATCCTAGTACGACAAATAGAACTACTCATTCAGCACACTAATAACTGGGTGACAAGGAACTCAAAGTCCCAAATTTAAGAAGCAGTTTGGAGATGTTTAAAGGAAGTGACCTCTAGTGCACATGGAAAGTTTTATCTCCCAAGTTTCCTTTTAAACAGCTTTTGCACACAAAAAAACCTCCGAGACTGCATGGTTGTAAGTAGGCAACCTGGGAATTCTCTGCAAGAAGGTCTGGAGAAAGAATAACAGAAAAGGTGCATACCTTTCTCAGTCACAGGTAATACACTTTACTACTCATGACCCTGCTTGTGCTTCGGTCGCAGTAATAAAACTTGACCGGCTAACGCATGAGAACTGGTGGCAATATATTCAGAAGGCAGCTGCAGATGGGGAAGCTGTTCCGCATGATAAGACCAAACAACTCCTCCCCTCACCCCCAGGGAGTTATGGAAGGACTTATTTTTAACATGGTCAACTCCACTTGAGAGAGCACATTCATGAAATGTTGGACATGCTCATCTCTCACGACAATGCATAAACTGCAGAGGGTTTCCCCCCCCCCCCACTAGGATTCCTAAATGAATGTTTGCAACCACACTCCCCATCACATGGTCATTCTAAAAATAAAACAACTCACACACATATTACCAGTTACCCTTCTGCTAGTCCTGAAAAGAAGAAAACATGGTTACTCCCTTCAGGAGTTAGAAGTTATAGTGAAAAGCAGCCGTGCCCTTACAGAGATATTTTAAGGGAGTGGGGTCCATTGTCATAAAGATAACTGGGTCAACCTGGGCAAGTTACCTATCTCAACCTACCCTACCTTGGTGCCTTGTAATGAGAATAAACCAAGACAACCATGTACATTGCCCACAGCTGCTTGGAGGAAGAGGAGATGAGGAAGGGGAAGAGAACACACCTCCAATGTATAGCACAGGCTTTCTGTGCAGGAGATTCCGAGTGTAATCAATGGCATCACCAGTTAAAAGGATAAGATAGCAGGGGATGGGGAATGCATCTGCCCCAGATCCTGGGGAGCTGCTGCCAGTCAGAGTAGACAATACTAAGCTATATATGCAACTAAGTCTGCCCTAATAATATATAAGGCAAATTCTTCTGTTCCTGTAAACCTAACAGGGTATCTAAATTTTGCTCTTGCAGACAAGGCAAGATTGTTGCTTCACCCTGCTTCTACAAGAAAGCAGCCACAGCCTGTATGTCCTTTAACCAGGTCTCTTATTATAGAATAGTTCTGTAGACACCGTTGATACTGTTCCATAGATCTTCCTGAAAGGCTCAGCGCAGGCACCCCAGGGCCCAGTGTGGAGTGGCCCATACTCCCAGCGGTGCGACCACATAGTGAAGCGAACACTCAAAATATTCCAACCTTCTCCATCTAAAGGAAGGGTGGGTGGGATGTTTCACATTGTATTTAATCCCAATATATTAAGACTACCACAGAGTTAAAGCAAACCCAAAACATGCTTTCATCGGAACATAAACATAGTGAACATCTTACTAATTTGAGATCTTGTTAAAAATAAGTAATAGATAGTAATACATGTTTTTTAAAACATAATTTTATGCTTTTAAGAATAGTAGTCACTTGCCTTTAGTCAATGACTCCAGAGGAATATCTGACATGTCCACCCGTAAAAGCAGGTATTGCTGGGCTTCTATGAGTAGTCCAGGGAAGTCCTTTTCAATGGAAGCAAACTGCTCAATTTTGTTTTTCACAGATGCCAGCACCTGCCAAAACAATAGCAGCAATAAATCTTTATATTGTCATTTGAGTTGTGTCCCAAATCATCTGTTTACTGTGTCCCTTGCTCTCAAAATCACATTAAGGGCAGCTGTGGTGCCAAGCTCTGCCCAACAGCATTATTAACGCATCAACTTTAAGGCACCATTCAGTGGCAACTAAAGAAAAAGATCAGGGTAAAGTATTTTGCAATTCTTCTTTGTTTTTAAAGGAAGGGGTGGCACAGGGCGTCTTATTCTACTGAAGTGTGATTAGAAACAATGGAAATTCACAAGGGAGATCTCTAGATTTCTCATTGCAGCCTTGTGGAGTGAGGCCCAATTAGAGTTAAGCTGCAAATAAAGGTAAAGGGACCCCTAACCATTAGGTCCAGTCGCAGACGACTCGGGTTGTGGCGCTCATCTCACTTTATTTGCTGCTTCCGGGTCATTTGGCCAGCAGGACCAAGCCACTTCTGGCAAACCAGAGCAGCGCACAGAAACACCATTTACCTTCCCGCCCAAGCAGTACCTATTTATCTACTTGCACTTTGATGTGCTTTCGAACTGCTAGGTGGGCAGGAGCAGGGACCGAGCAACGGGAGGTCACCCTGTCACGGGGGTTCGAACCGCCGACCTTCTGATCAGCAAGTCCTAGGCTCTGTGGTTTAACCCACAGCGCCACTCGCGTCCCTAAGCTGCAAATATTCAGGGCTATAAAGTGTAGAACAAACTGACGCTAAAACCCAACCACATTTGCTTGCATTCATTCCTTATTCCCTTTTCCTCTTAGAAGGACGACTATAAACTCCTTGCAGCAAGGACCTGGCTGTTGCTTATGTCATTCTGTCATTCTAGCATTCATGCATAATGATGTTACTGTATACCGAGAATGTTTAACAAAAATTATATCTTCAACCATATTAGGACTTCTGTCAAACAATCATGAAGTACCTGGTACAATGACCGCACACTAGGCTGGAACACCATGTTGGTATTGAGCAGAAAGGAGCGAAGGAGGGGCTGTGGGTAACTTGCCAGATGAGTGACAATGCCAATGAGCAGCAAGTTGACATGCAAGGAGTTCTCCAACATGTTTTCCAGCTTTGAGAGCACCACACTGATAAATGGACCTGCAGATTTAAAAACACACACACACAAGTGATTAATTGTGAAAAGAACATAAGACTGAAGAAAGGAAAGGTGCTGTAATGATAAGAAGCATTGTTTTCCAGCCCATTTGGGCCTTTGGGTAAGCTCACTTTGTGCTAGTTGTAGTGCTACCAGGGCAGACTGTAGTGGAGTCCAACAATGGGCCATCTGCTTGCATCAGACTTCCACAGAAATAAGCCAAGCTCCTTCTCCCAAAAATATTGAATAAGTATCGCTTATTTTCCCTTTCAATTAGCCCCCTGCTTAAAATCCTCTCCTTCCCACCCATTCAGCCTTCTTCATTTGCTCCCATTCCACTTATTGGGCTGACTGGCATCAGCCCTCTCGCTCCAGCAAGCCACAGAGTACTCCCTTCTCATCTCCAGCAGCTGCCCCCTGGGGACAGCAGTTTCTACAGGGCTAACACAATGTCAAGTAGCCCTACATTTCCCACAGGCTACATTGGCCTAGCCTGACATGCTTCGGAGAAAGGAGAGACTCTCCCTGCACCTTAACATGACCTGCCAAGAGGGAGGGGGTCAGGAAGGGAATTCTGCCCTGTTTTCAACCCAGCACAATGGGCACTTCCTGTCTCCTCTACCTGCTCCCTGCTGTGGAAACAAGGGGATTTTGACTTGGAGATCAGCCACACATAGCAATGCTATGAGGGGCTGCACTAATGCAAGGCTGCACTGCTCTAAACATAGAACTGCCCCACCCCTCGCTCGGGAGGACACAACTACCACCAGCACCCAGCCCAGGAATTGCACAATGGCATTCTTACACATATCCTTTTCCTAAGCTTAGGAGGGAGTACAGACAGTGACAGCCTCGTGCTATTTTAGCATGGTCTTGGAGCTCTGGCATTTCACAGTGTCTACTTCATAGAGGCTTGACCAATTAATTGATATAAAAGGGTTTGAAATGGCAAGCAGGGCACAGCTGGACATCGCTGCCCCACTTGCCATGCCTAAGATGCCACTATGCAGCATAGCATTAGAATCAGGTTTCTCAGCCTTCCTACACGGCAGTTAAAATCCAGGAAGTCCATCAGAGAGGACTGTGACCTTTTCACCTCTGCTGCGCCAAGAAAAGTTTGCGTTGCCAAGGAAGGGTATTAAAAAATCAACACCTTTTGTTTAGCATAGCCATGTTGCTATATGCACAGTGCACAGGAATCATAGAACTGTAGAGTTGGAAGGGACACTGAGAATCATCTAGTCCAACCTCCTGCAAAGTAGAAATATGCAGCTGTCCCATACGGGGTTTTGAACCTACAACCTTGGCTTTATCAGCACCACGCTCTAACCAACTGAGCTATTCTGTGAAAGGCTCTGACTCAGAGGGCGAGCGCATGCATAAGGTCCCGTGTTCAATCCCTGGCGTCTCCTGGTGGAGCTGGGAGAGACTAGCAGTAGGATTGCTTGCAACCACTGCAAGTTCTCCCATGCAATCTTGCAATTCTTAATAATTATGGAGCTTCTTCTTATTTAATCCCCTTGTCCTACTGGAACACTCTTTTTCAGACACTCATGATTACTGCTGACATGATCCAAGAGCAAAAGCTGTGCAAGAGATTAAGAGAAAAGTATGGGGGTGGTAGGGACGCGGGTGGCGCTGTGGGTAAAACCTCAGCCCCTAGGACTTGCCGATCGTCAGGTCAGCGGTTCGAATCCCCGCGGCGGGGTGCGCTCCCGCTGCTTGGTCCCAGCGCCTGCCAACCTAGCAGTTCGAAAGCACCCCCGGGTGCAAGTAGATAAATAGGGAACGCTTACTAGCGGGAAGGTAAACGGCGTTTCCGTGTGCTGCGCTGGCTTGCCAGATGCAGCTTATCACGCTGGCCATGTGACCCGGAAGTGTCTGCGGACAGCGCTGGCTCCTGGCCTATAGAGTGAGATGAGCGCACAACCCTAGAGTCTGTCAAGACTGGCCCGTACGGGCAGGGGTACCTTTACCTTTACCTTTTTATGGGGGTGGTAGATACTGAATGGTAAACTATTCTGGAAATACATAAACGGCTTTAGTTGCAAAAGGGTTCTTGCTGCAAGATGAGTTGCTTCCAGAGACTTAACCATGGTACATATAAATGGCCCTGTCGTCACTAAGCTAGCTTCAAGCATCTTGTTAGATGAAGAATCTCAGGTGACAAGTGGAGGTTTACAAGCTTTGCAAGAGGAGTATCACGGACTAATTAGATCAAAATTAATGATGTTATACAAAACTCACCGTGCAGGCAGACATAAAACTAATTGGGGTCCTATTCATAATAAAAGTTTTATTTGCCACATTACATTCCCATTACTAAAATACTGATTGTGTCCTTGTCGGTGGATGAATGAGTTGGGATTTGAATCGCAATAAATTATTAGAAGGAGCGCATGCTATTTTTTTCTCAATGAACACAAAACATTAGTACCACATACAAAGATCAGTTCATTGTCCACCTTGAGTTCTGAACAAAAGAAATCCTCTTATTCCTTGACACAGAAACTATGTTTCACTGCTACAATCCTATGGGAAAGGAGGAATTAACAGAATTCTTTATGCTGGCTGTGTTTCGATGATAAAATTGTGGTTTAACAAACCAGAATATGGACAAGCTCTTGGCATTTACATGCAGCTCCTTCCTTTACATAAACGGGAAAACAAGCCAGGAGGCCCAAGGCTTACTGCAGCTCATCCTAGTAATGTTAAAATACGGTTTACTGTTACATGCCAGCTGGGCAACTGAGAAGGAAGATGCCACTCAAAGTGCTGAAGATGTATTAATACTGCAGTAATCTAAAATGTTAACTTTTCTTAATTTGACTGACCCATGTGGGTTTTGGAATATCAAAGTTACCACCAACTGCTACTGTTCAGAAGCCACAAAGCTCCTGGTCTTTTAGCAACACAAACCCAACTATTTATGAAGTTTTTTTTCGCTAAGCTGATTATTTTTCACAGTGGCCAGACAGCTGCACCAGTGGAAAGGAAATTATTTCCAGACCAGAATAATAAATCTGATAGCAATATGCTTATTCAATTGCATTACTCAGTTTAATTGATCGATGGAGTTATGTGACATCTAGCCATATTTAACATTCTCTTCGTCCCCACCCTTTCCCTGAAAAGTATTATCCGGACAATTTCTCAGTTATGTTGTATTGCCTAGATCCTTATGGGAACAGAAAAGTGCTGAAAAAATACCATTTTAAATTAGTAAGTAACAATAAATGGAAGTTTGCTTTAGTTATATGCTTTTGTCATTATGAGCACATATTTGAAATTTCCCAGCCATTTTACCACCATCATTTCCGCCCCGCCCCCCCCCCCCAATAGGGTGAATATTCATATCATGTCATTCAGAGGAGCTGAGATAATTCAGAACAGATTGTGTTCCAAGAGCTACCAAAGTTAAATAAATAACAGTGTTTTTAAGCCCAAATACAATAACATCATTACAATAAAATCCTTTTAGGGAAGTGTGATATTGAAAACAGGATGAATTCAATTCAGCAGTGCTGAGCGTTTCACAATTGGTAGGGAGCAAAATGTCTCAATGTGCAGGTAAAATGGGGCAGATGCACAGAATGGCAGCAGAGCTGCCATCTAGTGATCAGAAGTGACTAAGACATTTGCAACTTTAATTTTACAGTGAATAAACAAGGTGTTGTTGTTTTGTCTTACTAGAAATAATTGTTGTTGTTTAGTCATTTAGTTGTGTCTGATTCTTTGTGACCCCATGGACCAGAGCACGCCAGGCACTCCTGTCTTCCACTGCCCCCCACAGCTTGGTCAAACTCATGTTCGTAGCTTCGAGAACACTGTCCAACCATCTCGTCCTCTGTCATCCCCTAGACAGAGAACGAGATGGACTACAAATAATAGCTATTGTCAGATCTTTTTGTGGCAATTGCTCTTTAGCAGTGCCTGCTGTAATAGTTTGATTATCCCTTTTCCTAAATTATGTAGGGATATTTTCTAGAATTATGCTGCTATCAAGAGAATTTCTTTACAGGATATAGTGAGAAGTATATTGGTCTACATTTAATATTCAATGTCAATATAACCAATAAGTCTCTTATTCACATAGCCCTCTCCCCCACCAAGAACATTATTGTTTAAAAGAGTTTTAAGTGACTTGATTAGAAAATGTCACCTGTAAATGGGATGCTCTGGGTCCTTGCTGGATTGCCGGACCATACATCTTTTGGTCCAAAAGGTGAAGGCATACTTTCTGCTGATGGTGTGTCAGCTGAAAAATTTTCAAAGTCTTCTTCCTCTTCCACGGGAGAGATTGGTTCAGGAATAAGCAATTTAAGCTCTACCAACTCTGTAGGGGTAGAATCCAACTCCTTAATGATGTTATCACACTGGGAAATAAAATCCTCACTTTCGGGGCTCAGCAAGCTCGTGTTAGCATTGTGGTCTTCTTCTAGGCAAGACAGCTTTAGTTCCAAGTCTGGCTGTGGGGTTTCAGCAATGCTGTCATGGATTTGTTTGAGTGTTGCGTGCTGGGTCAAGTTTGAATTTTTCAGATTGTGTTCCTCCAAACTGGAGTCTGTCTGGGGACTTTTAAGGGGACCATTGGCAGGGAGCGACTGCTGATCATCTGTGCTTTGAGATTCTGACCCCGAAGCTTCCTTGTCTGCTTCCTGAGCATCCTTTTCAGCACATAACCTATAAACCATGACATCATCCTGAAAGTCTGATTCTTCTATATATGACCCTTTGATCAGCATGATTGCATTTTTCTTCATTTCCTGAATGTGCTTTGGTGGCGCTGCAGGTGGCTGTGGGTCTACATTGCCTAAAGCATTATCATGCTGTGGAGAGCCCGAATCAGATCCAGGAGAGATCCCCGTATCATAGCTATCATCCCATTCCAGCTCCAGCTGCAACTTTTCTCCCAAAGGAGTCATCTGAGAGGAACTTGTATTACTAGGTGTTCTGTGCTGAAATCGGAAAATGGGCTGATCTAGGTTTTTACCATCCTCGTCAGCTAGTGTTTGGATAAAGGTACATGGATCAGGGCTTTCACCATCATATGGAGCAGACCAAACCTGGCAGTCTTTCATACAGTGGAGTATGAGGGATTGAGCATCCCAAAGGTACTGCAGGTAACTGATATCAACAGTCTTCCCATATTCCACAATACATGTGGAGTCTGCAGTACCTCTGCTGCTGGACTCTTCAGTTGTACCTGGAATGGAATGGCAGGGAGTCACAGTTAGGGTGTCGAACAGCAACACAAGCATGCATAGAAAGATCCTATGAATATGCTTCTAACTTATACCTTGGTTACACAACTATCATAGTCACGTGGCTCATGAGTAAATAGTACTATTCCACAAGCAGGCAAATTTACAGAGAGAGATGTGGCTATTTAGATTAAGCCAAAGGAAGAAGATTTGCCAGTTTCCCTAGACTAGATAGTCCCTATTTTATGCAGACTAGTTCAATGGTCCTTAAAACTTGGAAATAAGCTCCTGAACAGCAAGATGCTATCAGCTAACAAGCTGCAACGGTGCAGAAGAGTGATTTATGCAACTGCTGCAAACACACATCTTGTCCCTGGCAACTGGGGCAAAAGGAAGGACCTCTCCCACTCAATTTTAACAAAACTCTCCAAAGCAAATTAATGTTGAGATATGTTGCTCCTAGAAGCTGCCAGATTCCACAAGATGCAGTAGAGAGAAAACTGCCCTGTCCTGTCCGTAATGGCACACAGTTTAGTGCTTCTCAATGGTCCAAGAAACAAGGTCCCTTGCCAAGCCTCTTCTAAATCAGTTCACCATAGCTGGATGAATGAACTCTACCGAACACTACTACTGAACTCCTATTTCAGATCTTGCTCTTATTATAAGCTCAAGGGAAAATCCTTCTGCAATGATCCAACTGAAGTTTAAATGACTTAAGGAAGCTCCATGTATTACAAATCAAACAGGCAGTACTGAGCAACAAAATAGCCAACTGATTGAAATTTTTTAGAGAACAGACAAACAAATGTGGAGAAAGCCTGAATTTGGCAAAATTGGTCTGTGGTGTGGAATGTCCTTTATTTTTATGGATGGCTCTAAAACATTTAGCACAACAGTTTACCTTGCAACAAGAAGTTCAATGAATCCCCCCACACACACACACACAATAAAAAGGTGTATTTTTTCATTGGCATTGCAATACTTCCTCGATCTGACTGAATTGTCAGCCATAAACACAGAAACAATGAAGTGTTAAAGATCATGTCACTGGTCACCGGAAAGGCAATTTCCACCAAATTTCCAATAAATTTGTTCAACTGACCTATGACCAAGATGTCCTAAGATATTTATGATGCTCTTGTAGACAAAATACAAAAGTTTGGGGCAATCGACTCAAGTTTTATTAGGTTGCATAGTTGACATTTCTTTCCAATGGGGAATGGTTTTACTTTTGATGGATTTGAAAGAAGGGGCAATGCTCCCCTTTACTTAGATTTTATTTCCTATCTCAAAAACTCCAAGTGTGTTATAATACATATTTAGCTGTGTTTACTGTTACAACCACTTCCGAGAGGCAGGTTAGGTTGAGAAACAACTGCTTGAAGAAAGGTACCTAGAGAGGTATGTAGTTGAGCATGGGTGTGAAACGCTGGTTTCCCATGTGCAAACAAGGGATGGGGGAAAATTTGCTCAGTTTCCATTTTAATACTAACTCGCGCGCTAAAAATGGAGCTATGCTTCAAAGGTTGCAATTCTCCAAATTTTGCAAGGCAGCTCTGAAACCAAATACTGTCTACAGAAAGCATTTATTTTTGGAGAGTTTGCACAATAATGCTTGTATTAGTGAAAATAATGACAATGTGTTGAGAAAATTGCTTGCATAAATGCATATATTACGAGAAATGCACATCAAAAAATGTGTTTTGATTTTCATGAGGAATTCTTTTCGACTTGCTAAACTGATGCGGAAATAAGACAAACTGAAGCTAAGGCTGGGGAAAAAAGAGAAACTGAAATCAACAGCCGTCTATTCCTAGTGTGAACCCAGTAGTAATGCAGACCACTTGCTGATACAGTGGTACCTTGGTTTAAGAACAGACCTGTTTATGAACAATTCAGTTTGCAAACTCTGCAAAACTGGAAGAAGTGTCCCAGTTTGCAAACTTTACCTTGGTGTAAGAATGGAATCCAAATGGTGGAAGGGCACTGGCGGCGGGAGGCCTCATTAGGGAAAGCACGCCTCAGTTTAAGAACGGACTTCCAGAACAGATTGTTCTCTCAGAATATTAAAAGCCACCACATGGCAAAGCAACTGTTTACATAAGGTAGGAAGAAAATACAAGGGTTCCCTTCCCCCACCCACCGTCTTATGGTGGACATTGGAGATATCTCCTTGATTACAGTATGTTCTTGTATACTATTTGCATGGTGTGTCAATGTAAATTACTTTCATTCACAGTATCCTGAATGCTCTTATGGGTGAATAATGCAAATACAATCAATATGCCCGTAACAGATCTTGTTGTTTATACACTGTAAATAAAAGAAAACCCTTTTTTTAAAAAAGCCTTTCAGAAGTAAAGAGTTTTCCATATTTTTGCAAATAGTCTGCATGTTCATGCACAAACACATTTATTCCTGAAACTTCCTCCTCCTGATTCTAACTAGCGGTAAGGAAATCCACACCTAATAGTGTAATGTGTGTGTAATCAGAAACTTAGCATCCTACACACAGGTATTAGTAGTAGTAAATAATCAGCTCTTCAAGCCAAATGCTGACAAAAGTAAAGAGGTTTTCACAAAATCTCATGAGACTGGTGTAAGAGAGAAGGAAGCATTTGCCTGGAACACAGAAATCCTGCACTAAAGTCCTCATGCTGCTTTAAGTGCATAGCGTGGGTGTGATGCAGGGAGGGTGTGTGTGTGTGTGTGTGGGTGTGGGTGTTCTTTCATTAGTCCAACAGAATATGAATCTAGCCAAATGTTACACATGGGAGAAATTAAGAAACTTAATGATAATCATGAACTCAATGCCACTGAATACACCACGAGGAACGAACGAGGAAAAACAGCCTGATGCCAACTTGTCCATTCAGAAAACAGGTGAAATATTTACCTGCCCTGTGTATGTTTTTCCTCCACAGGATATAATCTTTTTCTTGTTTCTCAAAAGTCAGAGTAATCCCACTAGAGCAGCAGACTGGAGTCAAGGCAAGCAATCTAGCAGCAGATACAGAATACCAATCTCGTTCCCTCACAGCCCATCTTTGGCTGAACATGATGTGATTACAGGGTATCAAGTACCTAGGAACAGAGGGTTTCATTAATTGCCATGACATAGCTCTTATAAAAAAAAATTATTCTCCAGCCCTCATTTATTCCTTAAGCTAAATCATATAGATGAGCCAAATTTTATAATACCAGCTGTCTCAGGTCCGATGACTGAACTGCCGAGTTGTTACTTGTCTGCAGGATATGGAAAATACAACAAGGATGGACTGCGGAAGAGTGGACTCCAGTTTGTACAGGATGGTGAAGGAACCAAACTGGTTCACCATCATCATAGGAATACTAGCAATTGGCATAACACTACCCAACAACCAGGTACTCAAGCTGCCGATCTTACAGGGATGTATCTGACTGGTAAGTTGTTGTGGAAGTGCAGTGCCAAGCCATCTAACTCTCATTAGGCTTTCTCAAAACTATTTTGCAAAAAATGATCATATTCTTCCTAGAGCACTCACAAATCCTAGGAAGTACTGAACCTTTTCAGAAACAAGACACATCACTCTGTATGCAGATGAGCCTCTGTCAATTTAGTCTGAATGAATGTAAATTCCTTCACTCAGTCTGCTAAATTTGTGGAAAGTCTACTTTCATTCTTCCAAGTGGTTTGTGATTTTTAAAAAATTCTCATTTTTCATTTTTTCGGCACTAGACATCCAGGATTGACAGTGAGCTTTATGTACATCCTAAAACAGAAGTATGTGATCTTCACCCACAACAGTGTAACACATACATCTCCACCTACTCACACCATGCACAGCATGGGTAAAACAAGAGGTATGAAGCAATCACAGGATACTAATCATCAGGGAGGAAATAGCAGGGCAACATCAGGAGAAAGAGTGCTTGTGTCTACCTTAAAACTAGCTGTAACATCACATCTTCACAATGCAAGCTGATAAGTGTTCTGAACAATGCCAGGGACACCACACAGAGCTAAAAAAAAAAAGATAAGCAGAGTCAAAATCTGTAATTCTCCATGCTTTCCTAAGGTAAAACATCATTTTGCATTAAAGCAGCTCACAACCTAAATTTTAGCATTTTTGAGAGATGAGATGTATGTTTTAGTCATCATCTGACAAATTAATTTAGCATGCCCCAATAAAGCCAGATGTAAGCATAGATATATACTATAATCCTTTCAGTAATGCAGTAAGGGAGAGAAAATTCCAATTAGTCAAATATGAATTTTTAAAGAGAACTGAAATGTGATTAACCCCAAACCCTCATGTAAGTATTTTTTTCTCTTTCTTAGACAGAATTATTATACAATCATCATACACAGGGTCAAATTCTGTTGGAATGATATCATGTCATATGTCTGCAACCCTCTGAAAGAGCTGGAGGCCTTTTAAGAAAAATGGTTCTGTTCCTCAACAAATGCAGAAAAACTCAGGTACCAGTCAGGTACCATCATATATTTTTTCATCAAAAATGGCTTCCCAAAAATGGAAAAGGATAATGGTTTTATGCACACCTTGCATAGAACCATTAACACTCATGCCATGTTACCAAATACATTTTATCTGTAGTTTACTAGAGGATAAGGACTAAATACAGTGGTACCTCTGGTTATGAACTTAACTCGTTCCGGAGGTTCGTTCTTAACTTGAAACCATTCTTAACCTGAGGTACCACTTTAGCTAATGGGGCCTCTCGCTGCCGGTATGCTATTTCTGTTCTCATCCTGGGGCAAAGTTCTTAACCCAAGGTACTACTTCCAGGTTAGCGGAGTCTGTAACCTGAAGTATTTGTAACCCGAGGTACCACTGTATTGGGAAAGATCTATTGTGAGAGCCACTGTATTTCACTGAAGGTAGTGTTTAGCTGCATCTGGAAGTCTGAATACTGGGGACTTGGAGTCTATTTAGATGTTTAGTAGAATTCAGGGCACATGATGCATTCCTTGATTAACGTCAGCACCCCAGCTGCTGAAAGCTTATGGCAGGGATAAAGTTGCTTGCATTCTGTGGTGCTATACTCAAATGGATGACATTAACTGCAGCTCAGGTCATGTTTCCCCACTCAAAATCTGGCCTTCCTAAATCAAGGAAGAGCATCTCAAGCCTCTCTAATGGCAGCAGTTCTCTAAAATCGTCTGAGCACAGAAACGCCTGACCTTCAGCCCTGAAGCACTATAGGCACAAAAAGGGTTTCCTCTTCCTGTCAAGTTAGGCATGATATCCTCAAGACTATCTCTTCTGTTCCTATTCTTGTACTGTGTGACTCACTGCTGCCTACACAGCTGCACAAAGAGGTGAAGGCGGACTGCTGCTTTGCCTGGAGTGCCAAGCAAAATTACATGCATACCCTTGTTTGAGAGAACAGTCTGAGGCACTTGAAGAAGGTTCACCTCATTGGTTTGGACCGCAAGGCGGCATTAAATGAAAATTCACGTGGGAAGATTATTGATTAACAGGACACTAAAACTGGATTCTGTAAAGGAACGTCATAAATGGGGTTCTGTTATTGTATAGAGTTTTTGTTCTTGCTGAGTGTTGTAATCTGTTGAAGCTGTGGAGAATACAGTGGTACCTCGGGTTACATACGCTTCAGGTTACACACGCTTCATGTTACAGACTCCGCTAACCCAGAAATAGTACCTCAGGTTGAGCACTTTGCTTCAGGATGAGAACAGAAATCGTGTGGCGGCGGCAGGAGGCCCCATTAGCTAAAGTGGTACCTCAGGTTAAGAACAGTTTCAGGTTAAGAACGGACCTCCGGAACGAATAAAGTACTTAACCCGAGGTACCACTGTATTCTCCACAGCTTCAACAGATTACAGCACTCGGCAAGATTATGAACCTATAGTTTAAAGGAATAGGATGTTGGGGGGAATGACCAAAAACATTCATGGAGAGAAACGGGGGTCTTAATTAGTTCATTAGGCGAAAGGAAAGCTGTTTTATATGTGTTCCAAGTGGACAGAAGCTCTTGCACGTTTAATCCTATCAGGTATTGCAAAACCTTTCTGCAATAACAACAGTGCTATGGTAACGTGCCGAAAGCTGTGGGGCTGGTTTCTATACTTGGCTAAGTTATACAGCAGAGAACTCATTTAGCATCACTGATGCATTTTGGCGGCGCTCCTGAGTTGCTCGTGGCTGGAGGATTCTTCGCAATACCCACCCCCTCTTGTCTGTGGAACAAATAATTATGGTACAGGAGAGACACACATTAGCAAGTTGTAAGCGACTGAAGCAGCTTGGGAGTTTTCAGAGAGTTAATCTGTTTGGAGCTAGAGTCACAGCCGTGAGTACGTGCAGCTATGTGCATGCCCTCCACTATGTGGAAATGTTTATTTGGCGCAAGGTGTCGTCCTTAATACATAAACGTAATACACACGTTGATCATTTGGCTCTGCCTGCTTTCCACCCATATGCTGGAGTGCATCCTCCATCATTTAATACTGAGTAAGTGCCAGCCAAAGAGGGGATCAGAAGTGCAGCTTGCTGAATGCAGACCGCAGCAGGTGCTTCAAGATTAACCTGCTTGCAAAAGGAAGCTCCTATTAGATTAACTATTTCTGTGGCTTAATTAACATGCCACAATTATTTTCAGAAGCGGCTCTTGGCAGTCCACTCAATACCACAGAAATACTTTTATGTTGCAAAAACCAAAGGACTGATCAAGCTGGCTGCACTGATAGCATTATATTGACATCATACTGAGCAACATCTGAATACTAAGGCAAGCGTTTTGATGCTGCATAGAGGGCCACTTCACTCTGCCTCTCTAAACTGAGACAATGAAAATACGAAAGCTTGCTTGGGGACAAGCGAGTAACGTTTTGGGAAGGGGGCGAGTGACTACTTCATAAGTCTGCACAGTTAATTTCGAACACTCAAAAATATGGTGTCATTAAAATTTTATAAAAGCCTGCTTCTGAGATGCACACTTCTGCAGTTGATTACTTAACGCACGGGGAATAACCAAAAAACAAACTCCAATTAAGTGGCAAGAAAAACACTCCAAAACTCCAATTCGGTTTTATGCTGCTGCAGGGCTGATTTTACTGCTGACTCATTGTTTTTATTGTTGTTTACATTAATAGTTTTATTGTTTTAATTGTTTATACAATTAAATTTTATTGTATTGCTATGGTTGTTTCTAATGCAGTGGAGTCGGCTTGAGGACTTGGTATAGGCGAAAGAGACAAGCAATAAACTTAAAATAAAGAAACAAATAAAATAAACTCAAATTAAGTATCAAAAACAAATTGCAAAGAGGCAGACACGACATCACACCCAGCATTAAAATAGCAATTTAAAATACTAATACCAGTTCCATGATTTATCTGAACAGTGTTATATATAGCTGATACTTTAGAATTCTTTAGAACCTCCAAATTTGTTTCAATGAAAATACGTTTTTGCCTCCCACGCCTTCCGGCTATGACTGCATAAAGATAAAGGGACCCCTGACCGTTAGGTCCAGTCGCAGATGACTCTGGGGTTGTGCGCTCATCTTGCTCTATAGGCCGAGGGAGCCGGCGTTTGTCCGCAGACAGCTTCCGGGTCATGTGGCCAGCATGACTTCTGGCAAACTAGAGCAGTGCACGGAAACGCTGTTAACCTTCCCGCCGGAGCGCTACCTATTTATCTACTTGCACTTTGACGGGCTTTTGAACTGCTAGGTGGGCAGAAGCTGGAACTGAACAATGGGAGCTCACCCCGTCGCGGGGATTCAAACCGCCAACCTTCTGATTGGCAAGCCCTAGGCTCAGTGGTTTAGACCACAGCGCCACCCGCATCCCCTAAAAGGTAAAGGACCCCTGACAGCTAAGTCCAGTCGCAGACAACTCTGGGGTTGCGGTACTCATCTCGCTTTACAAGCAGAGGGAGATGGCGTTTGTCTGCAGTTTTTCCGGGTCATGTAGCCAGCATGACTAAGCTGCTTCTGGCACAATGGAACACCAAAACCAGAGCAGTGCACGGAAACACCATTTACCTTCCCACTGGAGTGGTACCTATTTATCTGCTTGCACTTTTGGGCGTGCTTTTGAACCATACACACCATGTATTTCAAGCACATTCCACCCACAAAAAAAAAGAATCATGAGAACTGTAATTTGTTGTGTCCTGGGAATTGTAGATCTGTGAGGAGTAAAATACAGTTCCCAGTATTCTTTTGGGGGGGCAGTCATGCGCTTTAATGTATGGGGTTCACAGCCTGTGATAGAGTAACTGGGTAACAATGAATACGCCACCCAAAAGCAGAATTTATGCAGCTCAAACTTCAGATGGGAAAAAGTTTTCTAGATGTGCAGAAACTGCTAAGGAGAGAATGATTCTTATACTGGGAATTTAACTGAACCCAGTCTGTTGTAGATTCACTGGGTGAGCTTTGGTACATCACTTCCTCCCCCAAACATCCCAGGTTATCCCCCGCTCCCACCTCCTTGCAGCTCATTTCATTTTATTTCGTGGATGCCTTGGATGTTGTGTCATTCTGAGGTGAGGAGAAATTCTGGGACAAATTCCCAGAATGCCCCTGAAAAATAATAATCATATGGGCCACTTGGTGAAATAAAATGGTAGTTGTCATTGCAATATTATGTAAGAGATGAAACTGGAATTTTCCTTATTTTCTTCTTCTTCCCTCCATTTTTCTTTTTATATTGAGTCTATTAAATTGTAAGCTTGAAAACAGGGCCAGTGTTGTTTGTAGGTATGAAGTTTTTTAAAAGAAATTTTAAGCACTTTTTAAAGAATATTAAAGTAGCTAAATTCACAAAGGCATAAGCAAAATAAGCTTGCAGTTGTCTAAAACAATCCCACAAAGACGGACATGTTCCTGTTATTCTCATCTCACCCGAAATGGAGTGTTTATGCGGCTTGTGAGGGTGTCCAGGATGTGCACATTCTCATGGCGGTGCAGCAAGATGAATCGGAGGAAGATCTGTAGTAAAGCTGGTTCTGAAACACTCCGCAAGAAGAGATCCAAATAGGCAGTTGTAGTCATTACTTCCTCCACAGTCACCTGGAAATGAGTACACAAATGATTACAGACCACATCAACTTTGCCGCTCTGATTATACAGTCTGTGTGACCTCCACAACGACCTAATAAGCACAGTTTGTTTGTTTTCTGTGGGTCTAAGCCAGCATACATAAAAACAAACATCGGTGTGCTAGTTTGAGTATTTTGATTAGCTAATGATAGTGGCAGTGCTAAGCTAGGAAAGATGGATGCAAACAACAGAACCATTGCAGAGTTATTTGGAACATTCTCTTCCAGTACTTGACTTCCTCTTGAAGATGCTGTTTGCTAAACACCAAAAGGTCTGCTATTTGACATTCAGAGAAGGTGCTTGCAAGAGATGCAGGGTTTTATAAAAATCCTCCTGCTGCATTATATGTGCTCTCTACTTTTCCTGACTCTAGCTTTGCCCATACTGTGTTATGAAGAAAAATCACACTTTTCCAATCAGTTGGAACAAATTCTTGTGAACATGTTTCTTCCAGTTCAGTCAGTCACACAGCACACCTATTTCTTTTGTCTGCTACGGAAGTCAAGGAGCACAAGGTAGCTTACGAAAGCTCACTTTGTTTGCAGCAAGCAC
The DNA here is from genome assembly GCF_965153285.1 of Podarcis tiliguerta. NCBI lineage: Eukaryota > Metazoa > Chordata > Lepidosauria > Squamata > Lacertidae > Podarcis > Podarcis tiliguerta. Next base: position 38,273,796 of record NC_139542.1, on the reverse strand, counting down.
ACCCTCCATGGATTGCGCATGTTGCCACTTGGTTGCTGCACTAAGAGACATCGGCAGATTTCGAAATCTAGCTAGCTGAGGTTTATTGTAGACACCAATAGTGCCTGGTCCCAGAAGAAAAAATAGATTTGTTGTAAATGCCCCCCAAAAATGGAATTTATGTACCAGCTATAAACTTTCAATTACACCTCAGCTTCTTGTGGTGAATGTTCCGGTTTCTACTAGTGAAACAAGTTACTTTGCTAATGCAGTCCCTAGAAGATCATTCGTCAGTAGGCGTCTGATATTTTAGATCCAGCCTTTGTGTTGTGCACCAAAGGGTGCAAAGTCAGCATTTTCAAAAATACGGTAGTTACGTGCAAGCTTAATAAGCTTAAAAGCACAGATACAAATACATACTGCTCTGCCTGTATGAAAAGGAGCATTAACCATCTTTTGTTTAGTATTCTTCATTGGATAAATGAGGGGGGGGGGGTTTCCTCGTTAAGAAAGAATCAGGTAAAGGAGAGACTCCAAGCTGTCATTTAAGAGCTAAGAGGATTTGGAAAGTACTCCAGTAGATGGTTTTGCATAAAAGGCGCTCTCTCTCTCTCTCTCTGTCTTTTCATGCAACGCATTAGCTGTTTTGTTAAGCAGTTTAAAGATTGTAATCAAAAACATACGTATTAACATCAAAGACCTCAACTAAAGAAAACTTGTTAACACTATGTTTCCATTCATATTTACATACCAAATAGCATCTAACGACTAACCTGTGGACTACATTTGCTTCAAAAGTTTGTGCTATTACTTCTGCAGCATATTTAGGCGTTCACAGTCATATGATTAACCACAAGCTACCACAGATGCAACATGAGCAGTTTTTATTATAGGTGCATTCCCCACCCCCCCTTAATATAAGTTCAAAATAGAAACAAATAAAAGCACATCCAACCATAAAAAACCTAATCACCTCAGTCTTCCTCCGAGTTACATTCATCCTCTAGAGCCACCGTTATAGGCTTCTCAACTTAAGCCATTTCAGAGAGGAAACGACAGGAAAAGACCATATAATGTATTCTGTACCCTGCATATACTAGATTGACAGTCCTCAGCAATACATTATTTATGAGAGAGGGATGTACACTCAGCACTCTCCAAATTGGCTTGAGGACCTGGTTCCTGAGCAAATAAGCTTACAGCCTAACCTTGATTCCAACAGCAGTGTATACACGTTTTTAAAAGCAGGAATGAAGAGCTGAGCAGGCCCGGGCTTTGGTTACCAGCAGTTGCCTATGAGATGTGTGTGTGTGTTTCAAACCTTATTGAAATGCTCTCATATACACAACAGATGTTATTTCACTTAGCCAGGTGAGAGGGAAAGCAGGAGTTACAGAGGCCTCAGAGCATTTAACTCTGTAAACGCAACTTCAGGTGAGGTCCTGATAACCCACAAATTCAACATGCTCTGTACTCACAAAAGGGTTTTCTACACTTTCCATGCCTCGTTAGAAGCTGCCTCCAACATGAATAAGCAATAATAGCAATACTCAAGGTCCTTAAAAAAGGAAGAAGATGAACAATAAAATCACCAGAACTTCAAAGAGGAGTGCAAGATGAAACTTTTGTTGGGACAGAAGTCAACAGCTACAAGATGAGCAAGTCCCTATGTGGACATCTTTAAGCAGGAAACTGCACAAGACCCTATTTGTACATAGGGAAGAACACACCACAGAATACAGGCAGCCTTCTTAACCTGGTGCCTTCCAGAGATATGCACTGCAACACTCATCAGCCTCAGTTAGCGTTGCCAATGGTCAGGTAGCATGTACAGTGGTACCTTGGGTTACATACGCTTCAGGTTACATACGCTTCAGGTTACAGACTCCGCAAACCCAGAAATAGTACCTCGGGTTAAGAACTTTGCTTCAGGATGAGAACAGAAATTGTGCGGCGGCAGCGGGAGGCCCCATTAGCTAAAGTGGTGCTTCAGGTTAAGAACAGTTTCAGGTTAAGAATGGACCTCCAGAACGAATTAAGTACTTAACCCGAGGTACCACTGTAGTGCTAAACATCTGGAGGGCACCAGGCTATAACGAAAAGGTAAGACATTCTGCAAGAGAAACTTTCTAACAGTTTGGAGGAAGTTGTGTTGTATACATAAATGTTGGTTGTCTATAAACCTTTTTAAAGTACAACTGTACTTTTCCCGTGAACTTGCAACAGTGGCCATCTATTACAAAAACTTTTGAAATGGAAATGCTTGCACTGGGGAATTTCGGGGGGAGGAGGGAGAGCCAAAAGCAATATTGAATGCAAACACGGGCCAGGCTCTTGTCACCACTGCTGACACAGCAAAGGACTAATAGAAAAGAACAATAGGAATAGCAGAAACAGAAAATGCTGCAGCAGCTGTCATGGGAGAGGAGGAAGATTTAGGAAATGGGCTGAATTCGCCCTGTTCTCAACACTTTAAGACAGGGGGTGGCCAAAGTGTGGCACACAGTCAGCATGAGAAGGAAGGACTATGACATGTGCCTGGACAGGACTATGAAGGCTTGCACAATATGCATAAATCTTCATTCTTGCAGGGTCAAGCCCATGAAACTACATTCATAAGGAAGATGGGGGAGGGGACAGTGGGTTTTTTACTGTGAGAGATTAATCTTTTATTGACCTGTTTCATATTCTTCAGTCACAAAATGCCTGGGCAAAAAGAAATGTTTTCAAATATTATTATTATTATTATTATTAGTAGTAGTAGTAGTAGTAGTAGTAGTACCCCCCCGCCCATCTGGCTGGGTTTCCCCAGCCACTCTGGGCGGCTTCCAACAAAGATGAAAAATACACTAAAATGTCACATATTAAAAACTTCCCTGAACAGGGCTGCCAAATTCCTCCTGAAAGTTAGTATTGACAGAGACAAACACATCTCATTAGGAAGGATATTCTACAAACTACAGTCTGGGTCAAGAGAATCCTTTACACATGTAGTAGAAGCTTTCAGCTCACAGAACAGCACCTTTGGATTCAACACATAGGCTACAACTGAAGTGCGCTGACTTTAATTTACAAGGTCTGATCAATCATGGTTTACACCAGCTTCTGCTAGTCTGGTACCCTCTAGGTTTTCTGGACTGCAATATCTATCATACCTGACCATTAGCTGTGCTGCATGTAGCTGATAGGAGCTATAGTTCAAAACATCTGGATAGCACGAGCTGGCGAAGGCTTGTTTAGACATTCTGGATGAGGAGGGGCCTCCTGCTCTGCAGAGGATCATAATTAACCTGAAGGATCATGTACACAGCCTGGGAATACCATGGATCCAGCTTTGCTACTGAAGACTTAAGGTGATGACAGTGTGTATACAAATGGTTTTCATTTGTTGAGCTATTCATTTATTTACTTACAGTATTTACAAACTACAGTGGTACCTCGGATTAAGTACTTAATTTGTTCTGGAGGTCCGTACTTAACTTGAAACTGTTCTTAACCTGAAGCACCACTTTAGGTAATGGGGCCTCCTGCTGCTGCCGCGCCGCCGGAGAACAATTTCTGTTCTGATCCTGAAGCAAAGTTCTTAACCTGAAGCACTATTTCTGGGTTAGCGGAGTCTGTAACCTGAAGCGTATGTAACCCGAGGTACCACTGTACACTATGCCAGACACACCTGAGGCAGTGTCCAAGCTTTAAAAGCTAATAAAAGTCACTATACGCTATGCGACCAAGGCTGCAGCAAAACACTACCATTCCCATATAAAAACCTCAGCAGCAACAGAGCTTCTGCTCACTCACTGATAAAAATGGTTTTAAAAGCGAGCGAGTTTTTACTTGCTGGCAGAATGACATCAGGAATGTCCTTTGGGAGGATGTTTCATAGAGATGGTGCACTGTTGGGAAATAGCACTGATACTTGCTCAAAACAGTTTTACATGAGTGGAGAACTGAAAACAGAGGAGACCTTTCCCCCTCTGTTTGCAATGGAAGAGAGGGACCTATGGGAGGATACATCCCCCAAGGTGTGCCAGCTATCCCCTTACATGGAGACCTTGCCATATTATTCATTCTCCGGCAGCCCTGAGGATTTATTATTGTAATAAAAGGGCTAGCTTTGATTACTGCCTGGAAGCTGCAGCAAATGCTGAATACTCTAGCCTACCTTTTCGTTGCGAGATGGCGGGGGGGAAATTAGGCAGCATATAATGTGGACCAAATGGCATGCCTTCTGTCAAAAGAGGATCATGTTTTAATATATTCCAAGGATGACCCAATCTAGTGCTATATTCCTGGGAGGTGCAGCTTAGGGCACCCTGTAGATCTGCACCAAGTTGAAATCTTTTATATTATGTTGGGTCTGTCACCTTTTCTTTCAGCTTGTGGTAGTCTTAAGTCCATGCTTCAACTTTCAGTACTTTAGCTTTTTACACTAACTTTCAAGACCTTGAGCTGCATGGATTCCCCCCCCCCCACTTGCTGCATTTTATCTTATTGCTAAAAATAGTACTGAGTAACTTGTTTTTACAAAAGTGGTATTTAATTTTTTTAATATATGGACTCTATCTCTTAGTCATGAGGAAGTTGCTTAGATAAAATGACATCTGCCTCGAAATAGAAATGGCTTTAGCCAAGGGAATATCTCGCTACATAGCTACGAAGATGTGGTCGCCCCAGAAAAGGCATCATATATGTGCTGTATTAGTACAACTGGAAGCTGGCTACTTTCAGACTGTTCGTTGCAGTACCTTCTGCTTGGCAAAGCTCCCTGGTAAAGCTCACAGAAAGTTCCAAGTTCAATCTCTGGTATATCTAGTTAAGAGGGGACAGCTAGTAGGTGATAAGATGTCTACCTAAGACCCCAGAGAGGGACCATCCATCAGATTGGATAATACTGAGATAGATGAACAAATATTCCAGTATAGACAGCATACTAGGTTCCACCTTTTCCTCCACAGTCTGTGTGGGCATGCTGAGATGAAGAGCGCACAGAAGCAGAAGTTGATGGTCCAGATCTGTTCACACACACCATATCTCTAGTAGGAGTTCACGCTTCAAAAGTCACGTAACACATGCAAGTTCCAAAAGAAAATCAAACTTTGTCCTATCTGCCAGCCCTCAGGTTTCCAGCTGCTGTTGCTGAATGCCAGGCTGACTCTTAAGTAAGACCACTCTCAGCCCTGATCTGATTATGGATGAGGAGGCTGATCTGGTTTGTATCACTGAGACCTGGGTGGGTGAGCAGGGTGGAGTAACTATAAAGTAATTACAATAAACTAGACTGCAAGTGTATTTTGTAGGCTGAATTTCGGGAGAATGGAGACTCCGTATTTCTCCACCAGCAAAGTGAGTACCAGAGAAAAATGAGACAAACTATGGCCTAACAGTTATACAGCAGCCTCTGTCATTCAAAATTCAGTATTCTGAAAATCAGTGCATCCTCACCAGATTAGAATACTATTATAACGTGCTTCCATTTAATTTAGTAAGTTGGGGGGGGTGCTAGAGATAGAAATTGGGTGAGATCTGGAATGTCCTTTTTTCTAATTTATCCATATATTAAAAAATCAGGTGGGTGAGAGAGATAGCTAGAAAACACCATCAAGTCAGTACAAATTACTTGGTGATTACAAATGGTTTGGTAACATAAAAAAGAGTTGTCCCAGAATAGTGAAAAGGTGTTCCTTATCTGGGTCAGCCAGAGACTGTCTATCCTGAATGCAAAGGTCATTACTGTGTAAGTGTCACCTGTTTAGTATTTAAACAAGTTTATGAAAAAAGCAAATAAAGTGAAGAATCCACATGCATGTTAACTCATTTATATCTGATTGAGCATTTTAGTTTCAGCCACCTTTTAGTTTCCCCTCAGATCCACTAGATGGCACACTCCAACCTTCTCTGTCCAAGATGTTAAAAAAGATACAGCAAATGACATTGCTAAAAATTAACATGTGATCAGCATACATTGGGGTAACAAGGGCAAAAAATGATCTAAGAATACCACCACTTTTAATTAAATCCAGTAAGGGATGAGAGTTATCAGCTGTTTGATGTCATATGTCTCTATGATAACAGCTACAGTTTTGGCTGGGGGGTAGGAGGGAACCCCAAATATACTTTTTTTTATTATAACAATTCTTATTGGGAGGTTCTAATAACTTACCACTGAAGTGGTTACATAATCATCTGAGGAGGTTTTACATCAATCCCTCTATTATTTCCCCCCTAACTCAGGAGGTCCAATCCACACAAAATAAAGAATTTGGCCTTTAGTGTTGTGACACCAATGCTTTGAAATAGTCTCTCGCAGAATATTAGATGAGCACCATCTCTGTTGTCTTTACAGTGCCTTCCTCTTTCAAAAAAGCTTTTTAAGCTGAGATCCTTCCCAGTCTACATATGTACTGGAACTGTTTATAAGATGCTTTGTTATTGTTTTATAAATTATTGCTTGCTTCCCTGCTCTCCTCTGGAAAGAAGTGTGGGATATAAATTTGATAAATAAATGTTATATAATTCTAGTGCTAGATTAGACAATAAGCCATTTACAGTGCAGTCTTGCTAATGTCTACTCAGAAATAACCTCAATTCAATAGGACTTACACCCACGTAAGTAATGATTACAGCTGCAAAAGTAGATTTTTAAAAACAAAACAAAAATCCATGCTGAAGTAAAAAAAAACCACTGAGGTTGGTGGTAGCTCATCTCTGGAAGTGGCAGAAGTTCTAACTGAAGACATTCTGCAGATGTTAATATATTTAATACAAGGAAACAGAAGGCACTTTTAAAATTCTACATTAATTACTAGACAGCAAATTTTATTCGCAGGGGACGCTGTACCCTTTGACGACTTCATCTATAATTTGTCTTACCAGTAATGAAATGATCACAAGTTTCATTACAAACTGGCCTTTTGGACTTTGGTGTTTATTTTTCCTCCTTTCTTCATTTACCAAAGCTTCAGTTAGAAGAAGCATTGGTATTTGTACCATCTGGCCATATAAAATAAAAAAGTGCTCAAACGTACTTCCCAGAAGTACTGCTCAAATGTTTCTTTTTTCTTTTTAGTAGAACTTAACCACTTAGAACAGGTAGTTCTGGTGTTCAAATCACACAGAATCATAGAACTGTAGAGTTGTGAGGGATCACAAAGATCATCTATTTCAACTCCCTGCATTTCTGATCCAGATGCAGGGAAGTCCTTTGAAGGTACTGATAATGCCTCGGTTCACATTCACTCCTAGGATTTATTTATTTTTCCTCATACCCAGAAGGAAAGTTTTGTTTCTCTGCAAGTACATAAACCATTTGAAAACACATACATAGACATTTAATTTTATTTGTACTTGTTTTGTGCCAACATGGTGATGAGACAAGACAAGAAAGAGCTTAAAAGTCTTGACAGGTAAAGATGACAGGACACACTGACAAATCCAAAGGAAATAAGGACACTTTTTCGGCAATATTAATAATTCTATTAATTATCTACATGGCAGGCTGAACTGAGAGCCTTTCAAATGCTAATGAGACTGTCACAGCAATCTCTCATTTAAACAGCTGAAGCGCTCATGCTGAAGCAATGCGACAATGCGCTGCCGAAATACCACTCCATGCTTCAGATGTGCTGCCAGGCCCCAGGTTACGTTCTCCCCCTCGAGTTTGCCAAAGCATAACTTGATAAGATTGATGGATTGCAGTTGGAATACATCACAATCATTTAGGCAACACATCCAAAACATGTTTAAAATGGGAGGGTGTCATGGATCGATGCTGCAGAGAAAGAAGCTGTGAAGAGATAGGGCAGATCCCTGTCCCTGAACTAAATCCCACAGGAAGGGGATCTGAGGCAAACAGTCACAACAAGAACCTTCCTCACAAAATAAAAATGAGCAAAGCAAATACTGACAAATCACCAGGTCCACGCAAGAGTTCTTAAGGAATTCAAATGTGAAACTGGGTGAGTGAGCAGAAAAATGACCAAAGCAATTCAATGATACCTGCGAGGGAGATGCTAATTTCATGGATACTCTCATGGGGTCTGAACTGGCCGTGACTGACAAGGAACGAGACCTTGGGGTCATAGTACATAGTTTGATAAAAAACATTGATCCAGCGTGTGACAGCTGTGGAAAAGGTGAATGCCATGCTAGGGATCATTAAAATGGGAAAGAAACTAAAACTGTCAGTGACATAGTGCTGTTATACAAATCTATGGTGTGACCATGGTTGGAATACTTAGTGTACAGCTCTGGTCACCTGATACTGTAGAACTGGAGAAGTTTCCCAAAAATGCAGCCAAGGGGACAGAGCAACTCCTCTATGATGAAAGGTTACAATTATGCCTGGGCAATATTGATATATTGTCCAGGACTGGTATGTGGGGCAGACTGTGATGACAGCTTCACTCAGTGATATATCGCTGGTCACCACTCTTGAGTACAGCTTGTTCCATCCTCCGCTTCTTTAAACTGCTGCCCTCGCCTCAGCCAAGCAGTTTTACAGAGCTGCCGACCCGCCATTGGCTCTCAGTGGCAGGATGGGGGCTCCGTAAAAGTGCTCCCCCTCCCCAGCTGGGAGAGCCCTGCCCCCGCTTGCATGTGAGTAGGAGAGGGATCGGGGCTGCTTAGCTGGGGAGCACAGCCTCCAGCAGGATAGGGTGCCTTTGCATGCCACACCTTGCAGACCACGCCCGGGAGGGTGGGATGTGTCATTCCTGCTAGGGCAAATGACCCCTGCACACCCGTGTGGGCAAAGGCGATGACAGTCAAATGCATGGAGCCTGACAGGTTCCATGCGCTTGGCTACTGCTGCTTGGTCCATCTTCGGGGAGTGGACGGCAAGCGGACAAGGTAGCTCGCCCGTCCCCCATGCCAGTGAAGGCAGAGGGAGCTTGGCAAGGAGCCCCACGGTCCTTGCTGCTCCAGTGCAAGCTGCAGGGGACTCGGGACTGGCTGCGCTGGGGGCAGGAGCCTGTCCACCTCCCCTGGCTGAGCAGCAGGCTGAGACCAACTGTACTGGCCACAGCCCGCGAGGCGCTGGGGTGAAAGCTCCTCAGCTCCCACAATGAGAGCTGCAGCAGTTTCACCTGGCATCAATGGAGCTTTTTTCAAACCGCGATGTTTGGTTGGTGATACACCACGATGTTGAAAGCCCAACGTCACGCAGGCCTAGTTACAACTTTGGGTGCTTTTTAGTTTAGAGGAAAGTAAAGTAAAAGGAGAGATAATAGAAGTGTAAAAAAATGTGCATGGTGTAGAAGAATTGGATTCTGGAACTCTGGGACATACTAGAACTTAATGGACCGTCAGTGACTACTAGTTGCAGTGGCTATGTTCTACCTCAACTGTCAGAGGCAGAGTAGGGAAAGTGCTGTTGTGTACAGGTCCTGCTTACTGGTTTCCCATAGGACTCTGGTTGGCCACTGTGAACAACCATTTTAAGAATTATATCAGCAAGTCAATTTAAAGTCAACTATTCAAATATACTCACTTCGCTAGCAGAACTACCTGCCATGTTTCTCTGAATTACTATGATTTCAACCAGGCAAACATTTTGTATTTGATTATAGATCAAATAGCAACTTGAGGGATGTGACCTTCTGCTGCTATATCAGCAGATGCCTAATGAGTAATTCAAGTAAAGAAACTGGGCTAAAGTAGTTATGCTTCGATTGGTCCATCTTCATCACACATGTAATATTCTTAAGACATTGAAAATGGCTGCTGATTTTTTTAAAAAACAAAAACATATGAAAAACACTGACCTTATGCAATGCTGGGGCCATAACTGGTACCAGAAAACCATTATAAATGTAATTCACAAGCTGCATCCGAATCAAAGGATGTGCCACCTAAAGAAGTGAAGGGAGAGTGATCATGGGATTTCAATCAAAAAGGCATCTAGAGTATCAAACTTAAGTTATGATTTAACATATTTTTCTGAAGTTCACAGAAAAATTAAATAGTAATAATAATTAACCTCTGATAAAAGTCCTCCAACCATCTTTACACAAATGAAGAGATAAACTATAGCTTATATCCTATGCATAGAACCCTATTAAATTCAAGATATGCTTACTTGTGTATATAAGCATATGTAGAACTGGGCGGTATATTTAAGGGAAATTAATTCATATGTAAGTAAAGATCAAAAGGCTCATATCCCTATGTCATACAATTTAATGGTGCAAGATGATAGATTAATAGCCACCCAAGTGTACATTGCAGCCTACTGAGGTCATTTTAGAATGGCCAAGCTACTATTAAATTTATCAAATTATAGTGAAGCAACAGAAAGACCATTATTTATGTTTCAGCTTTTCAATACATAGCAACATTATTTCAATAATTCACAAACCAGTTTTTCCGCAACTACTATTCTGTAGTGAGAGAAACGCAGAAATGGACCATGTGAGGCACCTGGTGACTTTTCTGGCAAATACACTTTTTCAAAGGCCTTCTTATAATACAATAATACAATACATTTAGTCAACTTCATAATAAATGTTTGCTATAGAACAGACAGCTTTCTGAATTTGGAAGTCAAAAAGAAAGAAAGACAAAATGAGGACCCTTTCCCCCTACATGCATCACTTTTGTAAAGAGAATAAAAACATGAATTTTTCTACATTGCATATACAAACACTTCCATCCTGTATTTTCACTAATGAAACTGAGCAAAGTTGCATAACTCAGATAAAGCTATAGATACTGAACAGCCTTGCTGCAATAAGAATCCCAAGCACAGCATCAAAGAGATATAAAATGTGATTTTATCATTAGACTGGAGAAGAACAAAGACTCAAAAGAGCGAAAATCTAATTAAGAAATAATCAAGAACAAAGAACATGAGAAGACCAAACAGAATTTAATTTAGATTCGTGAAACATACTTAACCTCCTGATCAGCTCAACCACAATGAAAATGGTTCACAGCTTTTGGGGTGCATTTGTGTGCAAGCATCTAACTGTTATGAGAACCTGATCATAAACTAGCATAATTAGCCCAGACAACCACAATGTTCTGTCTGAGAAATAAATCTTTGATTTTAGAATCAATAAAGGGTGTTCAGTCAACCATCTTTAGGAAGAGGGCAATGTTAATAAAGAGAAATATGTATCTGATTTATGAGGAATATTTGTTATGTAAATCACAATTATTAATACTTGCCTCTACTCACAAGAAACTTGCTCTCTCTTGAAATCAAGACTGAATATTTAATTATACAAACTGTAAATATTCACAGAATAGGGTTTGATTCAACTATGCCCTTAATGTGGACAGAACGCCTTCTGTTCATCAAAAAGCATTTGATCTCATTAAGACCTCTGGTAATGAAAACTATTTGCACCCATTTCTCCTTCCCCCTCCCATGCTACCTTCCCCCACTGTCCCCTATCTCTCTGGAGGAGATTTGGAAAGGAAGGAGAGGGATGCTGGGCAGAAAAGGAATCAGCAAAAATTGCTTTTTGCTCGCCTTTTGTTAGCAGAGGACATGGGATTAAAAATCCTCCCACAAATGGAAGAGCACAAATGGACATCATCCACATATTTCAAAAGGCTGGTTTCATAAGCAGGCTCTTTCCTTGAGTCCAGTACCTGTATTACAGCATTGCAGAACTCGAGGGAGTTCATGAATTGGACAAGAGCTGGAGAAAGAAGCCAGTCGTCTTTCAGCAGACAGTGCCATTCTTCTCCTTTGTCTTCCAGCTTTGTAGGCAAAGATGAGTATAGGCCACTTAAGCCTGTGGCTAGCACCTGAATTGAAGAACATAAAGGGAGGGGGAGAGAAAGCAACTATTTAAAGATAGTGTTTGCATCACTGATAAGCTTTTCATTAAGACAGAGCTGAGATTTCTTGGAATATAAACAAACAAGTTAAGTAAACAAACAAAGAGAACTAGTTGTTAAGAGCACTAAACATCGAAAGGGAGACACATGTATGTAAATTATCAACAACATGTGGGCAACACACAGTAGACACAGGACACTGAAATAAAAAAGTGGCTCCTTTCTTTGCATCTGCTGCAAGCTTGAATGTTTGAAAAGTGCAAGATTCACACTTCCAATGTAAGCACCTGTGTAGATGCAGGAAACACATCTGATGAGTATGATGTAGGTTAGCAGATAGATCAGGTATGCGAAACCCCAGCAAGGAAGGCCAATAGTAACAAGCGTTGTAGTTCAACAACATCTGGAGGGGCAAAGGTTCCCCACACCTGCCTTTGTGTTTGTATAGCAGAATTTGTTGCTCTAGATTTTTGTAACAGCTCAGCTTGCGTGGTATATGGTTGCTTTAATGCAAAAACGGAAGTTGTGCTTTTTTCCGCAATTTGTATTTTTCATCTGTTTCTAAAATATAAGCTGTAGGTGTCAATGAAAACAACGTACTCACAGAAGAATTTATGTGATTTGTTCTCACAGCCTTACCACCACCTTCTGCCTAGAGAACAGTGCAATTTCTGGAATGGACATACAAAATCCATGCTCAGTGCACTAACCATAACTGTATGTTTATACATGTCGATCTATATTACTATGAATGCAATTGACCCTTGGATCAACACAAGCAAGACTTACTAAAAGAATACTAGGTGGAGCATTGCAGGTTTTTCTCTGAATGTAAAAACCCAGTCTAGGCAGAAGCCATAAAAGGAATTATGTGGGTTTTTTTAAAAAAAAAACATTATAGTTATTGACGGGAAGTGGTGGATGTAAGTTCTTAGCCTTATTCCAACAATCAATGCAAAGACATGGGAAGAATAAATATTACGAGTCACGCAACTTTAGTTTTACAAGAGCCAGTTAAAGCTATTCTACTTGTAAATCATTTTGAGTACTGGGATGATAAGCCTGATTTTCTAGAGGCACCAAGTTGAAACATTAATTTTTTTTGATTGACAGGCATAAAAAGACTGCCAATATGTGTTTCTCTGCATCTATTATGTTCTTTACTCGCTTATTCCATCACCCAAGCTACAATTAACAGAACTGTGGGGGTGAAAAGAAGCTATAGTCAGAGTAAACTTTTAGAAAGACTAACTATAGCAACATTCCTGCATGGTTGGGTTGCACGTTAGTCATGTAGACAATCCAATAAATACACAACAATTTTATTCCGCAACGTAGCTAGTGCAGACAGCTACCGTTTGTCAGTAGTGGTATTATTGACAGTTGTCAACTTTCTTCCTATCCTGCCCCAAGTAACCTTTAAGTTATTTCAAAAGGAACAAGAAAAAGGAGAATAAACAAAGAATTCTTCCCCAAGTATGATACACTGCTTTTCTCTTCCCTAGTCATGCAGTTCCCAGTTAGGAAAATGCTTCAAAAGTTAAGGTAACCCCCAGCTTGCCCATGCAGCAATGCTGACCTTCCACTCTGCTTATCCTCTGTTTCTTGCATGATGTCAGCTCTGCACAGCTCATCCATCAGATATTTAATATAGTATTGCAGGATGGCTGCAATCCACAGTACTCTAGACCTGATCAAGGGTGTCCCTGCACACAGGGGGCTGCTAAGAAGTCCATAGCATTAGAAGGGCTGCCCTGCTTTTTCAACTAGTTGAAGTTTGCATAAGGGCACACATTCTGGAATGGCCTAAGGTTGAATGCTTGCTTCTGCACTCTAGCTATCATTATTTTAATTACAGGGGAGGGATTTTGACATTCAGTACAATATCACGCCAAGCTTTCTTTTAATTGAATCAGAATTTAGATTATTTTATTACATTCACGGGCAAATAGCAGTGAAAGAAATCCTTTAATCATTCTGTATTTTTTGCCTGAGTGAACGATGGATGCTAACCAGATCCCTGCGGCATCATTCTGATTTTTCGCGAAGGCAGTATAGAACTCCCCGAACTGCAAAGATCAAACTCACAAGACCAACACATTATGGGTCTTTAAAAAGTGAGCAGCCCTCAGGAGCGGACTCTGATATTTTATTATAGACTTGGGCTAGCTACCTTTTACATACTAAGACAATCATTCTAATTAGGAATGTGTTTTGTCACTCAAGGCCCCCAACTGTTTGAAGGTTAATACAGCTTGCTTTAATCTTCAGAGTAAAAAGTCATTCTAAAAATTAATTGGCAAATGTAATTATGGAAGTTACAGCATGGATCTAATAAGGGTATCTACCTTGGGGACAATTTTAAAAAATGAGTACTCTTTAGATGTATCAATTTAAATGAAGTCAACAAGAAAATGTCTATGCTAGAGACTTATTACTCAGTGCTTGCAAGTAAAACTGTAATCTTGATATACATTTAAAGAGATTCATTAGAAACAGGGTAGAAAGTTGTTTCATAATGTGCCATTCAATTTTTTACATGCTGTGACCCACGTTGTCACTCTCGACACACACTCTTCCAGGAGGATCTTTAAAATAATATCAAAAAGGGCTCAGGCTACTATTGTGTTAATTTTAGACTAAAACTTTCCTTAACTATGCAACTTATTTTGAGCCTATCCGATTTCATTTCTTTGTATACCAGGTGAGTGGGGGAGAAAGAAAAGCATTCTCAGATATTTGGACCTACTTGCCTGTTGCCCTTGCCAACAAAGGTCGATATAGTTAAAGCTATGGTTTTCCCAGTAGTAATGTATGAAGTGAGAGCTGGACCATAAATAAGGCTGATTGCTGAAGAATTGATGCTTTTGAATTATGGTGCTGGAGGAAACTCTTGAGAAGATCAAATCTATCTATTCTTAAGGAAATCAGCCCTGAGCGCTCACTGGAAGAACAGATCCTGAAGCTAAGGCTCCAATACTTTGGCCAAATCATGACAAGAGAAGACTCCCTGGAAAAGACCCTGAAGTTGGGAAAGATGGAGGGCACAAGGAGAAGGGGACGACAGAGGACAAGATGGTTGGACAGTGTTCTTGAAGCTATGAACATGAGTTTGACCAAACTGCAGTAGGCAGTGGAAGACAGGAGTGCCTGGCGTGCTCTGGTCCATGGGGTCATGAAGAGTTGGACACGACTAAATGACTAAACAAAGCCTGTTGTCCTGGAATAAAGGGTGCCACGTCTCGCCTCATCACTTGATGTGAAATGGGAAGTGCCACCTTCCCTTCCCTACTGCCACTTCCTACCTGCTCTGCCAGTGCCATATGCCCTGCTGCATTCGCCAATGACAGAGAAGTGCCACTGTCATTGGCACCGATTTTTTGAAAAATCAGGCTGATTTGGACGAGGTCTTGCCCAATATCACATGTGATACTGTATTCTCTGCAAGACTGGCGCCAATAGTAGTGGTGTTTCCCTGCTGCTTGTGGAGGCAGTGGGGCTTCTGCCACCTGAGGCAATGGCCTCGCCCTGCCTCATGGCTGGGCTGGTACAAAAAGTACGTGAGAAGGTTTGGATCCAGACATAGTTGAAACGGAAAGCAAATCAAGTCATTACCAATTTGCCCCATTGATTGCAGCATAGGAGCCAACACCTAGGGGACAAGGTCCCTTTGCCCCGCCCCTCTAAAATATTTGAAGGGGCCGGGACCCGCCAAAGTTGATGGGCATTACCATTCAGACGGTGTGCATGCACCGCATCTTGTGCTTGGTGGGGCCTACCTGCCCCCCCCCCAATATTTCATTCAAGTTGGTACCCCTGGATTGCAGTAGGAACTAATTTCAATTAACTTAGCCCAACCTAACGACACTCAGGAACAAGCTGCATCAGGCAGTTGCCCCAACTGTTATCATAGCAAGATCAACTGCAAAGGAAGATCAGTCCAGTTTCATTGGATCATCTTCAGTTCAACACTTTGTTCCAGTTATCAGTCTAATCTGGCCACCATTAGAAACACGGATACACAATTAATCACTTCATTCCAGCATTATCAAAGTGTTCTCCCTTCTCTAGCTCCTTTCCCTGCCTAATTTTTTTTGACTGATATGAACCACTTTCAAAGTATTTGTCTGAAAAAGCCAGATACGCATATAATAAATAAATGATGAGGCAGCAGGTCAAAGGATAGCGGGAACTGAATGGAGGCAGGAAGCAGAAGCAGCAAGTGTGAAGTTAGCTTGGTTTGAACGCTGCTAGTTTCTGACTTGAAAGAATAAAAAGGATTCCTTTGGGAATCACCTTCCACGAACTCATAGGAACTAATGCAAGTTGGCATGTGTGTCGTTGTGATAGGTAGGTGGTGGAGCAGAAGGAAAACAACTAATTCTTGGCTACTGTGAGTTCAGTAAGATTAAGTTGGAGCGAAATAGTTTGATTTGTTTTAAAACAAAATGTAACTAGCTTAACTGGAGAGATTTTTGAAAATTTCAACACTTTACAGTTTTAACACCTAATGCAAATGTTTTATTCAAAAAACTGTCTGATCTTCAAATGGCACATTATAATACCATGTTAACGTTGGTATACTAATACCAACGTTAATTAGACCCAAATGGCCACCTAAATATCATACTTTGATATTATCCCCACTAAATGACATGTATTTAGTCCCTAATTTGTTCATTTTGCTCCAGATAAGTTTTCTGTTGAGGAGCAAATTATAGTATAAAATTGACCACAATTAAATACAGACTGGTTCAGAAAGATGCCCCTGATGCCACCACTTCCCACTTCTGCAATAGCGTAACAAAATGTACCAAATAAATTCAGTTCTGCTTTGTTGATGGGGAAAATATCAAGAGGGGGGGTTTCTTTAGAGGGTAGGGTCAGAAGAAGCAACTTACCGGACAGAAGTAAGTGTTTTCTACTATATGGTTAGCAACAACATTGTTTTCTGCAGAAAGTGACATTATAAAAAGCAGTGCATCACGAGCCTGTTGGCCCACAGTCCCTTCTCGGTGAATGAAAGGAATCAAGAGAGAGAAAATTAGGAAGTTTGCAGCTCCTTGGTCCTCACTGGTATGGAAAAAGAGTTCTAAAATAGATGGATCTTTGGCTAGGATTGAGCACAGCTGGTTGAGAAGAACCACCAGCTCAGCTTCCACGGCTGGTGTAGTAGTTCCTGAGCAAGAACTCAGCAACATCATCAAAGGTTTCAAGATGGGCTTGTGATGCAGCAAGGGCTGGTGGGACTGAGTGACAAGCATTTCGTACATCTTCAACTGTTCAATTTTCATCTCATCAGTGAACTCCCGTCTGAGACTCCAAAGGAAGAGTTTCTCCATGATATTCTCGGTAACAACGAACTCCAGGATAGGTCCCATGGCAGCATCTTTTGCTTGTTCTTCGATTAACAGGAAGAGCATGTGTTCTACGTAATTCTGCACAGTGCTGGCCTCATCAGGAGGAATTGCCCCATATTTTGCCTGAATATTTTTCAAAGGGTCATGCTTCTCTAATATTTTCACCACCTAGAGAAACGTGAAACACATTCTCGTTATCAGAGTGAAGAGGTTCTTAACTAACCTTTTAACTGAAACCCTATTTTTCCCTAAACTCAGTCTTCAAAATTGCTAGACTGAATCACTGCTTTAAGCTCCCAATGTAAAAACATCTATTGAACAAAAAATTTATTGAACAAATGCAGCGAAGTGCCTCTCAAAATGGACCTCAGAATGGATTGCAGAGATTAATAATTTAATCAAGTAGCAAACAACTTATAAATTAGCAATAGGAATTAATTTATGAAAGCACATTTAAACAGCTCATACACTACTGTATCTAATAGGTTTGTTAAAATATTATTTATTTAACGTATTTATATTCTGGTCTTCAACCCCAATGGTTCTTTAATTGCCTCATAACATTATGTAGCAAGCTACAACTAGTCACAATCCTTGTAACTGAAAACATTAAAAATGGGAGTGCTGGCCAACCAAGTTGCAAATACCAAATTCAGTACTGAGAATGTCTTTTGCTAATTCAACTTCTGGGAGAGCTGGGTAGCTGAAGCCATGATTAAGTGGCATCATTTGCTTGTATAAACGCTAAGAGGGTGTGTTAGGTCAATCCCCAACATTACAATGGAAGGATCTCAGGTGACAAAAACAGAGGAAGGCAACTTGACTGTAGACATGTGTCAGTCAATGTGAACAATACTGGATTAAAAGAGATCATTGCCTGGTGCTGTAAAATGCATCTCCTTAGTCTGCACACCTGTACAAAGCCAGCTTCAATAGGATTTAAGCAGCCTAACCATGTGCAGGTTTGCATCCAATACTAATATATAATTGAGCCTTATCTTTAAAATCCACTAGGCCGTCAAAGCATGAGAATTCAAAGTTATATTCTAAATTTTATCTCCTTTCATTAAATCTAAATCTCCCAGCTCTTTCTTTAGCCTATCCATCAAACAGAGCTATGCCCCTTTATTATTACATGTGATGTTAACTAAATAATGGAGGAGCAAGATTCTACCATTTTCCAGAACAAGAACAGAAATGGACTTGAGTGTTAGGGAACAGACTAAATGCTGTGTATTGGCAGCTAAAACCAACTTCCACTCTTTTTGTTGTTTCTTGATTGTTGTTGTTGTTTTGGAATGGATTCTTACCAGTGCAACCAACTTTAAAAACCAACTGAAGAAAAGCTTCCCTGAGCTACTTTACCTGTGCCCAGTGAGTTTTAAACACTATCATGCAGGTTTCTGGGTCAACTCCTTCGAGGCTCACAGCCTGATGCTTTTTCCTGCCACTCGCACCTGTGGACATCATAAACTCTCCAAAGTTCAATTCTATGAGGCCATATTCAATTTCCTTTGCTCTCTTCTGCTGCTGATCACTGCATCACAAGAGTCAAGTCTGGAGAGCATCTTTGATCTGCAAAGAAATCAAAATTCATAAAGAAAAAAACATATGGGATTTAACAGCAATGTAAAGCAACTTAAGATTTTAAAAGATATACTGGGAATAATGTGATATTATACACATGGTCCTGGATCTCTTGCGACACAAGTCTGCATCTTCTCACTTCTTTATAGTATTACATATCCCTGGCGGAAAACACTAGAAGAGGGATATTGCATTCATCTCTTGCTAGAGGGCTTCCCATAGACATCTCATTGGATGCTATGGGATACAGGATACTGAACTAGTTAGGCAGGCCTTTGGTTTGATCCAGAAAGGTTCCTCTTACATACTTTATTGTTTTACTAGATTAACCCATGTTTCTGACAAAGTGATCATTTCTTGATTCTGTGCTATGTGAAGAACACCATAGTCAGAAGTATGTTGTGGGAAAGGTTATCATTCCTCCCCTGGGGGGGGGGGGAGTATGGTGAAGGATGTTTATAACTAGAATGGGGTCCTTGGCTTAGAAAGGCAAAGAGCTTTCGATAGGCTTCTGTGGGAGCTACTAATTGGAAGAACACAAAAGCAAATTAAAGCTAAATTTGGTACACGTGAAAATACATCATGCCTTTCCCTATATTATCCTTGGTAACTAAGCAATACTAACAACAAAAGCTGAATACATATGCAAGGTTGAGGGCCTTTTAAAAAGATTTCTGACAAAAACAGCTATTCATTCAGAAACACGACCTTTTTTGTTGTTGCTGTTGTTAATAAGAGCAAACTGTGTGAAATTACAGGATGTGAAAGAGCGCAGGGTGCCCACACTGTGGTTTGTACCAATGGTAAAATGCCATGAAAAATAAAGAGAAGTTCCTACATGTAATCAATGCATCATTTTGGTCAGATAAATGACAGCATACCACCATCCTGGTCACATTCACACATAATGGGAAACCATGATTTTGCACTAGTTATAATGAGCCTGAGCCAAGCCTTGGGTTAGTGTGCTCCCCTGCTCTTCATTCTCCTCCCACATAGCCAGGAGAAATAGCCAGCATTTCATTTCACAAAATCTTTGCTTGTTGCGTCATAGTTTATCACAAACTGTTATTGAATAAATCAGCTTCATAGCCCATGAAACTGACCACACACATGGTCATGCAACAATAAATTCATTAATCAAAGGTGCTGCAACAGACTAACAAGAGTTAGATTCTTGGACTCAACTGACAAGACAAAACAATATTATTTTATTCATTCATTCATTCATTCATTCATTCATTTGCTTGCTTGCTTGCTTGCTTGCTTGCAATTCCGGTTGTTATTTGGCACATGGTGCTAGCAGTGTTATCCGGTTCTTTGCATTTCAGAACAATTAATGGGAATGGGTGAGGGATGTGTTTTGCTACCCAAGTAATACATCTTAGGACTTCTACTCCATATATAGTCCTTGGTAAACCACCTTGGAAGTGGTCCACCTTAATTACTGTGCTGCTTAACAAGTATGGAAATTAAGACAAATTATGCTGATTTCAGAAATGTGCTTGACATTATGAACAAACCAAAAGACCTTTACAACTGCTGGGAAGTAAATATTAACTGCCTCATCATGTTAATAATCCCCCCAAAATAACTTTTCGCAGCAAAATTGCCCAGCCAACATTTGGTTAGATAATAAAACCGTTCTGCAACTAATTCAATATGTCTCTGTAATATAAGTGTGGGGAACCTGTGGCCATGCTTGCTGGGCCTGATGGGAGTTCTGCTCTCATCTTGGAGGACCATTTCTGCAGTTGATACTGGCACTACTGATGGCGCTATCGATTTCCACAGGATTCTGTATTGTCCTGCGTGCTCTTTAACATCTAAGATATTGCTGGGATAAGTCATTCTGAAATTTGGGGGAAGATTTTATCAATTTACTGATGGCATCCAGCTCTATTTCTCTTTGTCAGATTAACGTAAGGCAGTGAATGTGCTGAACCAGTGCCTGGAATCAGTAATGAGTTGGATGAAGGCCAATAAACAAGCTCAGTTCTGACTAGATGGAAGTTCTGAGAGTATACAGTTCATCTATTCAGGGAGATGGTGTTCTTTTATACTATAATAGATTCTCATATGATCTAAGTGCAACCAGAAATATTTGGAGAAGGAAAGAGGCAGGTAATTTAACAAGGAGTGATCTGGACAGTGGCAGGGTGAGCAAGAATACAATGAGAGAAAAGGTTTTCTTCTCAATAAGTGTTCTACTGAGTGGGATTGTTTTAACAAGTAAATTCAACTTTATCACAGAGGGGCAGAGTGTTTTCACTTATTCAGAGCCAGAACAAAAACAGAGAAATTCCCTTCTGTACACTAGATTCCCAGTTATTTTGAAACTAAATAGAATGTGGATTACAGCCTCCCTTCAAAGTTTCCAGAAAGGTTTGCATGATTGTTGCATTTACTGCAACAGACAAAAAATAAGAGTTGTATGGCACTTCTAGAGATTAACACATTTATTATGAAGTACAGTTTCATGGACTACTGGACTAGAGTCTACTTTATCATGAGACTGATCAAATGGATTGACACAAAAAATCAACTATACATATGTTCACCTTAAAGGTGCCACAAGACTCTTTGCATTTCTTCACATTGCAATATTTTCTCTTCCTCACAGCTGTTTAACAGGAAACATGTGTAGCCTGTTTCCATCCTGATAAACCATGGTTCACTGTGATATCAAAACACAGTAGCAATCAAAAATCCTTTCAATTTATTCAGGAATATTTATTGTGCAAACCAAGATTACAGTTCTGCAGACTCAATTGCATATGGTATGTACTTTTACCAAAATACTAAGTTTGTTTATTGGGGGGGGGGGGGGGGTCATCCACCAATTTGAGCCACCGCACCTGCTTTAAAATGAATTACAATTTGGTTCACATTTTCAGTGAAATGTTTTTCTCCAACACATTCAAGTATAAAGCAGCAAGCACACACAGATTTTGCAAGGAAATAGCAGCCCCTAGGAGGATAAGACAAGTAACTGCACGGATTCTTTCACAAATACATCTAAATTCAGAAATACTGTGCCACAGGGGTGAGGGAAACACAAGTGCATGTCAAAACTCTCTTTCTCTTCACATTGTCTCACATTCATCTTTGGATATGTGCCTCTTCAAGTTCTTTCCACTCCTTTCTGTTGTTTGCTTTCTGTATCCACATAAGCCCTACTGTTTCAGATACAGTGGTGCCTCGCAAGACGAAAAGAATCCGTTCCGTGAGTCTCTTCGTCTAGCGGTTTTTTCGTCTTGCAAAGCAAGCCCATTAGCGGATTAGCGCTATTAGCGGTTTAGCGGCTATTAGCGGCTATTAGCGGCTTAAGGGATTAGCGGATTAGCTGCTAAAAGGCTATTAGCAGCTTAGTGCCTTAGAAAAAGGGGGTGGGGAGCGGAAAAAAAAACCCAGGAATCGCAAGACATTTTCGTCTTGCGAAGCAAGCCCATAGAGAAATTCGTCCTGCGAAGCACCTCCAAAACGGAAAACCCTTTCGTCTAGCGGGTTTTCCGTCTTGCGAGGCATTCGTCTTGCGGGGCACCACTGTATAACATAGGTGTTTGTGTCCTTGGTCTTAAAATCGTAGAGTCTCCACACTAGCACTGCATGTCAAACTAGCCTCTAAATAATGTCTAATCTGCCACTTAGACTATTGATATAAAAAATGGAGTTTCTTTCACACTCCAACTAAGAAAGGAAGCTGGGTTTAATTGGTTTCAGATTCCTGTATAGATGTGTGGCATTACTCTCCATCTTGGTCATCCAACAACCAACAGCAATATCTACTGGATTTGGACGACATGAATCCAAAGTTTCTGTCTCTCTTTACTTTTTCTGAAAGTTGGTTTGAAGGGTGGATTCAAACTCCCACCAGTCCCAGATTAACATGGCTGATGCTCAGGTGTGATGAGAGTTAGAGTCCAACAATATCTGGCCTGCTCTAGAGGCATAGCACATGTATCTATCTTGAAAGCACAATAAAATGTTATCTAGTACCATCTTAATTGCATCTTTAACAAATAGCCAAAAAGCATTTAATTTTTAACAATGTTCACAATTATGAGATGTGCAGGACTGCTACACACTTCCACTTTTTAAAAGGGCATTGGAATACTTGTGTAAAAGAAAAGTTTAACCCTTAGATTCATTTGGAGGCAATTTTAGAGGTATGGTACACTGCTGAAAATTGCCTCCTTTCTTGTTCCAGTTGATTCCCTTCCATCAGTAGAAAGTCACCGCTGGATATTATTATATGCTCTTTTGTTCTATCGTCTTCAGGAGAATTACTGCCCAATAGCTTTTAACAGGGTTTTATCTGAAAGTAAGTTAAAATATGCTGGTCAAGAGAAAATAAATTTGAGCAACTGCTGTACTTGTAAACCAGCCTAGGAGTGTTTTAGGGCACAAATTGGTTGTAATTCAAGGACACGCTACCTCATTACTTGGAGGCACTACAAATTCCAATGGCACAAGAGTTCATTTCTGTTGGAAACAACTATTAAACAAAATCAGAATACAAGTCCTGTATAAATGCAACTGGCTCTGTTACATATTGGCTCTATGATATACTGGGTGGCCTCCTTGTCTGAAGATACTTGCCCTTAGCAAGCTGGCATGTGAATTCGTAAATCTGTGGATATCCGCCTAATACTCCATCTGTACAGAACAACCATTTCTCATGAATGCTGACAAGTTTCAAATCTGAGGCAATCCAGGATACATGCAAGTTCAACGGACACGGGGTTGCCATATGTCGTCTTTTACATGGGTATGTAAAATGACATTCACCATAGCAATCCATAGTTAAAAATATAAGTTGGCAAATGTGTCTTTTTGGCTCTTCAAAATATGGCAACCCGAAAATGACATGAATGCTTACCCAGAAGTTATGCTGTTCATAAATTCATTGATCCCACTAACATTAACTACCCCAGAAGAAGCTTTAAATTTAATAAAGGAATACAATGTTTGTTAAGGCACTCATCTCCTTACTGTATCAAGAGACAGTAGCAGCAGATTATTGGACCATTACAAGCAGCGCACAGCTCTGTTTAGAACTAATAAGTGAAACTTGCAATTCATTATGTTGGTTAAATATGCACATATACCTTCTCTCAATGTTAAGTCTAGAGTGCAATCACTTCCGTTTTAATGTTAAATTTCAAATCACAGTAACCTTTATTATAAGCACTAATGCTTGAAAAGTTTAATTTCAAAGGATAACATTAAACTTTATCAAGTGAACAGTATATTAGAATCATGCTTATTTGTGCAACTATTGCTTGAATAAATGGCGCAATGCCCAAGATTATTATACAGAATACAGAACAGCATTTACAGTGTATAGAACCAAATAATGTTTGGTTTCTTATTACAGTGGTACCTCGGGTTACATACGCTTCAGGTTACAGACTCTGCTAACCCAGAAATAGTGCTTCAGGTTAAGAACTTTGCTTCAGGATGAGAACAGAAATCGTGCTCCGGCAGCGCGGCGGCAGCAGGAGGCCCCATTAGCTAAAGTGGTGCTTCAGGTTCAGAACAGTTTCAGGTTAAGTATGGACCTCCGGAACAAATTAAGTATTTAACCCGAGGTACCACTGTACTAATAGTTCATGTGTGGCTTTGCCCTTTCAGAATATTATGTCAGAAAATACATTATATTTTAATCCCCTTCTGCCCTCCAAGCAGCCAACACTGCTTCTCTCACTCTGAATTCCTTTTATCCTTGTAAGGTAGGTCAATTAGAAAGAGTGAGTGGCCTGTGATTATTTTATGAATAATTAGAACAATTATTTTTTTAAAAGATTAATTAGTGGGGTGGGGAGGTTAGCTGTGTATTTTGTAGACATGGTCTTTCCTAGGAATAATATTTTTAGTCCAGGATGTGAGTAGATGCAGTAGTCAGCAGAGAGGTAGCAGAAACATAGAAGCATGGCCCAAGGCCAGAAGACATGATGTAAGCAAGATTCAGGGGCGAAAACTAGCAGCCAGATAGGATTAAGACCATCCATATAGAAATATTGATACTTCCATGAGATTCTGTTCTTAAAGAGTCTGCACAGAATCAAGGCAGGGATGAGTATAAATCACATCCCAAGTTAAAAAAGGAAACAAAAACAAGACAGGACCTAGACCAGGAAAACTAGGGGAAACATGTAGAAGGCAAGAAAACAGGGCAGGCAGCAATTCAAGGAAAAAAACCCCAAAGAGATACAAGACTAAAAAGAAACACAAGCTCCATGGACAAGCAGGAGGCTTAAGCCTGCTTTATTATAGTCACTTACCAAGAAGTATATCCCACCGAACTCAGAAGGCTATACTGTGAGTAAACATGAATAGAATTGCACTGTTAGAAAAGCTCCACTTCTTCTTATATGTTGTGATGGACAAAACCAGAGCACCAAAGTGTCAGCAGGAAGTCTTAACCATCACCATTCTGTATTATACTTGTTTAGGAAAGGCCACATAGCAGTTTGAAGATTGAGATTTTCATTATATATGGTTTCAGCAGTTTGGGGAAACTGCTGAAACCATATATAATGAAAATCTCAATCTTTCCTAAATGCCTTAAGCTTATTCGGCAACAATCCTGAAGATAGGGGCCTTGATCACTGGATTTTGTAAGTACCGTATTTTTCACTCAATAGGACGCACTTTTCCCCCTCCAAAAATTGAGGGGAAATGTGTGTGCGTCCTATGAAGTGAATGCAGGCTCCTTGGCTTCAGCGATAGCAACGCTAAGCCTCCAAAGCGCAGAGGGAGCGCTCCCTCCGCGCTCCGGAGGCTTCGCGCTGCTTTTGCTGAAGCCTGGAGAGTGAGAGGCGTCAGTGCGCACCGACCCCGCTCGCTCTCCAGGCTTTAGGGATAGCCGCGCACAGCCCCTGTCTTCTTTAGCCCTGCGCAGCCTCTCACCAATTTCCATCTAATGTCGACAAAGTAAACAGAGAAAACCATTATTGCCAAGGGTAGGAAGTGGCTTTTTTAAAAAAGAGTGAAAGATTAAGAAGGTTATTCTGAATATAGGCTACCTGCTGTCTGCATTTATGGCTATCAAGCAAATTTGGCTCACCAGAACCAGACTCAATACTGAGCCAGCACGGAAAATGAATCACTCCAGGCTAAATTCTCCATCCTCACTAATAAATTTCCTGAGTCTAGAGATCCACATAGTCAGAATGACTAATATTTGCATTAAGGAAATGTATTGCCATAGTAACAGAGACACTACACAGCTATCTACCTGCCACAGCCTGCTAAATTATTTAGCATGCCAATACTACAGTGACACTGTGTAAATGATCACGTTCATTAACGTAAGCCTCTGCACTGGAAAACTGTAAACACATGACATCAAGATTGATTGCTATTTATTAAGAGAAAAACCCAATTGCACTGATGATGTTAAAGCAAAAGGTATAGAGCTGGAAAGGGGTCGAGGAGATAATGGAAGGTCAAGCTATCTTAACAGTATGAACCATGTTATCTTAAAGTGCTTAAAACTTGTCATCCCTTCCCCACTGAGCCAACAGTTCTGAAAAATTATAGGAAGTCAGCATCCTGGCCAGCATATATCAGATCCAGGACAAGTGGCATATTTTTAAAAAAATCTAATTATTATTTATTTATTACCCTCCCTTTACTACAAGTCCGGGGGCGGATATTAAAACACAATATTAAACTCCATTTAAAACAACTTACAATCCCCCAAATAAGGTGGGTCCTAAAACCATGCATCTCAAGTGCCAAAAGCCAGGGTAAAATGTGCATCCTCAGCAGTCACCGGAAAGCTGTATAATAAAAATGCCATGTGTACCTGGGGGGAGGGTCCACAGCTTTGGGGCCACCACAGAGAATGCCCTCTCCTGGGCCACCAAACCATGAGCCTCTGAAGGTGGAAGGACTATCAAGAGGTCCCCTCTGCTGATTTCAGCACCCTGGAGGGTCTGTAAAGAAGCCTGAGTCATTTAGTGTTTTAAACACTAATGTGAACACCTTGAATTGAGCCCAGAAATGAACTAGCAACCAAGCGCAGATGTTTTAAAACAGGGGTTATATGAGATCTAAATGGAACCCCAGCCTGTAACCTGGCGGCTGCAATTAGGACCAACTGAAGTTTCCAAGTCATCTTCAAGGGCAGCCCCACACACAGCACATTGCAATAATCCAATCTGAAGGTTAACAGAGCCTGAAGTACAGTGGTCAAATTATCTCTTTCCCAAAGGCAAGCAGGTAGCTGGCAAACCAACCAGAGCTGAAAAAGGTATTCCTAGACACAGAGGTCACTGGAAAAGACCCTGATGTTGGGAAAGATGGAGGGCACAAGGAGAAGGGGACGACAGAAGATGAGATGGTTGGATGGTGTTCTCGAAGCTACAAACATGAATCTGACCAAACTGCGGGTGGCAGTGGAAGACAGAAGTGCCTGGCGTGCTCTGGTCCATGGGGTCACGAAGAGTCGGACACGACTGAACGACTAAACAACAAGACACAGAGGTCACCAGCCAGGAGCACCCCCCAAACTACAAACCTGCTCCTTCCAGGGGAGTGTAACCCCCATCCAGGGGAGGCCACCTCCCAGCCATGAGAATCTGGAACACATAATACCTCTGTCTTTTCAGGATTCCGCTTCAGTTTACTGATCCACATCCAACCCATCATTGTTTTGTATTTTTAGAAGAGCACTTTGTACCAACCAACTGGGCAGACTGGATCTCAGGAAGACTGAAACCAGTTGAAACTTTCGGTCCTTTTTTTTTAAAAAAAAAGATTTTGCATATTTGTTTAGGTTTTCATATAGAGTCTGTCTATCACTATACAGACTTTGCATATGGTTTGCTCTTTATTTAGTTTGGTTGCCTTACAAGCCTTACCTTCTTTGTTTCACTAATTAATTAATACTTGTATTTTTCAGATAAGGAGCTGAAATTGATAGCTACTAGCCTAGGTCTAACAATTTTTTCTCTCTCTACCCTAAACCCAGTTAATGCCTAAGGCTTGCATGAAAAAACGTGGTGGAAGTGCTATTGATCACATTATCGTCTCTCCTTCATTCTTCACTTTTGTGAACAACTTTGAAGTGTTAGAACAGCGACTCTGTGTCTTAGAATAGAATACATGCCAACAACCAAATCTGCAAGTGTGTGTGGATAAATACAGGCCATGAAAATACTGAAATGATCTCAGATTGAGCAGCAATATTCAAGAGACACTGTCATTTGACAAAATTGTGTCAACTTTTTATGAGCAAATCTTGTTGATGCCTTCCAGCAAATTGTCACAGAGCTCACGCCCTATTTGATAATTTCTACAACACGGGTGGCACCGTGGGTTAAACCACAGAGCCTAGGACTTGCAGATCAGAAGGTTGGCTGTTCAAATCCCTGTGACAGGGTGAGCTCCCGTTGCTCGGTCCCTGCTCCTGCCAACTTAGCAGTTCGAAAGCACATCAAAGTGCAAGTAGATAAATAGGTACCGCTCCGGCGGGAAGGCAAACAGCATTTCCGTGCGCTGCTCTGGTTCTCCAGAAGCGGCTTAGTCATGCTGGCCACATGACCCGGAAGCTGTACGCCGGCTTCCTCGGCCAATAAAGCGAGATGATCGTCGCAACCCCAGAGTCGGTCATGACTGGACCTAATGGTCAGGGGTCCCTTTACCTTTACCTTTACAATTGATAACTACACACAATCAACACAACTTGGCTGGATTCACAGTCAGTGCAAAGTGCAAAGTGGCTAAGAAAGTTTTGGCCAAGGCAGATTCATGTTAAGAATTCAGAAGAATTCATGGAAAATTTGATCACAAGAGTGCTCAAAAACAAAAAGTTGAATATACAAAAACTCAGTGTCAGGAACTGGGAAGAGAGGGAACAGCTTTCAACTACACTTTAGCCATCCTGACTGCAAGTACAAAATATGTGATCAAAATATACAGTAAGTGCTCCAGAATGAGCTTCTGGGTTGTAACATCTCTCAACAGGGCCAACATCTCTTCCACGCTTTCTATGCTCTAGAAGTCTAAATTAATGTTAAACAACATCAGAATCAAAATACCACTTGGATCTACAAGGAACAGGAATTTTCTGGAAGAGGCAGGAAGCATTAAGCTTCAAACCGACTGATTACTAAATACTTAGAAGTCGTACAAGGACATGTTTCTCAAGGCTACATTATTTTTACTGACAGCATACTTTTACCATTTAAAATGAAATGTTGCTTACAGCACAAGCATATTCAGTTTCATAACCAGTGACATTTTTGAAAAGTTTCAGTTTCAATTTCTTTTAACAGCTGTCATCCATAAGGAGCAGGAATAGGCAGAACACCAAGTAGGAGTTCATCTGATGATGAACTCTTGTGAATCTGGAATAAGGAAATGATCAACAGCCTAGCACTTCTTCATCTGCTCTTCTCATTTTCCCATGTAGAACATCTGATCCAGCCAAACAACATTTTCATCTGTATCTAGGATATCATGCACAGATCAAAGCAGCATTCAACCAGCAGCAAGTTGTCTCATAAATGTCAAAAGGAGAGCACAGAGCCTCATTGTATATTACTGCGTACAGTAGCATGAGCCATTGAACTAGATATCAGATTATAATTGAAAACTGCTGATCTGTGTATTCTAAAAACAAAACAAACAACACATACTACAAATTTCAATCAAGAATTCTCTCTGACAGGAAAAGCATATGGACATCTGACTCAGTAAATCAACTTCATCAGAAGTCTTTACAGCCAAATTCCTTTATATAATAGATTTCTCTCTTTGCTATGTACAGAATAATCTGTTCTACTTCATAGCTTTTACAGCACGTCTGCAAATATTCCCATAATCCTTGGACAATTTAATCTAGTGTGCAGATGGTTTAAATCTCACCAATCTAACTGCTTTGCTTTTGGAAAACAAAATATATTGTCCTGTGCCAGTAGTATAGCAGAAGCACATATTGAACTATCCAATGCATAATTTTATAGCCCTGTTCCACAGCCAGGTTTTGTTGTCATCTATATCATTTAGCAGCAAGCTCTGA
Organism: Podarcis tiliguerta; assembly: GCF_965153285.1. Classification (NCBI taxonomy): domain Eukaryota; kingdom Metazoa; phylum Chordata; class Lepidosauria; order Squamata; family Lacertidae; genus Podarcis; species Podarcis tiliguerta. The sequence goes on along the minus strand of NC_139542.1, from coordinate 38,244,048 downwards.
GACACTGCCTGTAGAATGAAAACAGTAGGGTCCAAATTTCAACAATTACTCTGTATATCTCAGCAAAGGCCTTAAATGTTAGTTCGGGCGGGGGGGATTTCATTTTTAGAAATAACGCTTAGAATTTATATTTCTTTATTTAATTAATTAATTTCTAAAGCAGCCTTCAATAAGTACGGTGGTACCTTGGTTCTCAAACTTAATCCGCTCCAGAAGTCCGTTCCAAAACCAAAGTGTACCAAAACCAAGGCGCACTTTCCCATAGAAAGTAATGCAAAATGGATTAATCTGTTCCAGACTTTTAAAAAATCCCTAAAACAGCAATTTAACATGAATTTTATCTAATAAGACAATTGATCCATAAAATGAAAGCAATAAACAATGTACTGTAGTCACACAATCAACCAATCAGTAGCTGAACTGGGTTCCACACAGTAACAAAAACAAAACAAAAAAACCCGCAAAAGCAAAACCGCAAAATAAATAGCAAAAACAGAGACCTCAGCGTAACACTCAAAACAGAAGAGTGGCACTCAAGATGTAAATGCGGCACTCAAATCAGAAGCGTAACACTCAAAATAGAGCATGTTCAGCTTCCAAAAAAAAAGCTAGCAAACCGCAACACTTACTTCTGGGTTTGCAGCGCTTGGGTTCTAAGTTGTTTGAATACCAAGGCGTTTGAGAACCAAGGTACCACTGTAATTCCAGAGCCCTAACAGAGGCTGCTCTATGCAAGCATAGTCAACATTGGGTCTAGATAGGGGTTAATAAGAAAATAAAAAATGAAATATAGCAGACTGAGTACTGTAAATAAACGCACTGTATATCCAAGACCAGAAATATACCGGTACTTGTATTCAGCTATGCTTGGGCGGAGCAAGGGGGCGTGACCAAGCACGGGTAAGACTGTAAAGTCTACGTCATTGGTCACAGCCCTGGAGAAGAACAGGAGAAGAAGAGCGGCCGCATCCGACATTCATTTGACAAGGATGCGGTGTGCCCCAAGTACCAGCACACAGAAGCGGGCAGGTTCTTACCCAGTACGGCACAGACAACACAGAGGCGGCCAGCGTGCAGGAGAACAGAAGAAACGCTTTCGGCCCGCTCATCCCATCTCCTCTGCCGCTGCCCACCTCTGCTGCTCGCAAAAGCAGGCATAGGAGCCGTGTTTGGGAGAGGCACAGCGCAGCGCCTCTCCCATCCAAAGCTCCTGTGCCTGCCCTTGCGAGAGGTGGGTGGCACCGGTGGGACCAGCGGCGAGAAAGGGCTGCTTTCATCCCTCTGCCGCCCACCTCTGCCGCTTGCAAGCGCAGGCAGGAGCCGTGGTTGACAGAGCGGAGGGCAGCGCCTCTCTGAAGCCAGCCAGCCCTTTCTCGCCACTGGTCCCGCCGCCGCCTCTCGTATCATAGGTAGGCTGGGGGGGGGGAGAGAGAAGCCCCTTCCAGTGCGTGTGTGTGCGCACGCGCGCACACACACACACATGGTCCAGCCCACCACGCGGTCTGGGGGACGGTCAACCGGCCCCCTCCCCAAAAAGTTTGCTGACCGCAGGTAAGTGGGACCCTCACTCGAGTATAAGCCGAGGGGGATTTTTTCAGCATAAAAAATGTGCTGAAAAAGTCAACTTATGCACAAGTATATAAGGTAATTACTTTTACAATTTAGATACTCCATTGTATCGCAGAGCTTTTATGCTAGCTCGTCTAAATGCATTCCCTTCATCTGTTTTGTTCAGAAGGTTTCAAAAAATCCCCTTCCAGAACAGATTCTGCTCCTGTAATAAGAAAACACCAGATACAGCCCTTCACAGAAATCTCCTAGTGACTCCTTTACATCTTAAAATATTGATTCACAAAGAATCTTTAATCCAGTATTTGTTGAGGGATGATACTCCTGAAACTACCAAGATTGTTTCAGGGAATTTAAGCTAAAGCTAAAGTTGCCTGATTTATTCAATGGTGGCTATCTAGTGTTTGGATTATCAATGTATTTGGACAACTTTGTATGATTTTATTGCTTAAACGTATGCCAATAAAGACCAATAACAACATATGATAAATCTTTAATCCTTTTCTATATTGGTCCTGTGTTTGTAAGTAGCTTGAGCATCACCCATGAGCCTTAAAGGATTTGCATACATACATTTATGATTCAGATGGTGAGCCATTAACAGCAATATGCCCAAAAGAGATTGACTGGGAAAACAGTAATCATCATTAGTTACCTCTGCCTTACATCATTCTCCTTCCAATTCCTATGCAAACACTAACTGTTTATTCCTTGGTTCTTCTTTAAATTTCTGGGTCTGTACAGTATGTTGGTTCTTCTTCCCTAGACAATACCCAACTTGCAAATCAGAGAAATGGAACAAGTCATAAGAACAGTGAAAGAAAAACATATGACATGTTTATCCATCGTATATATCATATTTGATGGATAGTTATTTGACAGTATTTCTCCACAGAAAATAGTAAAAGACCCATTAATGCTATTCTCAGGTCAGGATCCAGAGCACTGCTTATTGCTCAGAAATTAATTGGTTAGAGTTCCCATATCATTTCTCTCTGCAGAATAAACCAGAGGACTTGGAGAGATGCAGGGATACTGCTGAAACATAGAAACACCAGCATGCAGAATGCTCCAAAAATACATGGAATCTAGAATGTTTAACTACTTATATTCTCATGTATTGTTTCAGTATCTTGCAACAGACAGAATTGAAAACCAAAGTAGAGGCACCCTCCATTCCCACCTTCAAAATATTGGAGCGCTTGCTTTTGGCTTCAGCTAACAATTCTACCGTACTATGCACCATTAAAATGCAAAGAGCACTCTCTTGTTAATTTTTCACTTCAGGAAACCGCAGCTCTTCTTTGAGAATTCATTTAGCAGAAGCTCTTAGAACAGCCTCTCTTTAATTATATCAATTCATCTTTCATTTCTACCAGATATACAGCGTTCATTTGCAACTCAATTTATAACAGAATTTGACCTTAAAAAACACAAAGGAAAGAAAAGGCTTTCTGGCCCATATCTCCTCCTACCTGACCCAATGCCTAAATTGATCACTCATTAATCAAGTTTCTTTTAAGGTAAAAAATCTGCCTAGGAAATCCGTAATTCCAGATCTGTAGCTCCCTGAGGCAAATAGATTTGCTATAGTATACCGTAATCAGGAAAAATGTAACTTTGTAGTAGCCAAAAACATTAGCTTCAAATGGACACACAATCCACACTTTTCCATTTTCAAGGTAAGCCAAATAAAATATATACCAGCAACTTCAATGAGACAAAATGATCATTATTGTGATGCCACAGATATATATAGCAAAAAGATGTCAGGCTTGAAGATATATTAATTTTAAAAATGGCATGGAAGGAAGGAGCAAATTAACTACACATCAAGTCTACAAGTCTACCCATTCATCTCAATTTTCCCCATGTGTGAGTCACAAACATAAGGCATATCTCATAAACATACATTTCCATGTGCAGGTTTTTATCAACATGCTTTGCATAAAAACTGGGAAGGTATCAGTTTCCAAAACAATATTACCTAGATTCTAGAACAATCTTGCCCAACTTTTGGTCTAAGACAGATGGAGGATACTAACTCCTATCAGACCCAGCCAACGCAGAACAGCCCAAAACAGCTGGAATGTACCAAGTTGGGAAAGGCTGATTTAGAAGTTGTATGAGAAGCATGATTGATTAGGTTGTTGGGCTATTCTGGCAACTTCGCCATTTCACATAAATTCCACCAATTACATTTGTAAGCGATTGAAAAGGCAAGTGCCTTCCATGCCACTAACTCTAGAAAATAATGGTGCCGCTACATAGCTTTGTGTTATGCCAACAGGCCTAACTAAACTGAAATCTAATACAAAGCATCATGTGGCCTCATGCCAAGATCATCCAAGCAACAAAATCTGGATTTGGTTTTGCACATGGGTTAGAAGCCCTCATTCGACCTTGCCTATGTGCTTTCTTTATTTACTCCACCAATCCTTACATCTAAATCAAGGTAGAGAAAAAAATGATTTGCATTAAAAACAAGTTAAACGCACTGGTTTTTTTAAAAAAATTGAACAACACTGTTCCGGGAACACTTAAATCTTCCTGCAACCAAATACCTATTTCTTTATATTAATTTAGAAAGGGAAATCATGTACTCCTTGTCAATGTTTGTAAACAAGAATGTCCTATGAAATAAAAGAACTTTGGCTTGCTTTATCGGGTCAAAAACAAGACACAACTTTTTTTAATCAACGTGGCATAGTTTTACTACTTAGGAAACAACGATAGAACATGGTTACAAGAGTCCAACAGCACATAGAAACTTGTGTATGATATCTTTGTTTAAAAACTAAAAGGACTTAAAAGTTTACTATAATAAATTGATACTTGAGTGGTGATGGAGTTGTTGAATGTTAATTGCTGTTCTTTGTATTAATAAGTAAAAATAATAATATGGGTGGGGGGAGCTGTGTGTCTGCACATTTCCTCCTCTCTTTCCTTGCCCATTTTAGCAGAAGGTAGGCAGAAAGAGTCATGTTCTCTTTAGCTCTGTACGTGCATAATGAAAATTAGCTTTCATTACTGGACAGAAAAGATACATATAGGTCTCAACATGTGCATACTCCTTCCTTCAAACAATCAGCTTTGGTGTTGATATTCTGGCTTGTTAAACCAGTTTTCCATTATATCCAAACCAGAAAAATATGGTTAAACCCCTGCTTCATTGTTCTCTGATGTCCCACAAGAACAGCCAGAAAGGCATCGAAGGACTTGCTTCTGGTTATATACACACACAGAGAGAGACGCCTTCATTATATATTTTTAGGCGCCAGGAGACAACCTTCTTCTTCAGGCCTTTGACTAATTAATATTCCACAGCCTTTTAAACGTGTCTGTGGGAAGGGAGGGTCATTGTTTTGCTACATATTTTGTTTTAATTCTTTACTTGTTTTTATCCTGTATTTTTTCTGTGAACTGCCCTGAAATCTTATTATGAAGGGCAGTATATAAATACAGTGGTACCTTGGGTTAAGTACTTAATTTGTTCTGGAGGTCCGTACTTAACCTGAAGTCCGTACTTAACCTGAAGCACCACTTTAGCTAATGGGGCCTCCTGCTGCTGCCGCGCCACCGGAGTACGATTTCTGTTCTCATCCTGAAGCAAAGTTCTTAACCTGAAGCACTATTTCTGGGTTAGCAGAGTGTGTGACCTGAAGCGCATGTAACCTGAAGCATATGTAACCTGAGGTACCACTGTAGTAGTAGTAGTAGTAATAATAGGAACAGATGAAGAACAGACTACAACTCAGTATCCTAAGAGCTACTCCCCATTAAAAGAAATAAAACACATTGCATTCAACCTGCTTTTGCTTGCCATTTTCAGCAAACAGGAAATGGAAAGGCCACATGTGCAATTTAGTGGCATGGCTTTTCCAAGGAGGAACTGAAGCACTGAACAACGTACGCTGGCGGTCCAATCTTTAAAGAGATAGGATGTGTACCTGTAATAGCTGTGGCAGCACAAGACAGATAGGAAAGGAGGCCATGATAGTTTATCTTGTCCTTTCTTAACAAGACAGTCAAGGCACCATACATGGGGTTCCCATTTTATCTCACAGCAACTTTCTGAAATACATTAGGCTGACAGATAGCAACACGCCCAAGGCGACAGGCACAATGAGCTTCTTGGGGAAGTGGGAATTTGAACATTAATTTCCACACTCAGGCCAAATATTCTAGCTACTTGCACTAGCAGAGTACCTGTTTTCTACTTCTTCGCTCACCAGGGAAGTAATTGCTATCAGAGACAAACAGCAGTGACGTAATGCATACAATTTTCCACTGAAAATTTGCTAAAACATAATCTCCAGTGCTTTATTCTGCTGCAGAATTTTCTTTTCATACATTCATTAGTAGCAATGATTAAATGAATGTCAGTTGCAAATACAATATTAGCCAAGCTTGGCAATTTCAAAGTTGTAATTAATATTTTTCAGGTGATTAATCCTAACCAGTATGTGAGTTGCATATCATGCACAGTTCTTTGGTTACTAAACATTTATTAGTATGTCAACAGTTTTCAGTTGCTGAGGGTTTTTTTTCTTCTTCAACGTAAACAATGTAAAGGAAGTAAACGCTAATGTCTTTAAATATTTACAAGCAGTCTTCTAGTAAAAATATTCTACCTAACACCACATTAAGGATGTTTTTAACTTTCCCTCACTCAAATATTTCAGGTTGAATATCTGTAGTGTACTGGGACAAAAAATTAACATTAGGTTCCCAAACTGTGGTCATTGAGCTTCATTCAGGTGGTCCATGGTGTGTCTGTGAATTTGTGGCTGACAATGTGAGAAAGAGCATCCAATGCATTTAATATTCATATTGATCTTATTGTATTTCACTGGTTTTTTATTTCTTATATCGTATTATACCATTTGAGTTTTGTGGAATACAAATTATGTATTGTATTTTATTGTACTGCAGTTTAGAATTTAAATTGTAATACCATAAAATAAATAAAAGAAGCTATAAAAAGACATCTAAAATAATACAGCGTCTAGCACAGCGCGATACAATTGCTACCTTCATTTAGTGGTTTGCTAAAATCCTTAGCAATTTTCCAGTGGCCTGTGGAGAGGAAAGTTTGGGAACCATTGCTCTAGGGCATGAGAAAAATTTCCAGCGAAAGCTGTAATTTTTCATTCCAAATTACACTACCCACACTAACCTACTTTAAATAGTAATACTTTCAACAAAACATTTCAATTCATCCCCCCCCCCCCCAAGAAAACCCACCTATAGAGCTCAGTAGCAAATTGCATGGCAATATTTTAATTAAACAGATCTGTCCTCTCCTATTGGGTAGGTGGGTGGGATTTTTTAGAAAAAACTCTGCTGAAGCACAAACAAGCTCTCACATGATTGCCAACTGAGCAAAGCAAACAAAGGTTTGTGAATATATCTTAGCATCTTCATGTTCATATTGGTTCATGTTCCTAACTTGTCAGCAGGGCCGGATTTAGGTTTGATGAGACCCTAAGCTACTTAAAGTAATGGGGCCCTTTATATGTCCAGCTGTCCTTTGTCAACAACAAATTGTCACTGTTTTGGAACGCTTTGGTTTTGGAACAGACTTCCGGAACAGATTCAGTTTGAGAACCAAGGTACCACTGTATATAGAAATGAGCAAACCAGTGATATTTTAGGGAGCAGGCTAGCAGGCGGGGCCCATTACTTACATCATGGGAGCCTACTCAACACAAAACACTGTTGCTGTATGCAGGTTTTATTTTGCTTTTTATCTTATATTTGGAAATGTACATCCAGGTGTTTTTTTTCTTTAATTTTTTTGGGGCCCCCAAGAGAGTGGGGCCCTAAGCTATAGCTTGTTTAGCTTATTCGTAAATCCGGCCCTGCTTGTCAGCATGGTGGGAAACTCTAGGTTCAGCAGGAATCACCTAGACAACTCTAGTCTTTAAGACAGCATCAGGTCCCTCAAAGCCATAACATGCCCTTGAAGTCCTTACATTACACCTCCTTGCCAACTAGCTGAAAAAAATCAGATTTATTTCTCTGTACCGGCCACACTTCCTTTTTTACGCACTCTGTTATAATTATTTTAATCTTTCAGTCCCCATCCAGTAAGTTGGTACCTGTTCAATAGCTATCAAACATCAAAGGATGTAAATGCTTAGGAAGCACATGTCTTAATCAACCTATACAAAAGCACCTAGGGGTTACTTTGATTACTCAGTGCAATCACTCTAATTCAGTAAGAATGATTACAACATTACAGCCGACATCAAGTCTGGGCCATTATCTTTGGAGGCTGTCTCAAGAACCAACCTACAACGTTGTAAACAAATATGCTAACCAACATCTATTATAGTAAGTTACAGTTTTGTCCTAAACTTATATTATGCTCTAGTTTCTGGGGGGTGGAAAACCAGGTTTCCTTACTGCACAGAAAAGCTAGAGATATAGCTCCATATGCACAGATTCTGGTTACCAAAGATTTATAATTTTTGAAGCACGTGTTGATCTGTTTCATTTTTAAAAGAGCTTTGCAGCAAAAGTCATGTTTCAATATAACTTTTCATCTACAGGATATATTGAAGTTGCCATTCCAACCACACATACCAAAAACAGTTTCTAGAAACTGCTGGAAAAGATTCTAGAAAATTGAATTCAGATCATAACAAGGCAGCCATTTATTTTAAAAAAATTTAAAAGAAAAGCATAGTCATACATTTACAATGAAAATCTGCCTAAACTCTTTGGTCACATTCTGAAGGCAATCTTATTTCACACACAGCATTGTACGTACACTGAATAACAGAACTGGTTTTTCTTGAACTTTCTAAGCAAAAACTGAAACTAGACTGGAACCGATATTCACTTCCCTTATTGTCCCTATTGGCTATTCTATTGCAGGATTCTACCGGCAGGCCATACTTCTTGAAATATATTTGTGCCTGCACGTATTATTAATTTAGTCCACAGTTCCCTTAACAGACAAGATGGTATGCCTTTGCTTGGATGAACCACAGAAGCAGGATGATATCTTCCCTATTTCTCCTGAGCAAGAAACCACTTTTATTAAAGAAAGGCTTGACTTCTTCAAGCTCCGGGGAGGGTCTCCTCACAAGCCGGAGGCACAGTGGGGCTTTGCTGAAGCTGTTCAGCAAACACTTCACGACAAATTTATGTGACTGGACGGAGGGCAAAAGATCTATACTAGTTATGTGACTTTTATAACAAAAATACACTGCTATTAGACCAAGAAATGTGGACTAAACTAGGAAACTTACAAATCTATTGGCTGCTACGCCACCATATCCACATTTGGGGGGGGGGGGGGCTAACCTAATTACCAGTAAGGCAGCCACAAGATTACTAGCCATTTGAAAGATTTGTAATATGGAAAAGGCCCAGGCCCAGGTATAATATTCGCAATCTATAAAATTATACTCAGTGCATAAGTGAGATCACTCAACCCGATTTTGGCTATGAACATGACCCAGATCAATGGAACAGACTTTGGACAAAATAAAACCCTTCAGCAATAGGAAATTAACCCTAACACTCATATACAGTGGTACCTCGGGTTACATACGCTTCAGGTTACACACTCCGCTAACCCAGAAATAGTGCTTCAGGTTAAGAACTTTGTTTCAGGATGAGAACAGAAATCGTGCTCCGGCGGCGCAGCAGCAGCAGGAGGCCCCATTAGCTAAAGTGGTGCTTCAGGTTAAGTACAGACTTCAGGAACAAATTAAGTATTTAACCTGAGGTACCACTGTATAGGTGATACCCCTAGGAAGCTAGCCATCCATCTTGGTGCCTCACCACATTGCTGAAAGGGCTGCTCCAGACCCAGCACACATCTCCACATGTGGCAGGAATGTACAAAACTCCAGCCTTTCTGGAATTTGTAATTCCAAGAAATTAATAAAATAATGAAACAATTGGAAGTCAACCCATAATTAGCTTTATGAAATATATTTCAAGACAACAACCTAGATTTACATAGTGTAGAATTAATAAGCCATTTATTACAAGCAGTGTGACACACCATAAGCAGACACTGGAAAGACCTTTCTGGCACAACAATAAACAATTGGTACAAAACAGTTTAGGAAACAGCATTCCTTGAGAGATCAACAAAAACTACGGTGGAGACATGGACGGATCAAGAAAGATGGCTTTACTCCAGTGTGGTTTAATTTTATAACACATGCCAGTATTTTTTTAAAAAAGGAACAATCCCCTCATCAGCATTTGGCTCAATCTGATTGATCTAAATTTAAATTTAAATTATTATCTTCACTTTGAACCATACGTTGTAGATATTACTGCAAATTTATTATGCTATTTTTGTGCTATACAAATGATATGAGAAGATTTGGTCTGTTTATTTGCATCATTTATTACTCATATGATCCTTGTTTATAAAACCCAATAAAAAAAGGTTATTCAAAAATAACTAAAGGCTGTATCTACACAGAATCACATAGTCATTTAATTTAGTGCATTAGCAACCCAAGTCTAAAAGCACTCCACTATGACCTTCTGAAAAAAACCAAAGGCTTCTGACTTTAGGCCAAATGACTTAACAATTGTAAATGTCTCATGAGACAAGAGAGGTGAGAAAGGAGGAACTTGAAATTGGATCCAAGCCAAAGGTCAGGAATGTACTTATTCCCTCCTGGCTGCACACTTGTCCTGGCAGCATATAGGGAAGCCCTGCTTTTTTTAATCCAATGTCAGAGCAGCAGCTTTTTGACACAATGCACATTAACTGTGATAACAGTTTTGAAATAACATTTTTGGTTCACTTTGCCTGGTGACACTTTCCACATTGTTGCAAATGAAGGATTTTAATAGGTATGTAAAAAAAGCAGCTCAGTTATTATAACTAGAGGCATTAATCAATTCCCTCACCATTATCCTTCTCCAGAAAACCAAGCGTACATGACTTCACAACTTTAGGTGCTGTATATTTGAAGTTACACACAATTGGGTGACTTCCAGTGCTGTCAGACTGCTTGCAGAATGGAAGGAGAAACTCAAGGTTGCAAGGGGGGGGGGGAGAGAAGAGAAGCAGGGAATTTCATAGCATCCACCAGTGTGATGCTGGATATTGCCCAATGGAATAAAGACTTTGTTTTCTATGTACAATCATAATGTGAGATGCCAAGTCATCAACTGAATAAAATCCAGCATGCTGCCTTACTGTATATTAGCTTCATTATGCTCCTATCATAAATTAAAAATTGACTTAATATGAGTAACTCTGGCTCAAGATGACAACTTTACAGTTTTTGTTCATCAGCTCAGTGGGAAGAATGATATTCTGCACATCATAACCACTTATTCATATATACTGGCAGGGATTCTGTTCCTGGCGCCCGCGCACACTAGCAGAATGCGTTACACCCCTTTAGACATCAGCAGAGCACACAAAAGCCGGTTACACCCCCTTCATCCCTCTTCCAGGTCCAAAAGGACCCACACATTGGTGGACGCACCTAAAATGGCCCCCACTTGTACTTTATTACAGACCTGTGAGACATAAGCCATATAAATTCACAATTCAGCGAGCCCTATTTCTTTAATGTCGTATTTCTAATAAAACATTGTGCTAATTTAATAAATGATATTGTGCTAAGTGAACAGTGCACAAACTGACATACGCTATGATGTCTTATATTTAACTCAATAAATTTAGATTAGTGTTAACTCATTAAAAAAAACCCTTTTAGAACCATTTACTGGTTATGAGTATTAGACTACATTCTCACAAGTTTATGTAAGCACTGATAAGTGATGGATACATAATATAATTACACTAGTCTTGTACAGTATTAAATTACATTTTAATCACTTGCCCCTCAATACCCATTTGATACAAAGAAATCACAATTTCAATTGAGGAAAGGATGAATTTTACCGCTATGGATTCAACCAGTGAAGTTCCAAACTATTTCTAAATGTATCAAAAACAATAAACTATTTTTTTATATACTGTAGGTAACATGCAAACATTCTTCATAACTTTCAAATGACTATCTAAATTTCTAGAAGTATCCAAAATTTACCTTGTTTAGTTACAAAGGGATTTCAACCCTGTAAATACAGTATATAGAAATTTACTTGGCAGTCAGTCCCTTAGGGCTTCTGTCTGCGTTGACACACACAGGAATGCACTGTAAATATTTCATATTTTAAAGAGCCAAACCTCTGAACATATATTTATCACTTCCGTAAGCATCTTAATACTTTGTGTTGACAGTTAACATACCACATACTCAAATAATGAAGGCGTGTTTTAAAGTGCCTTCCCTGTGTGCTGTGTACTAAAATGAAACTTGGTGGAATGACTCAGAATATTGCTAGCTGGAAATTCTGCATGTCTCTATCTTCATTAAATGAGTCAGTAATCGTCCAGTCCCCTCTTGTATGTGGGATACGTATAACTGGCTATTTAGATGGTATGCTTGTCTAGTATTCCAGCTGCAGCGCGGAGACACAACTGACAAATCTCTATAAATCATATTTAATAAGCAACACCTCGAATGAACTTTTGTTGTGGTTTTCACAGACTCCTCCACATTTTTAAGCTAGGCAGGAGGATGTGTGCAATAGCAGAATCTAACATCCTCAAACTGCCTCCAAACAAGGAAGGTAAATAAAACGTTTCACTGCATACACAGAGAGAGCTAAAATGTGTTCAACTGTGTACAGAACAGAAGAACAGGCATAATCTTGGAGATACTGTGGGTTCAAGTTCCAGACCACCACAATGTCGCAAAATGCGAGTCACACACATTTTCTGGTTTCCCAGTACATATAAAAGTTATGTTTATACTACACTGTAGTCTATTAAGCGTGCAATAACATCATGTACTTTTAATGCTAAAAAAATGTGAACCATCATCTAAGCCTTCAGCAAGTTGTAATCTTCTGGCTGATGGAGGGTACTGCCTTGATGTTGGTAGCTGCTGACTTATCAGACACCTGCATCCTCATAAGGAACAGCTGGGCAGGCTCCTGTAGCCTTGTCTCCAATCCACCAGCAGCACCAGCAGCTCCTCCAGTGCTTCAATTTGTAAAAGAAAGCACTATCTATGATGCACAATAAAACTACCCACAATAAAGTGAGGTATGCCAGTATATTTATCTCATGAGCCAATTTGTGCATATATGGACAAAGTGTACTATCAGTTCTGTTTCATTAAGTAAATTCACACACACAAAAATCCCTGTTAAGGCACAAACCACCCTTAATGTTATTAGCAGCCAAATATCATCAACACTTGATAGCTGTGTATAATGAGAGGTTGTTGTTTAGGTCCAGTAACTGCATGTGGTAGTATTCCCATTAGGCCTGAAGTAATTACAAGAAATTTAAGTGAGAACAGAGGTTAAACAACCTTATACCCTCATGTTTATTCTTCATAACAAGGCAGAAATCAAGCTGTTCCCTGTGTTTCATTTGCCCTGTGGTGTAAAAATATATACAGTCTTCACAAAACTTCCATCTTGCACCTACTAAAGACAGCATTTTAAAAGATCTTGGGTGGAAAGTGTTGAATGTATAATTAATATCAGTATACTGAACAGTTCTGAGATTCATATTTTAAATGTACAGTGGTACCTTGGTTCTTGAACATAATTCGTTCTGGAAGTCTGTTAGACTTCCGAAATGTTTGAAAACCAAGGCAAGGCTTCCGATTGGCTGCAGGAGCTTTCTGCACTCAAGTGGAAGCTGCGTTGGACATTTGGCTTCTGAAAAACGTTTGAAAACCGGAACACTTACTTTCGGGTTTGCGGTGTTCAGGAGCCGAATTGTTCATACCTAAGCCGTTTGAGAACCAGGTTTCCACTGTATTCAGCTGAAAACCTTTCTACATTCAAATATGTGTCATCTTTATTCACCTAAATTTTATAAGATGACAATGCAATTCCCCAGTTGTATCAGATGGAGAAGGGTAGGACTGTCTTACTCCAGACAGTAAGAGTTCCTTTACAATTCCCCATTTTAAATGATAATGTATTAATGTCAATATTATGCCTCCTAAAACTGTGGAAATATAATATAACAACAACAACGCACTCTAAAGGACCAAGCATCTTAGCAGGGTCATAAGATTGCTCTACTGGGATAAAATTATACACACATGCATTCTGGAGTTAATCCTACTGAAGTCAATAAGACCTGCTTCTACCTAGTAAAGGTAAAGGGACCCCTGACCATTAGGTCCAGTCGTGACGACTCTGGGGTTGCGGCGCTCATCTCGCTTTATTGGCCGAGGGAGCTGGCGTACAGCTTCCGAGTCATGTGGCCAGCATGACTAAGCCGCTTCTGGCGAACCAGAGCAGCACACGGAAATGCCGTTTACCTTCCCGCCAGAGCGGTACCTATTTATCTACTTGCACTGTGTGCTTTCAAACTGCTAGGTTGGCAGGAGCAGGGACCGAGCAACGGGAGCTCACCCCATTGCGGGGATTCGAACCGCCGACCTTCTGATTGGCAAGTCCTAGGCTCTGTGGTTTAACCCACAGCGCCACCCGCGTCCTTACCTAAGAACCCATTTCTACCTAAACATGCACAAAATCAGAATCCAAGCCCCCGCATCCCAAAAAAGAGAAGTCTCATGGTATTAGTGGCATTATTTATCATTCATTCCTCACATTATATTTAACTATTATTTGACCTTTATACTGCCCAACAGTTTTGAAAAAGCATAGCAGACTATTAATCTATATTTCTGTGGATTATTATTATTTTAATGGTTTGGAGTAAATCCTATTAATCTTGTTGGCAAAAATTCCCCAGAGTGATTTCCCGAAGGGCTTTGAAACGAGAAAGAACTTTGTACTGACTAAAAGCAAACTAGTTATAAAACCCAGCGTTTTGTTTCATGAGATCTTCACCCACCCCTGCAAATCTAATTTAAGGCAAGGAAACCGGGGGGGGGGGGAGGAAAGGGGAAATGCCAACTGTCTTGTATTGAAGCACAATACCTCAGGCGCTTTCTCCCATTTACAGATTGAAAGCAAATTATAATAATAATAATATAATATAATATAATATAATATAATATAATATAATATAATATTATAACTAGTCCATCTGGCTGGGTTTCCCCAGCCACTCTGGGTGGCTTTCCCTCAAAATGGCTGCTTTTCTCTTATATTACACCCTTGGGGATGGTCAAAACCCAGCCATAAAGGGGATCTGCCTTACATGCAGAAGGTCCTGGGCACAATTCTCACATCTCCAGGTAGGGTTAGGATAGACTGCCTGAAACCCTAGAAAGCTGTTGCTAGTCGGCGTATAGAACACTGAACTAGACTGTCAAACCAATAGCCTGACTCTGCATAAAGTAGCTTCCTATGTTCCACATTGATGTTAGGAACTCAGATATATAAACTAATCACCAAACGGCACCTTAAACCTAGGTTATGGTCACTACAACAGAATGCCTAGGCATTAGGTTTTTTTGCAATAACATTTATTATTATTATTTATTATGATTATTATGATTATTATGATTATTCATTTCATTTCTATACCATTTATAGAAGTAGTTTACAACACATTAAAACATCAAATAAAAAATTCAGAATATTGTAAAACAAATTCTGGAAAATTTTGCTTTCCCCATTTTTTGCTTTTCCCATTTATTTACCTACTTAATTTATATAGCTGCCCTATAGCAGAAGTTCTCTAGGAAGCCAGTGTGGTATAGTGGTGAAGAGTATCGGACCTGGACCTGAGAGACCAGGGTTCCTATCCCCACACAAGTCATGAAGCTCATTGGGTGACCTTGGGCCAATCACAGCCTCTTAACTTAGCTCACAAGGTCACTGTAGGGATTAACTATGGGGGAGGGATGAACTATGCACTCATTGGGGAAAAAGGTGAGATATAAATGCAATAAATAAGTTCTTCTGTTTACCTGCTTAAGAAAGCTGAAGGGAACAGCCACATGGAAATGTCAGTTGTCAGATCCAGATCCAGATCCAGATCCAGATCCAGAGATCTCCATGTTGTTGCAACTAGACCAGTACAAGTTGCAAAATGCACCTGGTGAATTTCTAACACTGAGCACAGCACATTATTATAATTGCTACAATAGGCAGAAAAACCATTAAGTGTTCCACCAAGACCCTCAGCAACTATCAAAAGGCCCAATGGTGGGGAAAATTGGGAACCACTGTCCTTTGAGAGTGTTAATCATTATCATTAACAAGCAAGCAAGTTTATTAGATTTGTGAGGTCCATGCCTTTACACAAAATACCATAAAACATTATTAAAAGATAAACAATAAAATTATAGAAATAAGCTAAAATTCATGCCATGCTGTCCCAGCGAAGAAACTACCCAAAAACCCCCGCCTTTCAGGGAAGAAGATACAGCAACAGGTTAGGGGAGCAATGGGAGGGACCTCACCATTTCATCCAGGAACCATACCCTAGTTTTCATAGCCTTCACCACAAAGACCGCTACCACGTGAGAAATCCGTGGATCAGCGTCCACCAATAAAAACTTTACTTGGTCCTCAGAGTTGGCTATTGATTTGGGAATAGTTTGTAACATCACATCCCTGAAGGCCGAATAGATGGGACAATACAACATGTAATGTGTGAGATCCTCTTTGGTTCTCATATGACAAGGACATATACGCTGCTCTACTGGGATTTTTGCATATCTGCCTGACAGATAGGCCGTAGGAATGGTTTGAAAACGGGCCATGGTGAAAGCTCTCCGAAGGGTGGGATTGGTGATATTCGCCAAGTAATTGGCGCAGGTTTTGACTGTTTTCAGACGGGGAAACCAGTGGGAGGACGCTGGGTTCTGTATTTTTGTGATATCTAACAGAGCGTCTCTCTCCAGGATCCATTCCCGAACTTTGTCCGGGCTCCACAGTTTGAGAATATTAAACTCCGGTAGGGTGTATCTAACCAGGATCTCAGATAGGTTTTGACGCCAAGTGGTGTTCTTTTGAAGAGATACAAAGGCTTGTTTGGCCAATAAGATGTTTGAAGTATTTGCAAGGTTGATGTAAAATCGTAGGAATCTTAAGTGGGCCCTGGCAGACACAGAGGGTAATCCAACCTCCACCCTCAAGAAAGCTGCTGGGGTTCCTTGGGGAAGGCCTAGAATCCTCTTGAGATAATAATTTTGCAAAATTTCAAGCCGTTCCAACAGCCTCTGGTTCCACCCCCAGAGTTCTATCCCATATAACATCTGGGGAATAGCTTTCCCAACAAAAGCTCTTAATGCCGGGATCACCAATTGTCCTCCCCGGGTATGGAAGAAACTAAGCAGGACACCAATTGTTCTTCGTGTTAGGATGGTTACAGCCTTAAAGTGAGCTAGCCAACTAGATGTAGCCTGAAATGTAACACCCAGATATTTAAAAAAGGGGCACTGTTCAATCACATGTTCGTTTAAAAACCATCTAAAGGTGTGGCGAGCTCTAGTGAACACCACAATTTTTGTTTTGTCATAGTTTATCTTTAGTGAGTTATGGGAACAGTAGGCTGCGATCCCCTCCAGCATGCTGCGTAAGCCTCTTCGGGTGAGTGCCATTAAAGCCATGTCATCGGCGTATAGCAATATATTCAGACGTTTACCTTCAAGGGCTGGAGCCGATGACTTGTACTTTGCCATGTACTGAACAATGTCGTTTATATAAAAGTTAAAAAGAAATGGGGCTAGCAGGCATCCCTGTTTGACCCCTTTCCCCAATGACAGTGGGTCCGTAAGAGTTCCCGATGGCCCAGTTCTGATTTTGACTGTAGTATCTGTGTGTAACTCTCTGAGAATTTTTAAAAGTCGTCTATCAATGTCCGTTTCATATAATTTTTTCCATAGTCTATCTCTACAGATTGAGTCAAAGGCAGATGTCAAGTCAACGAAGGCCACAAAGAGTCTGCTCTTATACGCTTTTGCATATTTAGCTACCAGGGTCTGTAGTACCATACAGTGACCTATCGTATTGTGGCCCTTTCTAAATCCTGCCTGTTCCTGGTTGAACAGGTTAGAATGGTCCGCCCAATCTACCAACTTGTTTAATAAGTACCGGGTATAAAGTTTGTATGCGATGTCCAGAAGGCTTACAGGGCGGTAGTTTGCTGGATCTTGAATATCTCCCTTCTTGTAGATAGGGGCTACCACACTTAGTTTCCAATTTGCTGGGATTTTACATGTGTTGTTTATTGCCGTAAAAAGTTTGGCCAAAAAGATGGCCCACCATTGGGTATTTGACTTAAATACCTCAGGGGGGATCATATCCTCACCAGGAGCTTTGCCATTTTTTAATGTTTTAATTAACTGTAGGCACTCTGATTCCGTAACAGGATCCCAGCTAGCTAGATGAACATTCTTCAATGGGAGGGACGGACTCGAATTAGCAATATTTGAGGGTGTGTATAGCTGGAAAAAGTGTTGAAACCACACCTCGGATGGAATACTGTTGTTTACAATTTTTCCTTTGGATGAGACTCCCTGTGCTACTATTGCCCAAAATTTTCTATCATCTCGCGATTTAATCGCCTTATCAAGTGCCTCCCATTGTTCCTTCCTATAAAGGGATTTCTTGAGTTTTAAGGTGTTTTTATAGTAAGAGCGCCATCTGTGGAGATTTACTATAGATGACAGAGTCCTCTCCTGTTTTACCTTGTTTTGTTGCTTCCTAAGCAGGGATCTTAGCTTCCGGCAATCTTTGTCAAACCAAATAAAATAAAAGTTGATTGATGAAAGATGGCGGCGGCAGTAAGTCTCCTGTGAGCCTCAACAGAGTGAGTAGGAGCTTTTTACAGAATAATAACATTAATACAGAAAGACACTCAGAAAAATCAAAGCTTAGCCTGATAAAGAATCCGGGAGCTACCTGGAGGTATTCTTAAACCTCCCCTTTCTCCTCTCCTCTCCTGAGCTTTTTTTATCTGCCCTTTGTAATCCCGTGGAAGCCATTCAAACTTTCCAAGGCCATCCAGTGCTGTTTTGAGGCTATTTGAGTGCTATTTTGAGGATATCTGAGGCTAATTACAACCTCTGAGCTCCTTTTGAATAAGGCCCTAGCACACGGCTAGAGAAGATAACTCAAATGGTACTTACAAGACAGAATTATAAAG